>NC_050202.1:5035833-5694166 GCF_013141755.1 Anopheles stephensi | reverse complement strand
CATTCCCAAACAACCTGTGCGCTGTTTGGTGCCGTGCAAAGAATCATCCCCGAAATGGGTGTAGTTAATAAATTTATTCACTCACTTCCGGGTCATTAATTTCGGAGCAGCGAAATTCATTTCGCGCCTCAGGAAACGTACGCTGTGTGAAGCGTCAGCTCCCGGTAAACTTGGTTGTGCCTTCGTCTGTACACATATGAATAAATGAGCGGAAAATAGGCAGTGCGCGATTGTACGGCTAGAAAAATGAGGAGTAAATTAAAAATTTACAACACCACCAGCAAACGGTTGCCAAATGTCGCTGCTGTTTGTCTGGTTGGAAAGTTGGTAGAACACGGGCATATCGCTTGAAGGTTCATTCCGGGTGAATCGTCCGATCGGGCGGATGAGCGACTGGAGCGGAAACGGAAGGTAAGGGTGCAAATACAATGGAGTTGATATAACTGGGTCGGGTTTTGCGTGTTTGGAAAGTGTTGTCCGTAACAAAGACTTCCCAGAAACACTGCGCTAGGTGGACGTGGGGAAAGAAAAGTTTGATTCAGGTGTCACCCGGTGGCCCCGATGCAAAACAGTTGGAATGAATGAAGTTTTGCGGCCCCGACTGACACAATGCTCCAATGAAGCAAGCGAGTGTGTAGAGAATGGAAACACAGTGCAACACCGGCCGACACACCCGACGCTCGATAACGATGATGTTGATGTTCGGCTCGGTACGAGTAGGGAAAACTCGCCCTTCCGGCATAATCTCCTGTCCGGGTTGAGTGGATGTGCAGAGCGAGAGAGTGTAGAGAAGCTCCCCCCCTCCGAATCTTCAGATGCAAAATGCAGTACGCAACATTGATACCGGGACTATACACTACACATTGCTGGCAGGATCTGATTCTGTAATCCCTAATCCCGGGACCCGAAGTTCAAATGACCGATGGGAAATTGGAAATCCCGCCGGCTTATGTACTTTTTATGCCCGCTAGTGCCGTGCATTTGCGCATCGAGTAACGGGCTTTGGTTGGAGCCCTCGGTTCCCCTGGTTTCTCCTACCTCGCTCTACTCCCACACTCACCCGTCGCACCCTGAAGAAGTATCTCTTTTCAAGCTTTTTTAACGATTCCCGAGATTTCGGTGCGAGTGCGGTTCGTACGAGGCTTCCCGTAGCTATTCCGCCTCTCCGGCTGGTTAAGCCGGTAGGGGGAAACATCGGAAAATGTGAAACAGCAGCTTTTGGCAGATAATCGATCAAAGTTCGGGAGAGGCTCGTTTTTGGGGAGAGGCTTTTTTACTGCTGAGGTTAGGTTTTCTGTTTGCTTTTTCCTTTTCTGGCCACCTCCGGGTGGGTGAGCTTTTGTTCGTGTGTGCAGAGCGAAGAATGCCCCGTACGTATGTACCGTGGTTGAGTCCATTTTTCCTATTCGATCAGTTTTCCCATGCGTTCGTGCCATGATACGGTGGGTGATGCGGCTGGTGGGTGGGTTAATTAATTTAGTTATAGATACGGCAGCTGGAGTTGGGGCGTTGAATGGGGATCATGGTTCGAATGGTGCGAAGCCGCTGGTGTGACATGACGGTCCCGATGTTGTGGGTTTGTGGGCTGTCGTGGTACGCGAACGGTAAGACGGAGCAGGACGCAGCTAGACGGTGTAGCTAATCGAAGATGAACCTGGTGTGGCTTCACCGAACATAGCACCTTTTGAATTAGTGATTCCCAGGCAGGTAGCAGGAGAACGGCTAGTTAGCAGTTCATTTCCAGCTTTAGCAATGCGACGTATTGATTGATGAATAGGCACGTATGAAAATGGACAACTCGTTATCCGGGGCCCGTTTTTTGTTTGGTTTGTGTGAAGATAAGCTCGACTAATGTGGATGTAATCAAAGGTGAAATAATGCGTTGTCATGAGTGAAAAGGTCAGATTTCAGATGAGGAGAAATGCGTTGTTTACAGAACCTCCGACGCAAAGAGGGATGTCTTGAAGCTTGGTTGATTACGGTTAAGGGACTTTACTTACAACTTAGCTCCATCTCAAGGAATCTTACACGCTCTTCGAGTAAAAGAAAGTCCTTTTAGTAAAAGAATTCCAAAGAGTCCCAATCCCGCACTGAGCCACTGTAATTCATTTGCTTCCATTAAAGGACAAAAGTATAAAATTTATAGCACCCCCTGCGTACCGTACCTGCATACTGCTTCGGTACATTGTTTGGCAAAGATTATGTTGCAAGAAAGAAGGGCCAAGCTGCCAGCCAGTATATCAATTGTGCAACTGGCAGCAAAAAGTGGTGCGTGAAGTGAAGAGTGACGTCGCACACACAGCTACACTGGCGCTAGTTACAATTTCCTACTAATTTTAGCTATAATGTCGTCTCTTCACCGAGTGCTTGTTTTCAGCAGGAGGCTAGCAATTAATTTCAGAAGTGGTACAAGACTGCCGGTCTGTTACCCCCATTTCGAGGACCGGTTGAGGATCCGAGGGGTGAGCAGACAGGCCGATGGCTTATGTTACGTTTTGTAACAGGTCCGGAAACAATGATACCGTGGCGCAGAGGGAGGCCGAAACCTGGTGCGTTGCTGCACTTGCAACAAATTGATGGCGAGTGGGGCGAGTGATTCTTAAAGCGAGTGAGCAACACGAACGAACGTGTTTGGCATCGTTTTCTGTCCCGGTTTATCTACGATCCTCAACTGTTGCACTAAGCCTGGCAGGATGTTGCTGTCTGTGGATGAATTTTCCAAGCTGGGATGGCTGCAGAGATTCACATGCAGACAACATTGTACAGTTGTCGTCTGTTTGGAAGAGCGGTATCTACGCTAACTGATATCAAGATGGCGGCAATGTACGACGCTTTAGAGTATTAATTTTGTGCGCATTAGAGAGGAAATAATGTTTGAATTAATTTTAATCTTCAGTTGTAAGTTTGTAGAATTGTATGGCAAATACGTTTCACAACCGATCAAAATCCATTTTTCCATGGTCTATTTTTTCTTTAATTTAGACAACGCTTCTAGCGATGAAACTCATGTTACAAGAACTATCCCAACGATGATTTTCATTAGCAATCTAAACAGATAAAAATTGGACAATCCCAGATTCCGAGAGAAGTGCAGATTGAGTGGAATTTTTCAAATCAGGTGATGGAGCTTTGCTTTTTTCTGTTAAAAACCGACCGATCGACTTATGTCACGAGCCTTACCGAATTCAATAAATAAATTTTCAGAATCATCCAGCAGTAACTGTTTAGTGCGAATGACATTTCATACTGAATGCGATACACAAAAAAAAACTCTTTTTCGCCTGAAGGTTCGGCTAGCTGAAGATGCTGATGGTCAGGTGAAGATCGTTCTTATCATTACTCGATTAAGGTGTTTCTGGAATTGACGACCTTGCTCATTTCGAGGAATTGAAGAGAAAAAGATAAGAAGGCCATGATTCTAATATTTTCGATGAATTTTTTAAACCATTCCACTAAGGTTGGTTGAGAAAATTCTCAAAGTTACAAAGTCTTCAATCGAAGTGTTTGTATTATACACCAGTCGAATGTTTGGACGAGATTTCAAGCACGTAGTTCTTCGTATTGCTTTAAACTTGCTTGCCACATACACCTAGTAATAACCTGTGCTCAACAGTTCACCACCTATGATGAACTGCTTCAAATCGTATGTAACGTGTTATGCATATTGCCTACCTACTAGGCGCTTACAGGGTTGGCTACATCTTTAAAGCTAGAGCAGTTCACTTGCGCCCCATTCTTGAGAGACAACATTTAAACGCTTTTATATGCGCTTTTTCTGAATCATTTTCCCCCGCTTCCTTTCGTCCCCTCCTTCTCGTTGCAAAACCCAAGGCGTAACAAAGGATTTTTATCGCCAATGATGTCGCACCCAACCGTCCCACCGACCCACCCGTAAAGTGTTTCATCCATTATGCCCTTTACTATCACAAACTCGCTACGCTGAGCTGTTCCGTTTTGCACGTGTTTCGCCCATACAAGGGCCGGGCGAAGGAAATTATGCTACTCCCGGCAACCCAAGAGACAACGACACTCACACCCGACCGCAGGTGGGAGCGTGGCTGATGGAAAAGATTTTTCTTTTACCCCATTTTTCCTTTTCACTGTTAGCCGTAGAAAATGGCTGCACCGGTTCAGGTCCGTTTTGTCTTTTCCATGTTTTCGTTCCGTAGCTGTCGGAGTACCAGGTTCAATGGTGTCAGTAAACCCGGGGCTTGGGTGGTTGTCTCGAGTCGTTCGCACATCGCCCATTGCGAATCTAATGCCCCCGAACGCCACAGCCAGGAAGTTATTATCGGGCGAGTAGATTGCACTTACCGCGCGACGGTGGGCCGAAGAAGTGCATCATTATGCAGGGGGTGGTTTGAGGGTGTGTGTGTGTGTGGGCGACGATGTCACGCTCACGGGACACACTTTCGCCGAGGCGAGTACCGGTAGTAGTAGTAGTAGTAGCTCTATAACATTCAAATGCGATTCCGGTGATGCCACCGTTCAAGGCGCCCTGCTGGATGGGATGCTTTGACACTTTCAATAATTGTGATTCAAAAATCAATATCGCCGTAAATGCTTCCAAAACGAGCACCGTTGCTCTCCGTTGCGCACTTTCTCTTGCGAGCTCAATTTTCTTGAAGTTGGCTGAATATTATATGCGGCCATTTTCGATTTTCTTTTTCTTTGTCCCACCTTTAGCGGTAAATAAATACCCTCATCTTTACCTCATCGATAGTGAACATTGAACCAGCTCAACCAGTTCGGTTCGGTACAGTGCAACAGCATCCAGACGGAGGCCATATAAAAGTGAACGGCTTTTATCAACGCAGCAGCTGGGAATATGTTAGTCATTCAGAAAATAAACAACACCGGTGAAACGGCTCCCGATGGGCGAACATTATTATCTGGGAGATGTTGCTTCAGCTTCACATAGTACTACAGTGTGAGTGTGTGTGCGTCATTCCGTTATCAAAATGGTGAGTGCATTCCGAATGGTTACAGATTTTTGTGCTCGTTCGTTCGACAGGGCAAAAAGATGCCACGAGTCGGTTTTATAGAGCCATTTTCACCCGTTTCCTAGCAGCTCCGGGTCCGTGGGAAATTGTTCCCTCGGTCGTACGCGACTGTCATAAATTTGATGAGCGTCGTGGGGGTATGGGAATGAATCCCAGCACACACACACACACACACACACACACACATACACCAACGGTCGCTATTCCATCGGTGTGGTTGATTTTTCTTATTCTGCTGACGCTTTCCGATGGACGCCGATGGAGAGTAGCCACTGGATCCATCACCGTCCGGGAATTGGGCCGTCAATCGATGGAACTTACTCACCAGGCAGTGTTGCTGATGCTGCCATAATGCTGGTTATGGCAAGAAAAAAAAAAAGATTGGAAAAAACGAATCCAGAAGCTCCGAAAAAAAAAAGTTCCATGCCTTCCCTGCCGTTGACGTCCGATTGGCCATTTACACAAACACACGCTGTTTACCGACGCTGGTCCGTTACTTCGAGGACAGCTTCTCGAGTAAATCGGTCGAGGCGGACGACCGATCCTTCTTTATTTAAATTAGATTTTATTCGTCGTTGATTTGATCGTTATCCTTCCCGGTTGCCCGGTTGGTCCGGTTAAAAGTAGGTGTTTGGGGTTTTTCGGGCCCACAGACGACGGTCGCAAGAAATCCCAGCTACCTCCCGCCCGTGCGAAGTGTGAGTGGCGAATAAAAAATGAAACAAGCTGTCGAAATAAAAATAGCACAGCGCTAAAGCAAAAAAAAAAGAAGGACGAAAGAAATCGGAAACACCAACCGCCTTGACGTGGGTAGCATAAAAATCAAATTATTGTCCATGCCAACCTCGCACATTTGCCTCACCATTTTGGGTTTTTGCTGGCCGGAAAATGATACGGTGATGTTTTTTTCCTTTTTCTACTTCTCTTGGTTGGCTGGCCGACTTCCTAGAAGTGCTGAAAATGATAGCTTTGGCTGCGGTTCCCCAGCGGGCGGGAGGTCGAAAACCCCTTATCCTGGTGTGTGTGCGCATAATGTTGCGCTGGACACAAAATTCATGGCCGCTTGTCGTAAATTCATTTACCATTTTTACTGACGGAATATTTGCGCCTTTTTTTTGTTGTTGCGAAACCGGTGTGCGAACACTGCTTTGTGGTGATGGTGATTTAAAATGTATCAGGAAATGACAACTGGTGCCGGCGGTCGAATAATGAGCACACATAAATTGCACATCCGTATAATCATTTGCAGCATTCGGTATAATGTTTAACAATCGTCGTGCTTTGCTGCCATTTGCGATGTGCGTAGCGAGGATTTGAAGACTTTTTTATGAGAAGATTTTGGAAGAAGAGATAAGCTTAGATATTGTTAGTTCAATAATAAAGTTAATAATGAATGCAACCGATGAGTGGGCCTCCTCATTGGAGCATTCTGAAAACCAAACCACCAAACAATCCACACAATGATCCCGATTGTATGCTCCCGGTAAGAACCTTTCTGTATCTTTTCTCCCTTTTCTCCCAGGGCACGGGCGAGCCGCTGCAAATCTATCATCATCACTCTCGGCACGGTCAACTGAAGAAAAGCAGTGCTGACCACATCAGTAGCATCGGGCGGTAGAATCGTTATCGTCACTGTCATTGCCAGACCGACACTCGGAGTAAAATATGGCCTGGTATGCCGGGCACTGGTACGGCTGCAACAGATGCCACCTACGTTACATGCGAGACTTGGGCACTCGGTACCCCGAGGTGTACCGAACAAAAACTCGGTTGTGCCCTTCGGGGTGTCGGAGTTGCAGCACGACTATCACACACACACACACACGCTCACACAATGATGGTTCGTTTGTTGACCATATCGCGTTAAGTGCAAACACCTACCCGATCCATTCATCTTGTCCCAAGGACGATCGAGCTTGGGAGCGTGGGTCCTTACGGGATCTGGAGAGTGGAAACGTTTTTCCTGGTTGACACATTGTCCGTTTGGCAAAACAAGCTGGCAAAATGAATGTTTGGGTGTCCGTTTGTTGGCTACTCTCTGCCGTTCTCTGGGTGTGCGAGCCGATAGGAGGCCCTCGTGTGTGGAAGCTGACAAGGTTCCGGTTCGGAATGTGACAGCACACGAGACACGTTTCTTTATTTCGTGTACACGGTCGCACGGTACGCCGGGCTGCATGCCAGGCCGGTGTCAGAGCTCGTCAGGAGCGGTGCCGTACAATGAACTGCTAAATAATGTACCAGAAGTTGTCATACCACGGCACCTTCCCGGCACCAGTCAGGGCAGCTCATCAAAGTCGGCGAAATGAGTTCACGGTTGAAAAGAGTTTTTATGAATCCGGATGCTGCTGATGTTGCTGTTCCAGGTTTCTCTCTCTCTCTCCCCCTTTTTTTGGAGGCCACGAACATCTTCATGAGACGCTCGCGCCGGATGATTTTCCAACTTGGTTTTGGGATAAGGTTTGACACACGCTTAGAAGGTGTTAGGCACCGTGACAGGATAACGACCACACGGACCAGCACCATCGAGGTCACCTTTGAATCCTCGAATCAACCAAGAACGAAAAAAAAGGGCGAAGGGTTATATGGGGCAAAATTTTAATGGAATTTTTTGACGACCTCCAGCGTGGACCAGAATCGGCATCGGGTAAATTGGTACAGGGAGGCAAGTCTGGGTGAACTTTTCTATTGGGTATTAATAAAACATGGCTGACGTGGCAGACTTTGCGATATCGCGCCGGAACGCTCCGTAACGCTTCTGCATTATGATTTGCAGTCAGCCGATTCTAGGGTGCGTATGCCGTGATGTGCCTTCGTCACGAAGATTTTCCGCCCGTTTCGGGGTCGGGTGACAGTTTTGTGTGGTTGAAAAGTTTATGCAGCCCTTCATGATTGACCGCCATTAAACGAGTCCCGCTAAATATTGGTTTAATTTAGATAAAATATTGCACGCTGCCGCTGTCGTCGACGTCGTCAGTGTCGTCGAGCAGGTGAAAGTAGCGAAGCACCAAAACCTGGTTAGCCAGGCCGGAAAAAAAGGTCGCGTGTCCCCGACTCCCGTCCCCATTGCGCCTCAGTTTTTCTTCGGCTCACGGCAACAAATTGGATAGCCTTAATACTGGCCCACCGCCTCCTTTGTCACGATAACGACCCTAGCGACAAACGTCTGCCGAGCTGGTTGCGAGGCGGCGGTCCCGATAACGATCTTCGTGGCTGGTGGCGGCCGAAGCACAGGGAACAAAACACAATTTACGTCCTACCGAAAACGGCCAGCAACATACCTACACCGGGTCGGATCGGGTGGTTCGGGAAAAGCGTTGTAAGGATACGCTCGGATGATAATCACCGTATTGTTTTGTTTTATATGAGGATCTCCGGTGGTGGTGGCCACCGGGTTTTTATTTTATTTTATTTCACTGTCGTTGCTTTGTCACCATCAGCACCCCTGTGCTGGGCCGTGCTTTTTCCCCGTGTTATTCATAAAAAGGTGACAAAGAGAACTGAGCCTCGGAACAGCGTAGCGAATAACGCTGCTGTGGGATCGCGCGCTTGGCCGCTCCACGATGCTCCACGCCGCGATGGTTTGTTTTTATTTCAATTAGAGATTAGGGCAACACACCATCATCCTTCAGCTCGCCAGTTTCGTGGGGTTTTTTTTCGGTGCACGCGTCCTTCTCGTACCGTTCGTTTGGGGTTTTTATTTCGTTTCGCGCCTTGTTCCACTGCGAATAATAGACTAGTTGTTGGGTTTCGGTCTCTCTATAGCGCGTGAAACGATGTTACGGGGGTTGTCGTATTGAAGCTGGTGCTAAATCGATTTTTTTTTCTGTTGGTTGCTTCCGTGGGGGAAAATATACATACGGGATGAAGTGTTGAATGGTGAGGGTGAACAGAAGAAGAGAGTGGGGGAGAAAACGAAAAAACCGGAAACGCTGAATGGAGGAGTTTTTTTTCGCCCAGAATTGGAGAAGGGGAGCCATTTAACACATCGTTTGATACCTTTTTTTGGATTATATTTTTGATAGTGGTGGAATGGCAGGATTTTTTTTGACTGTTGGGGTCGTTTTGGTTTGGTGTTGGGGAACACAATTTGTCCTTTGTTGATTCGTGTTATGTGTTGTGTGCTGAGCGAGTTTCCAAAATGGTTGAAACATAGAGTGGTGAATGCTGTGGCAAAAAGGCAGGGTAGATCTGGTCTTCAATCTGTTCGTGGATTTTGAATTTTTAAGCTAGCAATTATGAAGTTCAATGATGCCATTACTTAAGGTTAGAAATCCTAAAACATCTGCACATTTGGAGATGATAAAGGATACCTGACCTTTTTTAAGTCCTTAGCAATCGAAATCCTCATTTTGCAGCTCTTGATCCTCTATTCACAATGGCAATTTGAAGACTTGTGATCAGACGAGCTAGCCTTTAAGAATCCTAGCCCTAGTTGGCTTCAACCTCCAAGGAGAATTTAAAGGAAAGTTAGAGAACTTAATAACCTCTAGCGAAGTCTTTAAATCTCTGCAATATTGCACAGAGCCCTAACAGCTTTGGATTGCTCCGGATGATTGAATAGGCATGAGAAAGAAGACTTTCATAAAAATTGTAAAAAAAGCTTGAATAAAAAAAGGATGAATATAAAATTCTACCTTGAAAATCTATAAAGATTTTGTTGCCCTACAAGTGCATCCTAGCGCTCCACAGGCATTAAACCGTGCTGCCCTTCCTGAGACCTACAGTTCCCTGTTAACAACAGATTCCTCGTTGCACTAGGAAATTAAGACCATACCGAATGATCTTCGCCCGATGGTAGTTCCGGGCATTTTCAGGGATAAGTATGGCCATTTAGACCAAAGTAGCCAGTATTATACTGATGGATCATCCTCTAAGGAAGGCACCGGCTTCGGCGTTTTTAGTGAGTCCGCCGAAGCATTGTTCAAATTGCGGGAGCCGTGTAGTGTCTACACCGCAGAACTAGCCGCAATCTTGTACGCACTATTGATTATAGCAGCGAGACCTTCGGATCAGTACTTCATTTTTACAGATAGCCTTAGCGCTATCTGAAGCACTAAGATCCCCGAAGGCTGTTAAGAGCCAGGATTTCCTTGTCATTAAAATCATAGAATTGCTTGGCTCCATGTTCGACAAGGCGTTCAGGATTTCGCTAATTTGGGTACCTTCTCATTGTGGAATTCCCGGCAACGAGAAGGCAGACTCACTGGCCAAAACAGGCGTCCAACAAGGCGCCTTTTACGACCGTCCGATCTCGGCTTGAGAGTTTCTTCGTCTACCACAGCAACTTTTCCTGTCTCGCTGGCAGAGCATGTGGGAGGCGGATGATCTCGGGCGATTCCTTTTCTCGATCTCTCCGCAAGTGTCCCTGCGGCCTTGGTTCGGTGGGCTCTCTGTTGATCGGGCATTCATACGTATGATGTCTCGACTTATGTCGAATCATTTCGCGTTGAATGCTCATCTTCAGCGTATAACTCTGGCTCAGACGAAGGTGTGTGGCTGCGGTGACGGATTTCACGATGTGGATCACCTTCTGTGGTCCTGTGTGGAGTTTGAAACCGCAAGACCCTCCTTGTTGGGCGCAGTCGAGAGCATCGGCAGACGACCGGGTACAGAAATTAGAGAAGTGTTGGCGACCAGAGACCTCGCATACATGAGGCTCATCTTTCGATTCGCCAGAGACAACGGTCTTATCCTTTGATTCCACATCCCCATTATCCTACCAAACCATATCCGCCATTCCTTTTTTGTTATTCGTTGTGTTGTCTTTGTCTTAAGTGTTAAGTTTTTTTTGTAGTGCCACGGGTGATCCGTTGACGAAGCAACAGCATCCGGGGTCAAAGTCGGCACTGTCGTAAGAAGGGAGGCAGAATTTTCTGTAACAGTGTCCTTCATCTCTGTCTAGCCTTGATGGGGCGAGCACGGCCTGGCTGGCGTTGGGTTCGGAGGTGGTCGGCGGGTTCAACCCCGTAATTTGCAGAGACCCTGCTGTTACGGGATGGAACTCGCCGATAGCTTCTGAGTTCGGTGCTGGCTTGATCGAGCTTGGGCTATCACTGCTGGGCAGTTTGAGGAACACTGAGCGCAGGCAAATGTTTGTACTGTACATATTACTGTTTTCTTTTTGTATTGTTACAGTCCAGATCCGCTACACGGAAGGATGTTCCGTTCCACACACCACACTACCACCAACATAGCAACAGAAAGCAATAGACCCGGACCAAACCATCAACACAACCTCCACAATAGACATGATACAACACTGCAATCTCCACACACCGACAACCGAGCCTGCCCGGGATAAGGCAGAATAACAGGGAGGAAATGCCTTGTTAATTTATTTGTACTTGTATTTGTCAACACACGCGGTGTTGTCAATACGGCGCCAAGCCGTCTAACTATAAATATAAATAAATAAATAAAATTCTACCTCCCTATTTTAAAACAAATTCAGACCACCTTCACCAAGTAATCCATGTCCTGATCAAAGCTTTTGCCAAGCTTTTCCTGCTTACATCAGTAAGCTTGCTCAAATATTATGCGGATGGGCCTTCTATTTCTGGTTCAACGCCGTAAAAAAAACAACATCTCCTCTCCTCAAGGGACCTCACCGATGGATCAGAGACAGCAGCGCACCAAAAAGGCGGCCCAGTTTCAAGGGAACCAAACCAAAGGTGATGTATCAAGATTTGCGGTAATCCATATCCATTCCGCAACATAATTGAATCGGAAAGGTCGTCGTACACTGTTGGACTGTTCCTTTGAGCGAGCGGCACCACATTATCAGCCAAGCTAACCGGTGTGGTAGTAAAATATCAATCCTCAGCCCACTTTGTCTCTTCAATTAAGCCTTTTGATGGATGCAGCAAACGTGACGTTTCGGTTCTGGTCGTGGTTTTGTTTTTTTGGTACACCGACCGAGAGCCGGTAGCTGCAAAACGATGGCCGCAAAACATAATCAAGGACGGTTTCACTTCAACGGTCAGCACAAATCTGTCATCTCTGCACAACGATATTGACAACGATACCAACGGTGACCGAAGGAGGCCACTTTGGTTGGTTGGTTTTGTGGTCGGCATTGTGTGTGTGAGTGTGTGTGCGCTGTGGGATTTATCAGTGATTTTGGTTTACAGATTAAGGGTTTTTACGTTTCAAAGAGCATCATTACGTTTTGTTTTTGAGTAAATGAAAGAAAAAATGGCACCATTTTTAGCTGAAAAAGTGTGTTTCGATTGTCTGTTTTCGAAGCAGCCAGTTGAAATACAATGAGCGTTTCAAACGTATCGTGTTGGGCAATCGAGTTTGGTTAGATCTCGTTAAAAGGGTCGATCCAGTAAAAGTGGAAAATTTATTGCCGGACAAGCGAGCGGAAACGGGGCGAAAGGAACTGAGCCACTTCATAAGCGATTAATTATTCATTATCAAACGAGCGCACGTGTGCGAATACCGTCATATTGGTAGGATCCACATGGTCGCCATGTAATACCCTTTCTCTGTCGCTCTGCTATCCGGTCTTCTCGCTCTCTCCCACTCGCTCTGCCTACTCGTTACAGATAGGCTACCCCCCCTCCCCTCCCTACCCATTTTCCCTGGGAATACTGACACAGTCGGAACCGAGCGCACAGATGGATGGATGAAGTTCGAAATTTCCTCCGGGTATCGCGGCCAAATTCGGAAACTGTTTGGAGTTTGAGTGAGCAGAGAGGAGTGTGGGGGAAACAAGAGGGAGCAGGAGTTGAAACCCAACGGGCTGAATGGAACAATTCGGTGAAATGAGCTTTTTATTGTCCGAGAAAATTGGAACATTATTACAGAGGCCGTCCCGGTGGGACCACTGAACATGATTTCCCTCCGTAGCGTAGCGAGTTTGCTGAGCGAGGTCCGCACGCGCGCCTGCACGCGGATGCACACTCACTCACTCACGCACGCACACCTACCCAACTTTACCACGATGAACTGTCAAAAGCCATTTGGATAGAGAAGGATAGTTAACGGTCTGTCGTTGTTGTTGTGATGTGGTTGATAAGTATGTTACCGTTTAGGGATGACTATTGGCATAGGGGGGGAAACACGAGGAAAATGGGGAGGAAAAGTGCCAAGCGGGGAGATAAAAAAAAACTGGACGGGGAATACACAGGAGATAAATTTTCGAAAAGCGTTACAAATGATATTTGCAAAAGGTTAGCCATAAAGTTCGGGAACGTGTGTACGCCGGCTAGTGCAAATGTCGACGTTCGCTATTTCTTTCCCCTAAATGTCATCTTAAATATTTATGCACGTACATTTACATCAAGCGGTTTTGGTGAGGAACTGTGTATTTTATCTTCTCCCTGTTGCTCGTTTGTAGAATCACTCAAAAAGGGAAAAGGTAATGTTGGAATGATAATGATGACGGTAGCTTGAATGCTCTTGTCGTTAACTGTAAAGTGTTTGGTGAACATTACCAAGCCAAGCTCATCAATAGATGTGTTTACATGATACGAATCATGCTTAGAATTGTTGCTCCTTAGAATGATTACTTTTGTTACTTCGATTAGAATACTAAATGTTATAGCAATTTTATAATAACTTTTTTGGATATTAGAGCAGCATTTGTACCGTGTAAACGCACTTTAACGTTCTCCAGGTGTGCTCGGTGTTCTGGGCTAGAAAATTTAGCATACTAGAATATATTTCTTGCTGTAATTGTAATCAATCAACGTCATTTGATAGTCAATTTACAATTTATCTTACACTGAGCATGGTTTCGTTCAAAAAAAGCCTAGCTGTTAGCGGATGTCAAATATTTCGTCATAATTTTTGATAGAAGAAAACGATAGAAGAAGCAGTAGTAGCAGCAGCAGCATAAAGTAATTACCAACCAGCAACAGCATGTAGATAAAAGCATGAATTGAAAAGACTGATAGTATTACGCTATTCAGAGCGACACCACAAAAACAGGGTGGAAAAAGCACACCTCGATACCGATACTCATCAGCCTAAAAGCACTGGCTCAAAAGGAGCATAGCAGAAGAAAGGAAAGATAGTAGGAACATTTTTGCGAGCTGCTGTTGCCACACGTCGTGCCGAACGGTGTGGCTCACATCCCCACAAAAGCCCACCGGGAAGATGAAGTGAATTGTGCCGACTTTCCTTTCCCATTAAGCCATCGCTTTGTCACTTTCTTCAAGAAGGATGATTTCCTTTGAAAAAAAAATTCACCGATTGGTTGGCTGTTGGCAAAAGAATGCCACCGGGGTAGCTCGTACTGCTCGTGGCACGCTGCTGCTGATGACGATGATGCCGGCTGCCGACTCGGCTTATGTCCTGGAGTTACTAATATAAATTAATGATCAAAACCATACATAAATTAGGTGGCATGTCCTTGCGTTGTCGACGGTTGTCAACGGTCTGCGGCTTGACTGTTGATGCCTCTATCGAAGTCACCGTATACCGTGGGGGTTCTGAAGGATGTCTTCATTCTTTCCCACATTGAATCCTTGTGGGGAAGGCTACCAAAATGCCTCTATTCCCAGCTGATCGGTGGCAAGGTGAGTTAATTTTTTATCATCCCCTAACAATCTGTTTCCTCTGTTCGCTTCCTTTTCTCTCTCTCTCGCTTTTTCGCTTTCTCGTCCTCATGCGAGCAGGGCTTTCGTCAGCGGCTTATGAATATTAATTGCCGAGACACGCCACGCTTACACACACTTCAGTGCTCTGGGGTGGGATGGGCACGGCAACGCTAGGGCTTCCCATCTATTCAGCTTCAAATCAGCGAAACGATAAGCGTAATCGAAAGATAACATTGTGTTAAATGAACGGAAGGCTATTTGATGCTGGTGTCTGTTAGCGGTGGCGTGTAATGAAGCCGCAAAGGTTAGGGCGGCTTGTTAGCTTATAGGCGTACGGCTTGCCGTCTGTAGCGTTTTGTAACGAACTACAAACTGACAAAAACTGACGAGCTTAATCGCTCACCTAAGACGGTAGAAGATCACGCTTACGTACCGGCTCTTTCCCGGCGAACGATGCTGCTTTTCTAAGGAATCCTTAAATCCGTAAATATTTGATACATCTGCCGTGGGTTTGAAGGCTCAATGTGTTCGATGGAAAAGCATAATAAGCTCCGGGGAAAGATTCCACACCAGCACCGGGGTTTCGAAGTTTATCGTGCACTGCCCATTCCCTATCGAGGAACCATAAAATATTGATCCCGATTCGGTTGCTTTTGTTTGGTGGCAAAACTTTTCCCCAAACAACACCACCCGCACTCAAACATTAAAAAGTGTGGAAAATTGTTTTCCTCAAAATAAGAAGCCCGAACCGTGGCTGGGGCTAGATGTGGATAAGGTTGTAAACAATCTACCCAACAATCTGAACCATTCGATTGAAGAGCATTCCCCGGCATCGGTCGGTGAGGTATGCTTCTCCTTGGTCATGGTAATGACTTTGCGGAAAAGGCGATGTTGACAGCGTGAATTTCGCGTGAGAGAGCTTTTCTTTTCCTTATAACAGGGAAAAGAGTTGAGTTTCCACCCGACTTTCCACAGATCCACAGATTTTGTTTTGGAGAATAAACGGTTGGGTGAAGCTTTTCCCAAAACAGCCTCAATCCAACCGTTCCGAGGTGTTTTTTTCTCTGGCCGTTGGAAAAGTTAACTCGCTTTACAGTGTCGTTAACGTTAGTTGGCTGAGGGGGCTTGCGGTTTTCCTTTTGCGATTGACTGAATCAACGCACCGCGGTTGAAGAAACCGGCACGACCGGCACCGGCACCCAACGATTGACCGGGAAAACGAGTGACAGTTTCATTAATTTTAATAGCATAAATAATGAATCAATCTATATGTATGAGTGATATGACGGATTAACGATTCATTAGTATGAGCTTGTTATTTTGAGTGGTGCCGCTATTGTTTATTGACGAGCGCTGGTGCCGCGTTCGACAGCTGAGCGTGACTGGAGCGTCGGTTGGTGCGAATGATAAATGGAAGAAAATAAAGGCGGCCAAGGAGGTGAGCGTCACCCAGCCATGGTAGCGTTTTATTTTCCACAGTTTTTTACAGAAACCGCAAACATGGACCGGGAGTCTGTGGCCTGGAGCCGTATTCGAGGCATGATGATGTAAGCGATGGATAAAGCGTGAATGTGGTGTGAGCTGGGAAACTTCGGTTCTTTTATAACATGATGTGATAGGTATCTACAGTGACAAACTTATTTTATTAAAATGATGTGTTACGTGTCTTCAGTGATTATTAGATTCAAAATGGCGTATATTGAGAGTTTAAGTGTTCTTCTAAGGTTATCTTTTTAATCCGGTGTTTCTGTTAATAATGATCGATTAAAAATTCTTTCGTAATCTTTGGTTGGGAGATAGTCAGAAACCATCAGAGAGGATTACGAAACGGGAAATCAACCACTGACCTTGAGTGCATCTTCACGATGCGTCAAATCTTAGAGAAGATGGCGGAGCAGCAGCTCCACTCCTACCATCTCTTCATTGATTTTAATGCCGCATATGAGAGCATAGCCAGGGTAAAACTATATGACGCAATGAGCTCGTTTGGAATCCCAGCCAAGCTTACCAAGCTTGTAAGAATGACAATGGTCAACGTTACAAGCCAGGTGAAGGTGATTGGAAAACTCCTTTTCAATCGGGCGCTAGAGAGAGCCATCCGTGACTTGGAGGTGCAAACTTCGAGGACCATCTTCTATCAGTCAATCCTGATCCTAGCATACGCTGATGACGTAGACATCATTGACTTGAGGCTCTTCTATGTTGCAGAAGCTTACTCCGAAGGATCGAGCGAGCGGCACAAAACCTCGGTATGGAGATTAACGAGGCGAAAACCAAAATGATGGTGGCACCACCAGCGGCCTTGCTAACAAACACTGATTTACGCAGGGGTGATGTACACATAGGGCTGTAGGGCTGACTACTTTATTACGGGTAAAATTAAGTCACAGAATACCAGAAATGGCAGGCCGAGACCTCTTGAGGTTGTAGTGCCAAGGAAGAAGAAGAAGAAGATGTAAAGGTATAGAATGCTCAGAAGGATTTTTGGCCCCGTATGTGTGGAAGGACAATGGAGGAGCCGCTACAATGACGAACTCCACGAGCTGTACGATGATCTCACCATCGTTCAGCGAATTAGACTCGCCTGGCTCCGGTGGGCCGGTCACATCATGAGAATGACACCGGACGAACCAACCCGTAAAGTCCTTTAAGGCTGAATACAAGGACAGATCAGGCGTGGTAGGCACAACTTGAGATGGAGTGATGGCGTTGATGCGTCCGCGAGAATGGCTGGGATAACGGATTGGCATACGACGGCGCTAAACAGAAAATTCGTCGGTATCGAGGATTGTTGTCGCAGGCTAAGACCGCGAACCGGTTGAAGCGCCTGATAAGAAGAAGAATCTTTGGTGAAATAGATCATTTAAGGGATGTGAAAAAAGTTTATTTGAAGCAAAAAATAGAGTAATTTATTTGAAGCAAAAGTGAGACTGGGGCCTCTTTGCGGTATTTGATAAGTGTAGGAAAAAGATGATCTATTCATATGTAATGTGAGTGAGTTAGTATTATAAAATATTGCTTAAAACTGCTGTTTCTTTAGTTACGTTAAGCACTGTACACCAATTTGAATATTAAAAATCACATTCACAAGGGACCATCGTTCACAGTTTCTATTCTACGCGCACCGTTTAAATTGTGTACCGCCTGAAAGTGGTAAAAATTATGTTTAATTTACGAATTGATACGAAAGGTAAGATAAAAAGGTTTCCCAAAACTGAAAACAAACCGTTCGGGCGTGAGCGTTTGCATATTTCCCTCGCTTCAAGATTTGTACCATCAATCATACGAGCGAAGCAGCGGCCGTAGCCTAAACGCTGGTCAAACAATAAATCAACATGTCAACATAACTTCCCATACACTGTTATTATTATGCTCAAACAGTTTTGCGGTAAAGTGTTCCGACCTACTGGTCGGTCGTTTTAGTCTTGTGGTGCAAAATAATGCTGGATGGCCGAATTTGCATACAGGGAAGGGAGTAACAGCGCGTCATATTACATGTTATTGCGTTGTGATATGAAGTTCTAGCTGGTAGAGCTGGTTCTTTAGAAGTATCCAAATCCTAAAAGTGTTTTATTTTAAATTTACTTTGGAAAATATACTTTTGAAATGTGAATTAGATCAACAAGCTTATTTGTTCAAAAGGTTAGAGCGGACTTAATTAAGTCCTTCCCGATTTCCATTTGCATACTGCGTGAAAAAACAAAAGCTAACCTGTTAAAACAAACACACCCCTTAAAGTCGGCGGCTGATAACAGAAACGCACAGCGAAATTTTAGTGGAATATCTAATGACACGCTTAGTTTCGCCCAATATTCATGCCCGTGCGTATTTCGACCCCGATTCTGTTCCCGAAGAATAAAACTCGAACCGAAACCCCACTCAAATCAGCGTCACAAAGAAGCCTTTGAGGAAAAGTCTGTTGACGACGGTGAGTTGAAGGTGCGATAAAGGTCGAATGATAAATTTACTTCCGTTTTGGAGACGGTTCGGAGCAGCAGCGCGTTGGGGGAGGAAGACTCAGTGAAATTGAAAATAAATCAAAGTCTGTTTAAGGGGCCAGGTTTGGCGAAGGTGAAGGCACGCGTGGCAAAGACCAAAACCCGAAGGAAATGCTTTGCAGTTAATTGTAATAATCCTGTTAAAAATCAATCATCTTGCCATAACGTTAGGCTTGGCGCTGTGGGCAACCCACCGACAGGCCAACGGCGACAGCCATACGTGTTCGCAAGTCTAAGGACTCGCCGACGCTGACGGTCCGTAAGTACCCTCCATCGAGTGGATGTTCGTCGTCCTCGTCGTGAACACCCTCGGCATTCAGCAAGTGCTGTACCGTCAGAAGGGAAGGTTAGTAATTGAGTTCTATTAATTTTCCGTTCAAACTAAACGTTGTAATAATCGCACGAAACTACCCCATAAAATTCGCCCTCCTTTTGTTTTGAGCACGGCTTTGCGGACCGTCGCGAAAGGGGGCCAGGCAATCGTTGAAGGATGGCTTTGGGCGGAGGCGGAGAGCGCAAAAGTGCAAAAGTCAAGAGAGGGAAAATAATTGAGTGCAGTTAAAGAGGCTTAAGGAGCACTTTAGCAATTGAGACGGCAAGCGGAGTGGGAGGGCGAGAAACTGCAGACTGGATCCACTACACACAGTGGCACAACAATGTGACCACCATTTCCGGCAGATAACAAAGCGAGAAAAGGTGGATTAAAAAATGGAGACGACAGAACGAAAAAAAAAGCAAGTCCGCTCCTCCAACGGATGTTATGACATGGTGGCGTAGTACGGATGACTAGAGGAATACTACACCACTGTTTCTTGTCGTGTTGAACCGGGAAGATGGTTGACATTGAGCGGTTGTTGTGGATGTTAAGTGGAAGGAAAAATATTGCGGTTGTGTTGCAGTTCAGTCCAATGGGGATAAAAACAAAGTTTACAAGCGAACTGGTAATTAAGGTATCGGAACGACCAACCACTTCTCCAATGCTGGGATGGATGAATCGTTTGGAGAATGCAGCCCGTTTCGAAACGGAAGGCAGGAGCAAATGGAAACATAATTAATAGTTTGGATTACTTTAATGAGCTTCAAAATCCGATGGAGTTATGATGGGAGGCTGGAACGATGGACGAGTTTTACAATTATTTCTCGAAAAAATCTCCTGTAGCAGTGGGTTTTATTTAATTCAAAGCACCCGCAAATGACCTAGGGTTATTTGAACCCTAGTCAGGACTCCAGGGAGATCGTGAATTTGGTTTTGATATCTCGACCCTGGTGCAGTGATTTTATGTTCAACATCGATTCAATTTGAAGTTTGATGTTATATATCTTTGTGGATGAGGGCTTGGGACCAGGTACCTTACCCGAATATTTGGGAATTCTTCTTTTTCTGCTTCATCTTTGGCGCTACAACCTTGAAAGGTCTCGGCAGTGGTGGGTCAAGATATTTGGAGGCCCCGAGCGGAATGGCAGTTGAGGCCTATCTAATTATGATATTAGGGGAAGACAACAGGAGTTCCGTCGCCGAAGAGGTCCACCTAACTGACGAGGCCCCGAGCGGCCGCTCCTTCCACTCTTAGGTTTATCCGCCACTGGGTCTCCGGTTGGGTCATTTCGGCCAATCCTTTTATTTGAATTTTCTGTTAAGCTGGATAGTTGCTTCCACGTGTGAGGAGGCGGTCTGGATGGGATTTGAACCCCAGTCCTACCGGCCTAGTCCTCAGAAATAAAAAATAATAGTCAAATAATTATGCCTGTGATTATCTCATCATGCAGGGCGGCCATTTTCTGCAAGAACTTATCATACTCCAAATTCCAGATTATTGCGATAGTCTGATTCGTTTTTTCATGGACATATGAAGTTACTAGAGGAACTTCATTAAAACCTAGCCATACATCTTGAAAATAAATGTTGTGATTCATGGGCCAAAGAATAAACCGCCCCTGTTCCTCAAGATATTTCTCAAGAAATGTGATTAATTTATTATTGAGTGAAAAGAATGACTCACCGAAAGCCCTATTTGCATAGCATAATTCTCAGCTGAAACTCTTCAGTCAAAGAGACCTTCTCAGAATACTTGTAGCTTATTATAGATTTTTTTACTTATTTGCTTACATTTGCTTCATAAGCCTAGAACATGATTTATTTTCTGCAAAAAAAGTCCATTTAACAAGTAAACCCAAAATTGGTAATTAAGCAACGATATCATATTTGTCGAAAGGCTCTACAAGTTGCCTCGGGAGATGCAAACCAGTTCAACCCATTCGAGCAGCACACTAATTGCCTCGCTTTTGAATTGACGGATCAATGCAGTATTTCTAGCCACCAGCTGACATAAAAACACAATTTAATACACACAACTCCCTAGCAACAGTTTGAAAATGTTTGCTTCCACTTTTAGGGATTCGCACACTCACAGAAAAGTGTGCGAGAGAGGCACCCAACCGACCGACCGACCAACCGACCGACTGACTGACTGTTGATCGACAATGAACCTTTGAACAATGATGTGTTGCCGTTCGGGGTGTGCGTGTGTGTGTGTGTGTGTTTGCAAATTTATTTCGCAACACCTTTAGGAAGCCCTTTAACACGGGCTGCCCTAGAAACGTGCCGGCGTTAACCTTTTGTACAATTCGCACCACCAATTTCCCTTTGCCGACGCCTGCCCGCAAAAACCAAAAACAGTCGCACCAGTGGAGTTTTCTCTTTGATGTTGACACTTTCACTTGCCACCTGCGCATTTCGGTCCGTTTTGTACGTTGGTTTCTGATTACAACATTAAAATGGGGGGCGTTTGTGCGTTTGAGTTTGTTGTTTTCCTTATTTCGCACCCGCCAAATCCCGGACCTTTCCCGGATTGTGATTGCCGGTGAGGGAGGTTGAAGCGTGCGCTGCGGTTCCCCTTTCGCCGGCAAGGTGGGCAAAAGTGTTTCAATTTTCAACTTTTAATCACGTCACGCGACCGGCAACGGCAACGGGTTGCCTTTAATTTAAAAAGTTATCCATCGAAGTGGCCTTCATTATCCTAAAACGCAATTCGGGGGTTCTGGGTACGTGGAATCGCAGCACGAAACGGCGAGCGAGCGTTTGAAGGAGGATTGATTAAAATCTTTCCTCAGTGCATTGATTACTTTCGATGGAAGTTGCGATTCAAAGGGAGAGGTTGAAAAAGAAAGAAAATTTTACGCAAAGATGTAATTGAGAGAGATTGTTTAGCAAATATTAACCCCCCTGCCCGAGTCAGAAATCGTTATCGCTTGTCGCTAGCGCGTAACTTTCACGTAACCGTTTTACTGCGTGCCAGCCGTCTCACAGCTTCGACAGATGTTTAGCAGCAATCGTGCTAAAAATAAACTCGAACAATCGATTTTCAAAAACCCGGAACACACCCAAGACTTGTCGAGAGCCGGGAGCAAAAGAAAAAAAAGGGACCCGAGCGAAACCTTTTACTTTCCCCCGGGGTAAGGGACAATCGTTTTGCGGTACCGCGGTACAAGCGACATTGTTTGACTTCACCTCAACCCTCCGAGACTGGACGTCGGTTTCGGTCGAGGGGCTCGATGCCGCATTCGGGCCCGATTCCGCAACCGCAGTGAAATTCAATAATAAAAGGTAGCGAAAACGGATAACGAGGGACGGGACAGGATCATAATCGTCAAACAGATGGCTTGGCTTAACTGACGCTCAGCAGCCGAAATGTGTCTGTTCGAGGACGATGAGGTCGCGTGTTTTTTGTTGCTTTAAAGTAATGGGTGGTACAAACAAAAAATGTAACAATAATAAAGGGGCGAAATACTGTTTACACAAGTTGTTGAAAAATCTGTTCAAGTTACTGTTGCATAGGTGCACGGGTTCATGATTTATTGAGGATAACAGATTGGCAACAAATTGCTTAGTTTTTAGGAGATTAGTTTTTTGACACCGCGGTTTACCAAGGTTTAGTTGGGGTTTTCAAATGCTAAATCTATGCACCTAACCTTATTTTTGAAAGAATCGGAGGACTTGCAGTTTAGATTACCAACACGAAACGTCCCAATAAAACAATCGGACTTCATGGAGAGTTAAGATAGAATTGTTGAAGATATAATGCTAAGGCCTATTTTCCTATATATCCTAAGATATTCCTACTATCATAACACAGATAACGGGTCAAGCCTTGAATTGGTGGTCTTTTTTCCATCCTCTAGCTAAGAGTTTGGTGGACTAGCTACACTTCGAGCCTGAGCTCGAGGCAGAGCTAGACTAGACTTAAAGCTCTAAGAAGTATTATATCGGTATCGGCTAAATCCCAAAAATCCTCTATAAAAACTGATGACGCTGGAGAGCATTTCCATGAAAAAAATCCACAAACAAAACGTTAGACATCTTTGTATTCTATGACAAATACTTCAAAAACTGTAGTTAGGGATTGACATCTGTTGATTCTTTAGAATACTTTGTGCAGATCTCCGTATCGATAGATCTCCGGAACTTTTGAACATTGTGCCTCAAAGGACATTTATTCGAACCTTCTAATTTGGGGTCGAAAACGCTGGCACGTTCCAGCTTCTATCAAACATCTCAAGTTCTATCAAACAATCTAAACCACTTAATAACATCGTTTTCCCAAATCAAATCAAAGTCCCTAATTAAGCACCCCAAAATGCGGAATGTTTTAATCTCCTAGAGCAACCTATAAATTAGAAATTTGGTACGAGGACATTTGCTTCCGTCCGAACTTACTCGTCCCGGGGTCGGTGGCATTGATTTTACAGCAGAGCAGTACATCCTTCGGGCGAGATCAAGATACAGCCGTTTAAATGAGACAAATTGATGCGAACGGAAGCCATATGCGAAGCGAGTGATTAAATGCCTGTAATATTTTCTCCCGTATAACGACCATCATTGCGGTCAATCGGATGCTTCACCCTCCCTTCCCGGCGGGAGTTGATGACGGAAGCAGATTTCGTTCCCCTTTGTGGGTTAGTAGCCTCCGATAGGTCAGTTTGCTTTTTTTTTCAACCCTCCCTTGTTGGATCAGTTTTTGCGGTCGATCAGTATAGTTAATCAAACGCAAAATTGGATCCCGCATTTCACCCCGTGCCGGAACCTACGTAGGTATCATCACCGTACGATCTGTCTGTCTAGCATCACACGTGTGTGTGTGTGCGGGTTTGTTTCCGAATTCGATTATGTGAGAGCCGCCGAGAGGACCTGCTGTTAAAAATGGGTAAAAATAAATACATATCCTTCCAGGCTTCCCCGCTGGCAGGACGAGCGGGACGAGTCGGATTCGAGAGGCAGACGGTTAAACCGTTAATACGCAAAGCGATCAAACGATACCGGGATGGCGTGGAAGCCGACGAAGCGCAGGATGTGGCCGGCCCTTTTAACCTCAACGACGAGTGGGAAATGATGAAGCCCCGGATAGCGGCCGATGTAGCTTTCATCATGTTGCGATTGGGATAATGGCCATGTGAATTACGCAACAGCGAGCGAGGGACAAAAGGGATACACCGATACCCATCTTTAACGTGCGCACGTACGACCGGCATGCATGCAGTGTTTGGTTCTTCAATCTTTTAGAAACCCGAAGATCTAATCAACAATTGCCAAATTACGAACTATACGTGCACCCCGCCAATGGGGGAGAAAACTAATGTTGGCTCGCTGCTTTTGTTTGTTCCTCCCGGGGTAGTTTCTGCGTTATAGTTCCACCGTTTCAGAGTAAGTTAAATGAAGGAAACCAATAAATTTATTAGATTACCGATAGTGACTTTTGTTTGCAAGGTTTGGGTTTCTTTTTGCTTCTCCCCCTAGACACACACACACTATTCGATTTCTTTTATTGCCATCTACCCTTCTGGGAAAAACGCTAAATCAAACAGTCAGCCAAACCCGAACGCGGGCTGACTCTGGCTGACTGACTCTGGCTCGGGGCGAAGAGCGGCACACATTTTCAATTGCTGAGTGGAAAATGGCCAAAAGGGGGAAAATCTGATGCTCGGGGATGGAAAAGCGACGACAATGACCGACCTTCCGATCGGTTGCGCTTCTTTGCGCCATCCACCAACGGGAATTAAATCGAAAGGAAAAATGCAATGAATTTTCCAGCCAAACAGTCGAAGTTGCTTTTAGCACAAAGCGTTTCCATTATGTTGGTTCGCTTTTTGGATTTTGCAGCTTTTGTGTGCGTTTTTTTTATTTTCCCGACCTGAACTGTTCAAACATCTCCAACATCAGCTTCAGCAACGAACTGAGCGAGCAAGCAGTAGGGTTAAGTTTTTGGTTTGAAAGCAAAGCAAGTGACGCCTTAAAATGTGGCCCCCCAAAAGCCACCCGGCAGGTTCCGCTCGCCAATGCGTAAACTCGAGCGGGAAGCAACAATTTTCAAGGCTAGGAAGGTGAGGGATTTTAGTTGGTTTAAGGGAAAAACTTTAGTCGGTCCGGGAAAAACTTATGTATGAATATTTATCAGCCATCCTTCGGCAGTCCGGTACAGCGACGGGCAGCGAGAGCACCGGCACAAAACTTCCGTCGAACCCTATTGATGAACTTCCTTGGTTGGCCCCGTTTTTTTGTTGCTCCTGTTGTTTGTTCGTTTCGCCCGGTCAACATCATGTGAAAGGGAGTTCATAGAAAGGGAAAAACTACAGAGGATGTTTTTTTTGCTTCTCTTTGCTGCCTTTTATTGGGAAACGTGGTCTGTAAACTATTTCATTTTCGTGTCACAAGTCATAACTTACTCGGTGCAGTTGAATGGGTGCCTTGAAGTTGAAGTACCGAGAAGTCAGGCGGGAACGGGGGGGAATTTTTTTTCTTTCGGGGAAATCTTCCCGCACCGTGTCCGTGATGTTCCGCGAACGGTACAATTAAGGGCGATGAAAGTTTTGTACAACATTGACATTCAGTGTTAAAATTGCGAGAAAAAATTTGGTGGCGCGGTTACTTGGGATTCGGGTGCTAATTAGGTTTCATGCCAGATGGAGCTGGATTATTGATTTGAATGTCAAGTTTTAAGGGACATTTTTCAAAATAGCTTGAAAGGATAAAAGTGCTTTATTTTACAGGGTTTGTCAATTGATAAGGCAATGGCATTTATTTTTATTGTACACTCCTTCGATAAAATGGCAATCACATCTAGTTGATATAGAAACGGCTTCATATGACAGTGACATCAAATGCAGGGTTTTTTAGTTGATAAGGCAACAGCATCCATTTTTATGACAGGTTTCGTAGATGGAATGGCAAACAAAGCTAGTTGGTATGGAAACAGCTTCAGATGTCAGGGAAATCAAATACCTTTTATTATGATGTCCTCAGATGATATTGTCATAGTAGCCGTTGATATTGTTCACGTTCTATAAGCGCTTGGGTAAGTGCGTGCAATATCAATGGCTACTATGATAAAATCATCTGAGGACATCACAATAAAAGGTGTTTGATTTCCCTGTCATAAGAAGCTGTTTCTTTTTCAAATAGCTTTGCTTGCCATTCCATCTAAGTAACCTGCCATAAAAGTGGATGCTATTACCTTATCAGCTGAAAACCCCTGTAAAATATAATATTTTTTCTAAAATTGCATTAAAAAAGTATCGTAAAAAACAAATTTTTGAAATATTAAACAGTTTTTTTATTCATAAAGAACGGCTTGGCCGTATTGCTAAACATTAAATAGTAAGTTGTTAATAAAAAATCTAATTCAAATGAACACCGTCACAGAAACGCTGATATCAAATGAAATGTAAAACTCAGTAAATAATTTCAAAGTACTATTTAACATATGAAACTAATACTAATTCGTTAAGAAATGAAACATAAAAAGAAATAACTATAAATTATCCACTGAAACATGGAAAACAAAATTCGAATAAACTGTAGCTTCTCACCATCCTCAAAACAATCGAGATAAGCAAACAGGCAAAAGAGTTCGAGAAAGAAAGCCGTTCCATCGGTTACAGCAGCTGTGCGTCGTGCGTTCATAAGGTGAAAATAGTTTTTCGTCCAATTTTCTCTCCAACGATCGAATCGCATCCCATTCATCGGAGACGGAGGCAGTTTTTCATCTGATAAGAACCGGCGAGCATCCCCTACCCCCAATCGTTCGTTTATGTTTTTGTGAGCGTTTTGATTTATGAATACCGGGCGATTCCTTGCCGGGTGCGTCGGTTTTTATTGCAATTGCCACGGTCCTTTGTAGGGCAGGGTTTCTTTGAGATCGCTGAGCTCATGAATTTTGGGCGCCCCTTGTCGATGGCGCCAGCCCGGCAGAATAGAGAGCGGCCGTACGTGATGCGATCGAACGAGAGAGGTGGGGCGATGCTGGTTTGTCCTAATCTTAATCGGAAGATTTATCGATGTTTGATTTTGTTGAACGATGAGCAACACAATAACAACCATCTCGTAAGCCATTTGAATGCTATCGATGTCGTTGTTGGAAGGTTTTTTGTTTGGGAAGGAGTATCAATATCTTCAACAAAATGGGGTTTACTCGTGTAATGTGTCTTGTAGTTCGTTTTAGCTGTGTAGTTTAAACGAGTAATTCCACCGTAATGCATCCGAAAAGAAAGAGAGAGGGAGAGACCGATCGACGCTAATGACTGTGTGGTAGGAATCCTGTAAATACGCGAGAAAAACAAGTTGTCACACTTAATCGAAACGTGCTTGATTATGCTGTGCTGTTCTTTCGCGAGCAGCAGACATTAGCGAGCCAGCAACAACTTCACGAACTCACGAACTCAACGGCAAGAGCGTGGCGAGAAATCGGAAATCTAGAGGCTAATTATCACGTTCTTTGCTGGTAAATCCCTCGTACGTGATATACGAGACCTAATATGCCTTCACGCTTTGTGCATCCAACTTCCAACTGCTACTGGATCCTGTTGCGCCAGAGAGAGAGAGAGAGAGTACACATTTGCTCCTTGCAGTACCGCCAGTGGAAGAAGTTTCCAGGCAAAGTTGTGTCATTTCTAATTTTGAACATATTGTCTCTTGGAGCCTGTTGCAGAAACCACAGGAACAGGAGGGAAACAGGGGCGAGAGAAAGAATTGGCCAACAGAATACTGGAGCATTAACCCCTTTGCCGCAACAAGACGGAACTTTCATTAGCGCGCGAATGGGATTGCTGGAAAAGCAATCAGCCGGAACTATCGCAACCGACGTTGTGTATCGATGGAGCAGCAGCAGCAGCAGCAGCACAGTGACAGTTCACGGGAAGGAAATTGAGCGATAATACCCTGGAGCAATATCAAAGATTTATCTCGTTACGCTGACATTGATCCGGGCGCATAATCTACACGGAACTAACTTTGTTCCAATCCAATTAACTGTAATAATGTTGTATCATATCCGGTACGAAGGCGACCGACAGGAATGCATCAAACGATAGCTAATCAAGGCGAAGCAAGCTTCCAAACACCACTTGGCAGTGAATGTTTAAATGGTTTTAATTTATTTATTTTCGTCCATTTTCTTCCAACGCTGCAGCTTGTTTTCGTACCAATCCTCGATCGAGTTCGTTACGAGATGCACAAAAGAACGGGCCAACGTTTACTCCTTGTCTTTCCAACAGTTTACACTCGGACAGGTAGTGGAAAGGCATTTGCATAAGCTACCCTGCTACTGTGTGTGTGTTCGATGTTCGTTTCTGGATCGGTGCGCTCTGCAGCAGGAAGCTGGACGTACGGACATCTCGCACCAGCTAGCTAGAGTGGGCCGGCTAATTTGAAATGCAAATATTTTAACATCACGTGCACATCACGAGGAAGTCAGTCGTTAGCAAACGATCGCAGCAGTAGAAGCAGGTAGCAGAGCAAGCAGAGGGTTTTTTGCGCCATTTTGAAAAACATCTGCATCAAAGCACCTTTTCCGGTGGGGGGGTCATTGTTTGACGATGCAAATGCATCCCGGTGGGAGTTATCTCCGGGCGGATAAGAATTGGTGAACGGTGTGTGTGTGTGTGTGCCCGGAAGTTGTTGTCACCCGGGGCAGTAGTATCGTCTATCGTCTGGAGACACAGCCGACGACTGGCTTGACGTGCACCAGCAATGCTCTTTCATTTCAATTAAGTGCCAATGAAAATCGGTCGACAATGGACTTTAATTTCACTTTTCGTAACATGAAGCAGCACAACAAAGGCCCAGATCGGTCTGAAGGGTCTACATAAGCTAGGCTCGATGGAGGAGACGATGGCCATTTAAAATGGATCCGGATGGACTCGAATTGACAAATCTCAACACATTGTCACATGTGTGGATGGGCTGAGAATGGAAATCACTTCCCGAGACAACCACCGGTTACACCTTCGCACAGTGGAAGGACCTTCGCTCCGGGTGATCTGGGACGATGTGGTACCATCGATTACCGAAACCGAAGACGCTCATGGGAAAATGCAAACAAAAGTTGATTAAGAGTCATGACTGCGAAGACATCGTTTATCCTTGCCCACCGGCAAGTATCTCGGAAGATCCGTACTGGCTAGATACGAAACCGGTGCGTTCGTACGAGAGGCTAAGAAAACAAGACTCCGCTCCGTATTGGAACGGAGTAAAACGAAAAGGGCACACTGTTTATGATGAAGATGTCCACCGCTCGGCACCGCTGCTCCCAAGACCTCCCTGTGTGCTGTGTGTTGACTTTTGATTAGGTTATTGGAATTGGCATCACTGTCCTGGTACGGAGTATCGGTATCGGGTTGGTATCGGGAAGCTGATTACGAATTACGGACCCGACAAAACGGTCGAACAGTAGGAGACGATTCGAAAAGCGGTACAAATTGTAATCGATGGCTGCCAACTATCAACATGCATGTTGTCAATTACGGATCAGTTGACAGCTCAGTGCACAGCAAACCCTCTTTGTGCCATGACATTCTGACGCCGGCAACAAATCGGCAACAAAGTGCAGTCAGATGCACTGCCGTGCTTGTGTTCGTTGGTTCGTAACTATTTCCGAAGAAACGCAAACATGTTGCTGAACAAATGTGTGGAATAATTGGAATCAGATGTTTGTGCATAAGCAAATGAAGAAAAGCTGTTCCGATTACATATCTAATTACTGATTCATGTGAAACTCTCGGTGGAGTACAACTTCCCTTCACGGGTTTCTTGCAAGAACTGTTTGTCCATTCGATGTTCGGTGGCGCGAATTCTCAATATACTTAGCCTCGCCCATAAAATCCTATTCTCGGACGTACTAAAGTTTGCCGAAATGAAATAAAACTGACAGAACAACATTCGCCCTTGACGAGCTCTAGCCGTCTCGCTCACATTACTGCCGAAACCTGTCAATAAGTTATTGTTAGCCACACCGGGTAATCGTGTACCTACTGCCCTAGCGCCGGCGGCCATAATGCTCCTACGTCGTCGTTGTCGTCTGCTGCCAAACGCTGGCAAAATCCGGCGAACACATATACATCAATCAAACGTCTGCCACAGATCGACAGGATGAATGTGGAACTCAAAAGAAAAACCACAGGCAAGAATATAATAAGCCAGCGCTCGCGAGTCTCACTGCATGTTCACGTGCCAGACGGTGTTGGGTTCCAGCTCTATCCCATTTTCTGCCGTCGTGTGATGCACGGATTCGGTGGCTTCGTCATAAATAATGAAATGATAAAAGTAAGCTTTTCCTTACCGTAAGCCGTTTCCCGGGTGAAGAGAAACACCAGCAGGAGATGGCAAACGAAGCCGGCCATACTGCTCCTGGCGTTACTGCTGCTGCCGATGGTGGTTTGTAGAAGGTGGCGACTTGGGCGGCGCAGGGCGCTGGTGGATTTACGCTCGTTTCCTGTTGGCACTTTCAAACCGTCACTCGTCGCACTGGCACACTTCTTCGCACATCCGTATTAGCCCGAGCGCACCTGGAAAGCAGCGGCAGACGCTTTCCGAGAAGAGCGTTCCCAAATAAAAACCCCGCGGGACTTTTGCGTGCGACGGGTTGGGACGGGAGCTCTGCTAAGTGTTTAGTATTTCCGCGCCCACTGAAGAGCTCTAATTTCCGTACACTCCCGGGGGGTTGCCAAGGGCCATTTTCCGCAACCTTTCCACCACGGCGAGCGCACCAGAACGTTGAAGAGCGTGGCTGCGTGGCGTCGTTCCTTAGTAAATGGGATATCACACTAACGCACTCGCACAGATAAACACGCACCACACTTTAACCCGGAAGCATAAACAGCACTGCACAGTGGGTGAAAGGGAGAGAGAGAGAGATAGAGAGAGAGAGAGAGAGAGAGAGAGAGAGAGAGAGAGAGAGAGAGAGAGAGAGAGAAAGAACCCATTAAAAACAAATAAGAAAAATCACATCAGCTCGAACGGCAGGCAAATGGCATTCGCCGTCTTCGCCCGAAGCACAGGAACAGGATGACCAGGGTTTTCGCAGAACACCAGGCGAAGGGCAAAGGACACTCAACACACTCTTACACACTCACACACTAATGGGACCGGATGATCTTCAGGCTTTTGTTTTTTCTTCGGGACTATTATTTTCGCCTTAGCTTCTGGCACCTTATTTACCTATTGTTTGTGCCGCTTGTCCGTGTGCTTTATTATGCCGGCAATTGTCTGCCTGTGTGTGTGTGTGCGCTATTGTTTTTCATTTTCCCTGTTTCACGTTTTCCTTTCCTTTTTTAGCTAATCCGAGTGAGTGGCGCTTAAGAAGCAATGGTAAAAATAGAATTCGGAAAAAAGCAGAAGCGCGAGGCTTTCTGGAGCTTTGATAATTTGTCGTCTCACTTGCACCCAGACCTGTAGTGTGTGGTTCTTTGTAGTGGTTTGTGTACGCCGACCGGCACCGGCAGTTGGCTGTGCTTTTTTTGCGCGTTCCTTTCAACAACCACTGTTGCTTCGATTGCTTGGAGGCATTGTGTGTGTGTGTGAGCGTGGCGAAAATTTATGATGATTTAGGTGCCGCGTCCTACTGCTGTGTCTGCTGGTACTGGCTGTGCAACCTGGCTTGAATGATTTTTTGTTAGTACATTTTCTACTCAATCTCACGCTCACACATACACACACACACACACAAACTCCCGGAGTTGAATGTGAGCGCTCAACTGCTCGAAAGTTTTTGGCGCGTTTATGAGTTCCGCTTAAGTGCTCAAAGCTGATTTTAAGGACTTTGAAGTTTCGCGCATGCTGGTAATAAATAATGGCGATTATCCTTTATGTGTGTGTGCTGCAGTGTGCTTTCGTGTTCGTGTGTGCTGCGTTTTTAACGTTTCTTCCCTGGCACAATAAAGCTAAGCCAGGGCCATGTGGCGCTTGATTTACCGGAAGCAGCTCGACTTTGCTTTAAATCTTCTGCATATATTCGTGGCCGATGGTCGTGTGCCGAGGAGGTGTCTCTCGCTCACGTTGGCAGTTGATTTTGGCCGGTGTATGCGAAAGTTCACCGGCAGTACTTCCGGCGATCATCGATTTTTTTAAATGCGTTAAGAACGAAATACGGTTACAACTGGCATAACGCTGGCAGACAAAGGACTGGACTCACCGGCATTGGCATTCCGGTTTTCTGTGTACCTGGTTGCGGAATAATTTGGCACGAACTTCCCCATCGTTATCAGCAGTTTAAATGCATTAAGCAACAAGAAAAAAAATCCCCACGTGGCACGGAACTCACACAAACACACCCATTTTAGCGTCGTGCCGTCTGCAACGGATGTGCTATAATATACGCCATCGAACGTGGGCCTGGGATGGTGGAAAAATTCGCTGCCCTCCTAGCAAACTACCGACTACCGGTAGAGCCGGGCTAGAGCGAGAGCACATTAATGGGGAAGAATTATGATATCGTACAGTCACATCAGCGACCCTCCGGGGGCCGTGACCTCGCCGTAGTTGGGTGCGAGATTTAAGGTTTCCTAATTTTATTTCGTGCCAGTCTTTATGTGGAAGAAATTCGCTTACCGAAAAAAAATGGCAAACGTAACACACGATGCATTGATCTTGCTGGAAGGTTGAAGGGTGTAGCTTTGTAATTTTTTAAGTAGATTTAATTCGTGTCCGTGTCGTCGTGCTTGTCGTACATTTAATGTGACTGTTTTTCATCTTTTAGTAACTGCCATAATCTATGGCTTAGAAGACGTGGTTTTTTGTTGTTGTTGTCTGCGAGCCACGTTGAAGCGTCTTAAATGGTTAAAAATGTTAATGTCGAGTATCATGGTGAGAGCGGACTGGGAAACATAATTCAAGGTCTGCCTTCAATCTTTTTGGACACTCTTGTATTCGGTGTTTCGTAATAACAGGGAGCACAAGTCCCAAAAACGAGCAGTCAGTCAGTAGTGGAATGTTTTGAAGGTTAGTATTTTAATCATTGCGCTTGTTGGGGAAGAATTTAATAACCGACCCCGGGGGCCGCGGCCAGATAATCTTTAGCACGTGCAAGAGGAATTTATTGCGTTGTCCGAAAAAGAAAAGGCCTTAATCGGAAGTCACAAAGAAGAGTGAGAGACAGCAAGAAAACGAACTTGCTATCTAGTTCCATTAGAATGAGCGAAGAATTGGGCAAAATGCGAGGTCCTAAAGAAGAAGAGGGAAAAAAAACTTTGAAACAAATTCTTTGTTGCTTGGACGCGACGGCATTCTATGAAGCTTTTGTTTTAGGGAATTTACGGCAAAACAAATTTGAAATTGTTACTTGAACGGACATTGGCGCGAAGAAAATTAAATTAACGACAAACATGCGGAGTGAGCCAACTTTTTTTTTTGTGGGAGGCAAACAGCGCAAAAAGAGACAAAAGGCGCATTATTAACAAAATTCTTGAAATGCTGGCAAAATATTATAATTGCAGTTGAAGCTGATGTTGCCGGGAAATGATCAATGGTTTAAGAGAATTTTCGCGATGAGGAATATGCATTTAAAATAGGAATTTGTATTTGCGCCTAAAGATATGCAATCTTCTTATCAAATTCATGAAGTAGCTAAGGGAAATTCGATAGACTCGATAGAGAATAGCAAAGCTTTGTGGCATGAAAGTTTAAAGCTACATGGCGCGTAAACTAATTACGATAAATGCCACATACTTTAACGCTAGGCATTTCACATAAAATTCACCTTGTGAAATGAATTGTCATTAATTGGTGTGCTGTTCCGCAAGCCAAAACGCCCAGTCAACTAATCAGCATGGCAGAGCGGCAGAACCGTTCAACGTCAATTTAGTGTCAGTGTCCACATCGGAAACGGTCCACAGATTTAAAGCAATAAATTATGAATCAGAGCTTCGGTCTTCTTTTGCGCCGTATTTACATCCGAGCTTAGGGCCGAGTAATCTTCCTTCCGGATACATGAAAACACCATTGTCCTCCCGCAATCAGCATTCCGTAACCTCCACAACCTTCCCAGTGTCGTTCGCCCATCGAAGGCGAATGAAAGTCAATGAATTTCCGCAATTTGCCATCTAATCCATTTCCGCCCAGTAGTGCTGCTGTGGCTCACCCTCGCAAGCTCTCGCCTATAAATTGGATCGTCGAGGATTGGTGTGCTTGGGCTTGGGATTAAAATTGCACACCACACCACCGGCGCCTTTGACGTGCGCCGGGAAGAAGGAATCAATCGGTTGGGCATACCCTAGAACGCGGCACCACACACATACGACCGCTGGTCGCTAGTTACAAGGGGCCCCCCTGCACACCGGGATCGACACTTACACCTCCTAATATTGGAACAGGGAGAGCAAACGGGAACCGAAAAATGGAAGAAGCGGATGGACAATAAAAAAAGAACAGGGAGAGCGCAACCGTCACGCTACACGGAAGTTGGTCGTAGGAAGCAATTTGCTAACGCTTGAACAATTCGCAAAATCCACTCCAGTGCAGTAAATGATGGGCACGTGCTGGGCCAGGCCAGGCTGGATCGGCCGGCTGGGCAGGCAGGGAGGCCGGGCAGGCAGGAAGACTCTCTCCCTCGTATCTTACCCAGGGGCTAGATGAGCCGCTTTCGTTTGAAGAGGTTTTATCGCAGGATTAAAGTAACTGTCCTTGTGCGATGCGATGCAATGCGGCTTGTGAGTAGAGGGGGAAGTCGAGAGGGGACTGCCCTGCCCTGGTGGTTCATTTCGGTTGCGTATTTATCCAACAACGGACGGTGTAGCGGCGTGTGTAAATTCATTATTTTCCATACTAACAAGCACCGGCCGCGTGCGTGCGAATTTTGTCACGCCGGTATGAAAATTTGCAATAGCGGGAACGGAAAGCGAGCGTTACGGCGTTACTGATGATGAGGCGAGCAAGAGGGGCGTTTTCCGGTACGGTTTTTAGCTTAAGAAGAGTGCTGTTGCTTGCTTCTCCTTGCTCGGAAGGAGAAACGTTCGCTGAGGGTTTACTTTCCGTATTTGCACTAAACGGTGTGCATAAAGCAATCAATGCCATTCAATATTTGCTTGTGCTTTTTTTCGTTGCCTTTGTTTGCTCTCTTTGGATAAATATTTTTATTGCTGATTTATTGATACTTTTTTATCAAGGAGGTAACAAGAAACAGAACAAAGTTTGATGCAAGCATCGTAATGTTACAAGATCATCTCACAGAAATTACTTATCTAGATCCAAACATCTAGAGGTTCCTCCCAAGGACTTTCTTGGTCCTTGTACTCGCATACGCCTCTAGGACATAAGCTCAGGCATAAAAACAGCCAAATCCTTCCTAGCTGTGATCGAGAAGAAGATGAGCAGAATGATTTAGGACCGGATGTTGGAAGTGATTTCACCATTGGGATAGTCATGTCATACGAATACCACCGAACCACCTAGTCTGCAAAGTTGTTTTGGGCTGTACAAATGGAGCGTGAAAGGTCCAAATAGAGGTGAAGTGGATACGTCTGCCGAGAAATGCTTCCACTTCTTCCTTGGCACTACAACCTTGAAAGGTGATTTTTACCCGTGGCAAGGTAGTCAGACCTGCGTTCGGCTTGGCGGTCTGGATGGGATTTGAACTCCGGATTTGATCCTACCGTGTGAAGATCAGCACCGTTATCGCCTCGGAAACCAAAACCAACTCCGAGAAATTCCAGGAAATTTAAATGGGAGAGAACATTACTAGACCGTGAGTGGACAAGTAAGTTAGTAAGTTCATGAGCAACATTTGTTCACTCTTATTCATTCATTTGTTCATTATAGCATAGTGGTTGAATTTGAATTTGAATTAAAAAGGGAATTTATGATAATGTTCTTCTATGAGGGACAGAACCTTTTATTGGAGAAAAACAAAAAGAAGTCTGTTTTATAAGGTGAAATCCTAATCGTTTGCAGATAATTGCTTATTTTTTGTGAATTTATCTGAAACACTCATTAATTTAGAGTTTATTACAAAACAGCTCCGTGAGCTGAATTTCTAAAGAAGACATTTACAAATCCCCACCAATAAAACCGACAACGAAAAAGAGGAGACCACTTTAATCTCCTTTTGTAATGAGAATCTCGCTATCTTGCTTGTAAATGTGAAAGCTTTCGATACGAATTAAGCGCAACAAGGCACAGAACGCAATGCCGAAGCGGTACACTAAAATCGCCACCATTCACTATCTACTCGAAATGTTTTACAATCATGATCTGAATCGAATGACTCGATGCTCGAGCACTCGAGGGAGCAGCCGGAATCGGGGAGCGAAAAAAAGTGCCTCCCACAGACTTCCTGGGACGACCAGATTCAATCAAAACTGTTCGCCTTGCGCAACCAACCTGAAGGTTCGGTTTCGGTTCTGTTCGGTCGGTCGGTTGCGTGTGTCCTGCTGATTGAAAGGGAATTAAGCTGTTCGCTTTCGGTGCAGGCGGATGGGTTTTGTTGCCTCGTCCCGCGTTGTCCTCGTTCCCTTTTTGGTAGAGTCATTGTACACCACCGCAAAAGCTTAATCGGAAGGGGGTCGTGTGCAGCAATGTAGGAAGCTTTTGGAGAACGGATCACAGGACCGGATTCCTTTGAATTTGTTTACCTTTTCCAGCGATGGGACGGACACCCGAACGGTGTTTGGGGAACAACTGGCCTGGTCATCCACTGTTTGCTGCCAGAGATCGGTTTTGCTCGTTATTTTGATCTTTAAAGATTAAATTTCCCAATGAAACACGATACTGGGTTTTTGAATGGTTGCTGGTGCTGGCAGCTGATGATATGCTGCCTCAGGATCGGGTTTCTGTGATACTTTCAAAGCTTTGTAGGGAATGTTTAAAACTTAGTACACAAAAATGATTAAATTTGCAATAGTTCTGGGAGCGTGGGGTACATCCACCGAAACCGAAAACTAAACGAGAGAGTTAATTTTCCGTTTGCTGGCACGAACAAGTACAGATGAATGTTTTCCCAATTCCGGTTCACCTCAAAACCAATTCCCAGTGAAATAGTTTTACGACCGGTCCGCCGTAGCGCAATGATTCAAAACTCGCCAGCAAAACTAATACTTTCTTGTGCGAGTACTTCATCCGTCCCGGGGAACTGAACCGAAAACCGGGCACTAACTTTTCTTGTCCGGGGTGGAGTGATGTTTTGCCGGGCGGTGGCGGCTCGCGGCCGCATTACACTGGCCTGCCCCCCCCCCTCTCAGGGTTTTCGGTCGGGGCTGAAGGAAATCAGTAAAGAGCAACTTTTAATGGTGCTTCGGTTTCGATTTCCCGGCGTGGCCATGTCGAGACCGTCGCACCAGAACGCTAGCCCTCTCTAAATTGCACACTGACCAAAGTCAACCCATCTCGAAGCTCCCGAAAGAAAACTTTCATTAAATGATAAGAGCACACCAGCCGAAAATCAACCGGTAATGAGGCGTTCTTGTTCGAGTACATCGCTCCATCGGAAGCAGGGAGACAGTATGGGGGAGAAGGAGAGGTCGGTTTTTAAAATTGGTTGGAAGATTTTTGTTTGTTCAACCCGATAGCGGACAAAAAACGACGGTATCTTCAAGGTTGGCATGAAATCGTTACGGTAATGATTTGGATTCGAGGGTTTTTGCTTCTACATGGCAGGCTTCTTCAAGATGACTTCCGGAAGGAATATTGGCAATTTGTGCAGCTCCAACCGGCAAGACGCGGTCGTTGATTAGCGTTCGGTGGCAGGATGTCAGGATGCAGGATGCATCATATTTTAGTTGCTCCTTCTCACATGGCTATTTGAATGTTTACCGATCGTTCAGATCATCAGTGGCATCATTAGCGTGTGGAAACGGTCCGCTTAAGTGGTCCTCAAGCGATGCTATAATGAACATTTCTAGCGAAGGAGATTAAATTGGATGGGCTTATCGGCGCTGTGCAGCTGTCTTATCTTTCCAGTGATAGACGATGAAAAATTATTTGCTTTTCTGACTCATTTGGTAATCTAAACAAATTCTTATTTATGCCAGAAAAACCTAATTTCCCAATCGAAAGGAAATTCTTTTCTATTTGCAGGCATTCACCCATGAAAAATCTAATTTTTCCATCCATTTTACCCGCGCTTAGATCAGATTTAATACGTATCGACACACACACACAGGAGAGGTTTTTTGACGTGTACCAGGGAGTGGGACAATCTGATGTTCAACGTGGTTGGATGTTGTTGATGTTGATGGAACGATTTGCTGCATAAGCTTCCCCAATCCCAAATAAATGAACACATCCACACACACACACACACACACACGCACGGGCACATATGTGTTCCAACATAAAAGCCCATAGTGGCAGAAATTGAAAGGTGTAAAAAGGCCCCCTCGTTGGGCGTTGGTTAGGGCAGCCGGTTCTCGAGCCGGGCGGGACCATTTTTTACGCCATCACCATCGCCTCAATTTACGGAAACATAATCAAACGTAATTGAATTTTTACACTCTCATCCATACATTGCATTTGGGAGGGGAGGGGGTGTGTGGACCAACAAAACCCCGTACCGGGAAAGCAGCTTGAAAGTTTTCTCCCATTTAGAGTCGGCCAAAATGGGGTCCACCGAGTGCAGAAGGGGGAAGGCCGTGAGGATGGTGGCACGGCAAAAAACCTGCAACGCTGACGGCCTCAATTTTGGCTACCAACCGGCTACACCGGCTAACACGAAAGGCGGTAGGTTAGATCCAATCAAATGGGGTATATCCTTGCCCAGAACGTCTTCTTGAAGCGTGGAGCATGTCTGAGCTGGCATTTCCTTCATTCCGAAAAGGGGGGGGTTGTGTGTGCTTTTTTTTTGGTTGGGTGAGAAATTCAGACAACCTTCTCCAAAAAACCGTCACGACACGCCAACTGATCAGAAACGCGGGTGACGCGAGCCAGCATTTTGCCCGGCAAATCCGACTACGAAAAGAGCGTCTTTGGAGCGTTTCGGAAAGAGTTTATGAAAAGAAGCAAAAGAGGGAAAAGTTTCGCGGAAAGTTCGGGGCAATGTCACGCGACTCCGCGGTACGTACGCTTTTTCGCACAACCACTTGACTCGCTCCCGGCACAAGTTGGAATTGATTAAACAAATATTTTGCTTATGAATTATGTCAACCGGCGGTGCTAGCAGTGGCAAAAGATGCGCAAGTGAGTGATTTTCGGGGGGCCCACTTGGAATCAATTCGAGCGTGCAGCAAAAATAGCTGGTTGATTCCTTTTATGCGAAAAGCTCGAGCGAAGAAAGCGCAAATTTGTGTGCCAATTCAAAGATTTCCATCCGGAAAGATGGTGTGGCGTGGGGTTTCCGGAGCCAGAGCTGCGACACTAGCTCATCAAAGTGATGAAGAACGCTACCGGCAAATATTGATCCGTGCCGTTTGAAGCACCGAATTGTGAAATTCGGCGAGTTTCAAGTTTGCCGTGTTCAAGGTGTGCTCGACGCCCATTAAAAGCGAGTGAATTTTTGGCTGAATTAAGAAGTGTTCGACCTTTTTATGGTTAATTTCACACCCAATAAGACTGCCGGCGAAAACAATCAATCGGAATAAACGCGAGCGACCGGTTTGATTGATTATGGTAGCCGAAACGAGTCGTCCAAGCGTATCGTAACTTTGGCTTGTGCCTGTGGTGCTGCGTGTCTTCTGCAGCAATACCCGTTGCGAACGACAGCACCAGCCGAACGATGGCGACGATGGGGAAGAAAGTTTACGAAACTTGAGAAAACAAAGTTTTACGTAAAACAAGTCTTTGGCTTCAAAAGCAGCTCCTCGAAAGGAAAAGGACCAGGCACGAAAAACGAAAGCACCGACACACACACACAAGGAGACCAGTTTCTGCAAAACCACCGCAAGCGCAATCAACAGTGAAGTGTTGTTCGATGTTGTTGTTATGATGATGAACGAGTGAGTGGCTGCCAGCGCTATAAAGTCCCGGCTCGCAACAAACCATTACTCATCTTTTGATCCCCGGGAAATGGCGAGTGATTGTTTCGACGTATTTGATAAGTTTCTCGCTTTAGTTTGCACTTTTTACGAAGCAGCAGCAGGGGAGGGTGTTGTTTTGTTGCGCTGATCGTTGCTGGAGCTGCTGAGTTTGGAGCGGTGCGTTCGCCGAATGTGGGTGAATGTTGAGCGATGTCTTACTGTTTCCAACTTTCCGTGCTATCGGATTGTTTTGAGGATTGTTTGCGTGTGCAATGGTGGAGTAGTTTAGCAGTTAATTTTATTCCAATAGATGGAAAGTATTGATAGTGAAATATGTTTTATCCCACAACTAAAATAGGGTTTTCGGCTTCTCTTAGACAATGCGTAACACATGAGCTTTAGGATAAGATGATGAGGATGAACTTTTCAATAATTCTGCATCGGATAGAGCGGGTCAAAGTTTTCTACAGATATTAGAATGATCCCTCATCAGAAAGGTTGATCATTATTAGTAATGTTAAAGCTAGTTCAAATATAGAAAAATTGAGAAACAGATATTGTTAATCAATTTTGTTATTAATATTAGTAAAAAAATTAAAATTAAATAAAAGAACTAAATTCGATACTTAAAAACATTAAGAGTAACTTTAAAAAGCATCTAATTATTATAGGCTCCGATTAGAATAAGCGCCTATATGTAGGCAATTTGAAACAGACAAGCGCCGCAAAGTTTTAGCGTTCTGTGATGTTGACATTTTTTTGCAGTTTTCAGTTGACTGGAACATCCAGAACTCTACTAGATCCTCATGCCTTTCTAGACTCGTCTTGTGGATGGAAGGCTCAGAAGTTCTGAAAAATTTACTGTAGGCATTGCAACACCCTATACATTCCCAAGCAGTTCTCAAGCTCGGCAATTTGGGTTGAACCACTCTTGATTTTTTTATAGTAATAGCACTTTTTCATTACTTGCCAGCCAGTAAAAAAATGTTCAGATTGGACAGATTGTTACTAAATCCTCGAAATAAAATTTTAAAATGCCTTCCGCCGTTTCAAGTGGTTCTCCTCAATTTCTATTTCGATTGATTTTGAAAATATATTTGACAATTTAAAATCAAGCTAGCGCTATTTGCAGTGTTTTAAAAATAAGACAAGTGCTCCAGATCGTGTTTGGCCTCTGTTCACTGTCGGCACATTCGTTCCATCAGCGTACCGTTTTCTAGCACACAGTGAACAATAGCCCGTTTCACAGCCATCACAATTGCATGCAATTGCAGCGATTCAGGCGACGCGCTCAGCATAAGAGATCGCGCACCGTACGCGCGTTTCTTTCTACGTTCGGGAGTGCTGTGTCTGTGTGTAAAGGGCCATGAGCAAAAAAAAAAAGGAGGAAGAAACCTAACCCACTAGACACAAAACTGTGACAAATTTTCTTCCCGAGGGATAGTGGGCTGAGGGATGTGTGTGTGTGTGTGTGCATTAGTGCATTCAGCGGAAGCATTCGTCAATGCCAGTCGGAATGTCACTCGAATCGAAATGGGGCGTGGGGATGAATTCCTCTCACTCCCTTTTCCCCCTCCTTTTTTCACCCACTCCCTGGAAGCTGGCCGGGATGAACCATTGAAATCCAAGAGCGAACTCCTCGCGTTTGGGGAGTTAGGCGCCGGAGTGCATAGTTTCGTCGCAAGTCAAACACGGAGCAATGGAGAAAAATCAACAAACACACACACACAACCTCCTGCTCATGGATGAAACAAATGAAACCTCCGAGGTGTCCCAAGCGGACGACCCACTCTGGGAAAGTTTTTGTTTCAATGTATTTTTTTGCCGGCTGCTGCTTTGTTTCGTTTCGTCCGCTGCATACTCTTCCCTTTTCACTCGGTTCGGTACAGCAAACGGGAGTGTGTGTGTGTGGCTGCACCATGTGCAGATCAGTGCATTTAGTAGCTCGCAGGACAATTGTCCATCATTTTGCTCTGCTCTGCGCTCGCCGTGTCTGCCGGATGTCGAGCGAGGAGCTGCAGGGGAGTGCAGAAGCAATGAAGAAAAAATCGACATCCGCTTATGTCTTTTTTATTTCGGCTTTGTACACCGTCCTCTTATTTTGTCTTGATTTGTGCCTTCATGAATATTGATAGAATGACGACAGCATCAGCATGATGCACGTTGCTGCCCCCGGTGCCCAGCCGGTTTGCCGTTGTCTTTGGCGGGAGAATTGGACCCGAAAGCCCGAATCTCGGGGCGGACATAAATATGGCGAAATGCAAACAAACAAAAACTGATGATTTGTCGAGTGAAGTGCCGTTCTATAATTTACACCCGATCCGTCATCCCGGGACGAAGGGGGGATTTGCTTTTCACGCCAAGCATTAGGATTTTATCGTCATCAATCAACCGACCGAGACAACATCGGATAACGGTGTCAACTTAGTGGCGCGATCGATTCCAACCACGAGTGTGCCTCGCATGCGAATGAAGAGACACCCCGACCCAGCGTGTAAATGATGGATCTTTCCCGCAGACAGACGGGGCTTGACGAGAAGTGGCGGTGGGATGGGTTTTCGCGCTCGCAGACACATTCCCGCCGGAGCGCTTGCCATGCTTTTAACGATGTAATGCATACTGGCGGGAGGCGGTTGACTGGGTGACGATCCACCACTTGAGAGATCTAAAGATTGAGCAGAGCCGGCTGCCGGGAAGATTCAAGATAAACGCGCACGATAATGCGAGTGGAGATGGAAATTCGTTCGTAAAAAGGAAAGCCGCGAATGGCTGGAAGCTCGGAGGGAGCCCACCGGAAGCACTCCGGAGGCTGAAACGAACCATTTATATTCACACAATCATTGCACATTTTCATACTGGCTCAATGCCTTCCATCGATCAAGGATTTTGTGTTGGTATTAAGACAAAAGCTTCTTCGTGGGGTATTTACAATTGGAGTAACAAGGTTGAGTGTTCAATCATCATTTAATAATTTAAAAAAAATGAATTTGAGCTCATTTTTAAAATCAGAAAGTCTTGGAGTATTATCCTTCTTGAAGGTCTGTAAGCGCCTAAATGTATGCAATTCATGTTACTAAATTATATGAAGCTCACTTAGTGCCCGAAAGCGTTTTTAAAAAAGAAAGAACATTCGCACACGAAACCCTTCATAACATGAGCTTTAAGGAACATCCGATTGCATACTTTCAGGCGTATTACCAAAGAAGTGCCAGTTATGGCTATCGGCTAGAATAATTTAAGCTGCGTTCAATTGAAGGTGTTATAAACAATTTATCAAACAGTTTTTACTCCATTTCACAAAGAAACCATAAAACGCCTCTAAAATCATGATAAAACCCTTTTCGAATATTTTGAGCAAAAAAAGGGGGAAAAATAAATTCCAGTTAAACAATTACACCCTGCAGTAGGTCAGTGCCATATTTCACTGCCTGACTTCTCATCATCTGGTTAGCTTCAGCCCGAAACACCCACCGATACACACATAGACGCACACCGTTCATCCTTGTTTGGTGCAAAATAAAACAGTAATTAAAATCCTGCACATTGATTTAACGCATGAAATCGTTCCACGAAACCGGAGTACGCTGGCCAACAAAGCAACACACACACACACGCGCACACAGAGAACAATGCAATGCGGGATTCACATTTCCATGCAACAGCATAAACGTGGAGCATAAACCCGCGGAACATTGCAATCGCACTCGCATACATCAACCGATCTGTCCTTTCCACGTCGACCGGTTGCTGCCCTCTTTCCATGCACCATCCAGATCACTAGGCCACTGACACAGTATAGCCGCGTTTTTGTATCAATCCCAAGCTCGCCCTCCAAACACACACACATCCGGGGGCACATGTGGCAATGGTCGGTAACAATTGGTTATTGGTGCTCGAAAAATGGTGCTGTAAGTCTCGGGTAGATTCAGCTTCCATTTTTGTTATCTCTTCACCCTCCTTCACTTGCATTCACTGAGTTGGTATGTGTGTGTGTGCGTGTGTGGATTTTGTTTTTAATTATTGCCCTTCACATATCACATTCACCGACACACGCGTGGAGCCCAGATTTTCTTTCCGCATTCACTCTGCTGTGTGACCTTTGCGCTGAACGAATGGATCAATCCAGGGGACCGATATTTCCGATAGCTGCATTCCGGGGCATGCAATGTGTTCAACTATTTGTAGCGTAAACTTTCGTTTCACTGCTTCACAAACTTGATGAAAATTGAATTGTGATGTTTTCCAATTATAATGCCACTGCACTCCAATTTCCATCACTTCGATACACTTCGCAAGATTCGGAATCGATTGTGTGCCGTTAAATCCGTTAGATCTACGCTTAGATCTCAACTTAAGTCACTTGGGGTTTTATTTTCGATTCCATTTTATTATTCTTTTCCATACAAAATAATAAAATAATATTACAAAAACTACTCACACTCCCAGCGTACTTCACTTCAATTTCACTCGATAAACTGCACTGAAGTTAACAAAAACTGCGCCTATCACGCACGTTCACTAGCAACGCTCACTGCCGCAAAACACTGCCAAACTGGCCCAGCACCGAAACGCAACTGATCAGGCAAAAACCCGAAAAAGCGCCAACCCAAGATGCCCGCTCCGTGTGTCAGTGTGCTCGCGTTTGTGTGTGTGTGGCGCGGGAAAAATCAAACCGAATCGGGAAAAATGCATATCTATTCTTCGCGTGCTGGCACTCACCAACGCAAAAACTCCCTAAACGAACGAACGACTTTTTCCCGCACGGACGGCACGTTCGTGAGTTCCGATTGTTTTGGTTTCTTTCGTCCGGTTTGTTAGTTCATCCGCGTTCGGTTGGAATGAACGGCGCAAGCCGAGTGAGTGAACCCGAACGGTAAGGATTCACCCGAACGGGCACGTGGTTGTTCCGGCTGTTCGGTTCGGTAGTATCTCTCCTACGACAGCGGGTTTTCGCTCTCAGTTTCACTCTCTGGAGGATATAACGATATGGTTGCTTCGGGAGAGGAAAATGAAAAGGATAATTTAAAAGCGAGAAAATCAGTTACGGCTGTTGTTTCGTAAACATATGGTGTTGGTGTGGAAGTGTAGTAAGAAACAGTTGAATCCAGCAATAAAGCGATAAATGAAAAAAAAAATGCAATAACTGAACTAGGCCACAGAGTAAGAGTAAGTAATGACAGTAAGTAAGTAAAGAGTAGCAAGGACTGATTTGAGGTTAATTTTTTTTTAATATCAGTTTTAGCATAATAATAAGATTAAATTATGCTATTTTGTTAAGTTAAAGTTGTTTTTTAACTTTATCTACTTATTCTACCTTTATCCAACTTGCCTTCTTCAAACAGCCCACGTGGATCGAGATAATAAAATATGAATAGGCATGAGTTAATTACTTCAACATTTTGTACTTCAAAGATGATGCCAAAGTTTCAAAAGAATGCTTCCAATAATTATTGCTTGTCGTTCAAAGTTCAACGACGCAAAACCTCAACACAAACAAACACCGGTGCATCTCTCGAGGAAGGAGACCACTGCTTTCCGAAGAACTGTGCACCTTGTACGGTTCTAATTTCCGCACATCAATCTAAATTAATTACGCTCCGGTCCTCGGGTACATGAACAATTTCTCATTAGTTTACACGCAACCCGTTGTTGGTCGGACGGCTGAAGAGCATCGGTACGCGCGTGACGATAATTTTCACCCGTGTCCGTTGAAGTATCGGCTGCAGGAAGGGATTTAATGGAGTCAACTCCCTCTCCCAGGAGACGTTCGCTATAGGGGCTAAGGCAAAGGGGCAAAAAAAAAGTATGAAGGCATTGAATCTCGGTAGCTCCGGAACTCACATCTTACCCCACGTTCAGGACGTTGTGTTACGATTTACACCCGGCAACATTGCTGGACATCCTGCTCGAAATGCGGCAGGTGGCAGGTGTTAAAGCACTCCGAACAGTTGCTGGTACCGGTGACTAATTAATATGATTTACATCGACCGATAATTGCAAGCTTGCCGGAATGGCCGGAAGTTTTTGCCGACACTCGTCACTCGCTTTGTCCCATGGGCACCTTGGCCACCTTGGGTCGTGAGTTATGGCGTGCAAACGTGTGTGGCTCACGCCACCGTAGAAGTTTTACAATCAATTATTCAAATCATTATCGATCCGGTGGGCTCGACCGACACACGAGCTGTCAAGCCTTTAAAGAGCATCCGCTTAAGCATCCCATCAGTCCACGTTGTAATCGTGTCGCTAGCGCGAGAGGATTCATGCGTTTACTGACGTTTACATTGTTGAGTTTAGTTCGTCGAGCTGACGGGGGCCACGAACATGAACAACCACTTCAATATCCATTTAAACAGATCGATCCAGTAAACATCATCATCACCCGCCGATGGCGCAGTACAACTCCCAACTACTGGCCGCCCGAAATGTGATCGAATTGTTTGTGTCGTGTGGAATTTAAGCGGATTACATTCAGTTCATCCTCATGAATATTGCCTAATCCTATTTCGGATGCTTTCACGCTTTTCTACACACATTTTTCCCTTTCTTTACGGACACACACACACACGGCGGAATGCATTGTGATATGATGGGTCGCACCGCGTGAAGGTGAACGCTTTGCGAACAACATCTTGAATACCATTGCCGCTTAGCAAACGAGTTCCGAGCAAGGCGATTGTGATTATCTTCGCCCCACGCGTGCACGTTGTGCTGTGCCAGATAAAATGGAGCGCCGTGTGTAGGATCCGGCTGTTCCGGGTGTGTTGCCTGCAGCGCGCCTAACGCCCGTGTCCAAAGTGTCGCACATTCATACCCTCGGAAAGCACTTTCACCAGCAGCCTTCCGTAAGCGTAGGCCGGCGAGTGAGAATATGAGCTCATCACGCTAACCACCATGACACGGCGGCACGGGAGGTGTCCGCTTGCTTGGCAAGCAAGGATTTATGGCTTGTACTCTGAAGCCGGAGTTTTCTTTTGCGCTTAAGCACAGGAAAAAGTCCCAGCTAAACTCGAGGCAACGAAGGTGAGTGTAAACTGGTACAAATTAAGACCATTTTCTTGAACAGAGCAGGAGGCAGGGTTTATTGTTTACCCTGCACAGATGCAACGAAGCCAGCACACCTCTTCGGGACGTGGACCTTGGGCTGCATCGCCCAAATCTCAGCAAAATGGCGCATCGTATCGTACGGGTGTGAAAATAAGGTTGCACAGAATGGGATGAATTTTTCATCCATCTTGCCTGGCATCAACGGAAGCTTTGGCATCGAATGGGACGTGGAAGACGGGACCGGGCGTGAAGGAGCCACTGGACTGGTGGAAAGTAGACTGGTGCATGATTTATAAAGTGAATGCTAGTATAATGAACACTTCAGCAATATGATAGTTTTACCTGTAGTCAAAACGTTGGGAAAGGTCATTCGACGTCGAACGAGTTGAAGCTGATGCTTGCTGGAAAATAGCTGGAAGTGTTAAATAAATATAATGATGTTTAAGGGTTGTTTGTGCAATCGGAAGAGCAATCCGTTTGTTACTCACGAACTTGAGTTTAAAGGCCATTTTATTGAGTATTTCAAAGATTTCCCTATTGACGTATCTAATTTAAGTTTGATGCTATTACTACGGGATTGAAAGGAATTGAGTGTATAACTTTGCGTAATTTTTTTATAGAATAAAATGCTTCAAAATTCTTAAAAAAAGAAGAGTAAAAGATATCGATTGAATTCATGGGCATGTTTAAAGACCCATATTTGACAAGAGTCAATGCTATAAAAAGTTCCCTGTGAATGAATTATAGCAAGTTAATAAAACCAATGTAAATAGAGCAGAACCACAAAGGACAAAAAATGGATTATAATCATGCTATTAATCTGCATAGACCAGTAAAAAAAACCAAATGTGTAAATTTACAACAAAACTAGCAATAAATTGCGAGTAGAACAGAGAGTATTAATGTAGCTGTTATTTAGTTAATTTATAGCAAAGGATTTATAAGAATGAACTACAAGAAGAGACCTAATTATTGTTAGTAAAAACATTAGCAAAAGAATTATAGGCTTTTTGCTATGGAAATAAATTACAATTTAAAATAAAGAGTTCCTCACAAAAAAGAGAATTCAAAACCCCCTCTTACAGAACCATCGTGTAAGACAGCTAAAGAGGAAAACAAAAATTGAGCTTACAATGGAAAGGAAAACAAAATTGAGCTGTCGTTTCATATTCAAATTAAACCCCTCATTTATTATTTTCTCTACACTTTTACTATGGACTTGCATCTACTTAGACTCCCAGCGCGTTACGTTGAAGGGTTCCCCCCGATGGGCAAAAAATGAACACAGTTTTCATCACACTTTTCTACACTTCCACCTAACAATCATAAAGCAGCAGCAGCAACAACATCATCATCATCAGGGGAGCAATAGTTACCAGCTCCCACCGGTGTACTGTACGCGGCACAGCCGGCATAAACAACATTGGGGCGTGTGTTGTGTGGCATTTTCCGTGTGGCCGGTATGTTGTCCTTGCATTGCCGTGTGTGTCTGTCGGTATGGTATTATTTGAATAATCTTCTCACCAGCTGTCAGCACCAGCGGGGTCTCGCACACACACCCACACACACGTACGCACACACCCTAGCCAGTCGTACCGGGCGGGGTCGGTACACGTAAAACTCGCACCGACAGCTTTGCACCTTAATCATTTATGAAAGCTTATGAGTGGCTGCTCGTCGCGCAAAGCGGCTCTCGAGCAGCCTCGCATTGAAATGTCTTAAGACAATGCGGCGGATCATGTGAAGACGCCGGGGTGCATAATGACGATACACTTCAGCCGGGCTCTCCCGGGTGCTGTATGTACACATGCTTGGGCGCACCTATTAGCGCAGACAAAAACCCGGAGCCAAACAAAAATGTGTGCAAAAATCCGTCCCCAGGGACACGGGCAGGACACGGGCAGGACACGGACAGGCCGTGTCGCAACCTGGTGAAACATTAGTCCTTCTTTTGCTTTATCGTGCCGGTCCTTCCTTCGCCCGAAGGAAGCGCACGAACATTAACCGGTGGAGAGCATCAGGATTATGTATTGTTCTGCCGGAGCAGCTGTTTTTCCTCATTTAACGATGATTTCCGGAGAAAATGCGCCAATGGAAGAGATCATGTTGGCATGTTCTGGTTATTCCGTCGCAGCATCACGAAGCTTCATAGCAAGGGAACGGGGTACGTTAAAAACAGTGCTCGGCAAAGAAAACAAAAGCAAAACCAAATGCCACCCATACTTGCTCATCCATCGATCTTGCGCTTGATCCACTGTGGTGCAAATCATCTCAAGCGTTCCGTGCGAGCGAATAAAAAGGGCTAACACATTGGCACGCAATCATGGCAAAAAGCTAAAAATCACCACGCAAAAGAAAGACAAAAAAGAACGCACACGGAACTGCCGACTGCCGGGTTTTTTGGCAGCCCCGGGTACAGATCCTTCCTATTCGTTCATTGTTCGACATAAAGGAACTCTGCACGGTGCACTGAGCACGAAAAGTCGTGATGCTGCCTGCTCATTTGACACACTGCTGGAAGGGATTTTATGATGTTTACAGTGCTGGGTATAAAGTTAGGTGTTGTACACATTTTATATGGATCAAGCTACTTCCGATAGAGTAAGGCAGGCTTCAGGAATGAATGCCGGAAAACTCGTTATAAGAATTTTTGACTTCGCTGTTCCACTCTCTCTCTCTTTCGAGGAAGCTCTCTCCTCTTTTTATATTTTTTTGTTGCTTCAAATTTGCCTGTTCCGCATTAATTACATCCTTCACCCTGTTTTTGCCATTTTTGTGAATTGTTTTTGTTAAGCCAGCTTTCTACTTTGATTTTCTTCTCTTTTTTCTTATTTATGTTTTTTCTTTCATTTTTATAATTTAGGTCTTATTTGTTTTCTATACGAGAAATCCTTCCTTTATTTCTGTTAGTCTTATTTTTATGTTTTTATTTTCTTTGCTATTGTTTTATCTTGTCACGCTTCCTTGTCAATAAGGTCAGTTATGTTTTACCTGATTTTGTTTCTTTTTAAGTTTCGCGATTTATACTATTATTTTTCTTATTTTCAATGCGAGCAGAGTGGCTATAAAATTCATTAAGAATTAATATAAAATGGTAAAAAAAATATATTTTATTAATTTTATTCAGTGAAGCTGAAACCCGATTTGAAATACAAATATGAAAAAGTGTTTAAGACCACCATAAAATTATTTAAATGTCATATTTACATATGTTTCGTAGCAAACCCATCCTCAAACATTTTTTCTCCTCCAAAGCCGTTCAGCAGCAACCTTACCTTATTGTTTACAATTCCGTTCAAACAAGAACATTTATTTCCGGTAGTGTATTTGCTTATCATCGGGGAATAGTTTAGCTCACATGCCTCTCTACAAGTTTCCCCAAAATCGTTCCAACACACAAGCGTTCAGAAGACTTGCATTTCCACCCGAACATCATTCTCATTGTTCCTTTGCTCCGGACAAATATCACGGCCGTCCTCAGTACGTCAATACGGAATATTCCAATTTCAAATATCGGGCGGGAAAAAGAAGAGAGGGAAAAATGAAAGACGAAAATCCTTCCTTGGTCCGGGGTTGATAACGGTCGATTTGGGAGCCGATTGGGAAGCAGGGAAAAGAAAAGTCTATCAAAATAAAAACATTACGCCCGATCGTGAAGAACGAGCTGGTTGTGGCTTCGACAGGTTTGACTTTCTTCGAAGACACTTGTGCACACACACATCAATTGCTTGGCCTCGGTACCCCAAAACGGCAAAGATCTGCTGGAAGGATGCTTTTGCTCCAAAAAAAAAACAAAGATTGGAATATTTTTCGCATATGAGCACAGAGTTCCTCGCGGTTGGTGAAGACTTTTCCCCAAAAACATGCCGCACGTTTCTTTTGCAACACACATAGACACCCTACCAGAGGGCTGCATTTTACTGCCGTTTGGCCTTTGATAAGCGGCGGAATGTGAGTGTGCTGCTGGTGTCGAGAAACGAACCCGAGGCTGCGAAATAGCATAACCGCCCAATGTTTATGGTGTTTATGGAGAGGTGGATGGGTGGCCCGTGGGTGGGTTGGGAGCAAAACAAAAAATCCGGCAACGGGTGTGCACGCGCGGCTACATGTCGGAAGTTCGCAAAGCACCGGAAGCTAGACGTGACTGGCGAACAAAACGCTTCACTTCCGGACCGTGGGTTATAGGGCACACAAACGTGTTGAGGCGTTCGCGCAACCAGCTGACTCAAACACACACACACACTCGCATGCTGCCGACAAACAAACACCTTCCAAACACACACACACACACACACTCACACCCACGTGTGAGGATGGTCTTTGCATCCTTGACGTACCAGTACACCAACTTTTAGTGAAGTTATCCTTTCTTCTTTGCTAACTCCTATCTGCTCTGCTGGTGTTTTTGTTGCTGCTGTGTTTGTCTTCTTCTTCCAGTGCACTTCTTGTTTCGTTCCTTTGTTGCCAACACTCTCAAGCTTGCTTGCCTCACGACGATGAACTGAAAGGGGGGGGGGGGGGGGGGGGGCGAAGATAAAAAAAGAAAAAAGCCGAAGGAACGATACTTCCAAAGCATGCTGAGAGCGAAGGTTGCCATGGTGAAAGTTGAGCTCAAAGTGCCTACATTGTTGAAGTTTTAATCGACGTAATAGTTCGCTTTTCTTTGGAATTCTGCACATAAACAAGCCTTTCTCGCACGGAGATCAGCGTCGGCTGCTTTGATCTTGCTCCTTGTGTTTGTACGTGTTGTTTTTCACCCACAGGCTTCGAGCGAGCGAGATGCAGGATGTTAAGGTTTTAAAGCCACACGCACGCATGCACGCACACCAAGAGCATAACTTTGATGGTCGTGGTAAGCTGAGCTGATGCTGAGAAGCGGGGCGAAAAGTTTGTTTTGCTGTTTAGTAGCAGAAGGATTAAACTATATTTTAACGTTTGCCGAGTTGATGATGGGTTAATAGAGAACAACAGCACGGATGTGCGGCGTATGTGGGATAAGATGAGGTGAGTAAATTTTCATGTTTTGAATTAAGCTTGTTATCCGTTTAATAATTTTGTGAGATTAAAGGATAGGTTTTTCTTAGGAGAGATGGCTACAAATGCAAAGTAATGTTCTTCGGGACTTGTTACATTCAACTCCCAGGAATGCGCTCAGTTTACATGGCAGTATTCGCCGAACGACGGTGGATGAAGTTTCTTCTCGAGTGGACCAATGGACTATGATGGAGGTCTTTATCAAATCTTCTTCAGGTACAAAGTTTTCAAAATATTTCGGAAGGAGTTAAAGAACTGGACTATGAGCTATAATATGTTGAAGTCGCCTATGCCTTGGTTAGTTCATGTAACCTATCGAAGAACCATTATCTACGGGTCAATCCAATAAGTTCGTATCCGACTAGTTCTGTCCTACGTTCGTTCTGACATCCTGACCAGTGGCTCTCGAGCTAAGCTACTGGGGAAAAGTTGAAGTACACCATGAGGTTCAGGTATCAATCTTCAGATAATCTTGTGAGATCTCAAAATGTAGCTTTATGTTTCTGAACCTTTGCCCTTGGCGAGATTATTCCAAATAAAGAAAGAATATCTTCGATCAAATCCCATTCGGACCGTTCCCGGGGTGAAGTAAGGTTCGAATCCCATTCAGGCCGTCTGTCCGTAGTGAGAAATGACTTTCCAACTATGTGGTATTTATAAGTCTAGTAAGCCAGAGAGGAGTTTCGTTAAGCCAAAAAGAAGAGGAAGATTCACCCTACAAAAAAATGAATAATATTTACAGATACTTGAAGCAATTCAAAATGATTAAGTAACCATTCATGCCGTTAAAAAAATCAAATGAGATAGTCACAATTTATTACTATGCTGATTGTACATCTATAATTTCGTTTCGAAATCAGATAACTTTTCCAATCAAACATCCTCCCTCCGTTTGGTACCATCTAATTTGCTTGTACACTGCACAACTACCTCCCATGCAATTATCATAAGCAAATGCACTTGTTCCACCCTTTCCAAAAAATCCCACCCTTCGGACAAAAGGGACACCCGCGCGATACGAACGATAGCTAAACTATCCATCAATTCCCAGCGGAGAATGGGAAAATTGTCCAAACCGTTGCACAGTAGTAACGGGCAGTGAAGTAGGTAAATTAATATTTCTCATTCTATCCTGTTATCCTTCCGATTTTCCCAGCATGGTCTATAAAAGCGAGGAAACCGTCCCAAGAGCGGAGAAACACTGCTGGCTCTGTGGCTTTTGTCCCATTTCGGACTAGTGGCACTCCTGCTGCACTAGATAGCCCATCATTTGTCAACAGATAATATACACTTCTCCTTCTCCCTCTCCCTCGGTCTCTCTCTCTCTCACGTCGTGCCGGACTTACCCCAGTTGCATTCGATATCTTTCCACCCTGCTGAGTTAAGCTCAGCTTCGGCCAGGGCTGACCTCAAGAATTGCCAAATGAAGCAGAATGAGGCAGCAAACGTGGATTTTATTTTGCCGAACTCTCCATTCCAGGGACGTTTGCTTGTTTGCGTTGGAAAGTTGCAAGTGTCCACTCTGGGCCCCTCATCTCACCGACCAAGCTGTGTGGGAAGAAGTGGTTTTCCGATGAAAATTACCATCCAAACCAACGGAGAGTTTGAGAAGAGGAAGAGAAGTTTACCGCAAAACGATACCAGCCACCCAGTCCGCTGGCAAAACGGGTGAGGAAAGAAAAGGAATGAAACAACCAACACCGAAAAGGTTGCTGCTAAATGGCGACATATTTGCCCAATAAATCAGTGAGAATTTAAATTCCAAGCTTTGTTTACCATTACCGCCGGCCGCGAGGACCAGATGCCCGGGGAGGCTTTGGTGGATTTCGGTGACCATTTGCTATTCGGGGTGGGTTTTCGTTCCTGTGTTTTTTTTCTTCTATTGCTCTGGCGTATAGAGATGTGGATTTAGGGGTTTTTCCTTCTTTACATACATTTCCCCCAAATGATTGTAGAACGTTCAAATGTGAACTCTAGTCCACCGAGCGCCGGGAGTGATTTGCTTCGGGCAGCAGTTTTCGTTCCACTTGCTTACTCCTTCCTTTTTTTGCTTTCTTTTTTTTTTGTCAAACCAATCAAAGCTGTTGACTCTCTTTTTTTGTTGGACCTCGGTGCGGTTTTTTGGAAGATTTATATAGCACAGATTCAAGCACGGGATAGATGTGTTTTTGTCGATTCGTATGTGCTCTGGCGGATAGAGCCAGCAGAAGGTCAACCCTTTAATCGAAAGGGAGTGACGCCGCTCGGTGCTGAAGTTCATTTTTGGGGAAGCGCACCAAAAAAACAGCCAAGCAAACATATGAGAACGAGCCTTTACGCTAACGATAATTCAACGAACGTTAATGTGACGGCACACAGACAAAAAAAAAGTTCCAAAAAACCAACAAACCATGCCAGATAGCGATGTCCTCATTGTGCAGTGCTATCGGGATATGCTCATCGGCGGTGGAAACTTCGCAACCGAACGGGATCATCCGGCCACGACGCTCAATTAGCCACGTGTCGAACATATGTTAATGGTTGGGCGCGGGCAGTGTGGTTGGGAGGTGGATGGTTTATTAATTATCGTGTGCCCCGCAGGCGCAGGACCGTGTGTGTGTGTGTGGCCACGCTACCGATGATAAGAGATTTTCTGCCACAGAAAGTTTTGCCATTCGGCTTTGCGGAGGGTGTGGGGATTCCGAATTCGGGGAAATAGGCCGGGCCGGGTGCGTAATGCCACAAGACACAAGTTTTACGTTTGCTTCATACATTAATGGGTGCGATAAAAATGGTACTTTGGGAAGAATATCGTTATCATGGTGGAATGGGGGTGGCGCATTAAAGGCGTTTGCATCTATTTCTGTGAGTTTTTGGGGCGATATTTTAGATGACAGATATCGGTTGCTTAAGATGCTGTGTTTATTGGGTTCATTGCACTTGATTTGCTTCGTGATGTAGACGTTAGACATTTGAATGTGTCTTGTGGCATTGAAAATGAAATATGATTCCCGTGTGTATCTTGTAAATGTTTAAATGAGTCTTGAGATGCTTCAAGGCGTCGCATAAATTTTTAATATCAAATGTTTTTGATTCATTACTTTTTGTTTAGTAATTGAGTCTATTGAGCACATGTTTTATTATTTAATAGAGGGTATATTAAGATGATACCTTAAAACAGTTAAATCTAATGATTTTTCTTCTTCCTTGGCGCTACAACCTTGAAAGGTCTCGGCCTGCAAATTCTGGCTTTCTGTGACTTGATTTTACCCGTAGTATAGTAGTGAGCCCTTCCTTCCGGGAGGCGGTATGGATTTGAACCCCGGTCTAGCCGTGTGACGACCGGCGCCACTGTCACCTCGGTTGCCGGAACGCCCCTCTAGTGATTTTAACAAAATTTCGGTCGCCCCATAAAATCCTCTCCTGAAATAGAGGAGAAATAATGCAAAAAAGGAGAAATACTTAGCTTGATAGATCTTTGTGTAATTAATAAACCGCAACGTTTGTTTTTAATTTAAGTTTGATATTATACGGAAATAATTAAAACACCTTAAAAATATAAAGCGTTAAAATAAAAACAGAAAATATAAGAGGGCAAAGTTTGGATGTGGAGAAATGTCAGATAAAAACAAAATCGCTTGCACAAGTGCTGCCGAGTATCTATTTCATATTTATTGCTTTTATCAAACTCAAGATTCAGCAAGATTCTATCGAACAGTGCCATACTTTGCTGACTTGCTAATGAGTCTCACACATTCGTACAATAAATCAGAACATCATAAAATGTTGCTACAGCATGCAGTCTCCCTTCCCGATCGGGTCGCTTTCGGGTCGTTTTAGTTACGGACGGGCGCTGTGATTTGTAGTCGCTTCAAACAAATGGATGTTTATCTTGCATCTTCATGAGGCGTGAAAAATCAATTTCATTTGTAATTTTCCTCGGCGAACAACGAAGTTCGAAGCGGACCGAACAGGAAAGAACCCTTCGCACCGCGTCTGGCGACAATTTACGTTAATTTACATAAAAATCAAATAACCACCAAATGTGACGCCTTTCGGGTCATTCTGTGTGAGGGGTGGTTGTGTTTGTCCCGATGTAGGTGGGTTTTTTTTTATTCTACGAGGCACTGGACTGGACGCCACGCCAGATCGTAAGAACAAGAAACTTGCTCTTCTAAAGCGGAAAACGATAAAGAAGAACGAAAATTCGAGGGTCGGGATAGAAACGAATGTGCGTGTGTGTGTGTGATGCACACACTTTCACCCGGAGTAAAGAGACCGAGAAAAACCTTAATCCCAAGCCACGGGAAGTTGCACGGAACATAAACAGCGTGTTCAACAAGCTACTTGAAAATTGAATAATCGAAAAATAATACCATTCACGGGGCGCAAACGGTGGGACGTCCTCGTTTTCCAGCTTTCCTTTGCGTTCTTTTTGCGTTCCGAAATCGCCCCTTCGCCATAAATAGGCGGAGAAGCTCCGGGAGAAGAGGAATACAGCGAGCCCGGTGCCAACTGCGAACAAGGGAACGAAACACGGGTCAGGGTGCGGTCCCTTGGGGGACGGCAATAGGGAAATCGAAAATAAATATTCCCCTAGGCGTCGAGGGAATGAGTCCCGGCTGGGATGGTTTGTAGCAGCAGTACTTGGTGATTTGTTGCAATTGAATCCTGCAAGCGTACACGGGCCATAAGGGATGGTCGGTTGAAACGGATCTTTCACACCGTAATGGAGCCACGAAAGAGTCCCGGCACTCATTCATGTGTTTTCCCTTCGATCGAGGGTGCATTTGGTTGGCTTCTTCGGACACTTTTCCAACCATGGTTTCGATAAGGGGAAGGTAATGATAAATTGTTTACCTTGTTTCGCTAAGCGTTTATGTGACTACAATTATCGACGAAATCATGATGGATTAGGTCGCGCAGGGTTTTCCCGGGCTGTGAAATAATGTATGGCGTCTTGCCGCTGTTTGATTTTCGCAAACACTTGGGTCGTGTGTTTTTAAAGAAACAAGGGGCAAACATGTATTAGTTTGTCATTTTTTAACTTCTACTTTGATGATTAATTATAGTTAGGTCGAGGTTTACAAGAATCCCTTAAATCATTTGTTTTGTTGGTATGTTTCTGCACATGTGTTTGCTATTTGGCATATCATCTATCAAAGAAATTGAATATCCAGTCCAGTTTTTCCATTCTACTGTAATGCTTTAAACATTTTCTTTGAGTTTTATTTTAACTTATCACATCTTAGTTTGGTTATGTTTTGTATTTTTTATTCATTTCTAGTTTTTTCTTCCATTCTCGTGTATTTTTTTATTCTATTTTTTATATTTTGATTTAAATATTTACTTTATTTTAATATTTATAACCTCTTTATTGCATTATTTTATTAAAAGGATCAATTTTCTATTATTTGTTTATTTTTATATTCAATGTATTTATTCTTCCTTGGAGAGTTTATCTTTTTTGTGGTGTGTTTTATCATTGTCGTAAGTTTTGTTACCTTTAGTTTATATTTATAAATGGCTTACTGATTCTTCTGGTTTTGGTTTCTGTTTTTGCCAGTTTCTTTTCTGTTTATTTGTTATTCATTCTTTTTTGCTCCTTTGAAATTTTTTAATACTATTTCTACTTTTATTTCGTTTGTTTAGTCTTTGTCTCAGTTTCGCCTGTTATGTTCTTTATCATTAAATTTTCTTTTTTGAAGATTTTTTCATTTGTTGAGCAGTTAGACTTTTTTCTCTCATTATTTACGCCTTATACATTTAAATGGGGTAGATTAAGAAAAAAAGGAAAATGATGCAATCTCACTCTGCTGTTAAATAATCTATTAGATTCACGTTTCAGAAACTCATAAAATTGCACCTCAAGCACCATTTTTTTGCCGTTCGTGATCATCAATTACTTCAATAGACCCCGGGGCATAAATAATTGTAACCAAGCAATTACGAAATTGCATCCACTTTATTAAATCCAAACCGCTTCCCGTCCGATGACTAACGCATTTGTCCACGAATTGAGCGCAATCATAAATTCTTTTAGGCGTTGATGCGAAAAACGGCCAGGAAAATCCAGGAAAAACCTCAAAAAGGGAAAAGAAATTCCAAGGCGTCTTGGCATGAATGCAACCCACCCATTGCCGTAAGAAACCAAAAAAATGTAAGAAATAGCAAAAGAACCACACACAAAAAACGGACAAAAAAAAATAAATGAACTGAACGAAATGGAAAGCAAATAAAGAAACGGTTGTTGCTTACCAGTGAAAGGGAAATATTAAAACATTAATGAATCACGAAATAGGAAAATGGAAAGCAAGAAAATGGATGCGGAGACAGGCGGGGAAACAACAAAAAAAGGGAAAGTGCAGCTCAATGGCCTGGCGTCCCGGAAGAAGCAAAACGTCGTCCTTCGTTGCGTCAAGGCCGGTCCGGTGACGTTGAATGGCAGCTCGGAAGGACGGCGGACTGACGACGATGCACAAAATCAGAACTGTCAGCTCTGGCTTTTCAATTTTGCACCCCTTGCGAGTGTTCCTTATCCGGGAGGGGTTGCGAATTTCCTTCCCGTTCAAACCCCCGCTTTTCACGCACCCAAATCCCAAAATGCGTATGAGTGTGCGTGTGTGTGTGGATCATGTTTCGACCCTCAACCGAATCGAGCGGGAAAGGATGATTTGTTTTGACGTGAGGGATAATGCGAACCGAGCGATTGTAGGAGAAATAGTTGTTCCAGCTGATATGGAGCGTATCGAGACCGTCTCGCTGGTTCGGGTTGAAATTGAAATTTATGATCGAATGTATGACAGTTTTATGCGTTCTTTGACGGAAATGTACCGGAAAGATGGTTGAGAAATTGTACCGGCGCCGGACGGTACGGTACGACGGGCATGCGACCGGGGCCAAACCGGGGCCGTTTCATCCCGTGCTGCCGTTTGGAAGCAGCAGCTACAGCAACAGCGACAACCGTTGGGAGATTCGATGCGGTAATTGATTGTTTATATATGGTTTGTAAAATTGTTATGAATTAGCAATGCCAGCATCCATGGGGATGGATATTTAAATTAGTTTGCTAGTACTTACGGGAAGAATACAATAAAGATTGAAGCCCTAGTAGTAAAGTTTACCGTAAAAGAGGTTCAATTTGTTACGAGAGTTGATCGAAATGGAGAGTTTATTTATTGTGCGCAGACACAGTGCGTAGAACCATTCATCATGTCTGGGCAAAAATGTCTCGCCAGTCATTTGTTCCAGTACGTAAATAAGTATCGAACAGGAGATGAGTCATTGTTCGAGGAGAATCGATAAACCTTTTGGCAAAGAAGTCGTATCTACTTTGTCCATCTCTTAAGGGAGTTTCCGGCAATCACATTACTACAAAAAAAGTTACACTCACGTATCATTTATTTCCCCCGTCTACAGTAGGTCTGTAAATCGATTTATTTTCTTGATGCTTATGAGATTGATTGAACTTCGTTAGCGTTTTATAAATCCTGAAGTATTTGTCCGCCTGGATGGGAATTGAACCACGGCCCTGTCGTGTGAAAACCGGTGCTGCTGTCGCATCGGCCACTGACCCTTTAGCATCGAAATGTAAGGTAAATTTCACAGCCGCAAAAAACCGTTGAATATATTCAAATTTATCTAAGACAACAACCCATGCCTGTCTAGCGCCATCTATTGGAATACAGTTGAAGCAAACGCACTTAGCAATGCGCATGCGCTACTAAATGGAGGGGAAGTTCCGGTGTTGAATGCTTTGTAGTTTACAGTTTAATTGCTGTTCGTTAATTATGGACCAGGAGTTCGAAAGGTAATTATCGAATAACGACTAATCGTAAAAATATACTTGTTTTTTATAATGCTTCGTTAAAAAATAATAAAAATATAACATTTGTGTTATTATACTGATGATCCCATCAAGGTTCGTAGCTCGAAAATACAATTTTAATTCTACTTTTGTAAAGAAGTAAAGTATCGGAATAATTTGATATGAGTCATCTAATGAGTTATTTTCTCAATGATCTTTTTCTATAAGCCTAAATATTATTATAAAAGTTGATTTATCTCTCTAACTAGCAACCATAACCGTAATCATGTCTCTGCCACATCAACAAGTTATATTAAACATTGCTCACCAAAATAAGACCACGGAACCATCTTCCTAAGCTTGTGATGCATGTTGATTGAAGCAAAAAATTCGCAAAGGCTACATCTGGCCACCGCCTGGCGATCGACCACTGACCCGTTAAAGAACACCATAATTTAACATCATTACCCGGCCCGGCTCTCCTCCCCCTTTCACGCTCCGCTCAGGTTTGTTGGTTATAATAATAATAATCGTTAATGTTTCGAACAAAGCGTATACGCGACTGTTCTACTCGTTGCATCTCGTAAAAGCGCAAATTATCCCGCCAAATACCTTCCAGTGTGTCTGGGTGTGTGTTGTTGCGAGAAAAAAAGGAAAAACAACAGGTCACAAAACAGCAACTGCAGCAGCCAGCAAATGAGCTTTCTCGGGAATCGAGGGGGATTTTTTGTTGTTGTTGCTGCTGTTCTGGCGGAAACAACCCAACACAGACCTGCTACCAGACGAGACCGCTCATGCCGCTTCCCCGGAAAATCCCCGGCAACGATTAATCATTTTCGCTACCATTTGTTATAAACACCTGGTGTCACTTCTGGGGGCCACGGTTACGGATCGGGTCCGGATCCAACACTCTCGCGCCGCGTGATGATGTTGCTTGTTAGCATTAACGGGTCCCGGTCTGGTTGTTTTTTGTTTGCCCTTACCTTTACCGGGTAACAAAGGCGGGAAAAAGGTAAACCACTCGAACCCTTTTTTCCACCTTGTGTCCCGTGTCCAGCTTTGTGGGGTCTAAAAGTCACTGCTACTTCATCCGAACCCCCATCCTCTCATGGACTCCGCATTTTAGGGGATGTTTGTTGGTCATCGGTTGGTTGTCGGATGGGACAGGCTTGGCCCGTGGAACGGTAGCAGCTTGTCGAGTGGGTACGATTAATTGGACAATTTACGTACCAACACTGGACCGGTGCTAAGCACCGTCGGGACCTAGGTGTCAAAACATTTTCGGCTTTCCCGTTGTCGAGCGACCGATTGCAGGTGCTCGCCAGTGCATTAGTAGTGAACCACGGAATAACCACAGCGCCCGAAGTGTGTGTGTGTTAGTGACAAGCTTGTTTCCCAGCTACACAAAATGCAAACACAATCAAGAACAAATTTTGAAGCGAGAAATGGAGTTGAAAGCGCCATGCTTAAACATGGCCAAATCGAGCCCGCCAGCTTCTTCGATCGATGGGCAAGAAAACAAATGCAAATCGCGCTTCCCAAACTCTTAAGCACAAGAATAGATCTGGACACTGAAAATGGCGCATTGTTTGTCCTCCCGTTTTATTGTCCCCCCTTTTGTTCCCCAAGAAGTTGCATCCATTCTTAACGAGTTACACTTTTCCCAGGCACCCTAGGTACTGGCGGGCGGGGGGTTTTGTCCCCCGAAAGGGTGGTGTGTAACGGGACAAATATTTGCCAAACGTTGCTTTATCCTTGGGAGTTTCTCCGGCTTGCTTTGTTTTTGTTGTCCTACCGGGTCCTACCGGCACAGCCCATATTTGTGCTGCGCAGTGTGTGTTTGCCTGTGTTTGCATGCTTATTTGATCACTGTTCACTAGCAAACTATGATGCCATTTTGATTGGACACAAAACCCAACCCGATGGAAGCGCTGGCTGAAGGGATCGGGAGGGCCGTCGAGGGTGAGGCTGGCTAGTAACACGGGATGTAGTAATATGCGGGGCCATCGTCGTTGTCGGTACGTCGCTGTCGAATTTCTCGGCTCAAAGACTTCTGAAGCGGAGCGAGAGAGAGAGAAAGAGAGCGAGAGCGAGCGAGAAGGACTCTTCGGGTGGCGCAGGATGTTTTATTGAATCAGGCAAAAATTCTTGGCTTTGAAATGCTGCCATGCAGGAAAATTTGAGCGATGCACAAGCGCCTGGTCGAGTGCGGTGTGAAGAAAAAGGGTAGAAAAATGGGCAAAGGGAGAGCGAGAAAAAGGTTCGAAACGATATGAAGCGGCTCAAGAAAATTCAGGAACTCGGTTCGGATCTGAACGGGAAAGCCGAGGCGAAGTGCTAAGGAAAGAAACGACCGTGTCCGTAAAAGGTGACACGCGGAGGTTGGTCGTATAACGAATGGAGTGATTTTCATCCGGAATGTGCCCTGGTCCCGGGGTTTCCGGGCTCTTTTTTTGTTGTTGTGTTCTCTCTCGCTTTTTCTCCGGCAAGGAAACCCCGTAGTGTGTAAGTGCATTTTGTCGGAGTTGCACACACTTCAACCAATCCGGCCCAGCAGCACATTACTACACGACATCAGCTGGTTCGGTAGCTTTTTTGTGCTGCACTTGTGACAAGTGAACTGCACCCTACTGCTGCGACTACTACTACCTACGGTAGCTTCAGCAACAAGCACCCTTCTGGAGGCGTCGGGAAAGCTATTGCGAACGCGTTCTGAGGCAGCAGTGGAGTGGTTGGAAAAATTCCTTTTTACCGTTTCGTGGGAAAAAAAAACCTTCCTCCTGTACCTGTACCTCCAAAACTGCACCGTGCGCCTGGCTGGCCATGAGGCGCAACTAACTGCTCGACTGCTCGGCTTCGGAAGTGTTGGAGCGGAAAAATCAAATTTTTCAAAAACCACCCCTTCCCCGTGGTTCACCGACCTCTTTCTTTCTCTCTCGCCACGGTTTGGTGGGCCATGGGCAAAGAAAACAAGAAGAAAGGGCGCAAAGTTTTCTTATTCTGATGACATTTCATTTTCGCCTTAGGTCGAAAGCTCATTTCCTATCGCTCGGGCGATCTTTCATTGCAACGCGCGCGTGTGTGTGTAGGAGTGTTTTTTTGCTTTTAAAGTTTTCTTAAACTCTTTTGTAAGGGTTTCCTTGAGAACGAAAAAAAAGAATGGCGGCAGGGAACATTAGATTTGGTTTATTTTAATATTTTGCCATAAAAGAGTTTTCTTTCGGTGATTTTTCCTCCGCTTCCGTATTCATGTGGGAAGTCAGTTTGCTGTGTGGGTAATGGTTGCAGGAATGGTATGGGAATGGCACTAAGGAGCTCCCCAGGACAAAACACAACAAAAAATAGCTTTTTAGTTTGTTTATTGTTGAAAGGTTTACTGAATTTTCGATTCACGTTTCAACTGATGATCATTGCTTATTTAAATGAAGTACTGGGCGCCTCCATACACTATTTTGCTGCAAGTGTCTATGGTATAATAAGCCAGCTTTTTATGGAATGAGTTTTGCCTTTTGGCTGATGAGATATTGTTAGCTGTTCACACACAATGACAGAACAAAAATTAGCCACCACTATAAAGTTCAAGCCTAATTTTTGTTTTGAAGTCTAAATCCAAAAATTATATTGGAGTAGGTGCTCAAAATCAACCAAACAAATTATTCTGCAAGCTCCTTGGAAAGTAATAATATCTTTGTAAAATATTGAAGAGTTTAAGGAACGATTACAATTAGAATTAAATTCAAAACACATTTATTATGTCATATTCAATCTGCAATTAACAAAATAAATTAGCACACACTGTCGGAATCGTATTTTCTTACTATTCGAGCTTATTTATTTTGCTTTAACTGCTGTTTATTTGGCCTTATATTTAACAGAAGCTAGCTATTTTTTCATATTTTCTAACTGAGGTCATCATAGACCTCAACTAATGATCATTTGAGTGAAGTACTGGGCGCCTCCAGCAAGTATTAGATAGACAAAATGTGTAAAAACTTTCTCAACTGAATGTTGCTTAAAAATCAATCCAAAATGAATTGCGTTTAATATAAGCGAGTATATCAAATAATAGAAATTAAAATACAAGAAAGTTGTCCACTCTTATCCTATAGTGACAAACTACGCGTGTAGCCACCGCTGTCACCACCACCGGCCAGGAATTCCAGCATCGTTGGAAAAATGCACCCATTTCACTGCACAATGCGCTTTGACGCCGACGCCGATATGCGCGAGGTGCTGGCCGCATTGCACGAACTTAATTAGCAAAGCGCACACTTGTATTAAAGCATAATTTCCTACTCTTGCAACAACATTTCAACCACAATTTCCACTGAGACATTTCCGGGCGGGGTTTTGGAGCGCGAAAGGGAGGAAAAAGCAGTACACACTCGTGGGTTTTTGCATCCACAGAATGCGTCGAGAACCGTCAAGAGAACTCGTGCTCTGAAAAGGGGAAAAAAGAAAACAAATCATAAAGATGGCACCATCTGCTGCTGGTGGTGCTGCTGCTTGCCGGCGCGTAACGCGGAACAACTCCGGGCTTGCCTTGGGACGGGCGAAAACTAGTGTAATATTCCCATTCAAATGTAGGTGATATTTCATCCACGGACCGACCAACCGACCGACCGACGGACCAACCGACTGGGCTTCAATGTTGCGGTTGTGAAGATTCAGTTGGAAAGTCCCTTCAGGGATGAGGGAAAAAGCACGGCAAAAGCACGAAAATAGGGGGGAGAGAGAGAGAACACGCGCAAAAACACAAGAAGTGAACCCATTTTCTATTCACTGCACTAGAAAAATGTCTTTTGCGTAAACTTGTCCACTTCTAATATTTTTCCCACCACCAAAGTGTGAGTGCGAATGTGTGTATGTGTGTGTGTCTTTATTTGTGGAGGAGTTCTTTTTTCCCGCCCTTCTTACTCGATGTCATCTCACCGCACTCACAATTCGGAGCAAAACGGTCTCTTTTCTATGCTGCCGAAGGCGGTGACAGCAGGACAGCTGGGCAGGCAGAGGCGTAGAATGTAATGCATCCTTCCACCCGGAAAGGGTCAAGGATTATACAAGTTTTGTAATAAATTTGCGGACGAAATGAGATGTTTTTTTTGCATCGCTCTCCCAGAACCACCGTTGATCTTTGGGAGTTGCAGTGCTTTTGTGGTTTTTGCAGAGTGTTGATGCACGAGCGCTTCGTTTCGTGGGCCTTCGGTTGGATGGGAGTTTGTGTGCAATTAATTATGTTCATTCCATTGCGTGTGGCTGTGCTTTGATGTGCTTTGGTTTGTGGATGGCATCAATTTTGAAGTTGGTTCCACTTTGAAGTTGATCCACTTGACGTTAAAGGTGAGCACAGCAACTTTGTGCACCGTGTGTTTGAAGGAAAAAAACGAGGATCATTCCGAATTATGCTAACCTCTGGGTGCTGGATTTGATGCTACAGCTGTTAGGAGGTTGAGCCAAATGACAAAGGATGATTAGAATGGAAGTTTCCCTATGGCAACGCCAACACATGACACGTGATTTGGGTGCGGGCTTTAAAGACGGTCACATATGGTGCAAAATGCTGGCAGCGTCGTGCTTGAAATATTACAAACATCACCTCTTCATGAACTTCTGTCGGGATTGGATATCATCGCCATGAATTGAATCAGGAAAACAAATCGCCAACAGTCCCTAAAGTTGTTCGATGTGTTTTCAAGAATATCTCAGCTTTTAGTATGATTTATCTGATTTTTTCACTGGAAGAATAAGGAACTCTCTCATATCAGGGAGATGACTTAAATGTCTCCAACTTATGATCAGTACATTCAACGATTTCAGGTCTTTTTGTCCACTTACTATCTAAGATAAGAATGGTCCTCTAGATCTAGATAGAGAACGCTGATTGTCGGTTAACAGTCAATTGACAGTAAACTCACTATTGTAGAGGTAATAGCTGAGACAATTCGGGATGCTCTGGTGGCAGGAAAACGATAACAGCACCAATCTTCACACGACAGGACCGAGGTTGAAATCCCATCCAGACCGCAAAAATGGCAGGCCGATACCTTTCGAGCTTGTACGAAGTTCCAAGGAAGAAATATGGCTGAGGCTTTTTTCAAAATGAAATAGTTTTGAGAAAGATATTGGAGTTGGAGTCCCCTGATTATCTCTTTAATGATCTGGCTACTCTCACTGAACTGTTTATCTTGCTTTTGCTCTAAAAACTGAAGAGGACTTTGCCTATGACTGGATAGCCAGTCTTGGCATGAGAAGGCTCTCCGGACAGGATTTGATACCCGATCCTGAATATTCTTGCGAAGACTGGCACAACAAGCATTGCAATCCTGAGTGATCCTTACCCGTCTGCAGCAAGGCACAGCAGATACCGGTCCAGGTGCTCAGCAGTTACTTGGGAGAAGAATGTCATTAATGGTGATTCCGGCTTCATAGTAGATCACCGTTGAAAACTGAAAGATTCTCATTAGCTCTTCAGTGACCGTGAAGCTAAGAAGCCGCCAACTCTCATCAAGTTGTTACAGCGCGACGCCGTAACGGATTGCTCATGTAAAAATCGTCTATACCATTCATTTCCTATTTCCTACCACCCCATATTTCCAATTTCAATCTGGGAATGTTTGCAGAAGTCTCGAGAAGTCAGTCAGTACGAATTTGGCAGTACCCAATCGGTGGCCCCATGGGTTTTTATGAAGATCACCTCGCAAATACAAAAGCACCTAACCTCCTCAACTTTAATAGGCTGTTTAAATCCCTATGGTGATAGCAAAGATCACATGCACAAATAGTCAATATCGGCCTTTCTTTCTACGATGGTTTGATTTCGGCATTAGATTCTTCAAGTTCTTAATCTTCTCTGTAGCTCTAAATTTTCATAGCTTTAACTAAGAAACTTAAACTCATATCTTTAACGTCCAATAAAGTCAAAAATGCATTATCGACACTGTTCTCAATCCTAATCCAGAAATCTTCAGGCTCAACTATCTAACCCGAAACCGCCCGCTAATGATAAAATAATCAGTCGCGTTTAATTAGTAGCCGTTAGTTCACCGAATTCACCGAAATTGCTTTCGATTTCCTCCCATCAAACTCCAAGCGTCGTTGAGCTCGCATCCAACCGAAAGCCGAAGCCATTATTATCAAACACAGTGCCAGCCTAGCCGACAAAGCCGGCAAATCATCGTCGTTTTTAATTATGTTTGAACGCTACTGGGATTACTTACGCGGGTGGTGGAAATTATTTTAAAATAATTGCTGTCCAGGCCGGGCGCATTCCGAAGGCCCGGAATTGAGTGAGTTTTTTCTCCCCTTTCCCTGTGTGTGTGTGTGTGTGTGTCGGCTGGTGCCGTATCTGTCTTCGAGTTATAATTTTTCATCCCTGCCTGCGTCTCGGGAAAGCGTATGCAGGGATTAATTTACTTGGCAAAGGATTTTTGTGACTTCCGCGTCTTTCAGCCTTGGCTTCGCGTTTAGTTTTGCCATGTTGATTTCGAATCTGCCTTTTTCATTATCTTTCCTCGTCGCTGTTTTTTTGTTTGTTTCGCTTTCCTTCTTTTGTCTTTCGTATTTTCGGTTGGAATTGCTTTCAAAACCTTTTCCTTTCTTCATCGATCATTTGTGATACTTTTTCGCCCTTTTTTCGGTTTGTGCCAGGTTTTTTGTTGTTGTATGAGGTTAATTTTTTTACACTCATCCCATTGAGCCGCGCGCACTTTCAATGGAGAGCGAAGGAAGAAAAAAGCGAAGAAGGAAAAAAGTGAAGTTTTCCATTTGCCTGCCCAGCCAACCCCGTCATACACATACATACATACGGAATGTTTTTTCGGGGAGAGTTTTCTTAAGAATTCTCCCTGCCCGCCTTGCTTTCTGTCGCCCTGTTTCTTCGTGTCCTTCACCGCTCACGCAACCCTTCACCTGACAGTCAGTTTTCCGGTGCCGCTCTTTTTGAGGGCTTATGCCAAAAACAATTTTCTTCAAATTTATTTGAAAAAGTTTTCCTCCCCACCTCGTCCAATGCAAGCCCGTACCAATCACCTTTTTCACACCGTCGCGCGCATTGCACGGTGGTGCCAGTCAGCAGACAGAAGGAGAGGGAGAGGGGAGGGGAGGGGGGAAACTGTGTCCCGTAACGGAGTGCCAAATGCAGGTTCGAGTTCCGGATTTCGACTTCACAAATGTTGGGGCGACTCTATTGCCTCGTGCGAACGGATTCCCTCAAAGCTCCAGTCGTCTTCCCGTATTCAGCCAGTCCCGACCGGCCCGATTCTTCGGGCGCCTTCTTTGCCTATGAATGGGCCTTTATTCGCCATAAGAATTTTTCGTTCGTTCGCATCATTTTTCCCTCATCCAAGCGCGGGGCGTTGGTGGCAGGTGAAGGGAACAGTTTTGCTCTATCAAAGTTATGAAGTTCGTCCGTTTCACTTACGGAATCTACCAATGAAAAGCGTTGCGAACGGTTTGGTCAGCTCGTGCGTTTTTTTTTGTGTGTGTGCCTGTTTTCTGTGTTGTTTTTCTTATCTCTCTCTGTGTCGGTACGCTTTGTCGAAGTTGGAAGTCTCTTCGGAAAGCTTTTTTTTTTGTCTTCGTTATTCACTTTCCACATTTTTTTGGATTGGAGAACCTACAGCATGCGCTTGGGAAACTCGGTGTGTGTGTGTGTGTGTGTGTGTGTGTGTGCAGGCCTGCAGGCAGCTCAAATAACAACCAGGCCCCGGAACCAAGGGCATGTGTTTGCCGGCACTCACTGTTCCATCGACACTGCTGTGGCACGTTGTAAAGGGTTTCCTTCCATCCTGGCATCCTAGGTACATGTGCATTTCCGTGCTTTCTTATCCTATGCCCTTCGTTTCTCCGGGCGCACAGTGGTCCTGCGCAGCCATTATGGACAGATGCATCATTTATTATATGGAAACATATTTAAGGCTTTTTACGGAGCCTCACATTCTTGGAGTTTATGGGTCATAATCAAATCATGTCCTGAGAGTCATCATGTACGTAAGTCTGAATCGTAATCAGTTATAGTGAAGTCTGGGAAGTAATGATAGGTCAAGATCTCTGAGAGTTCCAGAGGCAAAGAAAGAGAAGAAGTTATACGATTTAAGGTAGATCTGAATCATATTAAGCTTCTCTTGATTTGTTTCGATCGTCGAGACAGTTAAGTATCTCGAATGTCTGAACTCGTTCTATACAATTTTAACAGCTAATAAGGAAATATATAGGAATTTACATTCTCGCAAGAAACAAATAGACATAATCATGTGAATCTAACAGGTCTTTTTCTTCTTTCTTGGCACTAACAACCGGCGAGAGGTCTCGGCCTGCCATTTCTGGCTTTCTGTTACTTAATTTTACCCGTAGAAAAGTAGTCAGTCTTACGTACGGGGAGGCGGTCTTGATGGGATTTGAACCCCAGTCCTGCCGTGTGAAGGCCGGCGCCGCAGTTGCCTCGGCCACCGGACCGCCCCTCTAACAGGTGAGTAAGTGAAAAATGACTTCAAGAAGAGATATTCAAGGATTCGAGCGAGTATTCCTGAGTCCTGCCTCTTGAGAATGATCCATGAGCCATCATGGCCAATTTTCACCTGTTTCGATCATTGTCCAGCGTCCTGTCAGATCAGAAACTCGATAACTAAAATGGTTTATACATTACTTTTTCGGAGGTCCCAACACCGTGGATTTGCAACAGGATTGGAAACAAACACTGCTTCTTAAAATGGGAAAAGTCCTTGAACACAGCTATGACTTCAATTCAAAAGGCGATACCATTTCGGATAAAATTTGAAAATTCTAATAATGGAATAACTATCCCACCTTCAATTAATCGACCTGTTTCAACCAGCTTAGACTAGATTAAATTTTTCTATGTCCAGTGTCCACCTCATCGACCACTGTGCGTGGGTTCCGTTGATCCTGGTGAGGGATCGGTAACGACACGACTGACTAACTTTTACTCAAACATACGCATTGCCAAGCCAAAAGCATTCTTTGTCCTACTGGCCTTTCAGGCAGCATTTCCCCGCACTCGACCCCCGTTCTTTCCTCCTACTCCCACCTTGAGGATCTATCGTGGTCCATCGGCATTCTTTTTAACAAAACCTACGCCTGGAAAACTGTTTAAATGGTAGCGTTGAGCTGTTTGAACGAAGCGAAAGCAAATAAAGAGAGAAAAAAAACTTCCCGGAAAAAGTCAAACTACAGAGAGAGAGAGAGAGAGAGAGATAGAGGGAGAGAGAGTTTTCCTCGACGGTGGCACACCATCGTCTTCTTGCGTATGAGCTTTATCGACACTGGCGTAGGGTAAAAAGGATAACAATGAGGTAAAAAAGCCGTCTCCGGCAGGTGAACGGGTGGTTCCCGGGGCTGCGCTTGGTTGGGGAAAACTTTTTGAACTAACGCAACGATACCAAAGTCTAGTGATCGCTTTTACAATATTGAAGTTTTCGTTTCCGGTTTCCGGGGTAAGTTCTCGGTTTCCTTTTCCACCTCGCACTTCCCCGTCCTGCCATTTGAAAAACCAGTTGGCAACCAATTTTTCGACCCATTGTCGTGCGTACGCCGTGAAACAGGATGTGTGTGTGTGTGTGTGTGTGTGTGTGTGTGTGTGTGTGTGTGTGTTCGGCACTGTATCATCTGTTTTTTTTTGCTTCTCGTTTTTCTTTCCCTTTTTGAGAAATAGTACGAGTACGCCCAACACCCCAGTGCCCACCGTGGTGGCTTCGTGGTGATGCTTTGTTCAATTTTTAATTGATGGAACCCAGGTGAATGCGGCAGCAAATAAGAAAACGGAACTACCTCTCCCTCTCTCGCTTTTCTCTTCTCGCTGGAACCAACTTCTTGCGGAAAAAATCTTTCCACTTCCGTTGGCACGTTTAAGCTTTTCCTTTTCTTTTTTGTTAGTCGAAGACCGGGTTGAGTTTCCGGCCGTTTTCCCGAGACGTGACCGGGAGAGAGAGAGGGGTTGGGGGTGAGGCCGTGAGCACACTTTGCGCGGCCGGAAATGTAAGTTATGTGAATCATAAATTACGTCACCGTGAAATTACTCGCAGGTGAGATGGGATGCGAGGGACGATGGGGCCAACCAGACCAGACTTGTGTTGTGTTGCACGCCTTTGCAAGGGCTGCTGTCGTCGGGCGTAGGGTAGTAGTAAAAAGACAGAGTCCTCCGCTCCCGGTTTTTTTTTTTGCCAGCTTCTTCAACTCAACTCGCCCCGAAGAAATGAATGAACTTTCCCTTGTGCACCGAGATGATGATGCTCATCGGTTTCGAAGGATCCAAACGTTTCGAAGAAAAATTAATTTATCGCTGATGATTCAAGCCCGGTGTACGGGCGAGAGATAAAAGAAGTGTAAAAAACACACTGCCAAAGCAAAGGACGGACGGACGCGACGGATCGGTGGTGAAGCTGATGGAAAACAATTATTCTTAGCAGTAGCCGTGAAATATGAGCTGGGTTTTTTTTTGCCTGGTGGCTAGTTAGAGCGAATGTCTGCAATCGGACTTTACATGCAATTTAGTTAATCGTTCGTTTGACGTTATGATTTTGTGAAATTGGAAAAAAAGCGAGAGCCTCTTTTTCTACAAGATTTTTATTATTTTAATTAGCTAAAGGTTTTACTCGTGTAAAGAAAAATATATTCCAAAAACAAATACAGAACATTGGAGGGTTTTTTTTTTGCTGATGAAAACTCGCCCAGCTAGGACAGTTCCATTGAAACACTAATACGCAGTGCGCTGTTATGAATGTGATGGCACATACCGAGAAACACTAATAAATTTGATGTGTCCATGGAAGCAGGTATATAAGTCTGCTCTTTATGTGTGGTCGAAAAAAAAGTCGATGAAAAGCTCGTCGCAGTTCTGGAAATAAGATCACTGGAGGTGAGGTGTGTTCCCATTACTGGGTGCTGCCGTGATTTTAGTTTTAGGTAGGTCATGAGGGACGCTTTTTGTGTAGGACTTTGGTAGCAGAAATGGATTAAAATTACAAAAAGCCTTTCAGGTGTTAATTTCCGCTCTCACGTTGAGAAGCAAACCCTATAGCTAGGTTTAAAAATTGTGTTAGCTTGATTAATGTCTCTAATGGAAGCATTGACGGCAGATATTCAGTTCACAAAACTGGATAGTATGTTGGTCGAGTTTTACAGCAGTTGTTCCAGCTAAGAATATCTTCAAGTAGAACTGATGTCACAATCTTCGCCACAGTCAAAAAGCTTTCGCCGCCATTAAGAGATGTGAGAAAATCTAGACTTGAGCTCATAGAGGCTAATCGGGGATGCCAGAAAGAGATACATCTTGCATTTATTTTCTTGATACTGGAATGAGAAGGTTTAAGGAGAAAAGTTGCTCAAATGCTTTCCTCGAACTGTTGTGCTCTAAGCTACAAATATTTGTCAAGAGCACCACGATTTTTGCGCTAGTCGTCAAACTAAAGGACCCGTGTGGTGGTTGTGAATGCTTCGACGACAGATCACTACAGATGTAAATCCAATTCTACGGAATAGTAAGCGTGAGCTAAAACTATACAATTTATGACAGATGAGATCGTTGGAGGCATTCGCCGAACACATGGACAGTTGACACTGCTCCTCTTTCTTGAAGACATGGTCGATGACTTTCCCACGAGGAAATCGGTAGATGACTTTCTTGTGGAGGACATTGCAGATTTCCTCGATTTTGCAGTCTATTTTGAGTGCGACAAGGATTCATGACTTCAGGATATCTTCGTGGTTGAAATTATAATGATGTCTATCTTTAGCAGGACAAGTTTGAAAATGATTTCTCCTGCATATCGCGAATGATATCGTTCAGATTTAACGTGAGCTCTGCTGTGACGATATCTTACCATACGCTGCTTCTCTTGTCCTTGTTCTAGAACCACGTCTCCTCGAGTCTTGTGATCCACTGTTTTCATCATTGTTCGTAAATTATTTAATTAGTAACATTCAAATTATTGCGCACCTTTCAAAAAAACATTTATTCTTTCCTTTTCTAAATTTCAACAACAATTCCATGCGAATTTTCCTCCAACTTTTACACATCTATCAATGCCCAACCTCATCGCTTGTGTAATTTTTCATCCACAACACTCACCGAAAAAATTCAGCTTACTTCACAAACCAACCTTCGCATATTCTACCCCAAAACTGCATAGGTTAGCAGTTTCGGGTCCTTGGTTAACTTTCCTCGCTTTTCTTTCCTTGATCGTCGCTCGATTTATGTTTTTCCCCCTTAGCTGCTCGACTCACCGTCCTTTCAGCTCGGTTTACATCCCAACGGTTCAGGGATAATGCGCGCATTAATGAAAATAGCAAAGCGTTAACAATTTGTCGTAAATTTTCTACTAAACTACCTTCGCGAGGAACGCGCTGGCGCGAAGACCCCGGACCGCTGCTCAAGTCGTCGTCGTCGTCCTTCCTTCGGATGGGAAGCTGTCTTGTCGGAGGCTTACACACATTTCCATTTCACCGCACCGTACCAAATTTGTCACCGTTGAGAAATAAATCAAAATTCTACAGAGTACAATCCCGTGCAACCCCGTACCGAGCCAAATCCGGGTGGCGCCTTCATCTTGGCTCGTGCAGTCAAAGCGTTTAACTCACGCTTACGTGAGCGCTGGCAGTGATGAAAAGCTCGGGAAAAATTGTGCACTGTGCCTTAGCCCACGACCGGGGAGGATGGAAAACCATTCGGCTTGGTCTTGGCCCGCATGTGGGAAGGTCGCGGCGAACAACACCGGAACATGTCTGACAGAGAGAATAATGAATGAACAACCCCACCAAGCAGAGCCCCGGGCCCGACGGGTGGCCGACTCAAGCGCACGAGGGTAAATCTAAGATAGATCTAGCGCCGGCAAGCGCAAGAGACACAACACACGCCTTCGTTCGCCCGGGTTCGGTCCGTGGAGTGGAAATAAAGTGCCACATGCTAACACGCGGATGAAAATACATTTTGTGATTAATAATCGTCGACATTTTTCTTCATCTGCCGTGCAGTGGGAAAGCCTCGGGCCACCGGTCGGGGCAAAATTTTCTGCTTGCCGGGCACCCAACCGTGCCCGACCGGGATGCTGGAGGGACGCGTTTTTCGGGCTAAACGTTCAATCTGGGTTTGAGGGCGTTTTCGTCTTTCGGTGCTCGCTTTTTTTTCGGGAATGATAGCGTGACTTGAAGAAAGCTGGAGCCTGGATGGATTTTAGGGTCCTTCTTCTTTTTCGGCTTCTTCCTCTTGTAGGGTGGCTTGCTTGGTTCGTGTGGCTGTGTATTGCTCATGTCTCCATCAAACTCCGGGAGTGATCGGTGTTGTTGTTTATTGTGCGGTATATGTTACACCATTAGCTTCTTTCTTCGTGCGTCCTTGCCCAGTGCGCTGGATGGTCGTAGCTTATTGGTTGCTCAATTGATCCATTTTTCAGACGGATGCTTAATGCGGTGGTGAGATTTATTCGTGTCTTTAAGCACGGACGAACACACGAGCGTATGAGTTAAGCGAAGGTCTCTTTTTTCGGGATATACAGGCATGCAATTACAGGATATTAATAAAAGTTATGAATTTTGTGATTTTGTATAGTTTTATTCGGAGCTTTGAATGCTTTGAATGATTTCTTATGATTTATTATGATTTTATTGAATTATTTGATACTTATTATATTTAAGTTTAATTTTTCCGGATTAAATTCCTACATCATATGAGATTTCAGCTCATTAACACTTTTGTTTAAAGGTATTGGGGAATATTTTCCAGAAATTTTGTGACTATCGATCACTCAGTGAAAAATGCCTTGATTGAAATGTTTATGTTACGTCGAAAAATGTTGATACGCACATTGACTTTTGATTGTAATTGATTTTTAAGAAGGAGGTATTCCTTGTTTTTGTTTTTTGAGCATCCAGTATCGTGCAAATTGAAACTTGATGGACTACAGAACTTCGGTATCCCAATTCCTGGAAAGAAATGAAGGCATTACGATAACACTTTTCCAACAGCTCCAATGATGAGGCCCTCAGCGTCAATCGAAATTGGATTGTGATGGACAAGAATTTATTTTATTTTTATTTATACGCCCTATCCTTTGGCCTGGATTTTGCTCTTGATTATTTGTTGGTTTTTGTATTTTTTTTTATTCATAAAGAACGGCCTGGCCGTATTGCTATTGGTAATCAAAACAATTAATTCATCTAACGCAGAAACCCTCGAGTGACCTGTTATTATTAAGAACTTGATTGAAAGTTGCATTGAGTAAATTTATTACTTTTTTTTACAAAAATAAAGAAATGTCTCCTCATATACAGGTTTGAAGCTTCTGTAGCGTCTTAACGAGCTGTAAAGCAGCGTAGGGGTTCCATTTCTAGCTTTCCAGCTGTTCAGGTATAGCAACAGAAAACAATAGAGAAAGAAACAGATGCCAATCATGAAACTTAATGCATACATTTGTTTTACAGACCGTAAGAGCCGGTTTACGCAGACGAAAGCAGAAGATTTTCTTGCGATACATAAACTAAAAGAAAATAAATCCACTCGGCTAGCAAACGGAACGCTTCTAATACGCCTCGATTTAAGCGGAGTTCTCTGAAGAAAGTTTAACATTTCCTTCTTCTGCTATTTGCTCACTTGTCGTCCTCATTTTTCACTTCATCCCTTATTGTTTCACTTTGCCGGTTGGTTGTTGTTTTTTTTTTTGCACGGCTCGCTGCAAAATTAATGCTTGACAATGACAAGAACATGCCGGCTGACATTACATCAACCTTTGGAAGGCTAGTCTCTCCGCCGCTCCAACAAACACTCCAAACGTATTATTTTAGCGAAAAGTGAGCGACAGTTTTCGTTTTGTTGTTCCTCCCGCCGGCCAGTTGTTGCGTTCGGTAGCGTCGATAAATCTTCACCAGTGATAATATATCTTTCGCACCCGCGCGAAACCGACCGGCCGCCGCCGCCAGCCGGCACCATAAGGTACCGGAAGCTCATGTGGAGCCGGTCGGTGGCCGTAAATCAGCGATGGGTGGAACCCGTCACTTAGCTTTTGGGAGACCAGAAAATTCTGAACTCTTCATTGCGCGACAGCCGGGCAATTTCACTGTCTCCAGTGGCAAAAGCTGCAACTGCAGCAGCTTCCCCACAAAACTCAGGTTATATGCGACTGCTGTGTGTTTGTGTGTGTGAGAGAGTCTGCGAGAAAACTTTTCACACCGACACCTATTGACACCCGCACGACGGTACACAAGTTTATTAGTTTGCATATCTATGCGTCGATGCACCGGCCTTTCCCATTAACCACTGCTCCCGAAGTCCTGGAGTCTGTTGTGTTCTTGTGAAAATTGAGATGCTCCGATAAGTTGCAGATCCGCATATGAGTGTATCACGTGAGTGTGTGTGTGTTTGAAGGTTGTGGGGAAGGGAACGATTTTCCAACCGGCCAACCGAACCAACTTTTGCAATAAACTCCATCATATCCGTTCGAAGTCATCGTAAATTAATTCCCCAAAGCCGGGTTCTTGGCCCGGAGTTTCGGTATCGCTGCTCGTAATTTGGTGTGGCGAAACTTTTGCGCAATCGAGGGGTTCCCAAATTCCCAAGAATATTCACTTCACCGAAAGCCGGCGGAAGATGCACCCGCCCGGCACGATGAGAGGGGGGGATGGGAAGCAAATTTTCACACTCTCGTACACACTTTTGCTGGCCGGGTGGCAAAGGTATACATATGCTGGCTGACACACCCCACACGGGAGAGTCCCCGACCGGAACTCACCTAAACCGGTAAACACCGGTAGCATCCGTCTTGATTGAGGAAAGGAAAGGTTGGGAGGGGGAAAGACAGGTGGACGGGTGCTAAGACAGTCTGCTATCCTCTGGCCCCGCTTCCAACACACTATCTCCCTCCCAGCAATTTCTAAAAGATCCGGCGAGACTCCTTTACCCGGCACTCAAAGACGACGACATCCTCCATACGACGACGATGACGACGAACGAACGAAGCGGAGGAATTAGTTTTTCCGGCGCTCCATGGGCCGAAAATTTCGTACCAGTGAAAATTTATTCGTTGATGTTTTATAGTTTCGAAAATTGTTTTAATGCTGCCGTATAATTAAGTTTAATTATTATCCATAATTTATGCATGACGGAAACGAACGACTTTTGGGGCTTCGAAGGCTTTGGCGTTGAGGTTTGGAAGATAGATAGGGAGAGCGAGAGAGAGAGAGACACACACATAGAGAGAGAATTAAGAGATTTTCCCGCAGCTAAAGAGATTAGAAGTCGACCGGGAGGCATCCGGGAGTAGGAGAGTTCATAAAAGCAGACGTCGGATGCCTTCGGAAGAAACTTTCCTGACTTCCACCCCGGCCAGCGGTAAGGGTTGAAGGAGGCCTGGGAACATTCCTTTACCAGTGAGGTGAATCTTACCCATCCCATGTAAGGTTCGTCCATCACGCCATCCGGTGAAGAATTTGTGATGTAAAATAGGTGGTAAAAATATGCAAACACAACATTCGGGGGTGCCAAGGGAAGCCAGCGGAACGGCACCACCCGTGAAGGAGATTTATGATCCCTGGACAGGTTTTAATCCATGTACTGTGCCGGTAGGTGGTGGATAAAGTGGATTTGTATCATATCGGCACGATTTATCATCGCAGATCCATCGTCGGGTGGATTTTGTGCAGTGATTATGCGATGCATCGTTCAGAGTTGGAGGAACGATTTTGTAATTGTTTGGTGCTGGTTGTAGTGTTGTTAATACGAGGTTTTAAATATGTTGCAAGATTAATGTAAATTAAAATAACTTACTCTTAGCACAACTTCAATCGCCATCAACTGTCATCATGGGATATGATTTGCAGTCTCTTGCAGATCAACTGAAGAGATCGTTCGAATCCTTTGATTGAGCCATTGACAAAGTTGATATTTGCCAATTCTGAAGAGCATTGGGACATTGGGATTAACGATACAAGGTGTTGAACTTGGACTAGATTGCTTCATTGATATTGTGGTCAGTAAAGTAACTGGTTGAGGTCCGCCTTAAAAGAACAATTCCTTCTTAATAAAATTCTTCAAGATGAAGGACCCTGCTTCAAATTTTAAGTATCCAAATTGTTAATTGTGAGCCTCAGATAAATCCTTTGCAAAAACTTGGTGTTCAATAAGGATAGAAATGCTACTTGCTTCTATCACTAATAAGAAGTAGCCATATACCTTACAGTCTTTACCATCTAACACACGCAGGGATCGGCTTAGAAAGCGATCACTACACACATGCCTCGAAGCTACCTCTCTGACTTCCATGTCCCCTATTGAGTGTTCTTCAGTACATTTTCTTCATATTTTCCAGGATCTTCGTCACCATTTGCTCTCTTGCTCTAACACTCGGACCCTAGATTAATCCTCGTTTGAGTATTCTGTATATCAATGTCTTTCTAATGTCCAGGATCTTCTTCACCATTTGGACTGTTGCTCTAGCCTCAGGACCCAAGAAACGGCGTTGAAAGGAAACTAGAACCTTAGATTTCCTTAACCGTTTCTACGAAAGTTTAGGGTCTCAAAAGAAGTACTTCACAATGTAAAACTCATTCGTGAGAAAATACAGTTATTAATAGATCGCCTTACGAAGTCTTATGAGCTGTCATGATGCCTATTTCTATATCCAACCTCTAACAGGGCCTGACTTCTGAATCTCAAGAGCGAATTCAAACATGTTTCAGAGGACATGGTTTTACCGATAGACTTTAACTTCCCATCATTGATTGATTTCGATGAGGTTCTTCCATATCAGCATGGCTATTGTAACTATAGAAGCTACCTATTTGAGACTCACTATACTATTTCAACTTAGACTGATAGGAGCGATGCTCGCTTATCGAAAGAAGGAATAGGAAGAAGCACACAGTTTGAGAACTCCAGGATATTGACTGAAAGTGATGAAAACATGATCCCAAGATTTTTTGTGGGTATGACTCTACTGCTGAAGCAACCTTGAAGCTCTAGTTTTTCAGTGTTAATTCAAGCTCTGGAGACACCGATTAACTTAAATTAATCCTTAGCTACACTCAGGATAAGCTATAGTACAGCTTCATTGGATGCCATTTTTAATAAAATTGTCCTCAAAAATATTTTCTCCAATTGTAGAACTTATTTTCAAATGCAAATTTGATGTAAAATTCGTACCAAAGCTAATGTGAATAATTACTACCGAGAGTGTGTGTACCCACATCCTACCCAACATTATCCACTCCCGGTGTGTGTGTGGATTGCAATCCTTTTTCTTCCGCAACCATTAATCGTTCCCAAGGTTGTCATAATTTCTTGTCACACCAAAAACCAGTCCTCTTCTTCCACCTCCACCAGTATAAAAAGACTTCCTCCCCCCTCCGGCCGTGAACCCAGCTTCGAGGGAAAACATCTTGTTTTGTGTGTATGAAACGTGACACAGTTATCCTTCCACGGTGGCCATAATTCACTTTTCGCCTCACTGTGATCGAGGCGGAAAAAAAGCACAAACGCTCTATGTTGGACACCGGAAGGTGGGAACCAAGGAAATCAATTCCCTCGGGTCCTACAATCTCCGATTAGGTAATCATGTACGACCACATTTCGGTTGTAACCTGCAACAACCTGCCCACCATGGTTGCCGAAACAGGATGATGTTTCACATTCAACTACCTCCCCCCCCCAATTCCCGAGGGAGACTGGTGGGTAGTAGTCATCTTTTCTTCCCATCAAAGTGGTGGAGGGTTCTGTGGAGGAGGTGGAGGAGGCTTAAACTCACCCGTCATCTCCGTCGGCAGCTGCTTGTTTAACGTTCTGCCAAACTGTCACTCGCTCGGAACTGCAGCTCTAGTTTATTGTATTTGAAAAGGCCAGCCCCAAACACACACACACACGTAGGGTGGATTGTTATTCGGGGTGGCTCATCTGCGTTGCCTTTCTCCCCCCCCCCCCCTTTCTCTTTACCCTTCCACCCACTCCCCCTTGGGGGTCAGTATCGATGCCGTGTGGAGAGCAAATATCACTCCCCAGCATAATGCTACACTCATTATTTATGATTATGTCAGGCATGTTTATAACTTTTGCTGCTCCATCATCACACGGAGTCCCACACGGTACGGGCCCCTACCAGGCAGGCCGGCAGGCACATTGTTCGGCAGGCCGGCCATCAGACTGCCAGGGCGCACGGATTTGGCCTCGGTGGCCGTCGTACGGATGGGAGGAGTTGATGGAGGATGTTTGCTTAAATTTAAGACCATTTTAAAGTCACAGCGTTATCGGGCCCGGTCCCATCTGATGGGATCTCACTCAAAGCAGACGGCACAGATGGCTCATTTTAGAGTTGTAAAGGGATGTGTGTGTGTGTGTGTGTGTACGGTTTGGGGTGAGAGTTGGTGTGTCATTTGCCATGGGGATTAGGCAGAGGCAAAAGAAAAACTTCATCCAACGCCCCCAAATCAGGCACGAAGAAGCGAAATGGGAAGTAGGTTCCTTCACCAGACCAGACCAACGGGGGGGCTCTTGTGCATCCGTCCGATGCAGGTGACTTCACCCCAATCACAGCCCCATTCTCCCTGCACCGGGGCCGCTCCTTTTGTATGAGCGATTATGATTGTGTTTTGTGTGCTTCGCGGCAGCAATTTCGATTCCCTTTGTCCTGCCGGTCTTGGGGATTTTCCGCCCATCGACAAGAGGACTTGTTACACACACACCACCACCCAACTCCCTGCCCCAGTGTGGTATGCAAAAAAGCTTGTACTCCGGACAATGGGTTCCGGACTGCACTTCCGGGATGCGATGCGATCGAGCGGATGTTTTTAAAGCAGTTTTTTTCTTGCCTTCTCTCTCTCTCTCTCGCGCTCTCTCTCGCTTGTTATTCTGCTTTCGCTTCCGCTAAGCAAGCTTATCTGCTATCTTCGGGGTTTGGGTTTCGATTCGTCCGTTTTCCACTTACGGCAAAGGCGCTTCAAACCCATCACCATCAGCAGCAGCAGCGGGAACATGACGATGGCCGTTGCAATCATCATTCCCATGATTTGAGTAGCGGGCCCTGGCCCACCGGCACCGAAGTCATTTGCATTTTTGATTTATGTCACAATGCAGGCGGCGTTACTCGGCTGCTGCTGCTACAGTGCATAATGCACCGGCACTAAAACAACTTCCCCTGTCTTCCCCTCTTCCCCCCCCCTCGTCCTCCTCGTCCACTTACCAGCCTCTAGGGAGGGTCACCTTTTTAAAGTAGCTCGTTTGCGATGGCCGTACATCGACAAACCCCCACCGTACAGCGGTGGGTTAGTGGAAAGTTTCGCGAAGAAGGAAACGGTGTTTATGTTGCTGTTTTGATCCTGCTTCATACCGGGGCGGTGGGCGCACTGCAAAAACTTGCACCTTAAAGAACACGCGTTGCACGGACGCACAAGTTTGTCAAAAACATGAGTTTTCGGGGTAAGTAACTCGAGGGTTATGCTTTATTGTTTTTGATGTGGTTTTCGCTGGGCGTGGAGTAGCGGGGTTTTCCCACGCGGGTCGGTTTGATGCAACTGTTTTTGCACCATCGGTGAAAGAATCGATGCAAATCAGGTGGCCGGAAATGGGAGTTTAGTTGCAGGTGCAAACGTGGCTTCAGTCGGGTTGTAATAACAACTGTTGGGTCAATGATTTTAGGCTTTTAAAAAGGGTTGTAAAGCGCTTCAGTGGGAAAATTGTTGAAGAAGGGAGTACACTCTAATGTATTTGAAAGGTCACAGGGAAGTGGTCTTAAAGATGTTTGGTTGGGGAATAAATACTCAATTGCAAGTAAGAGAGAGATTTGTTAAGTCCTAGAAATATTACTCAAAGTAGAGTTTCTTCTTCATCTATCTTTGCCTAACGACCTCTTAGGTAATGTCTGCCATTTCTGGCTTACTAGACTCATTGATACCGGATTAGTTGAATAGTCAGTCCTCACTATGGTGGGATTTGAACCCCGGTCCTGCGGTGTGAAGACCAGTGCCGCCAGACGTCCCTTGAGTTTAGTTGTTTTATTACAGAACTAGAAGTGGTTTAATAGTTAAAAACTTGACAGCATCTGAGGGCCTAAGTCTTAGGGCTTAGGACCTACTTGGGATTAGCCAGATATGTTCCTGGATTATGTGCAGAATTTTGAAGAATTAGTTACTTGTCAGATCTACAATTAGCGAGAGGCTTCAATAGTAGTTGCTATCATGGGGTTGCCACCAAGCAATGATGAAGTCGGAAAAGCCATCAAGCCATGGTTCAAGCACAACAAGACAGTAGATGCTGACGAAACTGTACTACGATTCTGATTATAAATAGTGGCCCGCAGCTCCAAAACTAAGCCATGGGATAGTTGATGATCGTATGTATAACTTGGAGCCATACACAACATATCTTCAAAAATGGTAGCCCATAAATAGTTCTAATTGTTCTAGCAAAATTCCAATCCGAAAGGATCCATGGTTAGCAGGATTTTAAATTAACTACTGATCGATCGATCGATCGATGGATAACACTACGACTTTACTGTGCACTTTAAATATGGAATTGATTGAATTTTCTTCAGCCTTGCTCTACAAAGGATCATCCGATCATCAGAAGTTGTAGCTTCTGATTATTATTTTAATTTGAAATAATTTTGAAAATCCTCGAAACGAAGATCTCAATGGCTCTTATCAAGAATTCTGTGAGGAAAGATAGAGGACTGTATTCTTGAACATGTCTGTAATTTCTTCATTACCTTTGTCCTAATGTTAATACTAATAGCATTCAATCGATGATCAGGCTAAGGACATACAGATTTTTAGGAGTCCATAGTAATGAGGCTCTCTATCATAGATCATTAAACATATACCAAAGCTGGGGCAAACCATTTAGCCAAGAAAGACGCCTATATTATTAAAAAGTGAGTTAGGATGGTGACGATGAAGAAGAAGTAGTTATTTGTATGATCAAATAAAATGATATCAGAAAACACCGAGTGTGGAACCCTTTTAAGCATAGCCTTGCTTCAAAATAAGGCTCTAATTTCACTATGAGTTTTAAAGACTTTCCACCAGCACTCCAAACTAGAATCTCTTCATGTGTTATGTCTATTGCATGCTGTCAGTTCTGTCTGTTTTGTCAATTTGTTGTCCCAAAAGCGAATTGGTTTGACTTGGCGCAGAAATGAGTAAGCTCAAGAATTCTTTAAATTTATCAATTCTACTCCTTATTTGTATCAGAAAGTTCAATCAACAAAAATTTAAACCTACACCAAGCACACCCACACACTCATATACATTTGCCAAAGCGCTCCGGCCCTCGACTAACTTCCGAAAAACGAATGGGGGTTCGAAAATGGCGCGCCGTGCAGCTGCCATAAAACACATTCGCACACAATCGTAACCCGTAACGCAGCGTGACAGATGCTGCCTGATCAATTATTAATCAGTCTTATTAAAACCGCTGCCGGGACGCAGAAGCAGCCGTCTTGAAACATAAACCTTCCTTCGCTTGGAGCAGGCTGCTCGGTTGTTGATTGCATTTTCCACCGTCCAATCGTGCCACCGTGCTGACAAAAGCGTTCAGGAATTATTTTCCAGTCCGGTTGGCCGGGGTGACTCGGTGTAACTGTATCGCCCCGATTTTTCGACCGAACCATTGTCCAACGACGTCGAGCGAGAGAGAAAGCATTCCGTTTCCGGCGTCGTGTAAAAGCCATTTCGTTGCTCAATCCTTCTGGCAACCTGTAATTTTTGCGTGTTATTTAACTGACACGCTTTAGTGGGAATCGAAACGAACGGTTTTTTGCTGGGAAGGTCTTGGGAACCATCCCATTAAACGTCTTTATAGTCCGTGTACGTCAACGCGAACAAACACGCCATTTCTCAGGACGTGGCTCGTTGTTGGACCATCCCCCACACTCACGATTCGCCGTTATCTCAGGGTAAAGATGCGGAAGATACTTTACCATCGTTACTGTGCGCCAGCGGAGGAAAAAAAGAAACGCACGACGAGTTATAAAATAAAAACGTCGATGAGTTGGTTGACTTTAATGCGGTAATAATTCGCAACGGAATAGCACCGGCCTGAGAAGAGTTTTCTTCCCCTTTCGGAACGGCGAAACAGCGGAAAAACCCCATCACGTTTATGGTCCTAGTCCGAGGGTGGGAGAACTTGACGAAAGGGGGAACCGAATCGTTTCCGCCGTTCGTGCCGACCGACCTAGCACTGCCGGCTGGTGAGTTTGTAAATTATCATAAAACATACCCATCTCCTGCTTGGTTGGGATCTTAAATCCCAAGCACTTACTCAACTTCTTCCCAGCGCAGGAAGAGCTCGTGGGGGACGGAGGAGGTGCTTGTGGTTTTGGATGAAGGGAGGTTGGCAACACGGTCAGCAATGAGCACAAACAAAACAGACCATCACACAGAGAGAGAGAATAACGATTTTCGTTTCATTTTACTATCCTTGTTAGGTCATTCTCTGTCTGTGGGATACGGACAGGCCAGCTGTGCAGCGGCGTGCCAGTGACCATGCCGGCCCATGGAGACTGGCGGAAAACCGCTGAAAGTCGTTTATCGAGTTGTTGTCAAGCTCATCAAACGGGTGGTCAAGCTGGTGGCCATTGGGATGGGACAATATGACTTACTCTGGCAGCGGCAGTCAGAATGCTGAAAGTTCTACATTGTCATAGGGTAAGGCATTGAGCTTTAGGCAAATTTCGCAATAAATGTTGTATGCCATGCTATTGGACGAATGATTTAGTAAGAATTGCAAAAACATACTGTAAACTTATTATTTAAATGAAGCGCACAGGAAAAACAAATCTACCAGTTTATGGTTAAAGTTTTTTTCTTTCTTCGAATCAATTTCAGTGTTGGATGCTTTTGGTTCTAAGTAATTGACAGCACTGACAGCATGCATGCAATTGGTAGAAAAGGACAGCATCTTAGTATATGTTTAGAACGGTAGATCGATTTCTTCTCATCCCAATTTTGACCGGGTTTGCGTTAAACATTCTCTGAGGATCTCTTTGTGAATCCAAAATTATTAGACACGTGATGAAAATAAAACAGCAACGTTATTTATGAGTTTCAATGTCCACCATCCTATTCAAAGAGCTCATTAAATATTGGCCTTCTAAAACATCGAAGATAACTGAAAATCGAAGATCCTTGTTAACTTGAAATGCAACGTGGCTCAGCTCAAGGAATGGGTAGCTGATTAAGAGTTTATCGAGATTATCAGGAGCGTTGATCCAGATCAGACTCCTTGATAAAATAATTTTGACGATCTAAGAGATGTTTCACGCTGCCCAGGCGAGTAAAGATCAAACCTCAAGAAAAGTATTTCAAACTAGACCTACACAACTATCTGTCTAAAAAAGTAGAAAAACCGGAGAAGCTTTAAACAGGTTTTTTTGCGATCCTTTGCTTATAGAAGATCACTTCTTATTTCTATCTTCTGAAAAAGATTTCACTGACTAGAGTTGTACTTGACTTAACGATCTTATTGGCAATGCTGGACACATAATGGCTTACTAGACTTAATAATACCACGTAGTTAAATCGTCAGTCCTCTTTACAGGGAAAAGGCCCAGATGTGAATTAAACCCAGGGCCTGCCTTGTGAAGTTTTTGTGATGTTATTTTGATGTGTTAATCAACTGTAAGGTATGTCAGAGCTCATAATATTTTTCGTGACGATAAGTTGAGATTATAAAAATTGCTCAATGACTCAAGATTTTCTTCAATGGTCGCATCTTCTGAAGGTACTAATTCTAGATCCGTTCTCTGCAAGGTCTTTTGTAGGCAATCAGGAGTTTGATTATTTCAATATAAACAGTCGATGTCTTTGATATGATACAATACCTTTTCTTATCTTTTGCTACTGATGTCTAAATTACTGATGATGTCTTCGTTTAAAGCTTTCCGTCCAATTACTAACGCCAGGAATCAAATGTACCAATTCCATGTATTTATCCTCCCGAGATAAGGTTGAACATTGTAAACAGTAATGTTAAGGGACTTCCGCAACAAAACAACCTCTTTTTGAGCTTTTTTTTCAATCCACCAAAACCATTCACCGGAAATTCAAGCGAATGCTCCAATAAAACCTCCTGAAATAGTAATCTGTTCAGTTCTCATGTTTACACCCGTACCTCCCGGAAGCACCGTTTGGAGTCAAGTGCTCTGCTTTAACACACACACACACACACCCGCGCAGAGACCTGCTTGGAATGTAAATGATCCGAATTCGAAATCGAAATGACGAAATGAGGTGAGCGTACGCGCCAGGTAATCTTACACCACTCAATTTGTGGCCTGCACCGAATCACGTACCACCAGCCAGCCAACCAGCCAACCAACCAGCCAGCAGGGTACCGATGCACCACGAAAACCCCTTCCCAATGGAAGACTCCGGCCACACCGGTTGCAAGGGTGGCAGTCGCGTGGAAGTGTCTCTCGCTACCGCAACACCAACGCCGGGTGGTTTCGGCACGTGAATCCGTGACAAAACCACTCGGCACCGGCACCGACCAACACTAGGAAGTTCGAGGAAACGAGGATACCCGCTCAAAGATGCTGCTTCAGCAGCTCGTGGTTGTGCGTGCGTCCTCCGCTCTCCAAGCGGACTGTCTCCCCCTGGATGTCGTGCGGTGCGGTCGCTTCGAGACGACCTCATAAAAATGAATAATGGCGTCATATATCAGAAAACGATTTTATTTGCCATTGGCTTATGCGATGTGTGTGTGCGAGCGCGCGCTCCTTCTCGACGACGGTGGCCGGTATGCTCGTCGCCTTAATCGTCGTTTCCTTCCGCTCGATGGGCGAAAGTTGCTTCAGTGCGTCGGCTGGCACACCACGGGACCTTGCTTCCGGCCCACGGTCACATATTGGTGTCTGTATTTGTAGTGACATTTATTGCTTGGTTCCGGCGTGCGAACGTGACGCTGCGGCAACCGAAAGGGAAACGGGTCTGTGCTTGGCGGGCAGCACTGCCGGAATGCGGTTTCCGGTCGCAGCCGGCAGCAACAAGACCACGATCGCTAAGGTGATTTGGAAAATGGGTGGTCACTTTTCCGGCTGTACCTGGCCGGGAAGATGCACCACGGATTCGGAGGGAAATGCGAAAAGGAAGTCGAGCAAATGTTCATGCAAATGGATCGCTATTTTATGTGTGAGCGTAACGCTTCGATTTGTGATCTTGTGAGTATAATGTTTGGGATATAAATAAATACAAACTTATTCCAAGAATGTAAAGGAAAAGCATGTAGATTTGAAGCTGTCACTTTGACAGCTCTTAGTTACTCTACGATTACAGTGTACTAAAACAGTAAGAGACTAAAAAACTTATTAAGTGACAGATGTCACTTTGACAGCTACTTTTTTGTAAAAAAAATCTCGTAATGTAAAATTTAATTAAATCATTTTAAAAATTCAAAAAAGAAAAAAATAGGCTGCAAAATTCAAAAAAGAAAATAATAGTATTAAAACACTAACACCTTCAAAAATAAAATGAAAAGTGTCAGATGTCACTTTGACAGCTGCTTCTTCCCATATAAGAACCCCACAAAAAAAATAAAAAATAAAAATAAAGAATCAAAAAAATAGAGTTAAAACACTAAAAGCTAGGTGTTTTTAGTACAAAACATGAGAAACAAATAAAATTTGACAGATGTCACTTTGACAGCCACTCGTTACATCAGGCCAACAAATCTCTCAAAACAATCTAAATAAAAATATTTTTCAAACTTCAAAGTGAAATCCAGTAGCACTAAAACACTAATCTATTCGAATAAAAAAACAACAAGTGACATGTGTCCCTTTGACAGCTCTCAAAAGCGATTGTGGCTCAAACCTGCTTCTTAAAATCAAATCGACGAGCCGATCGTTCGAGCTGACGTGTACGCACAGCCTAACAGTATTTTGTTTGCCGAATGACGAGCAGCTTCAATTATTGGTTGTGAAAAGCTCGATTGATTGGGGATTAAATGATCGCGAGCGAGAGGGAGAAAGACGGAGCGTATTTATTTCGCTTGACAGGCACAAACAAAAATCAATCAAACTTTGTCATCCGGCCGTGCTAACGAAGGAATGAAACCGAAACCGGGGGCCGGCCAAGAATTGCTAATGATTGTACGATTGTTTATCAATCTTGCTCTAAGCCTTATTAAAGCTTGTCGCAAAGTAGCAATAGAACAAGTGCTCAAATCACAGCATCTCGCATCTGATATTCTGTCATTTAATAAGGGCGCCTTTTTGCCGAATGTGCTTTCATTTCTATTTTTCCACCGGAAGCGCGCACCGTTCTGTGCTTACCTTACAAACCCCCTCCGCCGCAGGAAACCCGGTCCACTGATCCAGTTTTGCTGCACACAAAACGTTTCCATAAATTATTTCCACCGGCGCACTTGCCGTCGAACATATTGCAGCACTTACGAGCTCGGTGTGGTTGTGCTGTACGTGAGAAGAAAAAAAAACAAACAAACAAACACACCGCCGGAAGTAGTTGGTGTATGATTGAACTTAAATATTTGATACGGGCACGCGACGGTGAATTATGCACTGGCACGGGCCAAAAATAAAAACGCCACCCGGTGACAAGGATGGTTTTTGCTCGCTTGCTTCACGTTTCCGTTTTCATGTGTTTCCACCGGTGTGGAAACGCTTGGACGGGGGTTTTCGATGGACCGGCGTGTTAATTCGAAAAGCGATTCAGAATCGGTGATAGGATTTTTCAACGTATCACGAATAAATTAATCAACTCATGATTTGTTTATTCGATGGCTTAGATGGGGAGGCTGGCGGTTGTATTTCGTGCTTTCTTGCACTTCCACACGTTCGGAAGCTACGTTCTGATTGATGGTGAAACATTGCCCGAAATCTGAAAGTTCCATCTAAGTTGATGAGTATTGATTGATTTGTCATCCGAGCTGTCCGGTGCTTTCGGGCCGTGTCGATCAACTCTATTAATTATCGAACCGGCCACACGAAGACAAGCCACACACGGATGGCTCAAAGTCGCAGCTGAAAAGTGGGAGGTAGTTGTCAAAGGGGATTGGTGTTTTGTGTGTTTAGTTTTCAAACATTGCACTTAGACTCCAATGTCCTTCAGCATTGGCTGGCAATTAAAATTTTAGTTTAGATCTTGTTTACTGTAGAAGAACTCTTTGAAATACTTTATGCCTCATATTGCTAACACTCGTATATTTTTTTAGAAAAGAGTTTTTGTCCTTAATAAGATGTTTTTAATCAAATTAATCGATTCTTCTTATCCTGAAGCCCATATGTGTAGTAACTGTTTTAAAGCCGTCCCCTTCTTCCAGTCGCGGGAGAAAATTTGAATAACGACAAGCCCTTCTCGACCTGTCTCTGTAGGCGATGTTTGTGTGACGCGAGCCACCGCGCTTGCTACGATTCGCGCCCAGATGATGATAAAGGTGGCTCAACTTTTCCCGCTGTCATCCGACGACTTCATAAAAGGGGGTAAGGGACACTCTCACATGATTTATGGGCGGTAAATTTTTCGTCCACATCGCTGGCCCGGCGTGAATGCACGAAGAAAAACATCTCCCATACTTAAAGTCCCAGCGTTTGAGCTTCCCACTGGAGAGCCTCTTTGCCAGCCCTCCCCGCCGAAAAAGGTTCGTATCATGGCAGCCGATAAGAGCCCATCTTGGAACCTGGAAAGCCTGACGACGGATATTGGTGTTTGCAGCTCAGGTTCGCTTGGCAGCGCTTGGCCATGCGATGGTTTGTTGTTTTATGGGCCCTGTTCGCTTGTTGTTTCGCTCGTAGGTCGGAAAAATTGAGTTTCCGCTCGAGCGTGCACCCGGTCGAGCTTCCGTTGATTTTCCGGTGACTTTTACATCGGTAAAAGGTTAAAAGGGGGGGTACCACCACCGCCACCATTTCCGATGGTCCACAGGGAAAAAGAAGGGGAGCGACGTCCAGACGAAACGCTGGGGAAAGCCACTCACACACACACACACACACACACACACACACACACACACACACAGACTGGCAGTTCCGGTGGAATTCGGGAAAACCCATTGAAACGACGGACGGATGGTTTGGAAGATAAACATCGTAAAATTTCATAAAACAATCATTTCTGGTGCGCGGCCCAGCGTGCTTCTTGGGAGTGTCCACGGGGAATTCGGCGTACTCGAGTTTGTTTCGGATTCGGTTTCGGTTTTTATCACCCTCCGGGCTTCCCGGCGATTGCGTGCATTCCCGTGACTGTCGGCGATAAGCTTGCTCGACGGCACCCGTTGCTCGCCGTAGGTTGTAGCTCTCTTCCGGGACTGGGAAAAGGTCGTCCAGGTCTCCAACTCCCGAGTGAATGAATACCGAGTGAGTGGTACTTCGGGTAAGGCCAAATTCCATGCATTTGTGTTGTGACGTGCAAGCATTTAATGGGGGGGAATTTGTCTCGAAACGTGGATAACGGGGTGGATGGATATGGAACGCATGGAAGGGTTACCAGGAAAAGTGGGTGTCACAATCATGTTTGGGTAAACAATCTGAACCTAGACGAGAGGAGTTTTGAAGTTTTTAAAAATCCAGCAACACATGCTGAGGTGTGTTTTAGCCTATGCTTCGATGGAACTGAAAAGCGAGGTGTAATTGACTTGTCTCAGTGGTGAAAGAGTAAGAGTTGATTGGATACTAAAGAAGGGATTTAAAATAAAGAAAGCGAGTCACTGATCATGCATGGGGTTACACAATCAATCAGTTTTCGTAAAGCGCCTGATTGTTTGATTTTAAATTGCCACCGAGGGAGGAATGAGAAAGAATTAAGAGAGAAATGATAGAAAATTAAGATAAAATCGAGAGCGAAATAAGGAAGAATCGAGATGAGAATGAGAGAGAATCGAGATGCAATCGAAATAAATGAGAAAGAAACGAGAGAGAGTCGAAAGCGAATTGAGAGATAAATTTTTCTCGCTCAATCTCTTATTTAAAAAAAATAAATAAAAATGAAGAAAAACAGGAGATAATCGAGAGAAAAATGAGAGAGAATCGATAGAGTATCTAGAGAAAAATGAGAGCAGATTGAGAGAGAATAATGATAGCAAATTCTAGAGAAAGAAAATGTTAGAGAAATGGGCGGTAATCGAAATAGAATTGAGAGGAATATTAGGTAAAATCGAGAAAATCCAGATGAAAATGAGAAAGAGATGAGAGAGAATCGAGAGGGAAATGGTAGAGAAAAATGAGGCAGAATCGAGCTGAAAACGAAAGAGGATTGAGAGAAAAATGAGTGAAAATCGCGAGAGTAAGAAGGGAGAATCGAGAGAGCAATCATTTATCTCATATCTTTTTCAATTCTCCTCGCAATTCTCCCTCATTTCTCTCGCGATTTTCGCTCATTTCTCTCAATTTTTACTCATTAATTTCTTCTTCTCTCTCATTCTCTCTCAATTCTCTCTCAATTTTCTCTCACTTCTTTGTTGATTTTCTCCTTACTCTCTCAGTTATCGCTCGAATCTCTCTCAGGATTTTCTCGTTTCTCTCGCAAGTTGTATTAATTTTTTTTCTCAGGCCTCGATTCCTTCTTATTTCCTTTTCGAACTGCTCACATCTCTCTCTCATTTATTTCTGTACTGTCTCAATTATCACTCATTTCTCTTTAATTTATCTTTAGATTCTCATTGATTCCTCTTTCCAAGCACTTTCATTTTTCTCTCGATTCTCTCTCATTCTGCAATCATTTATTTTCCCAATTCTTTCTCATTTCTCTCTGGAGTCTCTCGCTGTCTTCATTCAATTTTCTCTCGATTCTCTCGCTTTCATCACTCGATTATCTCTGAATTCTTTCATATTTCTCACCCATTTATCTTGATAAAAAATTGATCCTCTCTTGATTCTGTCTCAATTTTTGTTCAGTTATTTTTCGATTCTTTTTAATTTTTCGCTCAGTAGCAATGTGAAATTTTGTGAAAACATTCAGTCACTTTACGGTGACTCATTGCCTGTGTGAGTCCTGCAACATCCCTGATACCGTGATCTTCTATGCGGCTGCGACATCCCACAATTGCTATACATTAACAGCAGAGCGTTGAAGAAAAAATTTCATGTGATATCGTGCTAGTACCATGGCTAAAGTTTCTGAACTGAAGACGGTTGTGTCCGCCACAACGGATGAATACGTAAATCGATTTTATTACTCATTAAGTAATTCAACAATAGTTTTGCATGTTTCATAAGAAACCCATACAAATTAATTTTAACCACGAAAATACTTCTTCCACAAGAAATCACTTCTACAAACTGAACACATACAAAAAACATACATTCACAATCGATTATTTACCCAAAGGTTGGGCTTCGGCAAACCAGCTGCAGCTCAACTCACCGTTTGCAACAAAACAACCATTTGCGACCGATTTCACCGATCATTTGCCGATTACCTTGATAATTCATTGGGCCGCGCAACAACGGGATCAAACGGGGCCAAACCGGGCTATAATGTGCTGAAAATGTGCATCAAACATTTACAACGCCACATTTCAGCCATTTCCGGTCAGCCGTCTGCAATTCGAGGAACCAAAAAGCGAAAAAAAAAATGGAATCCGATAAATGTAATACGAAATTGTGCAACGGTGAAGTTAAACATGGTCCGAGCCGAGAGAGAGAGAGAAGAAGAAGGGGGTAGGCATGCGGTCAAACCACAACAGTTCGAAAAGCTCGTTCTTTAATTATTACCCGGTTGTTACATCAATTGAAATTATTTCTGATTAACCAAAAGCAATCATCCTTCGGTGCTGTGGAGTGCCAGCGGGACGGGAGGTATCGGTTGTTTTCGGTTACCGATATCCGGTGTGCTTAAATTGTTGTGACCCGTCCGACGGGATGATTGTGTCGCCATGGTACAAGCCTGGCCAATCAATTATGAATTTTTATTGGCATAATTTATCTAATTATTGAACACTGAGCGCTACCGAACGCGTTGGTCGCCGTGTGCTTAACTACGGATCAGGTGCATCAGAGAAGGCGGTGGTTTTGGTGTGGGTTGTCTGTGTGTGTGTGTGTGAGTGGTTTTTTTCTGGTCCTGCCCTTCTCGAATGCAATTTTATGTAAAATTTTATACCGCAGCCGCAGACTTCCTACGACGACCGATTCGTGGCTCAACCCTGCTACCCCTTGGGCGGTATTTATTTACAGTTATTAGCGTAACATAAAATTCATTTTATCACCGGGTAATCTTATGCTTCCTCGGTTAGCTGCTGCTGGGTGGGTTTTATTATGTGAATAAAACCGACTACAATCATTGCACTCGTTGCGGACGATGTTTTGTTGCGGTGATGTTCGACCCGGTTGGCATCAATTTTTCCGACATCAACAGCCGGTCCGGAACCGCTTCCCGAACCCAATGGCCGGCCAATGAAAATAATGGACCAGTGGCCAGAGCATCCCTCGAGATGATGCATGCTTTCTCTTGCTCGCACACAACGCCTAAAGCACCTTGCCATCAAAAATCTCATCGCTCGATCGTTTGCTTTCGTGCCGCCGGCGAATGCCGCTGTGGGAGGGAACAAGAAAAAGGCAGGCCAAACCCACCACCACCACCATGTTTGGAGGTGTTAGAAGCGCTTTGGTGCTTTATTTTGCGCTCATTTTCCACACCTATTAGCGTGTGCAAGCACCAGGCACCGCTGCTGGCAACTGAGCTTTAATTACACGGGACGTAATTTGCAAACCATAAATTATAGGCTGCAGGATAATCTACATCGTGTGGGCTGAGATGGGGTAAGGGAAGTCCTGTTGTTTTTTTTTCTTGCTCTAGATTTGCCACCGTGCGGCGGTTGACCGGTTCCGGCCGGGCCAATGGTGGCTAATCAACCCGGTAAGCTACACAAAATTACCTCCATCATCGCGTCATTGCCGGCAGGGCTGGGTTGAATACGAGCGCCAAGAGGATTTAATAGATACATCCCATTTTATGGGCTGGCCCGCCCAACTCACACACACACACATACACACACCCCCTCCGGAGCAAATGAATGTCATTAGGAAGTTTTTGAAAGCACAAACACCCAGACACAAAGCACCATGCGCCTCCATCCGGTGGGTAATCGGAGCGGTTTCGATCGGCAACGGCGAACCGGGTGGGCAAATGCGGTGCCGCGTGTCGATAGATGATGACTACATTGCTGCAACCTTTTGGGTGATGTGAATCTTTGCACGGGGCATATTAAAAACAAAACAGCATCCTAGCAAGGGGTGTTTTTTGTGTTGATGCTCTTGCCTCGCGAAACGAAGTTCGTAATAAAAATGGTAAAACATGGAGATTGGGTCCCGGGCGATATCTGCTCCCGTTTCGAAGGGATGAAGGGAGTGACTGGAAACCTTTGGTGGCATTGATTATTTTAGGAAACGGCAAAATGACGAAAAAACATTTTATTTTATTTTCAATTGACAGATATAAACAGTAAGGTCAGGCCGTTCTCTTTATCAAAACAAAAGAATATATGGAACTGATAGGGTTATAGATAAAACTACGGGGGAGTATACATTATAGCGTTACAGAATAAAACTTATTTATTAATATTTTTCTGTGGAAATCTACAAAAAGGATTAGCCTTAAATTGCCTGTATCGAACAACTTTAAATAAAAATAATCCATGCCTGTTTAAAAAAATATCGTTGATTATATTTACAAGTAATACATTTATCTAAAATTTTTTGCTAATTTGCGATTTTGCAAAATCTCGACCAACGCATAGGCGAATGGGCGGAATGCAGCATTGAATAGCCTACTTTCAGGCGTAATAAAAACTCGTTGTACAGAGAAACTTTTTATTTGGTATCAAAAATGAAATCCAATGCTCAAAAGGCTATATTTTTTTTGGAAGGCTTTTAAACTAAGCATTTCTTTTTTAAGGTTTTAAGGTTTATACTTTACTGTGTCTCTTTTGAAAAGCCATTCTTATTTGTGAACGAAAAAGAGACACAAATTTTTTTTTAAACGCCTAGAAGTATGCAAAGTTCTGTTCCATTACGGGATAAACTAACTAAATATTAATTTTAAATTAGCTTCCTTAGCGTGTTGTGAACTTATTGGATTATAAGTTAAATGAAAAAAGGAATCTACTTACCCGGTCCAACCCTGCCACAAGCTTTCTCCATCAAGTCGCCGGTGATATATTCTTGTAAGGACGTTGTTTCAGCCTTTCCCGTACATCAAAACCAATCGTTAGTATCTTCATTTATTTCTATTGGCTGTTACATTTTACACAAGTTTACGTTTACACCGGCTAGACGGGGTTTGGTTTTTTTTTATCCATCATTCACACTATAAGACTTTCGTCTTTTTTTTCTCTCACCATTCCTTTCCGATTTGCTTCTTTTTGTTTTGTCTTAACTTTCGCTTGACCTTTTCACCTTTCCAATGAGCGTTTCAATGAAGGCTAGCGCTACATTTAATATGTACAAAATTCTACCACCAACGATTCGGAATGGATCTCCGCTGCTCTTTTTCTCTATCTCTCTCTCTCTCTCTCTCTCTCTCTCTCTCTCTCTCTCTCGAATCGCTACACTACGAGACGTCTACTTACGTGTACTTACGGCTAAGTTCTAATGGTGCTGGTGATGGGGTTCGGGTAAAATCGCTGGTGCCTTACGATGGTTAGCAACGGGACAGGGAGATGAGATGATTCTACGATACTTGTTCTCACTTATGTACAGGCCGGCTGAGTCCTGAAACTGGACACAGTCCAATGTCAGCCACCACACACGCCGCCTTCTACTGGACTGGTTTCCTGGATGTGGATGAGTTCCACACTGAGCCAAATGTTTGATTTACGGCTTAGTGATGCCGGACGTACTAGCTTATGGTTGTAGTAAGTGGATCGTGTGTCCATGTATGTTCTTTTGAAGCGAGAAACGAGAAATTAGCCAATCTAATCTGCAAGCTGTTTTAGAAACTAGCTGGGCAAATTTAAGCTAACCAAACCATTGGAACTAAACACACTCCTCAAAAGCAGTTTTTCCCAACAATTTGACCGATAGAAATGATTCTGATCTCCACCATAAATGCTCTTGCCAACTCCGGATTCCCAGCCGAGCACCAATCACGAGTTGCCGCCGCCGCCACCACTGCCACCGACAAAAGCCATCTCGATCTATTCGTAGATAAGGCACTTTAGTGTTTTTAATCAAAGATTCATCATTTGCTTCGAGCATAAACTTTTGTCTCCGGCCGGGTTTGGGCAAGCGATTGGCTCCGGGGAATCCTCCAGCATTCTCTCCTTCCTTTTTCGCCCTTTTGAGCCGCTAAAGAAATGGAAAACAAAGCAAAAGAAGGATCCCGGATGGATTTTAAGATTTGACGAGGCCACATGGGTCTCAGCCGATCGGTAGCTTCGCTGGGAGAGGGCAAACACTTTAGCCAAAGCATTAACACTCTCACATTCACTTATCCCCTTTCTTTTTTTATGCCAGCGAGCTCTCTTCCTAGAACTCTGATTCTTTTCTTTCACCGTTTTTCACCCCCTAACCAACCACCCAACATCCTTGTGGAGGTTCCGGTGGCAGGTCACCACAACACCTATAGAAACTCCAAACTTTAGGCCCACCTCGACGTGTACGGTTCGGTAGCCATTTTTAAAAGCCTTCGAAGCGGGGGAAAAACTTTCGCCTCCAGAAAGCCATTTCCCCGCACAATGCCTTACGGCGGGACCAGGTGAAAAGAAGGTGGAAATCCATCATCCGGTTTTTTGGAAGAAGTTCGTCACAAACTCGTCTTCTCCTCCCGATCGACCACAACCCCGATGGCGGTGGGGTTCGTGGTTCGTGATATTGAACATCTTCGACCCGACCCGAACATTGGTGGTTGTAACTTTTGTTTTGTTCTGCCAGAGTTGGTTGTTGGCTTGTTCGCGCGCAAGGGTTACAACAACCATTCACCACCAGCGAACGCTCCGGTTAATAAAAGCTTCCGGACGTTGGGATTTTGATGATGAATTAAAAATTTACCTACACCTCGGGGACACCTTGGCACATCCATTACGGGATGCGAGCGCGCGCTTGCCACGTTGCCGATCCATCAAAGTCCATTAAGAAAGTCCACAGCCGAGGACTTTCTGAAGATCTGCGGATGGCCAGCAACGCGGGGCAAAAGGTTTAATAGCAGAAGCCACTAATGGATGCGCTCGGTCTTTTCCGTAAGGTCCGCTAATCACCTTCCCCAGCTTCAAAACCATCTATCGCGCATGATTTGGTATGAATGAAGTCTCTATGTACAGCTACTGTGGACAACGAAACAAACAAAAACAATCACTTGGCTTTCAGCTCACGCATTACATCCAATTCTAACGAGCTACAAGGATCGAATCCTTTCGAGTCCCTTCGGTTTTAGAAAACTTTTTTTCTCCCCACTGTCCCAATCGACATGGCCGCTTTTGCTATAATAATTCACAAAGATGAGTTTTTTTTCTCTTGTTTCTGCTCTCTCCTAAGGGATACGTTGATTATTCGTGGGCAATGAAGGAATTGGCTTCGATCTCCTCCTTCCGGTCTAGCTTATTTAGTAACGATACGCTCTCTTTCACATTGACTCACATAAAACACACGATACACCCGCTTACTGCTTTTTGTGTATACAGAGTTCATCCTACTTTCATACGAGTAATATTTTTTTTATCGAAGGGCTGCTTCACTGCTGAGAAGCCATACTTACTCGTTTACGCTATTCAAACTAATTTGCTTTGATGGACAAAAAGGGAGCCGGGACAATGGGGTAGGAATGGGGGTGGGGTCAAATCTAAACTCAGTGCATACGCTACTTAGCTTCCTATCGACTATATCACTTTTCTTTTCCTTTACTCGAGACGCATGATAGATTCCTTCGGCAAGATTTTCCATTTGTTAAAAGTGAAGGGAATCATTGTGATTCTAATTGTGGGTAATGATATCGCTTGTTTTTTACACATTTACGTTGAAAAACTATTTTACAGGTGCTTTTGGGTGGTTTTGAAGCCTTATACACGTACCGGGGTTGGGAAATTATTATAATTCACTAAGCTGGATGGAAACTGGTTGACAGACGACGGTCAACTTAACATCTTGCTAGGGAGAAACTTACGGCAATGAACGTAATGAAGCAAGTGAGAAGCATCTTCATGCTTGCCGGCTGGGAGAATGGTTTCCGGTGGCCACTGTTGGAGATGGAGCTCATCACGAATTCCAGCTCGTTCGGGGTTAGCTCAAAGTTGCGCGTGTAGAACTGATGGATGTCACTGATCTGGAAGATGGGAGAGAGGTAGACGTAAAATAATTTTTGGTAATATGGTATTTGATAGTTTATTCATCAAGCGATTCTGCACCAAACGATAGATCTCTTTTACTCTTTAGGTATTCTTAGGATATATATCCTTTTACTGGTGAGAGCCTGATAAAGGTATCTCATAAGTCATATTTTAGCTAAAGTTTTCTGATTTTTGCCTATCGCACACCTAAACAAATCCTTCCTGGAATCCATTTTTCAGCAAACAAATAGGTTAACGACGTCGTAGGAGGATTATTTTGAAGTCCTTCCAGAAATTCACTTCCGATCTTGTATGGAAGACTATACTTAGCAATTACAGTGATTTCTCGATTTTCAATTCCGCTTTCAAAACTTGTTGACTATTGTTGTATTCGTAGAAACCTAAAATTTTCGCTTGAAGAGCCAACATCAAAACATAGGCTAAAGCTCAAAGGCTCTTGGTAAGCAATTCGTTACTCAAAATGCTGTCAGTTTCCTTCAGAAGGAGCTGTCAGTATTGACAGCTTGTAGCGAGTACCTGCGGTCGTGCAGCTCTTGAACTAGCTCAAGCAACGGTTAATCAAGAACATAAGATTTTTTTAAACAATTTTATTTTATGTTATTATCTGCTATCAGAGAAAGCTGCCCTGCCCTAAAAGACTTCAAACAAATAGAGCTACTGAGCAAGCGTTTTGATAGTTTCACGGGAGTTTCAAAGTCTAATACAGTGACGAATCAACCTAAGAGCGGAACGAACGTCCGCTCGGAGCCTCATCGTCGACGAGGAAAGTCCTGTTGGTCTTACTCACAAACGAGTCATAATTGGAGGGCCTCAACTGCCATTCCGCTCGAACCCTCCCAAGACCTTGATCCGCCACTGGTTATATTAGACCAGGTCATCAGTATAAGTCTAATATAAGGACTGCAGAGAGAGAGCTCCTCCCAGAGAGAAAGTAGTGTCCTACGCGCCAAAAAAAAAAGGAAAAGGCTCTCCTAGTTCTTTGAGCCCCTTGAACCTACTCTGTGATTCATTTGACACAGCTCTCAATATGAACTCCTTTCCTGATGGACTCCAATAAAAAATCCCAACCCCCCAACAAAAGTTGACAAATGAGCTCACTACCACTGCAAAATCTTGATTGATGTACTTGAGTAGACGAGAACGACAGCCGAATAAAAAAAAAAACATTCCTCTCAACCCACATTCCCATTTGCCATACATAATCAACCGACTAATGGGCAAGGGGCACAAACGAACGGCCAATGAATCAACGAGTTAAAGATTCGATTAAGCGCGAGCTGGATCACACTCACCGCAACGATTCTAGTGGGACGCGTATGTGTGTATGTGTGTCGGCAGGGCAAAAGCGCACGCAAATCCGATTGTCGCTGGTGGCACGTCGGAGGCGAAATCGAATTAATCAATCCAATATACATATCGTTTATAATAGATATTTCACGCCTGTCTGAGAAACCATTATGCTCTACTTCTTCTGCCGTTTTCCTCTCGCAAGCCACTCTTCAGCAAACCCCACCGCCCCCACAACCGAACTTGGATTAATGCCAGACACGGCCTACTCCGATGATGGTGATGAGCAGAAATAATTAATTCAAGAGGATACTATTTCCAGCCCACCAGCCAACCGACCGGCCTCTTCTCCTGCTGCTGCGTATGCTGAGCAAATTCTGGCCCGCGGCACATCGACAGTACGGCGATTCGGATCGGATCGGATCGAGTTCGGTGGAAAACGGGAACCGCCACACCGAACCCAACCGAACTTCGGTGCTCGGCAAGGAGCTTCCCTTCCGGCAAAAGCTGTTTAGCCGGGCCGGGGCCGGTCGAGGCCTCCTAATGATAATCGGTTTAATAGTTGTTTAGCAGTGAACAATACGATTTAATCTATTGTGATGATGGAACAAGTTGAAATTAATGATCAGCTCCCAAAATTAAGTCTATTGTCGGCTCGGGGGCAGCAAAATGGTGTCTTGCGATAAGGCGGCCTCGACCCGGCTCTAGCTTTGGCGCTGAATATCCCACTGCCGTGAGCCGTACGTGGCAAACTTTTGCAAATAGTTTATCGCAGGGCAAATGCATTATGGATAATCTATTATTGGGTAGCGGTGGCATCAAGCTTAAAGCGCTGCTGGGAGGTCACCTTATACTTCGTTCGTGCACAAAAGATTTAGAAGGCTTGAAGCTGCATCAAACGAGCGGCTCTATAATTAGCTCTGCCAAGCACTTCCGAGCATGAACTTCATGTTCATGCCGCGGGAGAAACACCGAGCCATGGCGCATTAATCCATTAGACGGACCTATCCCAAGAACTGACAACTTCAAGAGGAAGCTGTTCTGTTCATTATTCCACACATTACAGCGCTATATTTAGATGGAAATGTATCTAGGTTTTTGTTTGTCTTTCCATTTTCCTTGCTACACTGATGGAGCCGCACGTACCCAAAAAGTCATTGGAGTCTGTTTTGGTATTCAACTCGCTTCCGCTTGTCGTGCTCCGAGACTGTGTAGAAATTTGAATTTTTCTTACAGTGAAAATTAATGAAAGTTTGTCTTGCGGACAACCTATTTTCGGTCCGTTTCACACCCCCCCAAAAAAAAGGTGGAATTGTTTTTATTCGTACAAGAAAACACTACGAACGAACGCAAAACTTGTTGGCCGGCATCTTAACGTGCTTAAGCTGTTCTTTGGCGAGAGAGCGAAAGAGCGAGCGAGAGAGAGAGAGAGAGAGAAGTGCCCTAACTTTTGAACTTTGACACCCGACGACTTCTTCCATCCGTGGCGTGGTATCAATCGGACGGAATGTTTATTATGATAATAAGCATTAGTAAACCATAAGCCACGCTGACCCACGATGCCCGTGGAGCGAACTGAGCAAAAGCTTGCCGGTTTATTTTTCTTGCCCCATGCTTGGTGGAGATGTTGAGCATCTTTAAGGGTGCTTAAATAATTTGTTACTCGAACTGAAACAGGCTCCATCTTACTTGTGAGTGATTCGCAACGTGTTCCTCGGCATTTCGGCCGGCCTCATTATGGAGTCCATTTTCCATTGTTTGAAATGACTCCACGATGAAATCTAATTTCAGCTAAAGCGATCCGGTTTGCCAAAAGCGAACCGTATAAATCAAACGCAACAAGCGAAAAGGGGGATACAGATCGCACAACTGGCAAGATTTATCGAACGAATTCGCACACGGGAAAAGAATGTGAAAACTCATGCTTATAAATCACGATGACGGGAAGGGTGCTGGCATTACTGGACTCGGCCTTGCCTCAAGCAAACAAACGCCATCGTCACTAAAATCTCCACACACACGCCAGAGATTCATTGCATCGCAGGAGAAATGAGCAACAAATGACCGTGCGGAAAAGCTGCCACCACATTCGGTTTCGGGGACGCCAAAACTCCACAAGAGGGTAGGAATATAATTTATACCTCAGAGCAGTACGCTTGCACATATTTAATGGAGTCTGACAAATGAAGCCGGTTGATGAATGAAATATAAGGCTGGCTGGTGTTTGATTTGATGAGCATTAAAAACTAATTTGCCCAAATGCATCACCATCGCGCGTTGGAGAAACGGTGATGCTCAGAGTTAGAGGCATGACACGTGGGTTCGCTTGACAAATCTTGGCGAGAACTTTGCGATTAAGTGACGCAGGGAATTCAATTTTAGCTCTTTTAGCAAGGGAAAGTGTTCTCCGCTGAATAACAGCGTTGACTTTAACAATTGTCTTTCTTGTCTGTCGTATTTAGACTCAGCAGGTAAGTTGTCAGTGACTTTGAAGAAGCTATCGAGCGAAAGAACTCGAACTGAATTATATTTGAAAAAAAGCTCTCACTTACTTACTTACTTACTCTCGTGAAGAAGTGAAAATTCATGTACCTCCTCCTCCTGGTACATCCTGATCATAAGTGCTGCTTCATTTGGGTGTAACTATATCCTGTCACTTCTGGAGGGAGATCAGATTTTCTAATAAGAACAAGAATCCTAAGGTAGTTCTTAGACTTTATTGCTCCACATATTGCGCTTACGAGTCAGATATCGTCTGAGGCATGATCAGCTATGGTTGTTTGTCGTCGTGGTCAGCACAGACCCAGAAATTGTTTTGGTAGCGTGAAGTGACCTTCCTCTTTGACTTCGACTTATAATACAAGCCTTGCCGTTTAATCATTCGGCCTCACAAAGTTCCTGGAGAAGATTTTCTCTGGGTTGTATTTTCTTTTCTCCTCAGGCCCTGATGTCCTACAGAGACAATTCTCGGAAGATGTAGTTTTCATATTGACTTCCTGTCTTCGCATCTTTTATCAGTAAACTTACACAACATTTTGATGAACATTTTATAAGAAAATCTTCTCCTCAAAAATATCCAAAAAGATCGCATCCATCATAAACAGTTGACTATAATAAAGAAGGACTACAATTTCAAAATCCAAACTTGAGAACAGACATCACTTTAGAAAAACATATTTAAAGTCTGTCCCAAACATTACTTCAATATTATCGCTGTTTATGCTCAGGCTGAAGCTTACGAGGAATCCCCGGTTCCAGTGATATGATTCTCAGAAAGTTCTACAGCAAACAACGAACTAATAATCTTAAGGAGCTGAGGGGTCATTGTTCTATATCGTACACAACAGTACATCCATGGAGTATAGATTTAGCCGAAGCATTGACAGCATCCTAATGGAACGTACATTAACTTTTAAATCCTTCTAGTCGAGTGTATCCAACACCTCGAAAACACACAACCCTCCAACGATGGATAGTTTCTTCCGCTGTATGTTGGCAGCAGTGGAACAACAATTTGCTTCCCGCCTGTCGATTAAGCTCCCAGGCAAAAACGCGAGCAAAACAGAGGAAGCATCTCAACTATTAAAAGCCACAGAAAAGCTTTTTCGCCTTCTAGACTTCAATGCCTTAATTTAACCATCCATCGCTACTACCTCTGCGAGCACTGGATTCCTTTCCTTTCCTTTGTTGTGCCGAGTCACCTATGTAGCTATGTGCCAGCTGTGTGAAGCTGTTTTCCCTTTCCCATTAGCCAGCGTCGGTAGATTATGGAGGACGATGTGACATATCTCACAAGCTGCTCGCAGAAGGGGACTGTGTGACGCAGCACGGAGAGTTTTGCAGCACGTGTAATGAAACAATTCATCAAAAGCAAACCGGAAGGATGAGGCTTTCAGCTCGAGCTCGTAAATCGCAAACGCTGAGATTTTAACCCCCCCCCCCCCCGCCCCGCGAAGCCGAGAGAGTAACAACGAGTACGACGACGGAGGAAAAAACCAGTATATAAATATATGGTTGACTGTGTGTGGGAAGCGAATGGAAAGAAAATGGCAGCGGAGGCTCGCTCAGGAAGCGTCCTGCCATTCACGTGCATTATACTGTGGCAGCGTGCCAGTTTTGTAATGGATCAACGGGAAAAACGTGGCAAGAGGCAGGCAAGCGGCAGCATTTTACATTGACAAAAGGCGACAACACTTACCTCGTTCCAGCCGTGCACGTTCCGCGCCTGGATCATTACCTCGTAGACGGAGTTCGGCGACAGGCCCCTTATCACATGCGACATAATAAAATGTGTAGGATCGGATCTGGTTAATGTTGGCACTAAAATGGTGTCCTCCCAGCTGCCCGGATGTTGATATGTTTCGTTCATCTGCAGTTTCGCCCGGGGATTCGGGTCGGGCCGGGCAGTGCAGTCGTTTGTTAGCGGTGTAGTACGTGCATTGTTGTGACATAAAAACACACATCATCATCGTCCGTGCAGTCATCAGCATGGTTGGTAGTCGGTACATCATCACCACCGTGATCATCATTCGCACATCGGGTGGACAAATGAACAGGGAAGCGAAGGAAGCAAAAAAAACGATTCACACAGTCCAACATCCAGCACGTCCCACGTTGAGATTTGCGTGACGATCCACCAGGTCCAAACATTGTCCGTCGAGGTTGGAACCCCGCCGTCGTTAGGTGTTGACCGATGATAAATGATTGGTGGACCGATCCATCCGTGGCGACCCAAACGGAGAGTATGAAAATTGAAGTGCAAATGGGGGAGGAAAAAAAACACAGACACCGTAAGTCCGTAAGATGTGATAATGGAAGTGGGAAATTTAATTTCTTGTGTTTTTATGCTGTTGGTGATGCTGGCTGAGTACTGGCGCTAGTAAACATTATGCTGGACATAAATATACCCGGCAGGTGTATTACGAGTGGTTAAACATATTAAGATAATTTTATATTTATTATCAATAAAGCAGTTTGATGTGACAGCGAAAGAATGATTTATTCACTCCAAAAAATGAAAATTAATTTGAAACGATGGTTTGCTACCCAGATTTTTCTTCGATGATTTATCAAAATTTTTAAGAATTTAATTTTCTAATAAAACTGTTCAAAACAAGAATATTCAAAGCAATTGTACACAAAAACACTAATTAAATCTTTTCCCATAAAGCTTACAGACCTTTCAATCCGAATCAATAATAAACACTCATGCCCTTCATATTGCCAACTTTGCGTCCGATTCTCAACCAATGGGCAGCTTTTAAAATGTCACTAGCATTAAAAATGTAACACACACCACAGTTTCTGTAGCGTCATGTTCAGCTTTCATCGAGCCTGCCAGACACATGATGTCCTTCTACCAGCTCCCAAGAGAGAGAGAGGGAGAGAGAGTTGGCAGTAGGGAAAATCGTTAAAAATTGATAAACTAATGTATCTTTTCAATTTCCCGCCCAGAACCCTCATAGGGCACTGCAACACAACAACACGACAAAACTGTATCGTAATCAACGACAATGCGATTATGCTCGTCTGTCGCTTTTAAGCTTGGACGCATGGGTTGATTGGACATTGCAGAGATGGACAGACCTGAGGGAATAGATTTTACTACGACGCTAGCTCGCAACGACCAACCGTGAGTGTGTAGCGAAACGAATCGAATAAGCCGATTTGCAGTTGGAGTAGAAATTGAAATTTTGTGTGCTGTTTTGATAATTTTCTTTGTATGATTAATATAACAAACTTCCAATTAAAGATTACAAAAAATCTATCTGAAAAACTCACGCTAGACTCGGCGATACCCACCATCAACTTTCGATAAAGTAGCTTGATCTCGTCCAGCGGTGGGATGGACTCTATCGTATAGGTGAGATTGTACCGGTCCAGATAGTTGCTGTACGCCGGCGACAGGAACGCAGCCGGCCCGGGACGCCCGGAAACTTCGATGTACTTTTTCGTCCGGCCCAAGGCATTGTCGGCAACGCAGCTAAACAGTGGGACGAGAGCAAAAAAAAAAGAAGAGAATAAAAAGCAACGATCATCATCAGCGAAATGAGCGAAAACTTTTGCACAACTTCACGAGCTGTTGGCTAGGGGAAAAAGAGGAAGAGCCCGAGTGTGAGAGAGAGAGAAACCTCGCCGGTATCCTAAGCCCTGAAGGCGTCATTAACACGAGCCGCGAGTTGTTGCGGCCCTGTACTTCGGTTACGGAACGCCAGCTTTACCGAGCGGCTGTGTGTGGGCTGGGTTTAATTCTACACCCTCTCCCAACTCCCCTTTTCGGCGCGCCGGCCCCTGTGCGCTAAGCACTTCGCGAACTCGTCTGAAGACTTCCTGCAATTTTCATGACCGTAAATCATAAAATTAAGACGAGATTTATTATCTACGAGCTGGTGTAACTGTCTGTCGTAGGGTGTAAACGGGACTCAATCCGGTATGGCCGTACCGTACCAGATTTAGGGCCGAGCTCGCCCATCTTCGTCGGAGAGATTTTTAACGCAGGCTTGTGGTTTTGTAATATTTTTTTTTGTGGGGTTTATTTTGCTCCATTTTATACACCGGTATTAGCATCATACTTTGCGGATGGGATCGAATGTCTTAACCCAGCGCAACGGAACAGGACCAAAGTTATCTTCATAAACCCATATTCTAGCCGATATTCTGCACCAGCGCTTGGAGGGTATTAAATCAAATTTTCATTGTTTTCAGATGAGATTTTTGTTTTGTTTTCGGCGCGTTGCCCTATCCGATAACCTGCCCCTGCTTCTCAAGCGGCTCAAGTCACAGCAGCAGCCGACCTCTGAAAGACTACCCCGAGGAAAAGCGTCGAGAACAATCGGTCCAATGGGAGAGAGGTATGAATTTGTCACGAACCAATTTTCGAGCCTAATTAATCCTATTATAAGAGTCAGATCCCAATTGCTTTTTGCAAGTTTGGTCCGTGCCACGCCACGCCATTATTCTTTTTCGCCCCATTCTGAGCCTCACAAAACATCGCAACGCAGGAAGGGTTTGTTGGGTGCACTCGGGTTCAATTAGTTTTTGCAGCGTGCAAGCACCATCCTCACGGCCTGAAATATTTCGATCCGACCGGTGTGGAGAATTCGTCGTCGCTAAGCGATCCGCCACACACACACATGCACACACACATCCCGGGTGGAAGGAAATTAGTTTCGATTTCGAAAGACGCAACCGAAACCGACACAACTCAGCCAGCCAGCAATGGTGGGGGGGGGATATCTTCTAGCACCTTTGTACGACACGCGTCACCTCATGGCCACAACCGGGTGTAGGTCCGAGAATAAATGGCCTTGCTCATTTCCTAAATCGGCCCTCAAAAACACAACCCCGGCCACGGCACGGAAATTGGGTTTTGCAAGCAAGGGCAAGGCTTATTCTGTGCGCTACCGTCGAGAGATAACGTTCTGCCGAAATCTCGACCGGCAATAGCGTTGGCAGCAATCGGTTCCTGCTGCTAAATCGTACGATGAAACGTGTTTTTTGTTTGTGCTGAAGGGGCAAGAGACTGAGACACGCTTGGAGGATGAGGCTTTGGGCGATGCGAGCAAAATTGTTTGTTAATATGCTGTAGCCCTTTTCGGGAAGTCGATCGTTTTCAAAAAACGATTTAGAGAGAAAATCACTAAAGCGTGTAGAGAGTGTATCTGACATCTATGTTAGATTTTATCGACAATTTAAGAGCTCAGTTGCAGTGCGTGTGTGTGTAGTGAAATGTTACCTTCCAGGACTTTACCTAGTCGTTGTATATCGATAACGAGAGAATTTCCTTCAGCAGAAAAACAAATCGAGCATACGAGAATCACCTCCTGAAAATCGAGATTTGAACTCAAGTCATACGGTGCTAATGGGTCGTACCTTACCATTGGATGCTATTAGAATGCCTCAGCTAGGCAACGTTACCTTTCAACAGAACGTTGTTGAGCTATTATCGTATAGTGTAGTAGGATATCGGGAGTACTAGTAAGGTTCGTTTGGTCTAAATAACAAACTCTGAGAAGAGTCCGTGTTGAAAATTACTTCGAATTTTATAACCATTTGAAGGTTTTTGTCAGAAGTTGATCAAATGGTTTTGGTTTTGTCAGAAGTAAATGTCAAATTTCTCACTCACTTGCCTGAGAGTCATAGAACTGATGGATTTTATATCAATAGAGCAAATACCAAATCCCATCTGGCGTTTTCCGCAGGACCAAAAGATAGCTAGACTAAGAACAAAAAGTACATTCTGCTCTTATAAATGGCAAGTCTCACTCCAGATTCTATAATGCTCAGATGTTAATTCTTCCGATTGTTTTCAAAGCTCAAAACAAGGCTCGATTCCAGTTCGCCATAATCCAAAGCGTCAACAACAACTTGGATATCCTCTGCTCAGCCAAACAGTCACTAACTCTGGCCTCCCAATAATTTAGCTCCAGTGACAACTCCTCTCACCCACACTCTCTCAAATTCCCATGCAAATTATGATGCACATTAAGATAAACAGCTACAAACACTGATGCGAGCTGGTTATGTCAACAATAGCGACTCGCACCTAACAGACTAACCGATTCATCACCGGACAATCGGAGTCGTTCAATCAACGGTTTTCATCAATCTTTGGCTTTCGCCCATTCACCACATCGTAAATCCGGCTTTTGCAAAAGTAACTTAGACAAACCTATTACTTAAGGATATTAATAATATCACCGGTATAGTGCTCATCATGCTCAACGTAACTCACGTTTGCCGGAACACACAAACACGATTCTCGCTCGAAAATCCAGCTCAAAGACATTGGTCCAACATCAGATGAACGAAGCAGTTGCGTCAGGGGTGAAGTAAAAGTTTGGAAAATGGTTTAACTTCCCGAAGAAAACCAGGACTTGAGGAGAGGACGAACGGATGGAAAAAGTTAGTCACTCCGGGTCGGGCAAGTCAGATGTCCGGTAAAAGCTGGCATGCTGGCCGAACCTGAAGATCCATGATGTGAGATGGATGATTAAAATGATTTAGATTTGAATTTTTAAACGGCTCTTTATGGCGCTCGTTGTAGGTTGAAGGTTCACCTTCTCCGGCAGGCCCCTTTTTCCAACCGAATGGATCATCATCTGCCATCGTGGGGTGCGGGGGTGGGTGGTTTGGCAGTGCCGAAAAGTCATTTATGGACGTGGTTTTCGGTTTTCGAAAAGCTGGCCCTTCGGAAATGGGCATAAAAGCTTAAAACTTTGATTATTTGAAGAGCGCAGAGGGAGGTCGTGCGGTTTTCCGAGCACTGTTTGCATACTGCCGACGGATACCATTGGGGTGGAGCGATATGACACGGGAAGCGGTTGACGGCGGTGTACCCGGTTGACAGGATAACGATCCAGCTCCACGGTACTCCACGCCACAAAACTTTCACCCAAATCACTTCCAACAAGTCGCCTGGGCTGGGCTGGGCGTCCGGTATCGCAAGGAGCTCGGCAGAGTTTTCTGTGTGTGTTTGATGTCTTATCGACCAACCAAACGCTGTGGCAACAGATGAAAGATGAAGTCATTCGGTTAATTGTTAACGAGGGGAAAGCTTTTCACGGTTCAGTTCGCACGCTTCGGGAAATGGGCCCGGGCTGTGATTATTTTGCGGAATGTGAAAACTTTCCTCGCTTTCTTCTTCATCTTCGGATCGGCTAATCGGTACATAATTTGGGGGAAACATTCCGAGCATTTGTTCTTGGAGGCTCGTAAGCTACACACATTAAAATCGAGCAGCGCACAAATGGCTGAAGCTATAAAAAGGCTATAATGGTGCGGTTTGCTTACCTGTAGTTTCCGAAATCCGATTGCTGGAAGTTTCTAATGTTGAGCGTGTACTTGTCACCCCGGGAGTACATCGAGCGACGATCGGTTGGATCTAGCAGAAAGGAGTTCTGGTACCAAAGCATCTGAAAACCCGAAAAAAAGAGAATGAGAATTGAGAAACACTAAACCTTACAGCTAAATAAAACATTTGTCTGCAGTCTAATTAATCGTGCACCAAGCATTGGGGGAGACCCGGGAGAGATAACATATTCATTACTCGTTATTAATTTTATTCCAACAATCAACGCGATACATTCCCGTGCGGCATACACTTTCCGTGGGGCTGGGCTTTTCACATTTAATTTCAAAATTGCAACACGAAGAAGATGGCAGAAAAACGAAGTACAAACACCATTGCCGAGAAGCAGAACTTTACGCCCCCCCACCCTCACTCTTTGGGGGGTTGGAATGGTGGCGATGAACATTGTCATCATAATACCTTTTGCACTGTTTGCAGTGAGCGAGTGAGAGCCTTATCCGGTAGGATTCCGTGTCCAGGGAGGGCAAAAAATGAACTTGCCTTGGCTAAAGTTTTAATTAATCTATGAAAGTTTCAAACTAATACGGCACACCGTGAGCTAGGAGGATGAAAGCCACTCACACACACACACTGTTCACTGCTGATATTTCCTGTGCCGAAGGACTTCCGGACTCCAGAGAAGACCTCGCAGCACTCGCTCGCTAGCTCGCCTATCCTGCGTATTGTGTGCGGATAAGATTTTTTATTCATTCTTTCATCCCGTTCTTTGGCTGCTTTTTCATTTCATCAGGCTTTGTTCGAGCGCTGCATTATTTTAAGAACTAATACTATCTTAGCGCAAGCGGCAGTAGCGTTAGTTTTACTCTCCTTTCTTCACCACACTTCGGAATGCAGTTTTCACTCCGACCTGTCATCGGTTTGGCTAGTTTTGTGGTTCAAACAGCGGTGCAAAAAAAACATAGGAAAACGACAAGATGTCACCTCCCTGCACAAACCACGCCACCCTCGGCGCGACAGGAAGAAGCGAAAGGATTAAAAGACAATTAAAAACGAAGCTCTCAAGCCTGAGACTGATCTATTTTATAGTCGCTCGGTTTTTTTTGCCTCATTTTTCTTCCTTCAACACAATCTAAACTGGGGGAAACGCCGTCGACGCTTTCTTGCATGCAAAAAAACTGGTTCATTAGAGTATGAAGCATCGAGAGGTATGAGTTAAAATAGAATCGATTTAAAGCACGAAGCTTTTGCTGGAGGATGAACACATTAAACCGAAGATAGGGAGCAACGATGGTGAAGCTAATGTAGAATTAAATTATCTATCTGTGCGAGAAGGAGCTAAAGAGAGTTTGAGGGTTATAGTTGGTAATTAACTAGATAAGACTTTGTGCTTTTTTTTCCTTGGCTGAGGGTTATTAGCACACTGTTTATTCCATACACTAACACTGATACTGGGGTCCATGAATCATTGAATTTAAACCGCCATCGGTTAACTAGTCGACTAGGTGGAATGATGGATTCCAAGCCAGGTTTTTACGCTTTTAATTTTGTTCTAGTGGTTTTCTACCTATTGAATATAACAAATGATTAGATGTACTCCCAGATTGTTCGAATTTATGATCATTCCTTCGTGGAGCATTCTTCTTTTGAAATTTTCAACTAGGTGCTTGAATCTCATTATAAGCCTTTTCGTTATAGGAAAAAAAATCCAATTTAAAAACAGTTCTTTTGTTCATGCAAGAACTAGATTTCAGCTTCTTACGTTGAAATAGCTCATGAAAAAACATTCTTAAAGCAAATAAATCCGTGCTGTTCTTGATCACACGGCTCTTGTACTGCGGATTGCCTACTCAAAGGCGCAAACTAGTATGGGTTACAATTAAATTTGATTTCACCGTTTAAATTCCAGTTTTCTTGAGTCAAACAAAACGCTTTATTATATTTCTTCGTCCACAACTAATATTCAGAAAAGGAACAAAACCAACTACTTTATTCAATTCCGTAAAAAACTTCTTTTAACCTGCCAACCAAATTCAAACTTTTGCAACGAAAAATCAACATCCGGCCCGTACCACCTTCGGCCTGCACCAGAAGGGTTGTAGTTTAAAACAAATACAACGGCAGGCAACAAAAAAAAGTCGTTTACAATTAACGTTTCCATTGCAATGTAAATAAATCGTTAGCATTCCACTTAAACAACTTTTCGGGACGTTGATTTACATCGCCGTACAGGCGCCCTAGCACCGACCGGACCAAGGTAAAAGTTGATCGCAAATGAATTACAAAGTTTGACGGTAAAGTTGTCGCCGTTTGCAGCAAAACTGCAACACACACCGGTGAGGGTAAGGAAATATCACATGTTCTCGTCGTCGGTTAAAATGTCTTGCCACCGAAAAGAAATTGTTGCACAAATAACAGTACAGCGTACATTCGCTTGTCGTTGGTCCCCAGTTTGGGGGGGTTGAAGTTTTCCCGAAGGAGAGTGGGGAGGAAGAAGGAAACCTCGTTTTAAATGCACCAGAGTAACGCTGTAACGTGATCCCGATCCCGGGTGGAAGACAATTTCGAATGACTGCAATGTTGATTTCGTTCGCATTATTTTGACTTTCATCGTCTCGGGATGGAACCACGACGTCTCGCAGCGACTGCACCGACGGTAAACTTATGTTTTCCGAGATCGAGAGAGAGTGAGAACGACTATGATTCTATGAGTCCTCCCAGTATTTAAGAGGACAGGTGAAGAATCTCGTCACGACAAAGTTTTCCATGTCTTTGCAAAACTGTCAGAAATCCTAACAATTAGTGGAATTTTTACTCGAGTTTACTTTTCACTTTCACGAGAACTCCAGGCGCCTGGATTCTGGGTCCAAGCCCCGACCGAGTGACACGGTGTAAAATGGTGCAGCTTGGTACAGGCGCCCGGTGGGAGTTTGAAAGTTTTAATGAGTGCTTACCTCCGAGTTCACGTCACCGTGCACGATGCATACGAGATCGATGTCGAAGCCCTCGCTGGCGTGGACCCACGTCTTCTCGACCGTAATGTCTGGTGGAGCTGATGGGGAAAGAGCCAAAAAAAAGAGGATAATGACAGTGGTTTAGTAAATGCAATCAATTTACAGCAAGATGCTCTTAACAGGTATATCAAACTATCAAAGTCATATAATTAGAGAGGATTTTACGGGTTCCTCTAGTACCGTCAGCTTTTATTCTGAGCCCAGCTACTATGCTATTAAGCACAACCTCTTGGAATTGCTTGCATACATCCCATAAAGTAGGCTATTGTTGGACTCCGAACAGAATAGTAACATTCCCAGGAAAAGCGAAAATTTCTCATGGAAAACATAAAAATGTACCCTTAATCGGGCTACACAAAGCAACGAAAACACAAATGCATACATTTATGCTCCCGAGTGTGTTTTCTATTTTCCCAACTACGCCCTCCATTCAAAGAAGGGAAATGGTTGCAACAAAATCCATACAAAACCATTTCCCCGAATGTTAAGTGTTTATGCAATTTTCGTGATCCACAATTCCTTGCACGCTAAGCAGAGGGAGAGCGTGCGCGCGCGAGAGCGAGACCGTTTGGTTGGGAGGGTTTTCCTTCGAAACGATCAGGCTCGTTACGAGCTGTTCGTAGGAACGTCCGCATCTCGAAACACGTTCCGGGCGAGATTTGCGAATGAGTCTCCGCTCCTTGTGCTTCGCATCCTCGCAGATCCTTCTATGCAACAAATTGAGGAATGCGGCAAATGCATTGAAATTTGAATAAAGGTAAACACTTTCACCCTCGCTTTTCTGCCCCCCCTCCAAACAGCCCCTTCAGTGGGGTGGTGACTTTATAAGGTGTTCTCTCCCAATACACCCACCAGCAGGCATTGAAGCGCTGTTCGAAACGGAGTCAAATATTATTGGCATGTGCACGATTCGAGTTTGTGCCCGGAACATGTCTTTGCCGCTGTTGCGGCTGATGCTTTCTTATGCTATTCATAGTGCCTCCCCCATTGCATGCATTCAATATCGCCCACCCTTGAAGCCAAACAATATGGAGCAAAATTTATCATATCAGAATTTTGCACCAATTGTGTGTGGATTCGTCGCCGGGACGCCAGGAATTTAACGCCCGCTCGCCCGAGGCACACAGGGAAGAATTTGTGTTCGTGTTCGGCGTGCGCCATAATGATCCCGCTTGTGTGAGTGGGAAGCGTTGGCGATGCCTCATGAAATCAAATTACTCGCCCTAGCGTATCAATGTATCGTGGCAAAAATATCGCGAAACCATACTCGGAATCATGTTCGACCAGAGCGATTCGCCTTTCGCCAGAAATCAATATCCAATTAGAAGCATTCTGAAAGGCGTGCACGGGGGTACATTCTTGAACGCTCGGCCCAACCATCGCTCAGAACTCTTTTCCACTCATCACCTTGTCAGGGTGAGTTCATTTTAGATTCATTCGAGTGAATATTAATATCTGTCAATCAAGATCGCAGACATTCTTTATCGCTGCTTCGAACAATGCTTGGGCGGGTGGGGGGGGGGGGGGGGGAGCCATTCTGGGCCGCAACATACTTGCACTTCCACCATCTTTAATTCATTCGTGGCTGAGGGCACACAAAACATTCGGCCCGGGTTCATAATTAAGCACCTCACTGAATGAAGTGGTAATGAACATAACGATCGCTTTCGAAGATCTACGCTTCGCGCCAACCTTGACCCGAATGAAACTTCACCGGCCTGTAATTGCGCGATCGTGCACGTGAACCACGCCAGTGAAGTGATTTAAAATTCCGCAGCGTCTTGACCGTAAACGAGGAAGCGTCACTGGCTCGTCGAAGAGCGAAAAGAAAAAACAGGGCAACACTGACGACGTTAACAATCTTCACCCTTCATCTCGATGGTGGACTGCATGATGAATCTTATTGTTTTCATTGCATAAGACACGCGGAGAGGCTCGCGTTTTTTTACGTTTCGCTTGTGTGGCGTGTTTGCGAAAACCTGTTCATACCGCTTCCAAGCTCCAAGAATCCATCATCGGAATCGGCGTGCCGGGCGACTCTTTGGCTGTCATCTCGGCTGTAAACGCCATCAGTCACGGTACGGCAGCGAATCGGTTCAGTTCGGTGTCCAGCTTGATTTGCTGTTCGTTTGTTGGGCTTTAAGTTTTCCTTTCGACAAGTTTCGACAAGGTTCGCACGAGCATAAGTGTCACATACAGCAACTCCCGAGGTGGTGCGGGGAACCGTTGCCGAAAATGTCAAGTGCGTACTAAACACACCCGAGATCGCCAACGGGGGTCTCGCAATTAATGCGTCGTGAAACCGTGACGGACCGATGGCGTGTGTGTCGTTTGTTGAGCTGGTGACGTGCCGTTGTTTATGTCGCCGAACCTCCAGAACGCTACGTCAAACCAATTAGTGCGGACGAGCGGCGAGAACATCAATTGAACTAAATCTGATTCCCGCACTTGAGTGTCTGTGCGTTCAAGTGTGCCCCGGCGATATCGCAGCCGATTCCGATCCAACCCCGAAAACGGTGGTGTGATTTTGCACGATCGATCAGTTTTAAAGTGTTGCTTAAAGGTGGCTGAAATCGTGGTTGTGTGCTTGTGGTCTGTTACCGGGGCAATCGTTTTGGGGAATCGTTGTGGAAAAGCTTTGTGGAGTTTGCGGCTGTGAGACGATGGAGAAGGAACCGGTGCCGGAAGGTGTGGAATTGCTGCCAGTGAAATTGGATGGAAGGTAAACGAATTGGTTGAGGTTAGAGTAAAATGCAAGTGTCGTTTAAAGTGTACAGTGGGTTAAGTCCTCCGTGTCCCGAATCACGTCATTCTCAAATTTAGCATCTTAAACCAATAACGAGAAGTTCGAGGAAAAAAAAAGACTTGTCAGTGTACCTGTTGGGCCACAAACCTAAATATCGTCTTTCGCTGTGTTCTCACGCTTCAAATAAGCTCTCTCGAATTTGAACTACTCGCTTGGAGCGTGCTTTGAGCTCGCTTTGAGCTTATGGCAGTGAGATGAAGTTAGAAACAATGATGAAGTCTGTATAAAGTATTTTATTTACAAACTCAAGTCTACTACACAAGCAATCGAGCTGAGAAGCTACAGTCAAATGCAATCAAGAATCTACGTACGATACCATCAGCGTCATCAGCGGGGAAGCTGATCCTGGACGATGTCTTCTCGATTCCGGAGAACTGACACTAAGCATATTGATATTTAATAAAATTTAAATCTCCCACTGGATCTTACTGACTTTGCCTAATGAACCCTTAAAAAGGTCAGAAATTCATTGTCCCGTAATTTAGGCCTTTTACTTCCAACAACGAGAGAAAGTTCAACTGAAACAGCTGGCTGAGAATATCAGATAGAAGAAAATTTTTGTTGTTAGTCTTGCTGAATATTAAACAGCGCTAGCGGGTCCGACACTTTTAGGAATAAAATCCGTAAAACCAATGCCATCAAGATGATTCTTGGATTCTCTTCAAGTTTTTGGTCTCTTCTTCAATCGAATTACCGGTATTTGTCAGTTTGAGGTTGAGGAATGGGTTGTTAGACTAGACAGTATCTGTGTTATGATTGAGAGTGACCGATGACTACATCGACTGTACAAAGTCGACTGCCTACTTACAATGACAACTCCTAATATTTCTTAACTAAAGACGGCGGAGTAGCTGATCGCTTAGGTAGCAAAAGAGATTCTACAAGTGAGGACCCAAAAAGTAAAAATAATAAAGGAAGACATGAGAAGGAACATAATGACAATCCCATCAAGGTCGTAAAGCTTCTTCTAACCCAAATCTTCCTCCACTCAAATTTACAGTCAAATTACACCCAGCGTTTATGACCCACACAAGTACAGAGATGTGCCGAATCCAACCTCGTAAGTATAAACGCTTCCCCGTTCAGCATAAACCTCCCTCTTTTAACTCTATCTTTCGCTCCACCCAAAGCACCTTGGGCACGTTCGTGCACGTCATGAAGTCGGCCCTCGGCATCGGAATCCTTTCGGTGCCGTACGCGTTCAAAAACGGTGGCCTCGTGTTTGGCGTGTTCGGTGCGTTCTTCTTCGCGATGCTCTGCTCCCACAGTGCGCACATATTGGTACGTACTCCGCCCCGCGCAAAAAAGAAGAAGAAAAACCCCGAATCAGTACCACTGTTTCCGTAAAATATCGCAATCACAATCCTTGCTCCGTTTCGCAGGTCAGCACGTCGTACAAGATATGCAAGAAGGAACGCATACCGGTGCTTGGATTTGCCGAAACGGTGGAAAAAGCTTGCGCCCAAGGTTCGGCCACCGTCCGGACGCTCGGCACAGCGCTACGGTCAGTGTGTTTTTGTTCTCAAGTCTCACGCCTAACGCCTAACGCGCCTCTTCTCCTTCGGCCATCAGGAACATCATCGATTGGTATCTGATGCTGACAACGGTCGTTGTGTTCATCGTGTTTGTCGGCACGACACTTCGCGAGGTGGTCAACTACCGGACCGGATGGGACTGGACCGAACGTACCTACATACTGCTGGTCGGTGTACCGATCCTGTTCATCACGCAGATCCGCGAGATCAAGTATCTGGTCCCGTTTTCGGCCATTGCCGGGTTTCTTATCCTCGCCAATATCGTCATTTCGCTGATCTTTATCTTTCAAGAGCCACTCACGCTGGAAAACCGACGCATGTTGCCGACCGCATCGACGGTCGCACCATACATGGGGTGAGCGAGTTTGGTTTTTTAAACACACCATCTGTCTAACACACACTGCCTAAGGGGGAGTCCTCGTTTTCTTTTTCTCTCTCACTCTCCCCCCCTCCCTAATGGTATGGTCTGTGTGTGATTGTGTCAAATTTCCAGCATCGTGTACTTCGCGCTGGACGCAACGTGTCTCATCTTTCCGCTGGAAAATCAGATGCGTCACCCGCAGCACTACCTCGGCTGTCCCGGCATCGTCAACCTCAACTACATCTGTCTGGCCGTCCTGTACAGCTTCTTCGGCGCCGTTGGCTACATCCGGTACGGTGATGACGTCGAAAGCTCCATCATACTCAACTTCCCCACCGAAAACGTGTAAGCAAGCATGTTCCCGGTGTCTGCATTTGATCGCCGGCCTTATCGACGGTCGTTTTTTCGCACCCACTTTTTCTCTTCTCTTCTTTTCTGATAATATCGTTCCCATCCCAATTGTTTTTCTCCCCTCCAAAACTGTAGGCTGGTTTCCTGCATCCAAGTGCTGTCCGCCGTTGCGGTACTCTTTTCCATTGGGCTGATTTTTTACGTGCCGACCGAGATTGCGTGGAAGAAATTGCACACCAAAGTACCGAAACAGTGGACCGGGCTCGCACAGAGCGGGCTACGATTGGCCATGCTGCTGGTAAACATTGCGGCCGCCTGTGGCATCCCGCATCTCGGCACATTTATGGGACTGCTCGGTGCAGTGCTGAACCCGATCCTGGCCCTCTGGATACCGCTAATCGTCGATACCGTGTATCGGTGGCCAAACGATTTCGGCCACTTACGATGGCGACTCGCAAAAAATGTAACGCTCGCCTGTTTCGGCCTATTTCTGCTCGTGACCGGTACGATTTCCAGCGTACGGAACATTATTGAACTGTACCAGTGACAGTGGAGCAGTGCAGGAAAATCAGATAAGTTGGACGAATACTTACACAGCACCGTAACTTCGATGTCGACGTGAACGGCTTCCCGGACGCCATTGTCGGCGGTACACTGGTACACGCCGGCATGATGCCGATCGACGCGTTCCAGCAGGAGTGTTGGGCTTTCGGAGAGATGTGACGATCCGCTGAATGCATCCTGTTGAAGCAATGGAGCAGAGTAATAAAATCTCATTACATCATTTTGTAGAAAAAATCTTGGGCTTGTGTGGTGATTGGTCTACTGGATTATACTAGCTCTATACTAGCTCACATTTCTAATTCCTTGAATCTGTTTTATGGAGCCTTTAATGCCTATGTGATGTACAGTTGTGTTCAAAATAATAGCATCGACGCTCGGAGTTCTTCAACTTTATGTCTCACCAAGTCTTCCATATCAATCACTTGTTTAGTAGGACGAGTAGGGCGATCCTTGAGATGTTTAACAGAAGATTCAGCTGCCATTGTTACTGTTTTGACCACAACTGTACCCTAACCAAACATGTTCGGTCTTCCGCAAAATTCTCGCACAATGCATTCATGCTAGTGCAGTCAGCTATCCGAACAGAAATTCAATACGGCACACGGTAGAAAGCATCCGATAGTGATGTTCGTTTTTCACTTCAATTCCTCCCCTCATGGCTCGCGCAGCATAATTTACAACTCCCATGGACCGGGCTCTCGATAATACACACTCTAACGCACCGTATTTACACACAGCCTTTGACTTCGATCGCTTCGTTTGTTTTCGATCGTCGCCTCAGGGTTTCTTGGCGGTCGTCGGACACACCGCAAGATGATGCAGAATTTGCAAGCGGAAGAAACTGACTTACCTTCTTGTGCCAGTAGATGGCCGGCACTGGGTTACCGGATGCCTTGCATTCCAACGTTACGGTGCTACCCTTCCGGGCCGTGATCTGTCGGTTCTGGGGAACGACTCGTATTGTTGGAGGTACTGCAAAATATCATTATTCGATTAGTGTGCTTTCAGGCATTCAACAACGTTGTTGCTGCCCTCTATTTGGCGAATGATTGGCGTGCTTCGACTGTCAAACACGGATATCGCTTTCAGAGTTGCCATCGCAACACACACACACACGCATGACACACTAGATGGTTTATTTGATACGATGATGACGACGTGACGTTGCGCTCTCGTCGTGTGCCGGAAGATGACATTTCCCGGACGAGAGAGAGAGAGAGAGAGAAAGAGAGACTCGGACACACCGACCAGACGACGAACAGTTTGTTCCGAGCTATTTGTTTTGCAACGGCCAATTCAAGCGCAGCATCGGGATTGATTTTCTTTCACTAATCGATTCCCAGCACGGTGCGATGCCAAAAGCAGACTCGACCCGTGGTGGACGCCGTTTCGCACCGCTTACTTACCCAGTATTTCCAGCGTGTGGACCTGATCCCGGCTTTCGTTATCACCGATCTGACAAATATAATCACCGGCGTCCTGGATTTTCACGTTCGCTATCTGCAGGTTGTAGCCCTCGACCAGCTTGAATCTTGGATCACGTGTCACCATTAAATTAGCTGCCGTAAGCACCGAGGTCCCCCGACGCCACAGCAGCACGTAGGACCCTGTTACGGGATGGCGAAAAGGGAGCGAAAGAGAGAGAGAGAGAGAGAGCATGAGTGCAAGCACATGAGCTACCAGGTCGATGCGTCGTCGTTGGCCATATGTTGGGATGAAAACCGCAGTGCCAAAACCACCCGGGGGACGCTCGCAACGCGTTCGCAACGAGGCTACACGTTGCCTGTTTTCACAGTTTTATGCCAGAACGCAAATAGAAGTCAACGTTACGGGCCTTCGGAGCAGGTCAGGGACAGGAGCATGCAGGAAGGCGAAGGACTGAGGGAGCATATAATAACAATAATGACAACGAGGCTCGAACGCTATCGAAAACTGGCAAGCAAACGAAGGACCATTAGCATGCAACCCGTACTGTGCGGCCCGTACCGAAACCCGGAACTGTCGATTCCAGGGGTTTGCTCTCGTTGTTCGGTCTGGTTAGGGGGCCAATTGAAGGTAGATTATTAAAAACACAAAGTACAGCGCAAATATTAAGCACATACACACACACACGAACGCAGGATAGGCCCTGTACGGCAAATGTGCGGTTTGGAAGTACCGTCTACTATTGAGTACTTATCGACGAGGCGGTCGGGCGTCCTACGACTTCCTGCTTTTCCTTGTTTGATGAATCGGAAAAGGAGCAATCTTGCTTACCCTTAAATGATTATGGGCTCCCGTTTAAAGCCCCGTTCGTTTTTTGGGGATTCTCTCGGAAGAGGGCGCTAATTTTATTGCTTTTTAATTTTATGTTCATTGGTTGAATATTTTTGAACCATAAATTGATGGAAATTCAACAAAAGAACTGATGAAAAATACCAAACAAACATCAGCCGTCCAGAACCGTATCGCCGACAATGGTCATCGACTAATTTGTAGTCTTCATTCCTAATAACCAGAACCACACCTCACATTAGGCGAGCTCTTTGTTCTGCATTTGCACCGCATTAAAGCCCAACTGGAAGGGTTAAAATAAGAGCCGCCTCATGCGAACGGATGACCATTCTGTCCTGCTAGCGCTCGTTTGCATATCTCGATTGCGGAGCCAGGAATGGGAAGATTCATGCAAGATCGCCCGAACCGTCGTAGAATCCCGTTGTCCGGTCTGGCATCGTCCAGCCCAGTACGTTCGTCTGGCCAGAAAAGCGAAACCCGATAAACAGACGGCTGTGTGGTCGAAAAAGCCCGGCCCGTACAGGCACCGACGCCGGCAAAAACCTTATTTACGTGCTGTGCGGGTAGCATACATTCAGGCGCTTACAGAAATTCACCACTCGCAGAGCACGGAGACATCCAAGGTTCGGCCGATTCCCCGGGTGGTTTTACAGCGATGAGAGGATTGCCAAGGGGTGGAGGTGAAGACCGGATGGCGTATACAGTGTACAGTATACACAATACTTACCCAGATCCTTTACTTTGCACGGCAGCTCGATCGAGTCGCCGATGATAGCCTTGTAGAGATGCCCTCGAGTCATAAATTTCGGTGCGACGGTTGGTGCGTCAGTATCAATTGTTGAAATAAATGGCTCCGGGAAGCTGTGGCTTAATCCTATTATCGGTCCAGAGTCCAAGACAAGCGGGCGACCGGGGCCCGTTTGGTTGTCGCGAGAGGCAAGTGCCGGTTCCAGTTATGAACGAGTGTGTGCGAAAGCGGCAGCAAGGGCGTTTGGGAAAGAAATATTTTGCAAAGAAATTGGTTAGTGGATGTTTTGCGGTCAGCTCAACTTAATCATGCGATAAATTCTTTAAGGGATGAAGTATATTTTTAGCCCACTGGAGGGAATAAATTGAAAAATAAACGATAAAATGAAATGATAATTTAAGAGTGATATATTTGGTACGATATTGATAAAAGAAGGGTCTTAATTGTATACTAAACAGACAAAATGTTCGATGAAGAAAAAGTTATTTACCAATAAACAATAATAGACAGACCTGCGTTATTTTTGCATTCTCGAACTAATCTAGCCCTAAGGAACTAAAGGTCCAAGTTGATCATGTAACTTGGCGGAATCTTGCAGTGAATTATATCAAAATGCTCGTTAAACATAAACAAAAAACACCAAAACGAAGCCTGCCAGTTTGCTAGGGATGATTTTAAACCATTATTTTCATGAGACGCAGCTTTACTGAAAATTGCGCCTAAAAGTATGCTAACTTCAATTATAATTACCATTGCGTCACTCGCCCACGGCACATGACAATTATTTTCTGTTCGGTGTTTTGAGAATCGTATTAAAAGTTTTCAGGCCAATAATGTAATCCACAGAACGAGACTAAAACAGGATGATTATGAATTTGACCCTTCATATTGTAAACAGTCTATCGGCACTCGTCGATAATTTCAAAGGGAATAATGGATTTAAAATTTCCGGTAAAAGCAAATGGGTATAGCTTGTGAAAATTATATGTAACAATGCAGATTAAATTTCGATTGTTAGTCAGCCTTGCAAATGCTATTTGTATCTGTTGCACAAAGATGGTTTTATTTGAAAAAATAATCAAATAAATTATTCGATAAAACTACGAAACCCCTCAACTTGATATGCTATAAAGCTTATTTTTTCATGTTTTAAAATACAATTGAACATAAAATTTATTCAATCTAGTTTTCTACATGAACTATTTCCAGTAACCACCTCGTTTGTCTGCACAATAGCATTAGGAAAGAGGAAGACCCTCATTCATACCCTCATTCAACCGGTGCTCTCTCATACACACACGGCCGCTTCCTCAACGCTAAATGACACTTTTTATAATTGCATTCCACGGGCACCCTTCAGCTAGTTTAATAAAACTTTTGCACGATTCCTGTCAGCAAACAATGCTGCTGCTGCTGCCGCTGCCACCGCTGCAGCCTGTCAGAAAGGTGTTACGTTACGTTACCTTCCTCGGTCGATGCGTGCCAGCCATGATTGCCAGCCCCACAAGTTCTGGCCATAAGTTTTTGACGCAAACCCGGTAAGGGCATATGCGTGTGATTTCGCAGCCCCGTCCGAAAAAGGGGTCACCGAAAGGTATCGGACCGGGGACGAACATGCACGAACGCCCCGGCATCAACAGTGTGTATCTTCGTGGCGTTGGCTAGAGCGTTCGTGAAGCCCGCAGCATGTACACGAGGACAAGACGTGTACAAGCTGTTTATGCACTCTCGGTGCATAACTCGGGCGTGTGTGGTTCCGGTCCGTATAAATGCTACTTCCTACCTTCCTTTGTCCCGGAAGCGCGAACGCCACCAGTGCCATGCTATCCAACACGTCTGACGCCACGGCCAGAACTCATTGTTTGGGGGGCTCGTGAGCAACAATAGACCAGCACCAATCCAAATTGATCCACACGAACGACCACCACCTTTAGGGAAGGGTGCTAATAAGAGCGTTCCAAAAGTGCACCCCTGGTTGTTGTTTCCTTTTTTTTTTGTTCTATTCGTGGCCACGGACGCCCCAGGTGAAGATGGAAATATAATTGATTAGTTGCGTGATTGGATTCAATTTGTGTATGAATTAATCACCATTTTCAGGATATAATAGTTGATTATTTTTCCATCGAAGCAAATCCGTCGATGTAACACATACACGCACACATACAAGCTCACCCATCAAGACCGGCGGGTTATGTAACCCGAACCTTACATTGTCCACCTCGGTATCAGCCTGTACGGCTGGTCGATGAAAAAGTTTTGGACAATGTCCTTCTCCGAATCGCGGGATCTAGCACCGAAAGGGGTTTTTTCTTCCCTTTTTTCCTGCTCCCATTATACGTTGCCGTTTCCGGTTTCGGGTGAAAATCATCAATTTCATCCCCATTTGATGTCGGTTCCAATCGTTTTAATAAATGACGAAATTTACGACCGAACCAAGTCTCGGTTCCGGCCCTCGCTAGAGATGGCGTCCTCAGATAAGCTGGATGAGTGGGAGGAAAGGGGGAGGCAAAAAAAATAACCACCCTCAACCCATCACACCCGCAGTGTGGAAACATAACGGATACACGGAGTTATTATTGGAAGGAGCGCATGAAACAGGGAGCAAACAATTGGAACAAGAAAACGCTCGGCTGAATGGAATCGAATCAAACGCTCAGGATCGGTTGCGGCAGCAGCACATTATGTTCGGTTGTTGTTTTGCTGTTTTGCGCTAGCTCTCTCTTTCTCTCTCGGTTTAGCCCTTGTTGGTGGTGTAGAATTATTTATTGTACGGCGACCGCGTGGCGATAAATATCGGAAAAATGAGGCTTTTCCTTGGCCCGCTGCCAGACAGGCTCGAATGTCAGTCATTAGCGAGGCCGCTCGGTTGATCATCGACAACGACAACGTTTGGTAAAAAAAAGGGATGGGGGTTGGGAGGGCTGAAAACGTGACGGAATGGGAACCGGGAAGATTTGGCGGATTTGTAGCTTAGCCTGGCGTAGAACAGCGCTTAATCGTTGGCCATGCTTTATGATTCATCGTTGTGGTTATTGAAACAGATGCTTGTATACAGGCACAGTCGATTCTCGCGACCGGCAAACCGTTGCATTATAGTAGCATTGCTTTAAGTTTCTTCCACTTTTACATTAAAAGCCAATTACGAGCTTCAAACTCCTGCCTAACTAGCAATGCAATTATTTGCATTTATTAATGCGACGGCAAATAATTAACGCAGCAAACCACTTCGATTCTAGCTCGACGCAACCTAACCCATAAACTTCCTTTTCCCCCATGCTCCCGCCCTACCCCTTGACCCGGATCCATTATTTACCCGGAAAAGCTCCAGAGTGATAACTTCCTTCATTATTCAACCATAAACTTCTGCACTAATGCATCGAGTATACGCCACGCGGTAACCACTGCTACCACTACCACGCCACCATCACCTTTTGCCCGTTGCTAGTTCGCATGTGATTGTAGTTCAGTTTGAATTTATTTCCTTTTCAATTATAATGCTATCTTTATTTCATTCGAACGAGGGAGGGAGTGGCAGCAGTGGGAGGAAGAGGGCGGGCTGGTCTCACGCGAATCGAAAACCAGTGCAGTGCAAAAGATTCGCACCATACCGTGTACCGCAAAGAGGTCGTTCGGCCGGCGATGGAGACGCCTGGTCGCCCGTAGGGTCTGGATGGAGACGCCCGGTCGCTCGTAGCGTTCGCACTCGCACAGCGCACTGGCCGGAACTAGCTTAGCGACGTGCATCCGGCTGCATCGCATGGAGTGGCTTTTTTATTTATTAAATTCGTATTGCACCGGGGTTTTTTGGGGTGGCCACTGCAGCCAGTAGGACGTAGTGCCGTGGGTTCTTCGGTGCACAAGGACGACCAAAACCCCGAACCGAACACTGTGCGGGCGGCAACTGTAGCGTGCGAAAACTCTCAAACTCATAGCAAATTATTATTTATGACACGCTATCTGTATATAAATGTGGCGTTTATTGGTGTGTCCAATAACGCTCGCGGAGGAGGGGTGAGCACAAATCGGAGCGACTGGAGTGCTAACAAACACACTCCCTGTTAGGTAAAAAAAAGCTCTTAAAAACCTCGGAATGCTTGTTTGTCTTGGCGAGCTGGTTTACGTTTAGAGCACGAGTGAAGGATCTGCAGTGTAAATATGGAAATTTGTGATGTTTTGCTGTACACTCAGTGGTACACATCTAGTGGGTGAAAATAGAACACACGACACGTCCTTCACGCGCGCACCCAACCGAACGCCATGGACGGAAATGGACGCGTGATACATTAGTTCTTGGTTTAATACTATTAAGTATCTCGCCCAAGTTCGCTCCCCCGATGCGGTGGTGGGCGTGTTTTATTCCTTATCCTTCGGTGTCCGAATTTCCCGAACCCTGCTAAGCCTTCCGTGCTAAGATTAGCAACGCACGGCGCTATCCCATCGCTTTCCATCGCTTTCACTTTAATCCACGTAAAACCCCAACATCAACAAACCATATCTCACTATCGAAAACCCACGACGACCTGCTCGTTCGTTACCAATCACCCCGACCGTCGCCCCGAATAGGGTCGGGGTCGGTTTGTGCAAGTTTATTGGTGCGTATTGTTCGCATGGGTTGCGCCACGCATCGGTGAATACAAATTCGCACGAAATTCCGCTTCCGGAGCCAGCGTTTCGCCAGCGCGACCGTGACGCAGACGCGCCGAGACCGAAAAAGGGGATTCTGTCTGGGCCGGCTGGTGTCTGCCTGGGGCGGTGGGGGGGAAGCGGTGCAGGGTGGAAAAATCTTTATCACTCACCCAATGTTTATTCGCTACACGGTGAATGTTTCACGCTTCGAACTTCGAAAGCACAGCGAAAGTGGCGCAACTCGGGCAACTCGGGGAGCGAACGTGACCACCTGCCCTGCCACCCAACAGCTCACACCCAAGTGCGTAAATATTAGACCAATAAATTGCTCTCCGGTCGAAATTAGCAGGTTGGTGCGACCCACACCCACACCGACCGCGCCGAGTTTGGGAAATTATTCCCGCGGGAGCACTTTCGCCACGTGGAGCTGATGGTGCTGTGCTGGGGAGGCAGCTGCCGCTGGTGGAAGTGGTGGATTAGAATTAATGATTGAATTTATCGCTTCGGCACTGGCGAGGGTAGCAAAGTGCCGCAATTACCCGGAAAGCGGCGTTTCGAGACGTTCGGCTTCCAGGTCTTGAAGTGCACCGGTTTCGAGCGCGAGTCGGCGAGGCGCGCTCTCGAAATCGGTGGCCATTAGTCTTCCGTATAGTCATCATTAGCACTTGCAGATGGTTTTTGAGATGCGCACCAGCGCAATGATGTATCGTATTGGGCTTGTCAGTTAATAATTCGTTGTGAAACATTCGCCAATACGTAGCAGAATCGTTTGGCGATGCTGTTGAGAAGTAATGCTTTTGATTAGGATTATAATTAAAGGGCTTAAGGTGGGCAGTTTACGCCTAGTAAGATCTGACATTAAAGTTCGTTTCGAATTTCTCACTAATATCCCCTCGCCTACAGTTGATTTGATAAGAATCCAAATGCTGATTATGGAGTGTAGCAACACGAATAAAACGATAAACACGGATTATCCAGCAGCCACAAAATCGATATCGAGCTGTCTGTTCATACTTCGGTGTTGCGTCCTTGAATCGTTATACAACAAACTTTTTAAATTTAATTTTAATTAAATACTCGATTGCTCTTTAATGCTTCTATAACGTTTCCAGGAAGAAGACTTAAAGCAATTTTATTTCATGGAAATTCTATTTCGATTCGCTCGTCCGCCCCCTAGACATTCATCTCTTTCAGTGTAGTTGATGTTATAAGTATGAGCATTTATTTTTGTAGTTTTACGAAATTATCTTAAGCTCACTTTTCTGACAGGCTTGAATTGATTTTGTTTTTGTTAGAATACAGAATAAACGGCTTATAAATAAGAAGCATATCGTAGGGCGCACATTAAATTCTTTCCATACTTATATTTCCATAACAATTATTCTAACTTTATCCTTAAAACACTTCAGAACCCATCACACACACGCATCTCCACTTATATAAATCAATTTATCCATCAATTTCACTCCTGTATTATTGAATAATCTCTCACAACGACCGTGCCGAGCACACATGCTCACTTTTAGCGTAACTAAAATCACCAAGCACTCGGCAACGCTGGAAACTAATAATAGAAACGCCCCAACCTGGACCGAACGCTGGACCGAAGAAGAAGGAACGTAATGTTATGAGTTATCCAGCTCCCCATCCGCTCCAAACCGGCGTATCAAGTGTTGGGAACACGGTGTACCGTGTGGAAGCATGAATTTTAATTAAACTCAAAACCTAATAAAAACCCTCGGCCCCATACAACGTGAAGCAATAAAAGGTGCTCGTTGCTGCCAGTTCCTGCTAAAGCACTTCACCTGTTCACCTGGGTTCCCCAGGAAATGGCCGCAGCAAAGCTACCGGCCAGCATTTATGAGACGCTCGGTGCCAAAGGGCTAACCGCCAAATGTGTGACTCAACTGGATGGAGCCACCCATGGCTGTCGGACCCGCACGGGAAGTAAACCATTAATATGCACTCCCGAGTGGAAGCGAGCGAGCCCGTTTGCACTGACGCGCATTTTCGCTCCACCGCTAATGGCAGTGAGCACGACGTTCTTAACACTACAGCACCCAACACCCAACACGAACAGTAACCAGTTCCAGTAACCCGGGTGCATGCAACTATAGTCACCGACTGCAGTTTGCATTTATTCGAACGTAAAAAAAACGCAAGGTGTAAAGTGGAACTCAGGTTTGCTTATTAACGGGATGGGGGTCCCAGCTAACGCTTTCCCCTGCCTTTGTCACGCAAACCGATGTTTATGTTGTATATATGTGTAAAACCATTTAAGATTATGTGCAAACAAATCGTAACAACAGCAAAAACGCAACCGCACTCTTATTAACTGATAAGCAATTGTTTTACTTTTACTTACGTTTATTAACACAACATATTTACGCTAAGGATGGGGAAAACAGCGAGAGAGAGACAAAGCGTCATGTAAACATCCCCTATTAGTATTATCTATTTCTTGTTTTCCCCCGAAACATGATTTCCTATTCATACATTCGAAATTCATGTTATTATTTGTGCGCTTGTGGTACCGTCGTCGTCGTCGTGCCGTCGTGGCTCCCAGGAGAAATAAAAACCGGGGAAGCCTGTCACGAGACGCGCTCTCGATACGCTTAACAAAACATGACGAAAAAATCTACTTATCGATAAACAAGTCACCGACTAGCAGCGAAAACAAAAAAAAACACACAAACACCCAGAGGAAAGTAAAGCGAGCGAGTGGCACGATAAAGCAAGAAAAGCCTCTGGAAAATGCTCTTAAAGACCGATGCCATGTCACAAGTCACAAGTAGCTGGTACAGTCAAGGCAGCAGAAGCGAATATGATTATGCTTTTTCTTCTTCTTTCTTCTTGTATGGTTCGTTCTTTACAGTTTATGATTTTTCCCATCCCCAAAACACACACACACAGCGAGGCTTGCCAGTGCTTTAGGCGGAACAAATGCCGGATAGACAAGTTTTTACAAGGCACCGTCACCATTCGGCCATCGGTTCACGGAGGGGTTCCGACGGTTTGTTTTACTTTGTGACAAGTACAACGACTCTTCTGCGCGAAGAGTTTGATGTTTGGCCCTTGCGGCAAAGCCGCTTGACATTTCATCTTTCTCGTTTTCCTGATGCTTTTCCTCTGTGTTTTTTTTTTCCTTCTATCACTCCACTTAGACACATAGATTCGCAGCCGATCGAAAGCCAACGGCGAACCAATCCTGTCAAATATTTGCGATAGATTCGTTGATTCCCTGTTGACTGTGTGCCTGAGTAGATGGGGGGAGGGGGAGGGGGGAGGGTGGTGGGCCAAAGTGAAATGTTACGGTTAATATATTCCACTCGCTCCGTATCGCAACCGCCTGGTGACTGATGATTCTTCTTCGCTTCTGCTTTTGCTGATTGGCTTGTTGTGTCGCTTGTTTTGCTCTTGCTCTTATCACCCGGGTCTCAGAAAAACACATCCAAAAGTTTTTTTTTCTTTCGTAGGGTTTTACTATCGTATTGAAGCTATATTAGGTGGTACAGACCCGGTAAAGTGCATAGGAATGTGGGCCGCGACTCGTTTATATCAACCCCATAAGGCTTAATGCACTTTTTATGTGTAAAGTTGGGTTAAGTATTCCGGCGAAACCGGGGAACCGAGCTAATGCTACCTGCTTTGCAATCACATTTCGCGAGCCACGGTTGATTGAAAAGTGAACTTGTGTCTTTAGTGCACATCACAGCAACCTGGGTGCCCTTAGAACCCCCTGCACACACACACACACGAACCGATGGAAGTATGTTATTAAAAGAAATTATCAAGAAAAACGGTCCCGAGATGCATTAAGTTGATTAATGTTGGCTGGTGGCGTGGATTTTACGACGACAAGGTTTTATTAGATGCTAAACAACTGTGGCACTCACACACACACACACACACACGTTGAGCCATAATTTCGGTGGGGGAAAAAATCACCATTTACTTTTATTATGTACCAGCTAATTTCATGCTTCTTCATTAAACGGTTTTATTGGTACTTTTTAGTGCGTGCGTGCGCGTGTATGGGTGATGTGTTGATTACGTTATAAACAGCGATATTATAAATTACAGAATTAATTACGGCGAATTGGTGTGGATTTTAATCATAAACATGATTTAGCTGATGATTTTTTTTTAATAAAATGCTTCTCTTCCTCAAAATAGAAATAAATAGGAGAAACTAGCTGAGAAGCTTTCCGGTGAAAAGGATTTTCATACGCTTCCGGCTTCTCACCCCGAAAGCCTAGATGAGCATTTCAGCTTAAAACCGTCGCCCATTGCAACTGAGTTTAGTACAATTTTTTCTGCTTTCGAGGAATTGCTTTTCCACCGCTGCTTTCCTTAAGATTTTCCTTCACAACATCTGTGAAAGACCGGGCCCAGGCTATGCAGGCTGCGTCCGAGTGACGCAGTGTTACATTTCAATTTTCTTCCCACCAACAACGTAGGAAGCAAAAGCATCACACAATGCCATTTGCCCGGGAGAAACCCATTGTATTTTTCCCAGTTTCCTTGTCTCTTTCGCTTTCTCTTTTCAATTCCGGCGAGACTTCTGAGACCGGTGAAATCGCTTCAGGTACCAGAAACCCAGGGACAGACAGCGCCGAAAATTAAAAAAGGCAATAGAATCATGTACGCTCGTCTGCACGGGAAAATTCACCGACCAGCGCTGTTGCCTTGACACCATAACCACCAACCTCGCACGGTACGCAGGGAAATGTGCGTTTCTGTTTCCCAATTTTCCTTCCGGTTTGATGATGGCAAAATATGGATTTCATTGTACTTTACGCTCACGGGTCGGCTTTCCGTGGCTGAAACATCATTTTCTTCACCCACTTTCGCGTGCTCATTTTCACGACAAATGCTCCCATGCTCTCGCTCCCTTGCTCGGTGTCTCCCATCTTCGGATTGAATTTTCCCTCCCCTTCTCGGCAACCTCAGCAACAACAACAAAAAAAAAACGAGCTTGAAAATCTAATTTTCCAAAAGGACTTTTTCTTTCTTGGGGTGCTTCTTCCCTTCTTCTTTTTGCTTCGCTCCAACCCACCGTCTGGGATCTGCTGGTTATGATTGTTTCTTCTCAAAGGTACTAGTGATTTAATTTAATTCAAAACAACTTTATTCGCACCGAGTGGTTACCTCACGCTTACGGTGAATGGAGCAAGCTTTGAAGAATCGCTGCTTTAGGGGGGGGGGGGGGGGGAAGCGACCAAACCAGCCGACGGAAAAAAAACCACTGAAAAAGGTTAGCGCTGACTGGAGGAGGTCTATGATTTTCTTTTATTTATTTTATGTTTGCGCAAAAGAGCAAGTGTGCAAGTGTGTTGTTATTAATTCAATATTAATTGGGTGTCTTTTAACAACAATAAAGTAACAACCGAACGTTTGATACAGGTGGCGCGCGACAACGGGCAAAGTGTGTTGTTGCTATGCAGGCTTTTAGGGCTAGCAAATTCAAGGAAAAACGAAACAATCAGGCTTATGCTTGAATTCAATCACTCTAGGAAACGATTGTAGGACACTTTAAAAGAAAAGGCAGCACCAAAAAGGGGTTTGATCACTTTATCAACTTCAACTTTAAACAAATAATAATTTGAAACATGTCGGCCCGACAGCAGATGCGTCAACGGCGCCGGTCTTCACGCGGCAGGACCAGGGTTCAAATCCTATCTGGGCCGTTCTCCCACAGTGGGAGCCGATTATACAACTATCTTCTTCTTCCATGGCACTACAACCTTGAGAGGTCTCGGCCTGCCATTTCTGGCTTTCTGTGACTTGGTTTTCACCGATAGCAAAGTAGTCAGCCCTGCGTACGGGGAGGCTGATTTGGATGGGATTTTAACCCCGGTCCTGCCGTGTGTAGATCGGCGCCGTTGTCGTCTCGGCTACCGGACCGCCTCTATACAACTATACAACTATACGGTAACAATAAAATCTAGTAAGCTAAAAATGGCAGACATGACCTAAGAAGTCGTTAGGCTAAAAAAGACAAACAAAATGTCTTTAGGCAAAATATAATAAGGGGAAAGTTCAGTGGCCCAGTCGTTGGCGGCATCTAACTTCTAACCGAATTGGACTAGGTAAAGAAATTCATCCGGATCAACTAGCTATCGGCTTACAGATCAGCACCTCAAAATTTTACTAATTAAAAAAGGTCAGGTCTTAAAAATTTTAAACACTTTGGACAACAAAATGAATTCAAATGAACGGTAATGAACTCCTCTCTCAAAAGTTATGATCGTTCAAGGAACAATTTCAAATATCCTAAGAACCGAAAGCTTAAACACTAATAGAAAAATCAAATATTATCTAGTCCTCCCGTACGCAATTCCTTTACAAATCCACACCAAACACTCTTAGCTATTTATTTAAACCCTTAAACAACATATTTTATTGGACCTTTTCCCCAGCGGTAAACAACGCCCGAACACCGACATACTCAACAAGTATTTGTGTGGGCTTCGCGTTTACCTCCCAGCGAAACCGGAACCACAATCATGCCCGTTATCTTATCGCTCTTATTACACTTTACTGAACTTTTCTACATTAGCGTCGACCCCCCCAACCCCCCCAACCCCCTTCCCCAAATCCAAGACCCGGCTGCGAAAAGTGGCAAACAAACGCTTGTGAAAATCCAAACCACCGGCTCAAGATGAAGATTTTCCTCACCCATTCTGCTGCTGCTCCACACCCACTCGAAACCACCCTAACAGTTCGTTCTCCTTCATTTCCCACGATCATAATTCATAATTTTTGTTGCCAAGTCATGGTTTCCCACGAGCGCACCACTTCAAGCGGTTTCCGTCGGTTTCCACCGGCGCCACCACGCCAAGACCGAAAACTTCGACCCCGAGTGTGACCTTTTGCGATTGGGAAAGGATGTGCGCGCGAGGGAGAGAGAGAGAGAGAGAGAGGGACAGGAATGTGCGGGAGTACGCGGTCGAACCACGCTCCCGCAAGTGAAGTCAAGTGTTTAATTCGCTCAACAAAGTACTACTACTTCGTTGATTTCGCGATTATGCTCCGGCACGCTACCGTCGCTTGCGCTTTCGCCCGATGATGACTTCCTTTTGATGGTGCGGTTCCATGTCCATTTCGCCGCATCGCCAGGCCCATAATTGAATACTCAATTTGGGTTCGGGGCCTGGAAAGTAGCAGATGGCCTTCGCGGGCCGAGTTTTCTGGGACGCGAGGCAAAAGGGAAATTACAGCTCGTTCAGGCCATCGCTAGCGATCGATGAAACGTCGAACGCTTGAACCACTTGTAGATTCTTGGTGCGTCCCCCGAATCGCGGGCTCCTTTTTCACACTCAGGCTCGCCCTAGAACCTGTTCGCTCGGAGATCCTTGTTGAACAGTGTCGGGGCGAACAAACACACCGGCCCTCCGTTCCCTATTCACCATTGTCACATTGTTGTGACGGTCGAGTCCGTTTATTGGTTCTTGATGTTGGGCCGGCAAACGGCTTTGATCCTACGCGTCATTTGATTGAATGCGATCGGCGACTCGGAACGATTGTTGGGTCGCCTTAACAAAAGAACCCAGCGGGAGAGGGAATATTTTATCAGCAAACCCCCAAGCACGCGGGTGTTCACGGGAGTTACACAATCCGTCCGCTTTGATGCAACTAATAACGACGTGCACAGGGAGGGAGTTCTCGGAGCAGAATCTAATCAGCCTTGTGAACCGAAGGTCAAGAGCATGACGAACATGACGCGTTACAACTCAATTATCCCAATCGAACGCTGGGTCCTAACACCCGTTACGGTTGGCCACCGTTTCAAATCAATTTCCACTTACAACGGCGTGGAACAACAGTACCTGTGATTGGAAAATGATTATCAATCGGTTCGGAAAATCACCAGCGCCCGTGATGCGGGGGGAGGGGGGAGTCGTTTGAATAATGATTATAATTGCAAATTAAGTGGCAGGATGCTCTCCAATCTGGCTGGCGTACGATCGAAGCGGGTATGCGCGTGTGGACAAGTTGCTGAATCGATGGACGTTTCCTTGACACGTTCGGCCGGATCAAAGCTAGGCATATTATGAGCGATGAATACTGCATACCGATCGAGCGAAAGAGGGAAATGGGTGGTTTAATTTGGCGATTGACCGATGGCGATGGTGGGAATATTGATTTTCAGTTTTCAGGGTAAGAGTGTGGTCTACAAGAAAGCTGTGATAACATTCATTATCAATTCGGCAGTACTCTTGCCGACATGACTGAGCTGTCCGTTTATGTTCGACATCAAATTTTTATCTGATTCTGGCAAGCAGAAAAGTCTACTCTGAGCTCGTATAAAATTGGCTTAAAACATTCAAAAATGACAACAGTCAATATTACTACTCGGCTGACCCAGATCGGACAGTTCAAAACCCCATTGAAAGGTTTTGCTGACCAATTTTAATTGCTTCTAAATGTACCACACGAGCAAGATAAAGCAATCAATCGATGTAAAAATTGTGTGTGAAAAGTTTCGTACTCCACCTACATCACAAACTTAGCTTAACGTGATTAAATCCCACATAAATGATCAAACTCTCATCCACCCAAATACGATCAATCCATCCGGAAAAGGTTCATCAAACGTCGTGGCACGCTGGCAGCTAGATTAAATTAAAACGCTGGCCAAAACCAACCTTTTTTCAATGCCCTTGACCGATTCCGGCCAACGGGTCCAAAAGGCAAGCAACATCAACATGAAAGGTAAGTTTTCGGTTCTGCGAAACTTCCCAATGCACCTGGTTTACTACACACAAAGTAACACTGCACTTAAGGGATTCCGGGTTGCAGTTTTCACTTAGCACAGAGAGGCAAAAATAAAATTCCTCAACACAACACACATGATACCACGACACACTTTGCTAACTTTCCGCTTTCACACAGACTCCCCCAGGCTGGTGAAATTCAATTTACCACTCAAAAGCTCACCAAAAGCATCGGCACCATGGATGCCGTATGCCGCAAAGTATGCCATGAAAACTACTCCTGTCAGCAAAACATGCCAATTACGATACATCAACATTCTATCCGGCTTGCTCCGGGGGGTTTTGTGCCTTTGTTTTTCCTACCCTTCCCCCACCAACCTCTTCGTACGCAGCCTTATCACTGTTTACTTTACCACCCCCGAGAAGATCCGGCCGGCCGAACACTGACCGAGGCACATCCGGCTAAAGCGATTCGTCGCTGGCATCGGTTTCGGTTCGGTCACGAGCACGCAGTAAACAACCGGGCTCGAAGGAGTCGAACCGGAAGGAATTGGCCCACCAGGAAAAAGCTGCTACAGCCCTTGCACCCCTCCCCCCCAAACATAAGATAGTGAGCACTAGCTGCCGATAAATCTCCGAACCATTGCCACCCATCCGGGGATTCGATTCTAGATTCGTTCGCTGACCAGCGCCTGGTCCATCCCATCATCAGCACCACGAGGTATTCGACCACGACTCACCGATAGTCGGACAAACAAGAGCGCGTGTGTGTGTGTGTGTGTGTTTGAGGCTGTCTCTGCACACTAATAGGGGGGAAGCCCAAGTCCTTAATGCTTTGTCACCAACTCCAAAGGGGGCTGTGTTGTGCTATTTCGGGGAAGGCTTTACGTGTACACCCGAAAATGGTAGCCCATTAGTGCTTCCCAACAAATATTCCGAAACCTGCGCCACACCACGCACCCAGGAACCGGAAGCAAAACAACCGAAAAACAACAAGCCTGGCATGGTCACCCGCCCACTTGTGACCCGCCCAGCGTTCTACTGATTTGTAGCGGGAGCGTTTTTACGATCAACAAATGTATTTTTTCCGTCCTTCGCGAGCGCTCCCCCACACACACACACACACATACACACAGGAGCGTTCCCTCAAATGTCAAGAGCCACGGCAAACAATCAACCGTCGAAAGGGGGAAGACCGACTACAGTCGTTTTTCCTTATCGGTTTCGTTACTTTCGTTGCGAACCCGGCCGATTCCTTACAAAAACGCTACAAACGGCAACAAGAAGCTCGCGCGCTTTTTTTTCCTTTGCTGTGCCGTGTGTCTGTTGCTACCTTCCCAGCAAGACGCACCGAAAGACCCGACAAAACCGATCCGCTTCCACCTCGCATTGATGCTTTTTCTTTCTGCTCGTCTTGCTGTCCGTGTTTGTTTCGACGGCCCGTAAATTTCATGGGGCTGTTTTCATTTAGCCTTTCGTGCTTTCTTTTTCTTCTCCCTTCGGTGGGCTGGAAATATCGAGTTGCCTACCGTTGTTGTTATCCATTGCCTCCTCTCCCACTGAATGCGAGAGAGTGAGGGAAGGAAAGGCAAAAGGCAACTCGTACGCGAAACAGGCTCTTACACATACGCCTCCGGCGTCCCGTTGGCGTGCGGGGTTGCATTCAGTCGGATTCCCGCTTTGAAGGACATCACCACAAATAATGGAAAAGCTTTTATCATGATAATGAAATGGCGTATTTATACATTGTTTCATATTCATTTCGCTTTTCATTCCGCTGTTCAAGATACAACAAGCAAACACACACACACACACACTCGAAACCTCGACCAGACACACGGACACCGGGGTTTTCATGCCGGTTTTTCGTACAAGGCGTGTTACTTTATCGGCTGGCATTCAACCGCACCTTTCTCTGATTGACGACAGACGGCAAACTAAAACACGCGGGGGATCGATTTACAGTGCGAAGCGAATGGATTGGAGAGTGAAATAGGGGGGAGGTTAGATAAAGAGCGGGAAACTATTACATCCACAATGGAATGCTTTTTTATCTCTACAGATAGCTCGGAGACAATAAAGAAGTTGAGGAGCATAAAGAACACATTAAAAAACCTCGAAGCAGGTTGATTTAATGTTCTACAAGAATGATAATGGAAATAGAAATAGAAATAGAATAGAAATAGAGTAGAAAACTTCAATTACATTTATATAAAATGAAGTAAAGGATTTCTTGGGGCGGTCCGGTGGCCGAGGCAATAACGGCGCCGGTCTTCACACGGCATTGCTGGGGTTCAAATCCCATCCAGACTGCCTGCTCACACATAGGGCTGACTACTTTACTCTGGGTTAAATTAAGTCACAAAAAGCCAGAAATGGTAGGCCGAGATCCCTCGTGGTTGTAGTGTCAAGGAAGAAGAAGAAGGGACTTCTTTATCGATAGCCCAAGACCTATCCTATAGCCCTCTAAAGGTTGTAGAGCCACAGAGCTAATGTTCGGCAAATTCATGAGCTGGTGGACAAAACATCATGCGATTTCATGTAGTCTGTTCTATCAAATGCGAGGCTCGATCCATATGAGAGAGATCAGCTTATCAGCTAGTATACTTGCTTGACATTCCTATTTGCTTCGCTCAGCTCAGTAGGAAACAACGGTTTGACCTGCAGAATTTATTTTAAGCATGTTACAGACCAGTATAGGCCTTTGAAAAACTTAACCAGAAGAGGTTCTATTAACGATCAGCGATGTGGTAAACCAAACACTAGACTATAATCCCTTTTAGGAATAAATTAACACCATTCCTTTTTATTAGGCCAATAGACGGCTAATTTTGACTAGCTTCGATATTAACAATAAATCTGCGCCGAATAGCTCCACATACATTTGTGAATCGTCAAATCTCTCAATCAGATGTTATAATCCATCCAGCTTACAGAACTCTATGCGTACCATTATATCCGTTTTATTACAAACTCCAACATCAACCATCGCAACGTCCATTGATGGATGTACCATCGAAATCACCATCCCCATTGTAGGTCACCATTCTGCCACGCGCATTACTGCTCATCAAAAATATTGCCCACGGGCACACGGGTGTCTAGGGCATTCTTCTAGCCCTTTTGCAAACGATCGAACCGCACCACACTTAACAGCGTTTCTTTGCGTCGGAATCATTTCGTACCCGTAGTTTATGGTCGCTTTGCTCGTGATAAATTTGGATCCATTTAAATTGAAATTGATAAATTGTTCACTGGTGTTATTTTTCACACTGGTGTCGGTGAAAGTGTTCCACGTCGTCAAGAGAGAGAGAGAGCGGGGGAGAGGCACACGAAGGTCACCCTTCCCCGGGTGGCCTCCCTTATCGAACCAGAATAGGGCGGCATGTACGGCTCATTTCTCGCGCCGGAAAGCAGCACAAAGCAAGTTCTGAAGTAGTTCCAATAAAAACATCAGTGCGACACGACGACGATGATGATGATGATGACGATGATGATGACGATGATAACAGCGACAAAGTGAATAGCGCCCGGCCCGAAGTGGCGTAAGAAAAATGTCCCCAGCGAACCACTCGCATTCACCTCCTTTGCCGACCACCGAAGCCTCACGCAGAACTATCAACTTCACAATCTGACGTTTATTTATGCTATGCGGGGAAAGTGATTTCCGCACCCGTATCGCTTGGCCGGTGCCATTTTCAGCACCCATTTTATGCAGCTATGTCAACGCCACGTCTTTCCCCCTTTTCCCTTCCTCCTGACCACCAAGCATCCATTGGAGCACGTCCCGCCGAAGAAAACCCGAAGCGTGATAGGAAGTCAAACGTGCGGCAAAGAAAAACATCGCCACGGATGACTTAAAAGGGTTGAAAGTGCTACCTTCTTTTTGTGTGTGTGTCTCTCTCTCCTTCTCCTATTTTTTCGTCACGTTGAGTGAGAAATGATCTTTGACAGTGAAATGAGACACCGACACGACACGACGAATGTGGTCCTATGGCAGCTAGCTCGGTCTGGGGAAGACGAAATAGATAGACGCAGCAGACGAAATGATGAAAAAAAAACAGTGCACATATTCTACAATGGGACGAAAAAGGTTTGATGATGATTGATGTAGATCAGAAGCTGCATTCATTGCCGGTATGCACTCAGGACGGCTGACGGCTTTAATGACCACCGTGCGATGAATGTAACCCCCTTGAATGATCTTGTCATTATGACGAGGTAAATGGGTTGGGAAAAAAGGGTGCCGATAAAATTGTTCGAGGGTTTCAGTCGAGAGCAAGGTGAAACTATGAGGCCAAGAAAGAAAAGGCGAGATGGTTTTGATAGTTGAAGAATTTTCCAACAGTTTTAAAACTCTGACATGCAGAGGGCGTAAATTTTAGTATTTGGTACAGGAAGCAATTTAAATTTTAATTCAAAACTAACACTTTCATAGGACGTTTACAATCTCTGCACTAAAAATAAATTTGTCTTTCTGCGGGAAAAATAAACTTCACTTGATGCATAGTCAGATAAACAGTAGTTATAATAGTGAAGGATCTCTCTCTTTAAAAAAGCTTAATATGTAGTATATATTTTTGTTGAAATAGAAAGGCCTGACCTTATTGTTACCATTTTGATACGTAATTCAAATTTTGAATTGTTCACTTGTTCAACAGGCTTCATAATAAGGTTTACGAAACTTCTTGCATAGCTTAGTAAAGTACTGGGCGCCCCCATTGGGTTGTTACTTAAGAATTATAAATATGGGTTTCGTCTACAATTATTTTCTTTTACACAGGATAGCAAATTATGCATTATCTTTGAGAATATCCTTATCGGAATCTTAAAAAATCGGAATCTTCTTCCTTTTTATTAAAAATGCATCCAAAACAGTTTGCTAAGGTTCTTCCAAAAGATTCCTGTAATTGCCAAGCACTTTCCCTTAAAAATTATTTTCTTGTTGAGAAAAATGGAGTAAAACATACCTTTTCTATGACTATACAAATAACCTAAACAAATAAAAAAATGTCAATATTCCACTGAATCACCCACATTTCCTACACAAGCAAAAGAAAATCAATTTTCAGTCCGAAAAGGGGCCCACAAATCAATCCCTTCAATTAGTGACAATAGATAAGGTTAATTGAAATCCTGTCCTTTCGGGCCCCGAAAAAAAAAACAGCCACTTCCTAGCGCTAGAACAAGGGCCTTCGACGGCACATTACCAAGCAGAAAAAAAAAGAAAACGTAAGAAGGAAATATCCATTCCGGTGGCACATTCCTACGCTCAGCATGGCCATCACTTTTATTAGCCCCAGCGTCACCGACGACTGTCCTTCCTTATTTTTTCCCCCCTTTGAAGGCAGTCTCATTTTTCACCTGCCCATAAATATCAGCACCCTCCTTCAATGCGCGCGAAGGAGCCACGGGAAAGAAAATAGGTGCCGCTCGTTAGACATGCCATTCGACCGAGCCAGGTCACAACAGAAGCGCAATGCCATTTACGTTCGTTAAGGGGGCGAGCGAGCGAACCGATGGGATGGCACGAAAGGGCGAAACTCCTTCCTGGGCAGAAAGAAAACGCGCGGCGAAGACATAAATGCCAACACGTTGCTGGCCCGACCGTGCTGGCTTGAAGTGCAGGAAAGAGAAAAGCCCCGGAAAGCCCTTTTTCTTGTGCATTAAGGGACTCGCCTGCTGACACGACAGTCGCGCGACAGGTACGGCTTCCCGGTCGGAGCATATATAGTTAATAAATTTTTACGATTATTATTTGTGCAGTGCCGACCGGGGCAGGGCGGCGAGGGCTGGCAGTGCACCGTTATCAATTCTTTATTCTTCACTTTAAGCGGTTCGCTGTCATGGTGAATGTAACGAATGTTGTGTTCCCTGCTCGTTCGCTTAATGATGATGTACCGTGTACGATTGGCCCAAAAACAAAACATTAAAAGCGCCCTCGACGGATGACATTTCAGTCAATGGCACAGTTTTGAGGGCGAATTTATCGGTTTGTCGGTGTGCTTTGATGTACAAAAAGCAGTTTTCCAAACCTCTTTACAACAAAGAAAGAAAACGCTCATTTTTCGATCTCATAATGCGACAAGGAAGAAAGGCTTAATGTTTGAGCAGATGTTGGGAGTCCCAGAAAGGAAAAAAAATCAGCTCGATAGGAACCCATTGTTTGTTGTGGTGTAGTGGTGAAAAGACTCACTAAACCCCAACTGTGTAACCACGACACTACTGGGGCCAGCACCGGCAACCAAACGGTCATATTTCGCTTTTAAAACCCTGCCATACCCACTTCAATCCACCGAAGAGGGAGATCATTACAAAACTGCTTCGGACCATTTCCAGCAGCATGTGTGAGTGTCATCGTTTAAAGTACCTCCCTCAGGGGACCGGTTGTTCGATGGGAAATCGATTTTCCCTCCCGCACGAAAGGCTCGCCCTGTGATGCGAGAATCAACCCGCAGGATTACGGAAAAAAGCGAAGCCCGAGACGGGAGAAAAAAAAAACATTAGAAACATCTTAGTTTTCCTTCGTGTTTATTTTCCTCCCACCTCCATCACAACCGGACACATCCTGGAGAAGGTCTGTGGACCGACCGACACCCAACCGGATCGTATCGAGTTCGGCTGGCCCGAAAAACGCCTCTCGGGTGATTTCACAATTTTATTTATCCAAATCGGACACTTTTCCCTTACGACTGTGAACATATTCGATTTAATTTTATGTCTCTGCCTGGGAAACTCCCTCGAGGGTGGGGGGGGGGGGGTGGTTGGTAGAAGCTTTCCTCCGGGTGGGGCCGAATATCTATCACGTTGTAGTTTCTGCCAGTGCTGCTGCCTGCCGATGAAAGCTTAGCTCCGTTTTCCACCTCATTTCATCTTGCTCGATTGCCTCGGATGGGGAAATATATATCGTCTCCGGGTTCGACCGGTGTCCCGAGTAGTATCAAAACTCGTCTCGATGTGCCATTTGTGCCACGTCTTGTGATGGACCTTTTTGCCGTTCCCCGAACAACACCAACAAGTACTGTTGGCGACAGTTTCAGGGTGAAAATCTTTCGCTCAAGGGCTTGGAGTTATTTTGTTGTTGCTGCCGTTGCTGTTGTGCCTCGGATTCCTGGGGTTACCTTTGCAGAGCAATTGGTTTCGATAATGGACTCCACTCGGGTAAAGGACGAGAATTTATGAAAGCAAATAGACTGCTCGGTTGTTCGATTTTGTTGATGCTTTGTCGGGCACGATCGTCTGCTGTGAAAGGGCAGCTCAACTACCGGGATAGGTTACGCTTGGACGTACTCCGTGTAATGATTGCTCCTGCGAAAACCTCCCTGTTACCGCAACTATCGAAACTATCGCTTTCATGCTGTCAATTTTCTGCCAGTAAAATAAGAATGTTTGCACGTAAAATAGGCAGCGTGTTTCAATTTTAACATCCGATTGCCTATCTTCAGGCGCAAAGTATGAGCAACGAAATAGAGACGGTTTTTGAAAACAACTAACCTTAACGATCGCTAGCCCAGCACAAATGTTCCACCTTTTCCTCAACATCAACGCTGCGACAACCTTTCAGGAGCTTTAACCTTGGTTTGTCTTTATTGACCCCTTGACTTTGTTTGTCCACAGGCAGGGGGAAAAAAGGTTCAGATGGGACAAGTACCAAACTTGTCCTGTCATGTCAAACGGCCGACACCAATACCAGTGTTACCACCGAGCAGGCATCCAAAAATGAGGATTTAAGTGGGGAAAAATAAAAAGCAAAGTTTAATCCCCACGAGATAATTCAATAACTGACAAGTTTCGAAGTTCTGATTACTAAAAAGGGAGTTGTTTAACATTTTGTATCGTACTCTGTTAACTAATTTACTATAAGAATTTGTTCACAATAAATTAATGCTGAGAATAGAAAATTTATCAAACGCTTCCCCGTAGGGTGCAAGCCAATAAGAAGAGAATAAATTCCTCGCCTTACAACTTCCAAGGTAAGGATGCCAGGCCAATCAGCCAGAGCTATTATATTGAATTTCAAATGATTTTTCTAATATTTTTAACATATGACACCTTTCTGAAGCAACTAATTTTAAAAGAAATTTATCTACAAAAACAATCAAGATACTACATGACTTAATACTGTGATACTGTGACTTAATTTAAAGGCCTAGAAAAGTCCCTTTTCCAGGGAAGAATACAGTTCATCTGTGCCATTGTAATACGATGGCACTCATAGCAAAAGTATCGAGTTCTCTTGAGACTCCACAGGGTCTTGTGTATTCTGCTCTCCAGTAGTTATAAAAAAATATTTGCTAAGTAACCACTATTTGCTCTAGAGTGCAGAGTGTCTTCCCAGGGCACTCAATTCGTTTTGTATTTCAAAATCTTCTCCAGTAAAGCTTGGTTGTCGTTTAAACGATAAAAATTGTATATCAAACATTTTTCCAAACATCCTACCAAACATCGTATCAAAACTGCTTGATGCTTCTTAATATTTCAAACGATTTATGCACAGCAAGGACCCTCCCTACGCTTCAAGGTCAGCTCAGCGTTCGGAATGTAATCTTCCCCCCATTCACCACCGCTGAATAATTGATAACAATGTCAGTTTCAATTGCACGTTTCATTTTTCTACACTTCTAAAATTATACTTCCTTCCTTCTTCCAACCACCCGACCCGAATGAGATCGCTTATCAATGGCTCAATTCGAGACGCAGACTTACCGCAGCTCAGAAGCAGCACGAGCAGGCACACCAGCAATGTCCAGCTGGCCGAACACCTTGCATCATTCCCCATTGCGATGGTTTTCCCCTGCCGTGTAAGGTCCAAGCGGCCACCGTTACGCTGCACGCCGTTGTATCTGTAACGAGGAAAGAAAACAAAAACACTATCAAGCGAAAGCAAACACACAGCACACAGTACACATGGCCGCAGTTGTGACGCAATGTTTGATAAAAACCCCGACCAATCGCACCCGACCGCTGCAGATGGAACGAAGCTCGGATACGATCGTGTACTTCTTGCGCGTGGTGGAGTGGCGCGCCGGCGGAAGAAAATACCAAAGGAAATGAAAAAGCCTTCGTAGAAAGTCCGGGCACGAACCACCTGAACGCCCGGGCTAAGCTGTCGCCCGGAGTAATCATGTAAGGAATCGTAATTAATTAATGAGCCAAATAATGCCCCCGAGGCGGTAATATGCCGTCGGTGTTTGTTTTCGCTCCTTTTGTTGAGACACAAGCATTCCGCTGTACGCCAGCGATGGAATGCTTTCTTCTCACTCGCTCGCTCCACATTCCACCGCTTTGAAAGAAGGGATTTGGCAACAATTTTGAAGATTTTCATTTATTTTGCCCAGCAGGCAGTCGGGCTTCGGCGTCGTGTGTTGGCTTCCCCGGGGTTCGACCGTCGGGAGAAACCCTTCCAGAACTCGCTTGACAAACGATATCGAAGGTTTCAGCACCCTTTTCAACCTCCTGGTTGGTTCCTTGGCAAAAGCAAAACAGAACCAACAACAACAAAAAACGCTCTACTTCTCTATCCGCTTCCGGGGTTTGGCTGGTTTGTCGGGGGCGAAACCGTTCAAATTCATTCCAATTTTATTTCGCCTCTGCGTGAGGTAGGCATCATTAATTAGAAGAAACTTTTGCACACACACACACACCCGCGTAGAGGAAGCTGCACAAACTTTTTGGCGACTAAATTTTCATATTGAAAAAGTTTCCACGGGTTCGGCTTTAACCCGCCGGGACGCTGGGGCGGCAAAATTGCAACGAAAAAGTTTACCCAACTAGCGGCGGCGGCTCAAGAAGGAACCGGTAAAAGAGAGATGGATCCTAATCGTTAAACGCTAATTATTGGAGTAACTAGGGTTTAAATTAGTGGGCAATAGATATGGCTTCTGGGTGGTGGTGGTTCTTCTTCGCTTTAAAATTGAAGGGAAAACTCCCTTTCAGGGAGCGTAGAAGCACTTTAATTTTCACCGAGTCGGATTCAATAGGGTTCGTGGTCATGTTAATAGCAGTAGTATTAGTTGTAGAACTGTTAGTAGTAAAAGCAGTAACAGTGGAAGAAGTAGCAGCAATCCAAGAAATTCGTTGATATTAATGTAAAAAAATAAATTAAAATTTAAGTAAAAACATTACCTAGGTCATAACTAGGGTTGAGTCAAGTAGCTCTTTTTAAAGAGAAGACGGTAACTGCTCACTAACATGTGCGAGGTGAACCCTCCCAGTAGCTCCGCACTCACTCGCTCAGAGTTCTCATTTTATTGAGGTGAGCCCACCCGGTAGCTCTCGAGCTCACTACCCAACACTACTATTAACGCATTTACCGATACCTTATATTCTGACAGCTGTCAAATTTATCGATACTTGTTCTGAAGGTGTAAACCAAAGTGAGTTGAGAGGAGGTGTCGTAAAAAGCCCGTTTTGACACATGGAAAGAAGTAGAAGACCAGCACCAGTTTGACGTTTACTTGACCGCATCGATTCAGCTGGTTATATGTGTTGTTTATGATGCTCGATGCAATAACATTATTAAATGATTTGTTTTCTTCTATTTTGCTGTTCAATATCGTTCGGAAAGCTTAGATCAAGTGAAGAAATCAGGATATTGTAGTGTGTCAGTGCTATCTGAGGTGATTCTGTTTTATATTTATTACTGTTTGAGTTGGTAACGATTCAGCGCCTATATGGACACGGCAACTTTGACTGTATCAGCGTCACAGGCCGTGCCGGTTTGCATCCCCGAACTATTGGTTGATCCGAGATAAAGGATCGTTCCACTTTTTTGCCGATCTGCAAGCAAAAAATAGAATCCAGATACATGCTGGATATCTTGCATGCAGAATGGGTGCAACTATTCATGAAGTTTGTGCAGAACGTATAAAACCGTACTGGATTTGACGGAATCGTTTTGTGCATCACCGTGCTCCGTTTTGGTCACTATACATTAGGATTGTGTGTGTGTTATACGTTCGATTAAACACATTAATGATTAATTTTCATCAAGAGCACAGCAGATCGAACTTCATCAATGTATGCTAGAGCTCGCTTGTCCAACAAAGAATGCTTGACCGCAGCTTGTTTACATTTCAGTCAAGTAAACGTCAATTTTTTTTTCAAAATGTTCGACCGAGAAATCGCTATTCCGACACCTCCTCTCAACTCACTTTAGTGTAAACTTAGAGAAAATCTTCTGGAGTGAATTCTACTAGCACCTTCTATGTGTGTGAGTACTGAAACTTATCTTGCTATCTGTTATCTCTTACATGAATATTCATCTGACCCACATTAGAAAAATCTTATTCCGAGTTTTTCATCTCCTTTTGTTTGGAATTACATGCTTGAGGCTTTCTAGACTTTATGTCATCGAAATGGAGAATAATATGCTGTGTTTGTTCCCTAATAATACCCTCCTTGGCAGTTGTTTAACTACTTTACGATTGAAGCGATAGTGTCATCATCGGGTTCAATCAATTAATTCCAACTGATGAGAATTTCCTATCAATGGTTATGGCTTTCCTCAACGGGTGTTAATATTGTACTGCTCTTTTACTTCCTATCCTCATTGTTTCAACTCAACTCTCAACAATAGAACGCCTCATGAACTCTTCCCACCCATCAAAACACGTGCGCCTTCAATGCGAACTGTACCTACAATTGATCTCCTCAGCACAATGAACAACCTATATCTATTCACCATTGTGTGCTGTTCATTTAATTAATTTCTTGTCATCAAAACGTCAAAAACCACCAACCACCGTTGAAAGTAATGCTGCTCGACACAAAAGTACACAACCGTGGCAGTATGTCGGGACGTGTTTGCGTCCTTCAATAGCGTATTGTCGTGTCGTGACTACCCAGAATCCCGATCCAATTCATTACCACCATGCCTGGTAGTGGTAGCAGTAGTTTGTTCGGTAATAATTTGAATCCAAAATGAAAGACTGACGAGCCGACGGACTTCAATTCATGCGTCTTGCGAAGAAACCGGAAGAATACAGCCAGCAGCAAATTCCGCTACCGGATTCTAATAGCGGCACCGACATCGACCGCACAACAACAACGCCGCCGCGACCGCACGCATCAATAAGCCACCAAAGGTGTGCGAGCACGAGGGCGCAATTTCTGCAACGAGATTATGTGATTCAATTCACTAATGAAATTACTATTCCGAATAAATTCCACACAATTCACGCGTTCGCCATCACCGCAAGGACGGTGAACTACTCTCATGGTTCGCCGATGTGGATGAGATAAGTTCGCGTAGCTCCTTCCACGCAGGTACGCTTGGCTGTGCGAGTGGAAAATTAAGGTACAACCGGTGAACCATCCACGGAATCTGGTTGTGACCTTTAGCCGGAGGGGTTTTGTAAAATCTTCCCCCCCCCCCCCCCCTTTCTTCAATGCTTAAGAATGAAAAAGCAAAAGCCCCTTCCCGGCTCCTGGAAGACTTGGCTGCCTGGTGGATATTATTCATGACTTTCGCGCGGTTGCTCGAATCGGTGCTCGATTTTGCGGAATTCCAGGACCGAGCGCTGAAGGCATCCTTTTTCCGGGATAAGGACCAACTTCATCATCCGAGCGCTGGACTGCCGGACCGGTAGCCGTCTAAGACGTTGGACACGTACAAGACGGTGCAGCTGTTGGCAGAACGGCGACCCGACACTTCTGCCCGAGCAAGATGGAAAGGTTAATCATTGCGCAAGGGCGCCTAGACGACTACCCGGGGTGTGGACCTTTTCCTTCCATCATAATCGTCGTCGGTCGTCGGGCGCGCTTGCCGTGCAGCTGGCAGAGATCACAGAAGTGAAAGATTGTTAATTAACTTCTCAAAACGTTCATTTCTGGTGAGCCGTAAAGATAATTTCGTAGTGTATGAATAAATTAAGCTTATTCAATTTTCGGTCCTAATTCACAACTTCAAAGTTGGTTGTGTGTGTCTGGGCCGGAAGATGGAAAACTTCTCGTTGGACGAGGCCCCCGGTGTCTTGCACAGCGACAGCCGCTTTTCCCGGTTGCCGCAATATGGGCCCTGAATGGAACTACCCGGCCGCGAACTACGTGGCAGTTAAAATGTAATTTAACGGTTGCTTTGATTTGAACAGAAATTATAATTTCATTGTCTGGTAGCGAAATGGCATTTCTTAAGCGCAGTAGGCAACAGCCGACCAAAGGCGCGCCCTGGTGGGAAACAACAGAAGTAGATAAAAATTCGAGAAGGAAACGATATAAACGCATCTCACACACAGACAAACCTTTATTTCCAATTTGTTTCTTAGTATCAAGTCGGTTTTAAAACTCGGCTAACATATCTCTCGCTTTCTTCGTTACAACTACCACATTGTAGCAACATTGTCCCACAAGAGCTGTCCCATTTGAAGTGTGTTTTGCTTCACATACAAACAGCGCACTATTATTCTCCTAACTGGGACGAGCACTGGTAAGCAGCGGCATCAAGCACCAAGGCACCGAACAGCTTCAGCTCATGCTTTGTTAACCGTTTTGTAAGCAGCATGCTCGGAAAGCGGGAAATCCTCCTAGACCCCGATAAGCCTTATCCGCTCGTTTAGCAGATTCTTGTTTATTATGTAACGCACGTTATTAAAATGATAACGTACTGTGGGTACCCCGGGCCGGAGTCTTTACCGTGGTCGGTACGAGCTGGCCGTGCTGGCAACTAACCTTGGTTTGTAGTTAGTAGCGCCTTGTTCTTCGAATGACAACGAAAACTTTAACGATTTAAGCATGGAGCACTAATAATTCTTGGTTGCGAGAACAACATGGCCCTTTAGCAACTCGGCAGTATTGTGAGGTTACGTTAGTTGTTGTTCCAAGACGTATAGTTTTTATTAAAAAATGAAGCTCCATGTTAACGACATTGTGCCTTTTACTTCTTCGTTCGACCTACTTTCCCAGAAGAAAATCAAACGAACAGATAATCCTTCACCACAACCACTGTAAATCAGTCCGAACAGATGGAAAAGCCTGTTGGACATCTCGACTCTTGGTTCGTTACTGTATCCTCGAGCTTTTCTGTTATCGCTTCTGTTGCCATGAACAATTTCATCCATGCAAATTACTATTCCACTCAAACTCATGTGCTATTACTTCATGCCTTTCCGAACTGCATTTCAGCTTTTTCTACCAATAGTGTCTTTTACATGCACCTAAAATGGAATCTAAAATGCTCTTGCCGTGCTAGAATCGTTCTTTCTCCTTTAAGCCTCGCTACTTCTGCTGCTCTTTGGTGTAACAAAGCACCATGTGAGGCAGCGCCACTAATACAGCCCACCACAGGACTCCCGCCGTCGCTCTGTTTGTTGACGACGTCCAATGGGGTACAAAATTAAACACTCTCCATCACGCTAAGGCTCCCACCTTTGGTTTCTATCATAATTTTGCACTCAGTAGTGTACTGCTCCCAGTACTGCTCATTTCAACGAGTAATACATACCCGATTCGCTATACAGCCGGATGCTGCACAAAATTATGGCTTCCGGGTATAGGATTAAAGACGATTATACTACTGAATTGCTCTCTCCAAACATGAGAGTATTTTTAATTTCGGGACTTTTGTCTCTCCATTTCTCGTGCCTTCATATTCACCAGCACAGGTAAATCCTGTTCTACAAATCGCACGAGACAAGCATTCATGCACGTTTAATTTGTTCCCCAGCATGTGTTGGGCCTGGGTATCCGAGATTTCTTATTTAATTAGAAGAATTGTATGATGTTACAATTGTTGTTGTAAAACTTTAAGCTTTATAATTTTGCTCAACTTAAAAAAACCTTTTGTACTGAAATATCCATTAAAAACGAATGTTCCAAGCTTAGCTCCTCCTACTTAATCCTGGTCACGGCACCAAGCACTTAAAAATCGAAGCCCCTGCACACTTGGATTACATTTTTAAATGCAGGTCAAACCTTTTCCGATCCGAATCAACCAGGAGCACCAGGAGTGCTCCATGGTTTTCATAAGAATAGCTGGGCGTGAAATGAAGTGTGAGGGATGATAGTAAAAGCTTTTAAATACTTCACACGCTAATAAAAAGCTTTCACAGCTGCATTGAAAACCATTTTTCACTTCATGGGTAGCGTTGTGATCGTATTTAAATCGGAATAGAGCAGCTTTGGTGATTTATTGTTACACCACTAGTACATTTTTTCATATAAAAGTTTTAAATTTCTTCTACACAAGTTTATGGATTTTTATTAAATGGATTAAAAATTCATTTCCAACATTTTCCCCCCCGGAAACAATTGTAACACAATTCTTTACCGAAGATTCATGGTGAAATCCAAGGAAGCTGCACAATTTAAATTTATCTCCCACACATCAACCCACCCCCCCTCCACCTTCATCCCACGCCATGCGCTTACGCCCGACCGCCTTCAAATGCTTTCATGTTTTTAAAAAGCGAAACCCAAAACCCGTGCTCCGTGCGGAAAAGAGCTGCGTTTTCGTGAATAAAATTCTGTGTGCTCCTTCCTTTCCCAGTCTACTTTTTTTTTTTGCTCATTCTTCTTCGCTGGGAAAACCATCGAGCACCCGGTTCGTCTCACGGCAGCGAAACACGAGATGCCACTCACCTGTGACATTTATTTGATGTTCCGCCGCTTTGAAGCAATAAGACTCGAAACCGTGAAGCCGTTGCGCCCGGTTCCGGCGCGGAAAACAAAACACCCGATCTCCAGCTTCTTGTGGCCGTGGTCTTCCATGAGCGCGGTACGGCCGCATCCTTTCGATATTTCCACCGCCTGTTTTTGTTCTGCTGCGTGCGACATTTACGCACACGGAAAGCGCGCGCGAGCTTAACACACACACATTCACCTTTGCCCGAGTGTCAGAAAATAATGCCACCACCCGAAAACAATTCAAAAGCATAAAGTTGGTTAGCTGTGCCTGACACATACTTGGCCGATGGGAGGTTTGTTTTTTTATTTGGCCCTCCTCTGCTGAAGCAATGACTTCTCCTCACTCGAGGATGTGATTAGCATAAGAGGCAGATCCATGATGGCGCTCAGAGAAGTAAGCGCCCCGTTTTTATTTCGGCAAGAATTTAAAGAGCTGAAAGGTAAACAGTGTCACTCCGGGGTGATTACGCACGTGGGTAAGAGCGCGAGTTTTAATTACTTTTCTGGGTGCTGGTGCTTCACGCAAACACCTTGTGTACGGGGTTGCTTTTTTTGCAAATTACCACTCGTAGATGGAAGGCATGAAGAATTATCAGCTGTAGCTCACGACAGTCTGCTTCATTATATGTTTTATGGGTAACTTACACAGTCATTTAACAAAAGTGAGAGTCGTTTGAGAGTAATATTGGAAAGGATACAGACGGTTTTTCAATACTTTCTACTTAAAGTAAACGAACAAAGAATATTTTTTGTTAGTATGATTACTAAAAAATTAAACACCGATCGAAATTCCCATAAACATTAGGAGAGAGCACATGATAATGCTTCAAACATATAGTATAAACAGAATTGAATCAATCATTAAATGAATTATAGCAAGATGAATGATACGAATGAACATTATCTTCTATCACCTGAAATTGAAGTATGAACTCTCTCCTTTAAACTCCTCAAGGACGAATATTTTATACTTTATTTGATTTTATACCTTTCTAGTAGGAAAATAAAATAAAATATTAGGACAATCGTTGTCCATCGTACAGAATAAGAACATCACACTAGTCAACAATTCATTATAGCAAATATATTATTGGAATGTGGTACAAGTTAATCTTGTTACAAATACAATCTTGCTGGGCATATTGCAAAATCTCCTGCTTCGAAATCTCGCCACCTGAAAGACTAATCACCACAGTCACCGAGCAGCACCATTGTTCTTTCCAGCCAGCAAAACCAATCAGAACTTAAATCACTCTACATTACGCAAATCATACTTCATGCAGTATGACTGCACTAATGCAAAGCCCTTTCTCGCAAATACCACCGTAGCCATTTTCCATTAGAGCATACCTTCCGCCTAAACCTAATCTTAACCACAAACCAAATGAGTCTGGACCCATCTGAACCCAGATTCCAGATTCCATCGGCCTGATTTGCTGCTCACGCTGCTTTACCGAGTGACACACACATGAATGTGTGTGTGTGTGTGTAATCAATGGTTTTGTCAGTTCGACACGTGTAATTACATTCATTTGGAAAATGTACCCACCGTACCAGTGCACACACCAGGCACACACGCACACACCATCCTTGTCTAGAACCAACATCAAAGTGTCCCATAACTGCCAGAAAAATTCTTCCACCACGAACGCACGCACGCACGCACTGGCCGCGAGCCCGGGGAAATGAGTTCAAGTTGTGTGGCTTCCGGGCTGGAGGAAATGAAATTGAGCTAACTTTTACCTTTTACCTTAACGGTGTACGGTACGGCTGATTGTAAGGGGTCGTGCATTTTTCGGTACCAGCCAGACGTGCCTGCATGTTAAAAACTTTACGCTACACTTTTACTCGAACGATTTTCCGTGAATGCGAAACACACTCACACGCCGAAACCACCGACCACCCTCTGCAGGCAAGGAAAAGAGGGCGAGCTTCCCGGTGTCATTGCTTCAACCGAAGTGGATTTTCTGCGTCAACTTAAGTTTTTCCGGGGTGGCATCTTGCTTTTGATCCACCGTGGCTGATTTGTTGTGAGTTTCTTGTCGGGTTGTTAGAAGGTGAAAGAAACACCAGTTTCGATTGGAGGACCGAGCTGTAAAACTGCTGTCATATTCGAACTCGGTGGAAGTAATCGATAAGCAATAGGTAAAAGCTTTTAAAAACACTACAGGAGAAAGTTTTCCATTTCTTGTTTTGAGTAAAATTCTTTGCTTCTGGTTCGGTGTGCTATTCGAATCAAGCTAATGGACGTATGGCTTTAAAAAGGAGCCTTAAAGAGGCGCCAAAATACAATCCTGTCTGGTGACAAGATTTAACACAAGTTTGAGAAAGTTCTTAAGATTCGTTCCTACTCTCCAATTTCGATTGCATTTGCTTTTCACTTACTGAAATATTATCAACGTACGAAGAAATATTTTCCCTCCATACATCCTTTCTCACCCAGCTTGATAAATCAATTTTTCAGCATCAGTGACTCCTCAGAAAAATGAACGACTCCCTCACACCAGTCAACAATCAAACCTCCGAACCCTCGAACATGCCACCGTACGTGCCACGGCACGGGCTCTAGCACAATCTTCCAAATGACACCCAAAGTGTTCCGACGAATTATTTTGACATGCAGGAGTGTTTGAAAGATTCATTTCAAAACAGCCGGTCGGCGCACCGTACCGGGCGACGTTTAGCTAAAAGCAAACTCTCGTCTACACGTCCGTTTTGGTGCACACTCACGCTAAAAAGGGCTCGGTACACATTCCCACTCACCTGGCACACATCATACGCGCCCGGGCCATATGTGCGTTAATAGAGGTGAAAATATCACCATCCAATCTATGCGGTCGGTCTCACCCCGTGTGTGTGTGTGTGTGTGAGTTGCCAGGTGTTGGTTGGGGTTGCCCGTAGAGTAACCTGCTAGCAAAAGGTGCCTCAACCGGGTGAAAGGATGAAAATGTTTTCTCCATTTTAGCTCCGATAACAATAGCGCCCGCAGCCCTCTGCATCGCTCGGGCTCTTGCACGTTCTCGGAAAGGTGAGTAATGCGTGTGCTGGTGCGCCAGTACGTACGGAAAACATCAGGCACCAGCAGCAGCGTGGTTTCGCACTGCACGTGACTAGCTTTGGTTTGGTTGGCGGAGATTTTAATTTCTTTCATAAACATGTTTGCAAGACGGCTACAGCTTCACTTGGGGTCGTCACCAGATGGCTTTTGAATAAAATTATTTAAAAAATGGAAACATCGATGCGCATGGTGCTTTGCTCTCGGTGCAATGTCAAGGTATGCTTAAGGAACTGATTGAACAATTTAAATAGTACTACTTGAAGGTATAAAAGCGTTTTGAAATGATGTTTGTAAAGAAATTGCTAGCGTAAGGATGTTATTCACCTCAGCAAGTGGTGAGTTTGATTGACCGAGCCTGGGCGTATGCAATCTGGTGTTTAAATATTAGTTTAAATTCTGTATAAGGCTGTGAAGGGAGTTAATGATAAACTCATATTCTGAGACTGTGAGAATCATAGCTTTTAAAGCACCAAACATTAAAAAGAGCTCTTACAAGACTTTAACAGTACTCTAATTACCTTTAACGACAAGGCCTCCTGGCAGATGAGCCCTTCGGAGAAAGGTCTCTTAGTACGCGAAGCTCCTTGGACTGCGAGGAGGCCATACATTACAGCTGGCAGAGGACCGGATTTCTTGTTTGTTACAAGAGGTAAGCTTAACTACAAGGTCCTACGAGATGAGACCCTGCCACCCAATGAAGCGCCTTAGTACACAGAGCTACCGGGATCACATCTTTGAAACTTGTAAAATACACTATATTTAAGGCAACTTATGTTAAAACATACAAGATAAACAGCTCTAATATCTCTCGAGTTGAAGCACATAAATCCTTTTCCCATTTCGCTAATCTCCTTATCCTTAGTTATGAAACAACTGAAGTCGCTTAGACGTGTGTTTCAATTTGCGTCACTTTAAGCTCAGACAGCTAACCATGATGCATCGCCATACACCATCCACCGTCCCAGGAACACAACCACACACACACACACAGCGACACCGTTAGGCCTTAGGCTAGCAAGTACAAGAGCTTGGTAAAAATAAATGTTGTTTGAATTGGCTTCACTCGCTTCACAAGACAGAGGTAGAATGGAGGAAAGAAAGAAACGCCCAACAACGAATGCATCCTAGCGCCACAAGCTGGACACACGACCGGCCGGGCCGGCCCCGTGTGGAACCTTCATTTTTCACCACGCTACCCTCTAAAGTGTACGGGGACGGATTCTTGTTATGACATCGAGGACCGTTGTTTATTTCATCGCCTTCAACATCCTTTCCAAAACACTTCACCACAATATCATTCATCACATGCTCACAAGTACCGTCGGGCAGGGCGGGACATGCGACTTGCGGGCCATTCTTGTTGATCCTTCGGCGATGGATCGTTCGGTCGAGGTAAAACGGTTTACGGAGCCGGGTAACTTTCACTTGTTTGAAGATAAATTGCACTTTTATTGCCACTGCCGCCTTTTCTTGTCCCTGGCTCGCCCTCCCCAATCCAAACGGGTGGTTGTAGGTAGGCAAACAAAACAAAAAACCCACAACACCAAAACGTGGGCACAACATGGAACGTGCGAAAGAAAAATCAGCCACGAAGGAACGGTGTAAAAAAACGTCCCACTTCCAACTAGCACGAAAGACCGTACCTGTCTCCGAGCGACGCACACCCGATACGGTGGTCAGGACGGACACGGAACAGGCAGTAGGAAAAACAATGTTCACCAAACAGATTTTTCTCTGTCACTTTGCACTTTCGTTACGGTGCCCACGGACCCCTGCAGCAGGAAAACTGATTGCTCCTGGGAAACGGTCCGAACGGTGAAGGAAAAACACGAGAAACCTGCTCAACTAGATGGAGTAGACTAGAGGCAAAGTTTTCGAATAAAATTTAACGAATCATCGAATTTACGAAATAATGATCAGCATGACACGCAACGGCAGATCATGAAAAGATAGACTCTCTACCTGAATAAAATGCGGAAGCGGACGGGGAAACAAGGAACATGCAGCTCTGTACACACAGTCACTTACCTTTTTGGGGCGGAAAACAGCAAAAGCTCCATTTTGTCGTGATTAAGTGGTCAATGAGGGGGGGGGGACGAAAAACAAAAAGCAAACAAACGACGAAAAGGCAACAGCAACAGACGCACATAAACACGCTGCTTAACGTATTCCTTCCACCAGTCCGACATGATTCAGCATTAAGTGGTTCTAAAATACTCTTAAATAAAACACCTCCACAGAATAATCTACCGCTCGAGCGGGGCCGGGCAACGCTTTAAGGCGGTCTGTGGATTAAAGTGTGCGGTGGATCCATTATTTATGTCGATGGCGAAAATCACGGCAGCAGCAGCGGCAGCTAGTGCGACAGTGCTAATTTCCATCCCGACCTGTACCGATGACGTGCGAAAATGAAAGAAAATCAACGCTTTACCGTGCGCGCCGCACAAACCACAAGATTGATTAATAAATCAATAGTCGGGTGCCGACGAACCGGCGATGAAGCGTTTGAAGTGGTCGGAAGCTCCTTCTCACGGAACCGCAAACACACGCACACGCACACGGCCACGCATTAGTGTGCTAAGGGTGGCAGTAATTTAATGCACACCCAAACACCCTCTTATATCGTTGTTACATATTTCAGCAGCACGTAGAGCGGTGGATTAAGTGCTGGAAGGAGTTGCTAAGTAAACTAGCAGGGTTGGATGAGGAAAATATGAGGAAAAAAGTGCATAGTGAAATCACTGATCGCTGCTTGGGAGTCAAATGATTGACAGCTGGCAGCCAACTCGTAAAATGTCCATGAGACAGTTTCTGTTGTCTTCAGATGCAGCGACTTTCAAATCTCGACTAGAGACTCAAATCAAATCATTGTATTAGCTGAACGTGTTCCCACAGATCCTTTTCCATATCCTATAGTAAATTACCCAGAATCGGTTCCTCGATGACACAGGACATTAGAACTGCCTCAGCATTTTCGTGGGACCATTTGGTCATATTTATCAGAAAGTGCAGTACTTATCCAACGACATATAAGATCTCTTGAATTTCAACAAAAATGCTAGTCAAAACGGTTCCGAAACGCATTAGATGAAACCCTTAAAATCTCGAAGGGGGTTGCAAAACAGAAATCTTCACCATGTCAACAATACATCCTGCTTCCTCTACCAAAGAATCTGCCTTGTTTTGAGTTCTCAACAATCGAAGATCCAGTCTTTCACTCGACTTTACATAAACCTTACTTAACCCAGCGTAGGGTAATATCTAGCCATGGCAATCCAAGGCCCATTTAAATTGTAGTGAATAAGAAGAAAAAAACAAACTTGGCAGTTAGATTGCAACAAAATCACTTTTTAAAGAAATAAGAATAAAATAAAATTACTGATTGTAAAACATAAGCAACAGACCAGGAACAGAGAGGATATTTATTTATTGAAACAAGCACATATAAATCGAACAGAAGCTAATAAAAACGATCATCTAACAAAAAAATAATGCAAAATGATAAAATAACTAATTAAAGAAACAAACAATACAGAAAAGTTTAAGAGCAATATAAAAAAAGCATCAAACGATACAATTTAATAAAATAAATAAACACGCACAAAAACAGTTCACATTGCTCGTTGAAGGACTCCCTTCAACTCAGCACCATTTGTAGCTTTAAGCACTTGCTCTGTAAAACTGCATTCACACCCACTTCCTGCCAATCCCACTCAAACCACTAATTAGTTTGCGTAAGATTGCTGGCGGCTCTTCAGGCCGGCACACCGGGCGCCGGACGGGATACCGTGTTGAAGTGTATCAGTTGTGGTTACGCATTCTTTTGACCGCCCGGAACCGCCTTTCGCCAACGGTGTTCTGGCCAAATTCCCTCCAGAATGCATCCCAAAACCACAACCCAAAGCCGCAAACACCTTTTGAAATCGGGAAACCACCAGCACCACCACCATAAGAGCCACGCTGTTCCGTGCTTGAGCGGTTTGGCCGGTCCGGGACGCGTCAGGACGCTACTTGACGCTTAACACATTTCCCAACAATTGCTCCCCGGAGCCCAACCGTTGTGTTGGGGTCTTGCTGTACCGACCCCCCTTTGCTGCTCGAGCAGAAAAAGCACGATAAAAAGAAACATTACGATGTAGTTGCACGCTGAAAGATGGTCCGATGACGGCGTCCCCGGTGGCCCTCGCGATAAGGATGGCTACAGCGACGGCTTGCAGAGAGCCAACCAACCGAGCAGCACTGCAACCGTTTGCGTAGCCTGGGGAATTTTGAAATCTAGCATGCAATTAACAGAAGGCCAACACGACCCGAACCAAGCCCCGGCCACTGTTATCATCAACTGGCTCGGCGTGTACTGTTACGGGTTTGTTGATGTTACGCTTGGCGTTTCGGTTGCGTTACGCAGCGCCATCTGTGAATGAAGCTCCCGACGATGATGGTGGCGGTTGTATATCTTTCCATCGGCTTCATTGTTGTTCATCCGGCTGCTTGCGAGGTGGGGTTTTGCTTCGGTAGCTTATGCTTCCGTTTGCAAAACGGGTGTACCGTTACGACTAGACAGCGGACGATAAGTTATGACTTCCATCTTACAAAGCGTACATAAATTGTTGCTTCTGGAGCGTATGCACTGAGGTGTTTTACGTTCTCCTAGCCAGCCGTTGAAGCGCATTGGGTTTGAGCTTGAAAACCTTTCCGATATTATTTCCAACGGCTCACCAAACTCTTAACAATCATAGAACCCCACGAACCATGTGGCACAAATTAATTTAAATCCTAGTTCCTATTTTTCGAACGCATTCTCCCTCAAGCAGCTGTACTCTGAAACCCTTCCACACCAGCACTGTGGCGCACGGAAGCTCGACAAACAACAACGTTTCCGGCTGCCAGGCAATCCACAAATTCTGACATCTGTCGCCCGATACGATACGGATGCGAAGCGACAGAAAGAAAATACGTGTAGAGCCAGCCAGCGCTCCAGACAAAAGGCGTATGAAAAACAGATAAGTACAGCCACAAAAGAACTGGTGGATCGCTAGATGTGCTTGAAGGTACATCGAGCACACAAATCCCGGCGCAGACGTCTCAAAAACAATCATATTCCAAACGCCGGCAAAGCTATCTCGTTCATGGCAGTTGTTGTTTTTAGCATTTAAAAAACCCGATCCCTCGGACCGCCCCTCAGCCCGGGACGCCGTGCCACCGCCCGCACGGAATTAATGTGCTAAAGTTTTTCCATAAATGTAGATGGTTCCCCTGGAACGGACTGGTTGACATTTGAAATAACAAAACAAACAGCGTTGAAACAGGGATGAGGCGGGAAAGGAACGGATTCAGACTGAATTGGTGGCCCGTCATATATGGTGAGAAGCATAGAGCAGCACTAAACCGAAATACTGTTATAAGAGCAATCGGTTTGCTCGAGAAGAAAAGGGAACCCAATAATTGTTTCCTTTATGGTTTTATATGTTGTATGATAAATTTTAAAGCTTTTTTCAGCACTCTCTCTTGGCCTTCTTTTCGTGTGGACACATTGCAACGGAATGTCTAGCCCTCTCGTGCCCGGTATGGTTTTGACAAATAAATTGAAAATTGCTTATCCCCCAGTGGAGCTGTCAGTTTGACCACGTGACAATCAGTTAATAAACTGCAGGAAGGCGATCTCTCCAGCCGGCCGAAATACGAAAACAATTGATTAGACTGTATTCTTGTGACAATTTTGACAGGTCGTAGATTTTTTCCCCCTCGGATAAACCTATACGCCCTCGACTTCTACGTCTAACGATTCGGGATTTTTAGAAAACGTCTATCGGGCAGAAGTAGCTCACATTTCGGATGGTTCTTTCTTGCTTTCCTTTCTGCTCTTCCTTTCTGTCAACACTGGCAACATATCAGTGGGGCGACATCAGCTGCAAGTGAAATCAGAGCAAATCAAATTAAAGGCAAAAAAGCACTCTCAAGCGCAGACACGTGGGGTGTCGCGCGTGGGAAAAAGCAATACACTGGCACGCTGGCGGTGGTGTTGCCATGGCCAGGGCCAGGAAATATAGGAGTGTACTTCACACAGCAGTACTGGTGGTTAAATTCGTTTTCAACCTATCGGAATAGTATTTTTACCCACTCTTTTTTGTGCCTTAACACACACACACACGGCCAAACACTCCGAAAGCCCGACCGATACGTCTCGGGTGACTATTATATTCGAATCAGGCACCAAGGAGGACTTGCGGCATTCATTTTTCTAGACCACTTCCATCCTGCAGCGAAAATCTGGATACGTGTCACACCGGATACAAGCAATGGAAGCTGCCGTTTTGCTCCAAATCAATTAACCCCGCAGCTCTGGGGTACGAGCATTCGCAAAACGCATTGCGACAATGTCATGTTGTGGAGTGCCGGACCTGCCGTGTATGTTTCGGAAGGTAGTTCTTTCCGGCACAACCGCAATCGCGGTACGGCGTGATGACACAGGCCACAAAAAAAAACCTCCAGCACCACTCGACAAGATATACTATACAGTTCAAGTTTGGAATTGCAAGTTCCGAAAGAACGCTGCGTAACACAAACATTCACCACCACAACCGCCACTGGATGCCTGCTCGATGACGGGGTGTGGTCCGGATTTCCACCGAGCGGCCACACACACACGCACCCTCAAGGACCGGTGCAACCGCGAACCAAGCGTTTTTTCGCTTTCATGTTTCTTTTTTTTTTGCTGCCGTCGATCGGTGGAATCCACGGACACACAAGCGGAATGTATCATATTCGCCCCGATACGTTTCCAATCCAATGCCAAGTACTTCGAGTGTAAGCTTTGAAGAGCTTTACGGTGGGGGCACACATTTTTGCGTCATATTATCGCGGCCTCTCACCGGTGAGAGATATTTGTGGGCGAAATGATTCCTGGAAAGAGGCCGCCGCCGGGTGATCGGTGAATGTGAACATGTTTGCCCCGGTACATTAAAGAGCAGCTTTGGAGCTTAATTTTATGGCCATGAAAACTGTTTCTACATTCCATAACAAACTGCTTTCTTTCTACTTTTTTCTTCCCCCGAAACCCACACGAAGAGAGTAGATCAATCGTATGCTAAATGCAGATCCATTATCAATTTCTCAATAGCACGTGGAGCACCATCGACCAAACCCAAAGACCGCTGGCAGATCAGGATGCCGGTAGATGGCGCTCGGGCGGAGCACAAGAAGAAGGATTAAATTTCCATTAACACTGCACTCATCGCCATCTGTGTGCTCTGTAATTGGATTATGATGGCATTAGACGCTGCTGACGCTCCGACTGCAGCCTCTTCGGGATCCTCTTCAAGTTCCGAAAATTGCTCTTTGATGAGCTACGCTTGTTGTTTTGCCCCGGATCGAACCGAACTGCGTGTGTCGTCGAGCGCCCATGTCAACAAGTTTCAGACCAACTTTCCGCCCGGGCTCCCGGCCTAATTGCATCGTGTCCTCCATCCAGACTGCCGGAGGAAGCCGGTGACCTCGTTCCGGGAGAAATATACTTATATTTTATAAATACATGTGTTGATTGTGTGTGGAGCTTCTTTAATGAACTAATGATCGCTTTAAATCCATTCTAATCCACAGCACGCAACACACTTCTCGATGGGGACTGACTAATTAATTTTCGATCTTTCACATCTTGACTGCGGAAATGTTGGGTTTTCTCCCCGATTCGGAGCTCATGTTCCCCGCAGGCTTATTACACACAAATTTCTTCAACTTCAGCGAAAGACCTAGATCGGTGAGCGTTCTACTCATCATCAAAGGAGCGCAGGCAGACAGGCAGACAACAATACCGATTCGTCATAATGAAAATGCTTAACCGATCATATCAAGTACCTGCCTGGCGGTGACTTCAGTGTCCAATTAGAGGCGACCCGATTTAGCAGCCGGCCAGTGCATCCCATCGAACTGTGCGCTACACCATTTTCCAGTCGACTTGATAAACGTACAAAGCGATTACGGAAGATGTCGTCCGTCGGTGGTGTGCGTCGCAAACCCTTCCGCAGCAGCACCGCCCGTTTGAAGTGATAGGTCGTGCGGGCATAATTAAAACCTCTTCACGTGGCTAACGAAGACTTCGGTTGCATCGTCATGGTAGCGACCGCAGCAGCGCAATGCAGACGCCCAACCAAACTTCTCAACTGAAGGCGCCGCAACCGAAGCGTACAGAATGCAAGATGCAGTGCAAGCAAGCTGCACACATTTCAGCCAATCAGTCATCAAAGCAGAAGCGAGCATGCGAAACATGGCCAGCACATTCCCGTCACGTTCATGCATTCGACCTTTTGGGTGCTTTCGTAAGAAGGAATCTTATCAATTATTGCTCGGCCCGGTCCAGGCACGGCGGACGACGAGTGCGACAACTGCACGAGCTGCACAAGCGGACAGCGGTTCATCGGTAGTCGGTGTTGTCCTATCATGTGTCACTTGACTGGTTTTTGGGCGTACAAGCGTTCACCTCTCTCTCTCTCTCTTTTTGTAACTGACTTCAATAGAGCTGATTAGATGGACTTTGCTTGAAGGAAAAACGAATCTCTATCTTCTCAGACCTCATCGCCCTCCGAAAGACGATTGATGATTCCTGCTGTCTCTTTAATGCTATAGTTTATGAATTTCTCATCATCCCTTTAACATTTAATAGCATCTCGCTATTGTAACGGCCGCTCTTTTGCTGTCAAATTAACGAGATAAGACGCTAAGGATTATCGGCCGGAATCTCATCGAACAAATAATCCCTTTCGAATTTCTCAATCGTTCCGGCAACCGTTTCCTTTCCCGTTTGGTGTGCTCTGTCACTGTCTGTCTGTGTGTCGGCCATGTTCCGGTGATGCTGATGATGATAGGAATCGTTAGATTTATAACGATTCTGATCCTAACCTTGAAAGGACCTAATCTTCACGCTCACAATCGGGGTTTTCGGCTAGCGTCTCGCATCTTTGTAGCGGGCTCGCAACCGAACCGAAAAAGGCTGCCCGGCTCACCCACATTTCCTCTTTTCCGACGCTAAGGAAGACTTTTGATTTGATTGCATTCAGAAGCGTGGCTTGGCGAAGGAAGAACAACAAACAGCTTCACGACCACGGCGCTCCGGTTTCGGCTGCCCATTGTCCGACTGGTCGTTTCGCCATTCGAAGGAATGGTGATAACATTGTTATTGACAAACATGATGCTCCACACACAACCGGGCTGACCTTCTTCTGGTGAACCACTCTCATGCAATACGGTTTGGTCATCCGTTTATCCCGTCGGTCTTCTTCAACCACGCATCCCCGGCCATTAATAGAATCGGGGGTGGGGGGGGTGTTTGGGGTTTCTTCATCCCACCCTTCCCTCAACGGATTCCTGTCCGGTCCAGCCTACACGAACTGGAGTGGATTTTGTTTTTTCATGTCTGAATTTTATTCGATTAGAATTCAACCCTTAGCCGACCTTTTCGATGCCGGCCGAGGACTTCTGTCACAAATCTTGCTACCCCACTTTGATCGACACCGGAATTCGATTGTGCGTCTGAAAGAGCGCCCGGGAACACTTTGGCGATGACCATTCCACGTCAACTGTCTCGTCCAACTCTTGGTCTCGCACTTGATAGCTGTTTTTCCGTGGTGGAATTGTTTGCTTTACATTACCACGGGACGGGATTTTATCTGCGTGTAAAGCGAATGTTTTCAAACTTCTGCTGTTTTATGTCTTGCATTTGTATCTCTTTGATATTTTCACATCGGAATTGTAGATAAACTAGACCACCTGATAAATGCTTTTAATTTATTTGAAGACACTTTGACGACCGATATTCCCTAAAGTTAGTAGCAGATTGATCAAATGAATATTTGCACGGGTCCACCAATGACTGAGTATGTGTTTGGATGGAGTCATGTTCATGTCTATCAATATCAAGTTCAAGCCTTAATAGGCAACGAGTTCCAGAGATTGATCGAGGTCTTCGATCGTCATTGACCCTTAAACTTCCCATATCACTGATGGATATCTCATACTTCGAACGAAGAACGATTGGGACCTTTTAGACAGCAAGGTATCTCGGTAGACGAGACCTCTTAAAATGCTAGAACCTTTGGAAAAAGACTCTTTATCCTTGAACACCGAGGAGTCCTGGTAGATGAAGGCCAGGACTTCATCCGCCAGTGTTAGTCCAAAATCTCTAACAGATTTATACTATGAAGTTACGCTCGATAATGTTGGTGCAACATGTGGGGCGGTCCTGTGGCCGAGGCGATAACGGCGCCGGTCTTCACACGGCAGGACCGGTGATTAAATCCCATCCAGACCGCCTCAATGTACGCAGGACTGACTACTTTGCTATGGGTGAAAACTAAGTCACAGAAAGCCAGAAACGACAGACCGAGGCCTCTCGATGTTGTAGTGCCAAGGAATAAGACGTGTTCCAAGTCTTTTAAGCTGAGTGCGATTTGCGAGTGCTAGTGAAAATCGCTCATGTTAAATCTAACCTAGAAATTATATGTACATTTGTCGAGGTCCGCCAAACGCAATTCGCAAGATGAATTCACAGGAAAAATGGATAGTGCGAATGAATCTATTTCTCAATAATACAAGGACAATAAATGTTTGAAAAAAAAAACTTTCCAAATGAATTTGCATATGAAATTCTGAAAGTTTATCATTTTAGATTAGGCGTAAAAGTCTACCCAGAACAGTACTTATAACATTGGATATTGCCCATCAATACAACGGTGATGGGAAATTCTAAGAGAAGCCTACACATGGATCCACAGTTTTCCAGAAAACATCAATCGCTATCTCAACTAAAGCATCACATTTCCCGGACTAAAAATCTAACCACCGTTTCGCACGAAAGCGCCGAAATTGATTAAAAAACTGAAATAATAAGCAAACGCCCTTTATTATTTCGTAGCATTAGAGGCGAACGCTTATCAACGCATATTTGCACACTGATTAGCAACAAACCGACTGTGCCAAAAACTAATCCCCTCCAATCTATCAAGCAAGCTAGCAAGCCAAGCGTGGGGAGAATATCCCTCTGCTCTGATTAAAAATTAGTCACAACATCAAAGACATGCACTCATTACGTGCCCTCCCGTGGCTACAAGCGACCCAGAACGCCTTCTTGTTGTGCCATACCGGGCCAATCTATTTCAATCAATAAAGGTTTGTGTTGATTTCAAAATTCATACTCATACCCACTACCCCGACCAACGGATACACTGGCCAACGAAGCGAGGGAAGCAAACAGCAGCAGCAGCAGCAGCAAAAAAATCCCCTTTTTCGCGCAACACCGCGATTTGGTATGCGAATAATTTCGGTTCGGCTACGAAAACCCCCCCCCCCCCCCCCCCCAACCCTGGGTGCTTTCATTATTTCGGCTAACCTTTCGAGAAACGCCACCATCACCCAGATACGTCCAATCGGATACCGAATTGTTCGATAAAAATATTCAAAGCAAAACTGTGTACTACGGGGTGGAATGTTTTTCTCTTTTCTCTCCCTTGTATCGCAGTCACCCAGTCGCGAAGCATGTGGAATGTGGCGTGAAAAATCGCTGAATCGGTTCGGCAAAGCGCTTCACTCAATAACGCGACCGGAGCTGTGCGTTCCCACCACTACCGTGGCTGCTGCGCTGGGTGACGAATTTTTCCTTCGCAAAACTTTACGGCTCAATAGCATAGCGCAAACATCCGCCTTTTATCATGTAAATTTGATTGGATTTACTCGCGAATATTCTGCCAGAGCCGCCCGAAAGCAGAAGCGCCTCCTAAGCCGGCGGCCCCACTTGTGCGCTCGGGCATCGATTGATGGAGAAGTCATGCTGCGAGAAGTGCTGAGTGATACCAGCTACCTCGAACCTCCACCGATCAGTGTGGTGTGGCAGGCGTAGTGTGGCAGGCGTGGTAATCTTCGACGAGGTTTTCAGCCCACTTCAATGGAATTGATTTTCGGTGTGATGAAATTTGGATTTACTTTTCATGCGCCACATTATAAATCACAACAAAACCTTATTCGGAGGCATTTTTTGCTGGCTTTCACTTTTTCTTGTCCTTCATGCAGTATGTAGATTCCGTATTTTTTCTCCCCTTTTAAAACGTCTTTTCGATTCTTGTCTGCAGACGGCTTTTACCGGTGTTTGCATTGTTGGAGCCGACTCCTGTTTTTTTTTTTTTGCTCGCTGCCATTTGACACACTTACGAACCAATTGATCCTGCCAGCGATTGAAAAGGGATACAATATTGATCTTGCCGAGGGCAGATACTGGGTGTAAGTTTATTAAAATATGCTTTTCCCTTTTCCAATTTCCTAGCAAAATGCTAATGCAGGTAATGGGTTCGAATGGAAAAGAATACCATAGAAAGGAGAACCATACAGCGATAGGTGAAACTGTTTATAGCTAACGCTTCTGAGCTGACAGTTACATACAAGCGAGCTCTCGCTTGATCAAGGCCTTCAGGTGTCAGGCAAAGTTTGACGTTTACTTAATAGTTTTTAAATAGCTACTCGTCCCGAAACCGTTTCGTCACTTTTCCCACAACTACCGGTATTGCGTGTAGACATGTACTGAGCAGCAATACATTTTGCATGAGCACACTCACGACCCGCTTAACGACTGTCGAGCATGATTGAAGTGTATAAATCATCACACTTTAAAAGTCACTTGCCGCAGCACACGGACCCGTTTTGGGATGGCGGCGGACACACAAGACACGGTTCGTGCGGCGAAAAAAAAACCGGGCGCCATCGTTTGAAATCAATTACACTTCCTTTATCTTTATCGAAAAATTGATTTAAAGTGCATGTAACCATGAACCTGGCCACCTTCTCGTACGCTAAAAGCATACATTTTCCTTCGATACTTTCCATGCACCGAAAGTGGGTGCTCCATGTTGGAACCCTTTCGCATGCGAGGCCCGTCCTTCGTGGGGCAAAATAAACGGGGCAGAGCAGTGTTTACCGATGTTGGAGTGGTTCATGTTCTGTAAGCCGGCTCTCGACCATCACCGCCACCGCCCCGTCATCGCCATCGTCGTGAGGATAATCGACATGTCGTGTGTACGGCTTTTTGCCGTTGTACTACAACGGTTCGGGTGCGATTATGGCGTAAAAGAGGGGTCGGATCACACACACACACAGCATTGAGGTAAAAGCAACAGTACTTTCCACGTCATTGCTTTTTTTTTTTTTGTTCGTGATGCCTTGTTTCCCATTTCTAAGTAAATGTACAGCAACTAAACAGCAACAACGACGAAACAAAACGAAAAAAAAAACCGGGACTTGATGGTCGATTTTTTGTCTTTCTCCACGACAATCGGGTGCACAAGGGATAGAACAATGTGTGCACGGTGCTACCGCTACTACCTTCTGCTCGTTTCGGAAAAAATAGAGCCAATTGAATGTAAATGTCGCTTTCAGCGATCAGTAAGAAGATTGGGGATACCTAAACGATGATAGTGTATGGAAAACCTGGAACCATGGGGATGGCAAATCCCACTTTGTGGATGTCTTTGGCCTTTAAGTCTTTTGTACAGCGCAGTCGGGAATGAAATACATGCTGCTCCCGTGGAGGAAAAAAAAACCGGGGGATCAAACAAAAGACCAAAAAATTCAATAACATTAAAAGGACTGCACGAAACCGCTTGGAGGGAGGACCAGCCATCCCTGTAAGCAAACGATGTGATGAAAAGTGGTGCCATGTTGGGGCGGGGGAAAGCGGGAAACAAGGGAAAAAATATATCCCCCGACGTATCCGGTAAAATACCTTGTTAACAAAATTATGGCACGAAATGGGGCATAAGCCCGTCGGCAGGGAGGAACAGAGTTTAGTCACGCGCCCACTCGATAACGCAACATGCAACATGAGAATGCGAGTATGTTAAAGATGGTTTGGGAAGGAGGCAAAGAGGGTGTCGAAGGCCTTGGACGAAAGAATAAAGAAATGAAAAAAAAAACAAAGAAAATTTCAAAAAGACACAAATAAAAATATAAATAGAATAGAAAAGTATATGAATAACCATATCAATCATGAAGGATACAACACAAGCAAAAAATGGTCGAATTAAATTAAAGTAATAAGATTCTAATAATAAGAGTAAGGGATCTAATTTAATTTTATGGTAGAAAGCAAAAAACAAAAAAAGTCATACAATCTATTCTAAATATAAATGTAATCGAAAGTTTACAAAACAGCTGAGTATTTTAAAAATTAAAAAAATAACAAAAAAGGAGAAATAAATGAAAAAAACAGAAATAAATAAACAAACAAAAACAAAAATTATAAGCTATAATAAACAACTATGGGCGACCCGGTGATAGAAGTGACAGCAGCGCCAATCTTCAGTTATCAGAACCTGGGTTCAAATCTCATCTGGCCCGTTCCCCCCTAGTGAGCACTGACTATCCAACTAAGCGGTATCAACAAGTCTAGTGGGCCAGAAATGCCAGACATTACCTAAGAGGTTGTTAGGCCAAGAAATAAGAAGAAGAAAGTAAATGTAAAAAATAAGTAATTCATGAGATACATTTTTGATCACTAATAATCAATAAAGAAAATTTAATTCTTAAATTATCAAAATTATTAGTATTTATTAAAATTGTCTGTAGAGATTTTACCGGTTGTGAAAAGGAGTATACTTGTCTTGTTTGGGAGTGTGTGGCGAATAGATGGAAATCGTTTGGAAGTTGCTTTTGTAATATTTATTCAACTGTCAATTTACAAATTCAAATTACCACAGTTCATTTTTCAAACATAGGCGTCTGGTTTATACTATATATTCCTAGTGTTGCCAAGTGTTCGTTCTATTTCATGTAATACAAATTCGAATTTAAATATTTTCATGTAACATCTAACTGATAATTTCTATTTATAATATTCCCATCCAACAGGCTAAAACAATTATTTCAAACCAATATTTTAATTGGAAGCAAGTTATTCATCACATGCAAATTACATAAGGGTACCAAGTCCGATCTTCACACGCCAAGTCTTGACATCGGGCTTTGAATCCCATCTAAACCGTACCCCAGTAGTGAGGGCTGACTATCCAGGCTTCGTAGAATCAACAAAGTCGAGAGCTCCATAAAATGACCGTCATGACCAGGCAGCTTGTATAGCCAAGAAGAAGATGATTCATAGTGTTAACATGTTGAACACTCTCAATAGCAGATAATTTTTCATTGTTGATTTTTTTTTTCTGTCTTTCAAAAATCTCGATCGCTTTTGTGAGAGTAAGATCCGTTCACTTTACGTGAGAGAGAATTCTTAAACAATGCTTATGGCAGTCAACGTACTAAACCATCCTAAAAACATGTGTTGATACAGCTATGCATGATCATCCTTTCTAGCGTTGTCTCTTTTCGTCAAACGTGAATTACGCAGAGGCCTACATGAACAGTGTAATGCTTAAAATATCTACACGAAAAATTACAAAACAGAAATGTTATACACATCGCAACATCCTATAAACATGAGCTCAGCATTGTACGCTCCCTGCAATCACCTTGACTAAGAGCGTCCTATTCCGACTGGCTGTTTATCATAGGTGAATTATACAAAGCCGTACATGAACCACGCCGCCAACTACCCGGAGGGCACTCACGTTTACATCCATTCGTTGACAGGTACAAACCGTGTAGGCGAGCGAACGACTACACCGTTTCATTTGCTGTTGCAGTATGCATTTTGCAAGGGCATGCGATTTACCCCAAAACACACCACTTCCCGGACGACACACGGTCATCACTGTTTGCACTGGTAAATACTAGCAAACAAATCATGTAAAATGTACCAGCTATGTGATGAATCCCGGGCTACGAGCTGCGGCATTCCGCCATACTTTACCTTGCGCCGAATAAATGGTGTGGTCAACAAAAATGTTTTCCTATTACTTTTTTACGTCCTCTGTTCTCTGTCAGCGGCTCGCTCTGCTGACACGGATGCTTGCTGTTGGCGCGAAATGGAAATGCTAGGCGTGCAATTTATGTTTATGTGACTTTGTGTGTTTTTTTATTCGCATGGACAGTTGTGAATAATTTGAAACTGCGACATGAAATTGTAGAATGAAAAAGTTATGAAACTAAGGAACTGCTCGCTATTGAATGTGTTTAGTAAATATTAGTTTCCTTCCAATTTACAACAGTTTACTTGCCTGTTTTGTGCTGTGTAAACATTTTGGCCCGTAAGCTCCCCCCTGGCGGGTGTAGAATTTCCGATGCTCATAGAAACACTTATCGATTAACCGCCCAGGCATGCCCGGGCATAGGGCCGTCGAGCAAGAGCACACAATTTGTGGTCTACGGTTAGGTTACGGCTGCCCCTGAACCGGGGAGCAGTCCCGCTTGAACTTTATCCACTCGGTTCGCACCTCGATTTGTTAGGATAGGATTTTATTTCCAGCGTTCGGTTACAAATGCCTTCCGGTTGCTGAGATTCTTTACCTTCGCCCACCGCACCAGACGAGGGAGGGTTCGAGGACCTTCAAATACCTCCGCTGCAAGAAACTGTAGGCTACCGATGGAGGTTTGGCTCCCTTCTAACTCGCTCTCACCCTTATCCAACCCCAACCTCACCCCTCCCTCCCCTCCCCAGCACCAAATAAAGACGGAACTGAAAATCTGAGACATTATCGCACCTTCAATTTTCCAATAACCTTTTCGCTTATTGGTCGTCCGTGCTGTGGCCTCCGTCCGTGTGTGTGTGTGTGTGTGTGTTGGCAATGGCTTTTCCGTCCATATGTGTAGGAAGATGTATGCCGGGAATGTTCGGGCAACCGGAACGGTAGAACGTAAAACATCCTATAGACATATGCAACCAAGCCGCAGCACACAACAAAGCCATTTGAATCCTTCACCGACAGCTCCCACTTCCCAGAGTTCCACCGTACTGGCAACCCAGCGCAACCGAACGCAGCAACATAACCAACAACTTAAGGTACCAACATTTATCAGTGTCAGCCAATGAGGTATAACTTCCTGCCAGCGCCAAGTAATTCGCCAAGTCTGCCGAGAGCCGAGCAAGGCACGCATCCGTGAAGTGGCTGCCAAGCCTTTGCGCCGACGGGTGGAAAATTCCTTTCCGGCTGTGCTGTATCGTACCGAACGGCCACGGGCAACGGAATTTCTTTTCAACACCCCTTTACGCGGTTCGGTAGCATCCCAACACAAGTGCCTTGGCCTGCCAACAAGGATGCTTCAAGACGCTGTAAAACGACGCACGGTTTCGTCAGTCGCTTCGGCCCGCACAGATGGCTCGCTGACGCAAATGAAGCGAAGCCAAGCCGCAGATCCGGTTAGGTCCCCGTTGGGCAAAATGCAACCGATTGGCCGACCGGGGTGTCGGAATGATGCACGGTTCCGATTTTCACGGTGGTTTGGTACGTGCCAGCCGTACATGCACCCGAGCAAAACCATGCCAGCTGGCTCGTTCCGTCCCGTGCCGTAAGGGAGGAAAATCTGTTTTTTCGCCTCCAAGAACGGAGATACGTCTTGCGATTGCTTCGCAGCAGAACCGTTGAAGGGAAAAGCGTTGTAATGTGTGGTAAATGTATTAAAATGTGTATCATTTGCTTGTTCGGCTTATGGCCATGTCGGAATCAATATGTTAATAACGAATCGGTACTATTTTATTGCATTTTATTTAAAAGTTTATAAAATGCATTGTACAGAGTGTTCTCAATTGATTTGTCAAATTGAACTATCAAAATTACCAGTCAAAATCTACATGTCCTAGAAGTATCGTTAACTTTAGAGCTTTTCTTTAGTAGCCCAACGACTGAAAAGCTTCCTTCGCTAGAGTCTTACTTGTAACAGTCGGCTTGAAGCTTCTAATTGATCCATTGCTAGCAATATTTGACCAATTAAATTTTTCCCCCGAAACGATGCAGCAACCCATTGACACCGAGAATGAATGTTCCTGCCGGGATTAACACGCATTACCAATTTCAATCAAAATGCTAATGATTTTACTTAGTGCACTCAATTTAGCCGATATGTGTTCGGTAGCAAGTTAAGAAGCAGGGCAAACTTCACTGTGAATCACACACCCGGCCCGACCATTTCTCCCCCCTCTTCCCTTCCTCCTAACCCCTTTCAACCACACCGAAATGCATGTGATAAATTAAAAACAAATAGAACTATCGTTAAATCACTGCCCGCCTTCTCGCACTCGGCCGAACTTTGGCTGCTGCTGGTGGAGCCCGGTGGCAATAAAACTTCATGAGCCCCGGTACATGCACCGGCGCAAAACTTTCGTTGGACAGCAGCGCTAGTGCTCCCGGGCGCATGTACGACCTGCCCGGGCGTATGTTGCACACTCAATCACTCACTACGGCCACCTGCCACAAGCCGTCCAACTGCATTTCGGGCGAAACATTCGACGGTTAGGCAGCGTTCACGCGCGCATATATATCCTTCCCATTAGACTTTCCGCCGGACCGGGGTGGGTCGGATCTATAATGGCTTTTGTGTTATCTACCACCCACACTTTAAAACGTCGGGAGGGTCAAAACCTTCCGGCGTACTCTTTCAATTTCTGCTCCCCATGCGTTTGCCAGCTACCGCGTCGGTCGGATACTTGCCAGCTATCAACTGAGAAGGTGAGAAGCTCGTTTCCGTTCTTTTCACACTCCGGAATTTGCACCTCCAGCCGGGGTGGGTGAGTAGCCCTTTTTTACCCGTAGCCCCCATAAACCATTTAACGATTCGCTTCCAAAACATTCAACCCGTACGACGTAACCGGTGTACGGCAGAAGCTGGAAGCACTTAAATACTTCAACCTGCAACCACGAGGGCGATCGTATTGCGGACGTTATTTTATACTACAACAACAGGCTGTGCGGAAGCAGAGTGTGTTTTTGTATGGCGTAGCGTAAAATGGGATTAGAAGCGCTTTCGCAGGCTTCGTTGGGGAGTTCAGCAGTTTAAACGGAAGATCTGGCTTAGCGAAGAACTGTCCGTTTCGTGTCCAAAGGTATCTAATATGAAGACTATTTTTTAACGGAATGATGGATTAACTAGCTACGGTTGGAGTCAATCGTTCCGGGAGAGTTTTAACCATACGTGTTCATTTTTCGGTAATTTTCACGCCAAAGGAGACGTTCTGAAAATTTAATGTTCACATTACAGCTACATGTGTTCATTGACAAGCGTGTTTTGTGCAGAAGAGCGTAAAATGGAACATGAGGCGAATTTCAAAATCTGATAGAGGCACAGATATCGGTGATAGTAGCAATGAGACTTGATGTTCCTGTTAAGCAATAAGCCTACATCTTCTTCTTTTTTCTTGGCCTTGGCCTAAATCGTCTAATTTATTTTGTACATTCGTTATAATTTCATGGCATCTTTATGGAACACTTACTAAATTAAAGCTGAAAACACCTGTTAGTGTTTGCACATACAGATTTCATCGAACAGTCCCAAAGTTTAAAATAATAATTCAAAGCAAAGAGCGCTCTCTTGGAACGATCGAAAACGTTTCGAAAAACAACCCGCTTCGTATCTGTTAGTCTTGAGCTTCGGTTCGGTTGCCTAGAAATCACTAAACGCTTCCAAAAACATAGAGCAAAATCAATTTAGCACTGCAAGCGAAATAAACCAAACAAGCATAGCTAAATTAAATCAAAGCACCATCAAATCAACATTTCTGCACCACAACCGCACCACAAACGGTAAGTGAAATAATTCCAAAAAAATCCATCCAACATGGCCAACTTGGCAGGATGACGTCTCTGCTTTTACACAGACGTGCTGGAATTTAATTTTAGACCAATCCAACCTGTTTTTATCCCTAGAAAAACACACGCAGTTCAACCTGAACCTACCCGATATCATTTCATCACCTCAATACAGTGATGTGCGTATTTACATTACCTCACATTGAAGCAACATGAATTGATTTTTACCGACACGCACACACAAGCTCAATAACCGTTTTCAAAACAAATAAGAAAATTAATTCCATTCAATGGCAAAGGTCTGCCGCCGTTTGGGTCAGATAAAAGCGAGAGAGCAGCAAAATAATTACTGGACCATGTACCAACACACACGCATACACACATGGTGGAGTTTTTTTTTTTTTGTTGGCTCACACGGTTTCCCAATTTCCCCCAACGTTGACCTACAAAACTATGCTCTTTTTTCCTGCTTGTTTTGTGTGAAGCGTACATACATCGCAATCAAAGCGTAAGGTTCACTTTTTGAAGCCGAACCGTGTCCTTGTATGCATACACACACACATACACATGCGACCGAAAAACTTCGCCCCATCATCATCGTCAAAAGGAGCGGAACAAAAACAACCGAAAGGATAACATCAAGCTCATAAGCGGGCCTGGTCTGGCTGGGTCTGGCTTGGCTTGGCCCGGCCTGCCCGCTCGGCTCGGTTACGTATCGAGCGTCCTAAACACAACATAAGGAATATATAGTAAAATATTAGATACGGTACCTTGTTTGCTCAGAATCGGTTACGCTCGCTCGAACAACCTCGGTCGTCGTCCGGACCGAAAATGGACGTCGTCGTCGTCGTCTTTTCGACTCTGCACCCGGTGAGGTCGAACGGTGAGGTCCTTCTCCAGACTAAGCACACACTCACACACACATACACGCACGCACTCACGCCAACCGCTCAAGAAACTCGTAGCGACCCGAGCACCACCGCCAGCAGCCGACCAGCAATATAGCACTGGCAGAGAAAATTTAATTACTATTCCGTTTTTCCCTGACCTAACCGGAGCCCACCAGCCGTCGTCGTCGTCGTCGTCGTCGGCCCACGGATTGAGCTATGCCACTGTAATGCTGCCGCTGCGGACCATCCGAAAGATCCGGGGTTTTATTTTTCCCACCGACAACACAATCCAGCTTACAACACAATCACTTCCCTTTTGGGGGATGGCGCGCACACACACACACAGAACGCGGAACACCGAGGAACTGCTTTACACTTATCTTTTCACTGCGTTCTTTAGCGTCTATTATTTCCGGTGGATTGGTTTTTCTACGAAATGAAGGGGCAAGCGGAACCGTTACGTACACGTTTAAAATGGCGCATTTTCAATTATGTTAAATGGCGGGACTCTCGAGCGTTTGATAAACTTGATGGATTTAGTTTAAACCTAAAGGCTCTTAATGGAAAAGCTGCAATTTTCCTATACTGTTTTAAAGCACTATAGAGCTTACAGCTCAAAACACCCAAATCAGCTGCTAGGCGCAAGTAAAACACCTGCAGAATAATGTTATTATCGGCTAATGGGAAATATTGCCTGTGCTATTTTTTTATTCCTCTTCCTCTCAAAATCTAATTATTTCTCACTCAATTTGACGCATCGACACACCGTTTTACACGAAGCTCGACAGTTTGGCTCGAGCAAAACAAACCAGACGGGCAACAAATAGCAAACAAAAAAGTACGATACGCTAAAACAATTATTAATACAGTGAAGAAAAATGTGGGGAGAGTAAACACACGTCAGGCAGGTATATGGGCGCACGGTGCGTATTTGACCGGGGACAGAAAAAAAATCCTTCCCGGTCAGCCCTTTTATCAGGCGAGCGAACCTTCGGACGAGTACCTCCTGCTGGCAACGTGCTGGTTTGAAAGTGTTTTATTGCATTACGTTTGGCCAATGCAAACGTCGCTTTCCGCCCCTTTTTTTGCCCCGGAAATGCCGGACTGAACTGGAGTGGAAAAATTCGTACACACTTTCTTCTGTGTGTGTGTGTGGACGGGAAAATCTCACCCGAAAAACCGCCATAATTGCGATTAGCGCTGAGCCCCCAACGCACGTCGGCACGCACCGGACACCGAGGGGTTTGTTATTATTTGCTTCTTTTCTCCCTCCCCAACCCTTTCGGGAAAATTCACGCCAACTCTTTAACTGAAAGGGGAAGGACGGATGGGTCAGGAAAAACTCATCCGGCACTCGGTCCGTCTCGCCCTGTGAAATGGCGAAACGCAATAAAATACACAATTTATCTCACCCCTTGTGACGAGGAAAAACGGAGTGGGGAAATGTAGTGGGACAGTATAAGGAGGGAAACAAAAAAACAAGCCCAGTGGCCACGCGTTTTTGTTTGAAGCGCCACGTGAGCGTGTGAAACGGTTTATTTTCCCGTGGAACTTAATTTCGTTCGCCGGACGTGAACTGAAAAAGCAGATCGCTGCACGGCAGCAATAAACAGCAGCAACTCCAGTGCAGAAAAAGCTCCCTCACACACACACACACACCCGGAACGCTGCCACGTACAGCCGCGCGCATCAGTAAAGGCAGCTGTTGGGAAAAAGCTGACCGACTGAAGAGTCGAGTGGTAGCGGCCCGAGGTCCGAAAAGCATAAAATTGGCCGAAAAATACTTGCTAATTGATTTCAATCATTTTTTAGGACTTTCAACCCCTCGCGAGGAAAAGCCCACCCACCCCGAACTTGCAACGGCGGGAGTGCAGGCGTTTTTCTTCTTCTCTCCATCTTCCATTGGCCACTTCACATCGTTGATCGTTTCGAGCGATGTTTTATCTTTTCGTCTCGTTTTTTTTTTTTGGTTGATTTTTCTTTTATTTTTAAGTTGTTTTTCCTCTCTTTCCCCCGTTTTCTCTGCTCTTATTTATTATGTTGCGAAACCACTCAGATTCAACTACGGAAGCTGGCCTGGAGGCCATCTATCTTTACCGCGCGCGTACGGGTCACCACCCAAACCCAATGGTCATTAAGTGGGGGGTGGATGATTTTATTTCTGTTGGTTTGTGCCTCTTTTTCCGAGGGCTTTTCCGTGCGGATTTTTTTTTCGTCTTCTTTTCGCTTCTCTCTCTTTCCTCTATGAAGCGTTTATGAGAGACAGTACAAATAAAATAGGCACCCCTACGGAGCCTAACAAGGGATGTTTTATTTTCCTTCACCGTTCACGCCCAATGGTGGTCTTGTTTGTGGAAACCGCTTTACAGCTTTTCCTACCTCACCAATTTTCTTCTATTCTTTTTTTCTTCTTTTTTTCTGTAAATGTGTGTGTCATTTCAGCATTTCGTACACCGAAACCTAATTACAAGCCGATTCCGCCGTCATGGTGATACGCTTGCGTTTCGCTTAATTTGCACCGCTATCAATTGCTTTCTCTACCCGTCTGGTAGTGTTTATGGGGCAGGGAAAAGAGGCGAAAAAAAAAATCCACAACAAACACCAACAGGAAATGCTAGGTATTAAACTAGCTCCGGGCGATCCCAAGTATCAAGCGAGCGAGCGTGAGAGGGTGTCTTAAAGCAAACCAACAGAACACTTCATCAACCTAACCAAGGAGCAATTAGGAAAAAAAGGCGATTAATTAAAACACCTGTTAACAACGGTGTGTCAAACGTGAGTTTTCTTCTTTGATTTTTTACTTTGGTGTTTTTTCCTTGAAGTTGGAACACAATTTTTTCCCTTTTTGTATCGTCCTAAAACCCTGCTAAATTTTTTACTTTGATTTTTATCTTTTTTTTCTAAAACATGTATGAAAGGAAGCTTTCAATATTTGTTTGATTTGTTTTCTTCATTTTTTCCTTTTTGTTCTTAGCTCCCCATGACGTTCACATTTAAAGAGCAAAAATATTGTTATTCTCCTTTTGTTTTTGTCTACTTACTCCACCTCAAAGCGTTTTACTATTCTGTTTGAGGATATTTGTCTTTTCCTATTTTGTTCTAATCCTTAGCTTTTGTTTTCAAATATTTTAAAAAGATTTCAAGATTATTTGGGCCATTTCCAAGAGCAAAACTGCCTTTTATTTTCTTTTGGTTTTTTTTCTTGTTTGCTTCATTAGAAACCTTTTCACTTTTTTGTTCTTTATACATGCCTTTTTCTATTTTTTCCTTCCATTTTCCTTATCAAAGATATTTCAAGGAAGGATTTAAATGTTTTCCTTATTTATGTTACGTGTTTTATACTTTTTTCCTAGAAACTTAATTTCACAAAAAACACTTCCAGGTACACGAACGTTTTTAATTTCCTTTTTTCCCCCATTTTTCTAACATTCACCACTAAAACCATTTCGCTACACACCTCTAAACCGGGCAAAAGAAAAAAGCCAACCGTTTCTCTGCTCGTCTGTTATTTTAACGCTACGCTGGAATGCATTCCATCACCAGGGAGGGAAAAAAAACACGCGCACAAACACGCTGTACGTTCATGATGGAATGTAGCCGCTTACACAATTCTTGTTAATCTTAATTAAAATGTCTCCCAGACACTAAGACCAGCCGGCCCGACCACCCTACCCAGTACCGGGCGCCCAGCTCCGAAAAAGTCTTCGGATCATCACCGTCCGACTCGACGCTACGCTCGGCGTGTAACGTTAGCAACTGCTGACGCGACTAATCCTTCCTTCGACTGTCCGTGCCAACGGACCACGGCACACACACACAAACCGGAAGACGAAGGTAAACCACCCGGCGGTCCAGCGACTGTGTTTCAGCCCGTGTTAAGGTGTCGTCGGGAGTAATTTTTACGCTAATCCTTACGCACACAACTGGAGTCCACCGGCCCGAGTTTCACCCAAGCTTCATCGTTTCACCCTTCTTCCGAGGGCTGGAAGTTAACGGCTACACTATGACCGCACTCGCACTCCGGCGCACGGTAGTGGCCGGTTCCTTCCGGTGAATTTATTGCTATCGGTAAATCACTCACGGTAGTCGCGTCCACGTGATGTCATTTTTATAGCGTACCACCCCAAAGGTATTATCACTTAGTCCAGTGCCACCACCACCAGCACCAGGTTTCGGTGACGTCCGGTGACAGGCCTGCTGATCGGGAACGTCCGATAGCCGTCCGTCAGTTTGGGCCGGATATCCGTGATCACTGTCCCTTCGCGCGTTTTGATGGACACATCACACGTCCCGTACCTGACAGCTATCACGACACAGCAAGACGCGTCGTCGCCCTGTGTGTGTGTTTGTGTATCCTTATGAACTGTGTGCAGAAACTCGCGAGCCAGACTTCGCACAATTCGGACACGCTAACACGGGGTTTATTGTTGGACACGGCAAACACTGTTCGCAGCTCAGCAGCACAGCACGGCTAATCCCGACCAAGTGCAACTTGGAACTGACGTGCGTCCGTTGCGAGGATGGATGTTCTAAAAACGACAGCCACGACAGCTAGCCGAGTTGTGTGTGGCTCTCTCGCAATTCACTGGCTCTCCGTATGTTGATGAGACGCTCTCTTAGTAATACTTTTTGACGGGGAAATTGTACAACTTTTGTTGACAACTTCGGACTTACTGACTTCATTAGAAAACCTAATCTGATCTTCAATTTAGATAGAAGTTTGTTGATTCTGTTATCACCGATATTGTTGAAAGAGGTCTCCTTACTTTTCATTTACTTTTCCTTTCCTTTTTTTACAGCATAAAAAGGAGTTCGCTTATCAATTTTATAGGGCTTCAATATTCTTGAAGATAAAAATGCTATCAACACAGAACTGATGCATCTTCCCACAAATTAAAACATAAGATTTACTGCCTTACTAATTCCCCTGGTGAGGACCTCATAAATCATAGTGTCTCATCACCGTAGAATAAAGCAATGAGACACACGTGGGGCATATTGCTAGCGTCGTAAAGCTGTAAACGACAATAATCAAACACAGAGCTTCTTCACCAAACAAACAAACTCGGTTTGCCGGTTGCTGGACCGTGGGAACCTTCGAACATTTCGCACTCGGGACTTCATTCAATTCTCCAGCTTATTCTCTCTGCAAGAAATGCGTTATGCTGTTGGGATTTCCCCAACCGTTTCCCTTTTTCGCGCATGCGTTACACAGCCAGTTTGATTCTCCTTCGATAGGAGAGCAGAATAGCGCCGACGAGCATGTTGCGCGACATGGAAGCAAGTTGTTGCGAGGACGCAGCCAGACTCCTTGGCAACCGTCACTACGGTCGTCTGCTATCTTTAGCTGCAGCAGCACGCTACTCTTATCCTTTCGCAAAAGAGCAAAGGACAAGAAAAGCTTAAGAAATCGGCTGGAATTTAATTAACCGTAGTGTATGGGGTTTGCAGCTAAGGTTGTGTCTGGCTAGACGATACTAATTATTTATTCTTGCTCTGAGAAAAGGTTCAAATGCTTTTTTTAAGACAACTTCAGGAGGTCAATTATGCACTGAACCAATAAACTGCTTACTCTTGTATAATAGAGTTTCACAGTGCAAAAATGGAAAATACATCTACCTTTCAATCATTTGTTCCTCCTCTTATCGTTTAAATTGAAAAATAACTATCCACAAGACTCACACACAACAGCAACAGCAACAAAGGCTCACAATCAAACGCATCCATTTGAATACCCCGCGCGGTGGATGCACTTGCACTTGCATCCACAACTGCACTGGAAACGTGCACATGAAGACCTCATTTCGCCAATAAACCCGCCGAAGCGTGATTGCCTTTCGCCGTGAGGTTGACAACGTAATTGGAAAATAAATAGTTTACACAAAACCGGACCGAAATCGAACGATACGAGCCTGGGAGAAGAAGAAATTAAAAATAATCAACCCGTGCGAGACTGAAGTACCGGGGGATGAACGCGTGGAAAGCTCGGGCGTCCAGAGAAGGAAAACCGAAACACACGAAATACAAACATTAACCGGACACGTCGGTCCGCTGGTGCTATTTGTTTTGTGACCATCAACCGAACACCCCCCGCCCCTGTTCAGCCCAACCGATTCCGAGTGCGCTGTGTGTGTGTGTCTGTTTGCTTTATTTGCCTTTTTCCGGTGCCATCCTTTTCCGTGTCGAAGCATTTCCTGTTTATCACCAACACACACCGACCGGTTCACCCGTTTACGGGGTGGCCGCGAGCGATCAAATGGCCCATTACATTTTCACGCCCGAAATTTCACTCCCGCAGCCACACACACACACACACGGATTCACACGGATAAAAAACCACACAACCGCCGGTGATGTGAACGCGCCACGCATCCTTCGGCAAACGAAAACTTCATCCATCGATGCGTTCGCCATGAGCCTGTATAAATCTAGAGCACTAGGGCGGACAAAAATATGCGGGATCTTGACGCAGCAGGCGAAGAAGAAGAAGTGGTGGTAAGTTCTGATGAAAACGAAATAGTAAAACCATCACCAGCATCGAGCAAATTTCAAGCGAATCTGATAACACAAACGAACAAACGAGAATCGAAAGGCCATGTCCGGTGTATTGGTCGTGAATTGAAGTGAATCGTCCCTTTTTTTGGGGGAATGGGATTGGAATGCATATCAAAGGGGAGTGAAGGGGGGGGGGGAATGATTTATCACAACTTTGCTTTCGGTTCCGAGAACCGAGAGGGGGTCGGCGCGAAACCCATTTCACCGACAGTCCGACTAAAGATCAATGTAATTAAATTCAACATATCGGCTCGATTGTAGCGACCGGGTTCATTACAAAATTATGCTCTTTATTTATGTTACGCTGTTAAGCCTTTGCTATAACTTTAGTAAGGGCCTCGGAGCATTCTTTTTTTTATTTCAATGTCATAAAGCTGTTTTTAATGGAACTGGGGTTGTGATAAAAAAAGAGCTGGCGATAGATGACTGCAAGGCCAAATAAAAAAGCATAGATTGATGCTAATTGCTGTGGGATTGAGCATAAAAATTCCAAACTCCATTTTTTTCTTTTCCTTTATATTCAACTGGTTTTGTTCTTCCACCGTGGCACTACAACCTCAAGAGGTCTCGTCCTGCCATTTCTGGCTTCCTGTGACTTAATTTTACCCGTAGTAAAGTAGTCAGCCCTACGTACGGGGAGGCAGTCTGTATAGGGTTTGAACCCCGGTCCTGTCGTGTGAAGACTCGCGCCGTTATTGCCTCTGCCACCGGACCGCTGGTTTTGTTCGGATTTCCTATATTCATTAGAGTATTAGAAATATTCGTCTAGGTTTTCAACTTCATTTGTTCTATGATTTTCAAATTCTGACTTACTTTTTTAACATCTTTTTATTCTGATGTTCGATTATATCCTTCTCTTCTTTAACATTCTATTGCTTACAATATCTATTCCTTTTTATTTTAGCTCATCTATTTTTTCTTTATATTTAAACTATCTTTTTTATCCTTTCTACTTTCATTTAAAACTACTCCTAAGTTATTCTTCCTTGTACATTCTTGTGAAAACTTTATCAGTTGCTTACCAAAAACATTTTCAAAACAACAGAAACCCCTAAACAATACAACACCCGGTTTACACAGTCCACCAAGTGACGAATAACTCTTGCCTCGGATTATCACAGTACCGCTAGCAAGACGGTTGACGTCTTGACACGCAAAATCACCGAAGCGGAAGAAGTTTGCTAGCACAGTCAGTCACTGTTTTTATTTGCATTAATTATGAAAATGTAGTTGCAGGTATACATTACTAATTTGTGGATTTGCATAAACATTTCGTCCGGGGAAGGGAATCAACATCGTTCAAAAAATAATTTACACCCCAAAACTTCACCCTTTCCGGTGCGTAAAGTCGTCCCCAGCAACTTCCCGAAGGAAATCATTCTTCTTTAAGCGAGCGAGGCGTTTAGGGCAGTACGAAAGGGTTTCCACAGTTGTAACAAAAATTACCTGCAAAGTGATGATAAAGTGGTGTACGATAAGCGTGACCGGAAGAAGCGCGTTACGGCGCAAGACTCAGAAAGAGTTATCACACATTCTCACTCCTGTTGGTAAATTGGTAAAAATTAGAATGTTTATTAGTGTACCACTGCGAGGTTGATAACTTTGCAAAAGTCACCTTACATTTGTCCCACTTTGTCGCGCAGAAACCTAATGGACACGCAAATGGAGTGGAGGCAGTTTAAAGCCCGGAACAGTCGGGCAAGCGTTACACAAATCTCGCTTCCCCCGTCTTGGAATGGTGACATAATTTGCAAATCCGTTCAACCAACAGGATCATTATTAAGGTTACTGCTGCCACATCCGTGCGTTCAACGTTCGATTGCACCGGTCCGTCGAGCGGAAGGATTCGAGCGTTTCGAGCGCGATTCCACCTGCAAGCAACGAGTAACGCAGCGCGCACAGCAGCATGCACTAAGCCGCAACGTCAAAGGCGACGTACGGTGTCTTCTGGTCCCGTACAAAAGCTGGCCAGCGAGCCAACCAGCCAGCCCGCCAGGTGGAAGGCATCAAAGCAGACGCAATGAGAATATGTGCACCCGATTAAATTGAAATAAACGATGGCTTGGGTCCGTTGCCAACGTTGCCCCGGGAGTTCACATATTTCTGCAAAACTGTGCCCTTTTAGAAGCGATTACGGCCCCACACACACACACACACACAGAGCCAAATCACCGGTCTTCCGGGTGGATGGCGGCGAAGTGGGAGAGAGCGAGTGAAGGTGGGTTTTTTGCGAAAAGTGGAGCATATCAATTGGGATTCTGTTTTATTGCCATTGAAGCATCACTTGCTGCGGGAAGGGAGGTTGGGTGGGCAAGACGTGTGCGCTTAGTGCTTCCTTATGTTTCGTTGCACATTCTCTCTATCGAATCTCAATATTTCCCAGCCCGGCCCCGTTTAGTTACGGGTTGCGCCACTCGTGCACACAGGGAGTCGATTAAAACTTGTTCTTGTCGGAAACTGCTCGAAGAAAGGACAGCTTGTCGGGAAAATTCACACCATCGGGCAGAACCTCGTCTCCCGGTCGAGCTTATGCGTTATGCAGATTGCTGGCTAATCCTGCACGTTCGGTACGCTTCCCGAGTGGGCCAGGCGAATGGGGTTTCGCTAAGCATTCGCTCACCGGTTTGAGGTGTTTAGTGGTGATGTATTTTATTAAACAATCGAGCGTGCAAGTGGTTAGATACAATTGATTTAAATTATTTCCCCATAAAGCAACTGTTGGTCAACGCGATTAAAAGTGTAAAATATTATTAAACAATTTTCTCGCACTTTTAAAACGACTCTTAGCAGTAACAGTTGCCACTGTGCCAGGAAAACTGCTTCCACAAAAGTTTTTGCACCGAACTTTTTCCACTCAAACAAAACGGGTCCCGGCAAGTTCGAACTCGATCGTTTAACCGATGAACTGCTGCTGCTGCTGCAATATCAATTTGTAATTTAATTCAATCCTTTTACCTACCGGCGTGTTTTTTTTAACCAATCCAAGGCTTTGATTGCAAACGTCCTCCAATTGCACGTTCGATGGAACATTTTCGACACCACAAAATTCCCGGAAACTGCTCATTACCAACTAATTGAATAAGTTTTGTAATTTAATGCAAACTACCGACCGGTGTGCGTTGCCGGCCGTTCGTTTCCCTGTTCGCATTTGTTACACTGTGAAGTAAATATTGAGATGGCTTTTTCTCGCAGGACCTTATGAAGTTGTTTAACACTGTTCATGAGCTTGTAATTTAAATCATTTAGGAAACTGATTTTGTTCTTCGCTTACCTTACAAACATCCATAAAGAATAATGAGGAAGAAGTCAATTTCAAATCAATTCAATTATTTTTACACATCATTTGCCATATCTAATGTGGTTGAGGAAATTGGCATGTCTCTCAGCGTGACAGCGTTAAATGGAAATTGAATTTTGCATCTCATTAGCTTCCTTGTCCGCTTTCGCTTGTTAATCGCCAGCGCCAGTTTAATCTGATTGTGGCGCTAATATTTAAAATTTGTGCCGCGACAGTCGTTTACCAGGATGCGGACAGAGACGATGATTGGAAACATTAGTCGATAAGTTCATTCTAAATATCTTCCAGGATGGCGAAAAAATACACCCATCGATTCATAAGCTAAACTGCCTGACTATTCCAATCCTTGAATAGTCCTAACTGTCTGAAACACGGTTGACTAACGCTGTAAAGCTCCCTTTTTTATTATCATCCACTGGGAAAAATGGAGTACATCAAGAATTGCTTGCACTGATTAGTTTCCTTCAGCGAATTGAGCTTCTTGCTGTAGAATCTCTTTGAATACATTGGACACACACACACACACGAACTCTCCCTTAATGCGCTTGACACACGCATACATCAAACGGTTTACGATCATGCCTACCCAATCAAACTTTTCGTATCGGAAGCTTTCCCCCGATAGCGTTGCAAGCTTTGCAATCATTCGCCAACAAGCAATTGCGGTAATCAAGCTCCACCGGCAAGCTTATTCTCCAGGTATTCGCGTTCCAGCAGCAAACTAAGAATATCATTAAATCAATTCCCGATTGTGGCCCGTAACTCCATTAAAAGCAGCTAAAAGTCCGCGCCACTCCAAACTTCCATTACGGTTTGATTAGGTTTACTGTTTCCTTTTTCGCTAGAACAAGTGGGAACCACTTGATTGCCAATTATATTTTTCGAAGCCCAACTTCCCCTCCGTAAACATGTAATCTGGCCCGTCATAAGCTTTGATGGTCACCGGAGTGATTCTTCTGATTTCTTTTTAACGTGACTTCTAAAAGGGAAAAGGCAATCGCAACACGTCATTGAAGCTCCAACAAGTCGTCTTGAAAGACTCGGCTTATCGAGCATTCATTCTCTGATGCGCCCTCGCCAACAACATTATTACATTTGTTATCATTAATATGATTCGCTTGCTCTAATGCATAAACCGCAAACGAATGCAAGGTTTCATCGGGCACAGCAATGTCCTGAAGGCTTCATTATATTAAACAATGCGCTCGAATGGAGGTAATTATTCGAGCTTGTAGTACTTCTGCTTTCCAAGAATTCGAACGCTGCAAGCAATGGAGCTGCTCTGTTGCTGACATTATAATAATCCCATTAAAATACAACAGAATCGCTAGTTGTCGGTACCGTTTTAATACCTGAAAGAATTTTTTTAAATATTTGTTGTCTAAAACGCTTTCCTGCGATTTCGATGCCTGCCTCACACACGACAGCTGACGGACAGACCGATTTTTTGCTGCGTTCCCTTTCTTTAAATACATAAAACATGCCTAATCCAATCCATACAGTGCAGGTATCCGAAATCGATTGAAATCACTTCCATGACGCTTGGGGTTGATGTTTTCGCATTACGCGACCCCCAAAAACAAAAGCAAAAGAAACGAGGTTCGGTACAGCGAACCTTTAACGGAAATTTATTGGCCTTGTTGTCGTTCCGTTTTGCTTTTTTTTGTTTCGCACGTTTTGTTTTTCCACACATTTATCCGCTACACATCTGTTAAACATTGCCAACTCGATGCCCATTAATCATTGCCCATTGACAACGGGCAGAAAAACGGGCCGGGAAAACGCTTCCACAGGCACATTTACCATAGGCGCTGTCAAAATGACACTACACTGATGTTTGTTTTGAGGCGGGTTTTCGCTTTGCTTTATTTTTTTTTTCTTTCGTCTTTGTAAATCGATTGGAAAAGCGACCATTTTTAGCCGTAATACGCAGGGAAGGATTAAGGCAGCTAAGGGTCCGCCCAGTTTTGGCCCCCAAAATGGCGAGGAAAAACAAGGTAACATGCCGGTCACTTTAAATCGATTAGGAGTTTTCCATGCTTTCGAATGATAAACAGCACCTTCAACATGTTTCCTAAAGTGGAGTTTGGTGACATTCTTCTGTTCTACATTTTTCAATTAAAATATTTACTATCTCGGTCTTCACAAACCAAGTCCTTGGGAAGCAGGCTTATTACTGTATCTAGTTATTCATTTCCTTTTTTCCTGGCCGTATCTTCAACCTCACAAGTGTATTAAAAATACTAAAAAATATGCAAGGAAGCATCTTCCTTTTCCAATCTCTCAGCCAATCTCTCAAAGCCACGCTAGTTACTTCCCAGCTAAATTTCAAAAGATCCCATCTTTTCAGCCTGAGCGACACTGTCTGTCGGCCTGCCTTCCCAGATAGGGGACATACATTTCCCACCGGTGCTCTTCCCCGGTGTGGTTACCTTCACCGCTCATGATAATATTACTGCGTGGAGGATGAAAATCGCCCCGTAAGATTGAAGCTTGTATTTCTTTGTTGATTTTATGCCCAGCCCACCGTTCGTCCCGACCGTTCACGCAAGGCAAGCCACTTCAATTGAAAGTAAATGACTATATTGTTAATGGGGAGGGAATTTGCATAATTTCACTCACAGTCTCGTCAACTGCAACGATGATACAATGAGAGTTTTTGAAGGAGGGAGAGAGAGAGACAGAAGCAGCGAGCAAGAGACTCCAAAATAAGGAAATAATCATGGTCGTCCGCTTGTTTTGTAATTTAATGCCCACAGGGAGATTAGAGACCGACAGCAAGCAAGCATGCAAGCAAGCAAGGAAGAATTGCCCAGCGTCGTAGAGTATTTTTACGACAATTCTGGCAACGAATAGCAACCGAACAAGAGACAGCTCGAACGTCTTCAACATTATGATGTCGCTCCCTTCCCGAATAGGTAAGTCAATCACGCAGCAAGATCAAAACGGGCAATATTTTCTTCATATAAACTTCTAAATTGCTTTCTACAGACACAGTCGGTAAGGCTGACCGGCCCCCGACAGGCTAGCAGGACCTCAAATTTTATTATGCTTCTTCACCATCATTCGGCTGCAGCAGCACACGTGAACTTTAGCTTTTCACGAGCCTCGCTTTGCTCGCTTAACCGCTCATCGGGATGGTTACCCAATAAATCATTCAAAAATCAAATATTGCATTATGCCATCCGCTTGAAAAGAGCAGTGTCGTGAGGGATGAAAGGGGTGGGAAAATTGATCCGACCTGCATCTAACGAGCGGTGCAAAATGCAACCGGCGGCACTGCACAAATTGAAAAATATAATCCACTACCATTCACTATCAGCTGACAATCATCCTTCTTTCGTTACAAATTGGACAGCAATATTAATCTTCCCACTCGTAAACCTCCTCTGTGTGTGTGTGTGTGTGTGTGTGTGTGTGTGTGCGTGGTTGTGTGAGTGGAGCTATAGAAAAATGGGAGGGGGGGGTTGGGGATTTTGTGTAACATTTTCCATTCCCGCCCTTCCCACCTCCCATTGACACCTGACACCGCTGTACCTGTTAAATAATCTTCCTGGAAAATGGAAAATTTCGTGAAAGCTCTCTCTCGTTCTCTCTCTCTCTCACTCTCTCTCTCTCTGCGCTCACCGTTTTCGTTCCGCTTGCTCGGCTTACTAAAACATGTCATAAAACTTTAAACACACCACTAGCATGTTAATATAAATTTTGTTTCGCAATAGTTCCGCTTTTGCCGGTGTGAGGTTGTGTGGGTGAAAAGAGATACGCTTACTTCTTGCGGAAAATAAGCGCACAAACATATTTTGAAACGCTTCCAAACCTATTTCAGCAACCGGACGCAAAAATACGTAAACATTAAAGTTTCGTTTTGCTTCCCGAAAATTTACATGATTGACGGAGCTCCCGAACAAATTCGGGGAGGGCGAGTTTGGGCGATTTGAAAGGTACGTACACACACACAGGAAGCGTAACGGTGACTGCAGCAGATGTAGAGCAAATTCTTATTTATGCGAAAGATGACAACTTTTATAAAGTTGCTAAGGATAACTGCAGCGCCAAAGGTATTTTTACCATTTTGCCCCACCCTTGCAACCAAGTCCAACGGTCTGGTGGACGGCATCTGGCGCGTAGGCAGAGCGACCCGAAAGTACAGGAACTTCATTATCATAAAAGATCAACCACAAAAACTAAGAGCGAAGAGCAAACAGCAACAGAAGAGAAAAAAAGAACACCACTCGCGTTGTTCATCTTGTTCGCAAGGCTGGTTTTCATTAAATTATGAGTGAGATTGTACCGTGGCGTGGTCCCCGCAGCGGGTCTCTCTATCTAGCTTCTGGATCACAATTTCGACTCCGACCTGGAGCAGTGGAACGATAGAGCCGAACGGTGTTCCCTTATCTTGCAAAAGGCACATGACAGCAGTAGAAACAGAGTGAAGTAAAGACTTAACTAACGTCATCACACACAGCATCAAAGAGGGCAGAGCCTTTTTTGTCTGTCCGTCCTCTTAATGAAAGCTCAAGGTTCAATGGCATGACATTTGGGCGGGGTGTAATGGAAATCGTAAGAGATTTGCGTTTGATATCTATTCAAATTCGCGTTAAATAATGGCTGACGCTTCCATTGGGTTGTAAAACAAATTTACCAATTGATGTACCTTCTTCAACCAGGATCAGACCCAACCCGCTATTAATCAAACGCGACTAGTTTTCTAGTGCTCGTTTCCCCATGCGCAATTCGCTTCTGTCCCTAACGACTTCATCGTGTTGTGCTGTGCCGAATAGGATTATCATGCAACCGTGTTTAGATCTCACCGGTATTTTATTTTGTCTGAATGTAGTCGTTTCCTTTTTTGATTTAAAAAAACACAGACTCGTCCAGCAAGAATAAAAACCAGCATTTACCATTTCCAGTAGAACAGTAGATTGCAACTGGTACCAGCCAGTGTTACCCTGGTCCTCTCATGGTCGTAATCGGATAATAGTATTTACTTTGATTTCATTTACATACGCCCCGGTCCCGTGTTTTTCTTCTGCGCTGCGTTCGGAAAAAAAAATCCCGGGAGCTCTTAGAATCGCCTCGAAAGCACAACGCAAAGCGATCCGTCCCACTCTCGGATGGGCGGCGAACACACGCGTCTAAGCTGAAGAGTGTCAATGGTGACAAGTGGCAATCGACTGCGAACAGACGACGACTGTCTAGCCACAGATCAAGCTGCTCGTATCCAACGAACACTCACACCAGCACACAGCTGTGTAAGCTTCTGACACAGGAAAGATACGTGTCGTGGCTAGCGTTAGGGCTGTTGTGCTGGGAACGTTCCGATCCCCATGAAGAAGAGCAACATGTGATAGAAAACTGCCGTTTTAAATTCCCATCCGAAGCGTCGTGTATGTGCCTGTGCCTTACAAGCCCATGCATGGTACCGGCAGAGTACCATCGGCATAATCAGTTTCAAGTAACCACTCCAAGTCACCATCGTCATCGTCGCCCGGCCCGGCCGATGAGCACTTGGCTATCGATAATGCTCATCAGAAGTACTATTGATATGGCTATTACATGCTTTACATTATTCATAGCCACAGTACGTACGGTGCGCTATTTAAAGCCCCGCCAGCCATGGGAGTAATGTTTTCTTTGTGCAACATTTCCATTACTTTATTCCAACCATTCACTACGCAGCCATCACCGCACGGCTTCGTTCGAGAGCTATTGTGTGAGTATCTTTTCCAGCGTGCTATTCAAACGGACGCAACATGGTAAGAGCGATTGTGTGTGATGTTTTTAATTCATCGGAAAATTGAAGACTTTTAAAAAAAAAAATTCATTAAAAGCTTTTAGAGAGGAGCTTTTTTAAAAACGGAATGGAGACGCCTGGTAGTTTGTACAATTTCTACACGATATAAATGTAGAAATAATTGTTTTCTTTCACCAAACCATTCAATCGCCTAACCACGGGCTATAAAATAAAATGATAATCGAGAGCCGTTTGCCCGATTTACACGATTTGGTTTCGGGCCAGCCCATTTGGCCCGGTTGCGCCTCGCCGTGGTAATTATCCACCGTCTGATTAATCATTTCAATTCATTGAACGAATTTAATGAGTATTTGAATGTGTTCCACTTAAATCCCGAACCACTGCCAACACTTTGTTCTATTATTTGGTTTTCATTCCGATTCAATTTCCTATCTGGATCGCCGATAGATTAAATTTACCCACCAGCACCATCACCAGCAGCAGCGAAAAAATAAGTGAGAAAGAAGATTTCACTCGTTATTTGTTTATTCGTAAAGCGCTTAGTGAGATCTGCTCAAGCTTTCCGGTTTGCAAATGGTTGCACCTTCAACTATTTTACTAACATTTTTATTTTCCCTAGAAATGTCATGCCGGAGAGTGAGCAGGAACCATATTCCATGTTCCCGGACCTAATTTGCAAATATTTTATCCAACTCCGTTACAAAGTACTGGCAGCAGCGTTGAAGCGTTTCGCATCGTACGGTGCTAATACCGGTACGGTACCGGTTGTGATGTCGTCAACATCGGGACAGTCGTTCGTACAATCAGAACAGCTTTGCAAGGTAAGTGCTGTACAGCATCCTTTCAAGATGGGGTTGAAATGGATATGAGTATTTCCGGCGAACAGCCGAAGAGACCTTGGAATGATTGCATGATTTATGCAAACAGTGACAGTTGCTTTCCGGGATTGTGCATAAGGATTGCTGCGTGTCACTTTTTTCCACGCCCTTCACTCACACGCTTTCCCTCTCTCTCTCTCGCTCGCCCTCTCTACTTCTTTTCTAGAACGATGGTAAAATCGTTTTCCTTTTTTCCTTCCCTGTACCTAGTTCGGGTTAGAAGCAAATGGTAGCGCCGTATGTCTAAGACCATGAATGTACGCCTTCTCTCGAGCGTACTTCCAGTCTCGTACAGCGTTTTGTACGGACGGATTCTGCCTAGCTTCTGCCCCGCTCGAAACAGATACAACCGCTCAGACAATTTAGACACAAAGGAGAAATGGTCGTAAATTACGGCTAGCTATCAGCAAGCATGGTTAGCCAAAACCCCTTTTAGCAAAACCGTACGCTTCTCAATGTTGCTCTCTTTAGTTCTGTTTTGCGTAGTACACTCGGTGCGTCTTGAAGCTCGGTAAGAAAATTCTATCTTTCTTAAGAATCCTTTTCAAATGCGCTCTTCTCTTTTACTGGTAACAAAATAAGACGAAAATACTCCTGTTTGACTCTAGCGAAATGGAATTGTTTAAAAGAATTATTTTGCTCCAATCATCATAAGCACATTACCGATAGCACACCGAGCGATCTTGGATAGAGTCGCGTCCGTGTAATCTCCCGCACAGTTGAATGCATTATCATAACCATTAGCAGTAGCGAGCAACTCGCCGGCACTTTTATCGATCTTTGCATTAGCACCTATCCGGTTCAGTCCAGCAGATGATGCCCTTCTGTTTATTTTAAGACTAATTTTAAATCTACTAGCGCAAGTGCTGGTCGTTGCAAAGTTTTTCTCCCCAAACCTCCCACAAAACAGTCACATTTTTTTCCTTCTATTTAGCGATAAAATATATATTCATACCGGCAGAGCACTTTTCAGCCACAAAAATAGCTTCGCTTAAGATTAGTTGGCCAATTACACTACCCACAATTAATCTTACCATAGCTCTCCCGCACTCGCTTGGCTTTCAACACACGCGTTTCTTACCCCCTCCATCCCACACCGAACCGAAGCAGAGTTAACAGAACGTTGGTCACTTTTGCTGACAGGTCGTATAGATAGTGCTCGGCAAAGGCGAATTTTTACACTGGACAAACTAAATCAGCCAAACCATCTTCGACCCCATCTTCGAGCGCTGGTTCTGTTTGCGTTAACAAGCAAAAAACTTCAAAAGTCAAAACAATGCGATTCATCTCCGCGCTGTAGTACAACACAAAAACAACAAAAAAAAAGCGTAAAATAATAATCAGACAAAAGGCGAAGATGGCGAGCGAAAACCAACAACCGTAAAAAAAAAAGCGTAAAATAATAATCAGACAAAAGGCGAAGATGGCGAGCGAAAACCAACAACCAAACACCACAGTTGTCGAGTTAACAAAACGACCGTGAGAACCGCAACGACTAGCGTACACCTGTCCCAGGTTGCCCAGTCTCGCGTTCACGGCACACCGAGCGGCTTTTGTGTCGGTAGCATCCTGCAGCAAGCGGTCGTTGACTGATTACTAGTTGCTGTCCTTTGTTCCTACCTTTTATTAGCCTTTCGGTACCACAGAAGGGGTGTTTTTTTCTTCGCGGCTAATGAGCCCGTTAGAATAAATTGCATCCCCGTTCGGGGTTTCACATGCTAAATATGTCTTTGGCAAGTATCAAGAGTACTAGACAGATTTTTATTTTAACATTAAAAACTTATTCCTAATAACTTATTATAATAAAAACTTCTTATATAAACAACCATCCTTGTACTACTTGTTCCAGTTTAAAGCTCCGTAACGAAATGTTTTACCAGAATATAGTCCTTACTTACCAATTAGCAAAATTGAATTTTTCCTCGCCCTGTGGGAAAAGCCTTTCCCGGTTCGTGGAATGTAATTCAATATGTTCCTGCCATTTTTTTCTTGCTTCTACTGCATCTCAGCATAGCAAGCACCTGAGATTTTTATCCTAGTAAATATAATCTCTCTCTCCCTCTCTCTCTCTAACTTCAACAGTGCAGATACAATGCTCATAAGAACTATTCTATCAATTATGGTATCCCTGTTTGCTGTAATAAAACCGTAAAGCTCGAACAATGTACCGCAAAACGTGGACAAAAGGTGGCATGGTCGCCAGTTCGAGAAAGACTAACTTTTTGTTCGCCGATAGTCGCCACCCCTGCCTCCCAAAAACCCGATCCCGGCTGAAGAAGGAGGTCATTTTGAACAGCAGTGCAAGCAGCGCATTGGATTACAACAAAAGAATAAAACACAATTTATCGATAACGGAAGGCAACCAGATAAATTCACTAGAGCACACACAAAGAGAGAGATATCCATGTATGGTTCCTGTGGGTAGCAGCAAGGATAATACGATAAGCAGAGGAAAAAAGAAAAAGTTTTAAGGATGAGAATGGATATTGGAGATTACTTATCAATTTCATTGCATGATCTATTTCGGTCCGGCTAAGCTTTTAATGCATTTTACAGATGGCATTCTACGTCGTTCTTTTCATACTAAAATAATTCTAAAATCTCTATTTACTGATCGTACTAGCCGCAATAACTTATCCAAAAGCATTCAATTAAACGGTAAAAATGCATCAAATCAAGATGAAAATAAACACTTAAATTGCATCCAACGAAATTAAGTGCCTTCCAAGCTAAAACTCTCCCCATCTCTTCCCGGTAAACACTTGCACAAATCGAGAACCGAGACAGACCAAACAGCATCGTTTTACGATAAAGTTGATAAGGAAATTGGATTACCAAGGGCAGTTACAGGACGGGGGCCGGGATGTGGGAGAACACAAAAGGAAAGCTCACAACAACAACTACAACAGCACAGCAGCACAACAAAAGAAACCAGGTGGGGAGGTTGGCTGTGGTTCCGATGGTTTAACGTTCAGTTTTCCAGCGGTTGCGGTTGGAAAATTAGGTCCAGCTATCCGGATCCAGCAAAACCGGGGTAAACGGGTTTGACTGTAAAGGACACTTCACTGTTCCGCACTCGATACCCGGTGCGCACCCGATAGCAGTGCAAACACAATCGAGCAAATCAACTCATTGATTGAAGGGTGGACCCCAAGCGGATGATTGAGGAGGCTTGGGTTGGAACGGCAAGGGGAGGTTGGTTGTTGCACAGTTACAGTTGCTCTTTTATTACGATGATACGATGAGCGATTGAATACGTAAAGAATTGGCCTTCGGCAAACATCGTTACGGCTCCATTGCTTGTTGTTCAGCGATGAATAAAACTGTACCCAACTTCAACTCTTCCGGACCTATGGTATCGGTGGCAGGTTCTATGAAGGAGCAGTGAAAAAATGCGCAACTTTAAGTGCTGCTGTCACTGTACTTGACAAGCGATCTTATTAAGCGATCCCATCGATACGCTGCAAACCGCAAACGGCGATTGTTTGCAGCTACATCTCTGTGGTTCTCAAGTTCAAGAGGCGCACAATTTGCTCTCTTGCAAAACCAATTAAGTGCATTTTTAAGCATTTCACCACTTCACCAAACAACCGAACGCAGCAACACTTCCGTACGCCGGTTTGAAAAATCACTTTGATCTTTTGAAACCTTTCATCTTCGCAATTGAAACACTCGGCAGGATACGAAACGGAACAAATGCAGCGCCAAACAACATCTATTGATGTGTCAAATATTAATTGTTTACTGGCAGCCGTGAAAGCAGTTTTTTTGGCTTTCATTAGAACAATGATGAGCTAATCAATTAGAGTTGCTTCCTTCTTTTTGATATAGAGAGATGCGTCTCAATCCGTACAACAAATCAAAATACGTTCAGCGGCAATTGCGTTGCGCCTTATGTTAGGCAACCCGCATTACAATATTTATAATAACAATATTAGTCGGCATTTATTTCATTGCTTATCACATCGTCGTAAACAGTGTCGTTTATTTAACCACTGTAAACAATATTTTCCTCGAATGCCTCTCCTCTTTCCAGCCAGAACTACATCAAACGTATGGCCACTGTTTGTCACGGTAAGAAAATTTATTTATACAGCTGAAATGAATCTACAACGCATCTGCTCCACGGTGCATCGCCGCCACCAACACACCCCATACATAATTTATTAATCTTTTTATTCAACTTTCCTTCACTTTACCACCTCTTTGCTAAAAAAAAGTGTACCATGCAACTTTGGACACATCATACGAAACTTACAATGGCAAGCAAGCGGTCCCTACCAGCGATGTCTGAGCGCGTGTTTGTTTATATGCAGTTTAATAAAATTCTGTCTTATTATACGCCGGGAGGGAATTCATGCGCTTGCTTTACGGCCATAGTTTACATGGCCGTAAACTTGCTCTGCTCTCGTGAAAGAAGAATGTCCTCTAACAAAAACCTAAGCCTTCTGTTCTAGAATTAAGTATTAAACACGTTTTTATTCCACAAAAAAACAACTTCACCTCTTAGAACATATTCATATGCTATACCATAATGAGCCGCATTAACGGCTGCCAATGTTATACTTTTGCCCCCCGCCATTCATCAATGAAGCATAAAAGAGTTCGTTCGTTTGGTTTGTTCTGTTTAATTCACATTGAAACCAGCGGCCTGAATCGGGTGGCTCGATAAAACTAAGCCAGCGAATAACCGTAGCACACACACACACGCGCATAGAAAAAAAAAAACAACAACAAAGTCCCTGCGTAACTTCAATGAATCGTTAAGCCGCGGCGGCGGCGTTACTCTTGCGGCAATGTTTTTCAAATTAGAATCAACCATTCGCGGGAATGGAACGGATCGGAATTTACATTCATCATTGCCGGATGATAAAACGCTGCTAGTTCCGTATTGACAATCCTCGGAGTTGCTGTGGAGGATAAAACGAAACGTGCCATTCATTTTGCCCGATACCGTGCTACACCATTCACAAGCATTAGCATCTGGTTCGGAGTGTTGTTTTTTTTACGATGAAGTGAAATGAAATGTGTTGTCAGCAAAGTTTATCCGATGTGCGGAGAGCTTTAAGCTGAAGTGCATGAATAATTCCAAAGTAGAAAAGTTTATGGAAAACTGCTGAATAATTTAAAAATATAGTGTTTCGTAGCTCGACCCTTTAGAAACGTTTCAATCGTACTGACGGTTATTGCTAACATTTACCTTAAAGCCTCGTGTGATGCGAATTGCCTAACAGTAGCCGCATACACAGCCTGCTACAATATTTCCGATATTCATTGGAATAGAATTATGAAACGTTCCTTTTGGGGCGAAATTCTCCGCAATACTATGTATGCGCAATGTCTGAATAATCCAAGATTTCAATACGCCAATGGCCGGGTGCAGCCAGCATGCTCTAAAGGTGACCATGCCGCAAAACACACACGGAATGTGACAGGAAAAATTCCATCGATTCAAAGCAGCGTGTACCGGACCGGGGTCGGGCTTTTGGAATTTAACCCAATGGCACGGAATGTTTTCCCACTGCTTGGACTTAGGGCTCGGTAGAAGCTGTGGAAAGATTCCTGCCACTCCCCTTCGTATAAACCTTCAGTCTTGAGTAGGCTAATTTTGCATCGGTTCTTTATAGTGACTTTGATTGCAAGGTATTAAGTCGAGTAGAATATTTAATTTGAACTATTGATAAATATGATATTTCATTGCAGCAGGGTTAATTAATAAAACAGATAGCAATTCACGTGAACAAGCTTTATTCGTACTATATACGGTCAACAGCAGCCCAACAAAAAACAGGAAAACAAGCACAAAATAGCAATCCAATCATGCATCGGTTTTTGTTTGGCACCCCCTTTTGTCTAGATTGGCACTAATTTCTATAAGCTGTTACTTTGGTCATATGATTGATTAATTAATTATAACTCAGTATCGCAAATGAAGTCGGGTGTACCAATCGATCGACAGAGTATACCGGGCGGCCCGGGCAAATTGATACCCGGGAAGTCAATTTGCAAACTAATTTGATGGGATGATTAAAACCCATTCTTTCTATTAATGCGTTCGGCGTAAATTAATACGGTACGCGGAAAATGCTTGCAGCAGTGCTACGCTGTATGAGGGGATTTTTTTTTAACCATCTCTTTTACGCTTTCATCGTGAATTGAGTGGCAAACACTGTTTTGAGCAGTTTTAATAATTGGAACATTTGGCACTTTGAACATCATGAATGTATATTTTGAAATATTTGTCTTTTATTTGCATTATATATTTAAAGTGGTGAAATAATCCTTTAAAGTAACTAAGAACACAGCAGCATCCGAGATGGTGCTTTATCGATTCAGTAATCTGCCATGTATCAAATGTCCATTGAACACCGTACCAGACGGTGATTGTACTCCAGGGATATCGGGATATTGCCGCCAGCTACACAACCACAACAATGGACAACCATCGCCAACGAGCTGTTGCCATGGGATAAAGGAACGACCGAGCAATGGGTTACTTGCTTGTGAAACTCGTTAAAAGGAGACCTGTTAAAGGATGGGGTTTGGTTCGGTGTTGCATATCCTGCAGGCGTCATTAACACAATTTTCAATGTTTCTTTGTACGCAAAATTGATCCACGGTGGTGAAATTGTTCAATAGCGCAAACTTTATAAAACGTGCTTCAACTATAATTTCAACTCAAATTACTTAAGTGAGCTAGTTATCACCCATTTGGGTTTTTTTTTTTGTCTTCCACATCCATTATAATTAATGCATTTGATTGATTAATCAATTTTCACAATAATCAACACCAACACCACCACCACACAGACACACCAATGATTGTCAGCTGGAAACCATTTCACGCTATTTACCACCAAAATTTCCAGCACTGTAAGCTTATCCCCCTTAGGTAACGCTCATAATCATACGCCGGCAGGTTTATTACTAACCTGCCCCGGTAAGGCCCCCGTAAATTGACATGTTTGATTTTCAGCTCACTTGACACGACTTAATTAGTGGTGGTAAGGTACGTCCACAACCTTCTGCCAGTGGCAGACAACCGAACCGGCATCCCGAACCGAACATAATTGTTTGCGTGTGCGTGTGTCGTTGTGGGTTTATGTGTTCAACATTAGGGCGCGATATAAACCACTGGCAAACCCCAAAACATTGGTACAAAAGGTGTCGAAAATCAAACTCATTGGAGTTGATAATACGTCAGCAGCATGGCTGCTGTAAACCAGTTCGTATTCATTACAAAAACTGTAACTTGCCAAATCAAATTTGCCTATGTTTTAGAAACCCTAGCGCAAACAACCTCCTAGAAGCGTGCTATTCTAGAGACCGACGACCTGAGTGAGAACGTGGTGCATCTTCATGCACAAACTTTCTTGCACCGGGGTTGCCCGACGAAGGATTAAATTAACGGGCGGGCTGTTTGTTCGTTCGAAGATATGTTAAGTAAGTCCACCCACCTTGACAGTGCAGCCGACAGACTGACCACCGAAGGAGTACAAACACAGCATACATTAGCTGTTTACCGGTCGACCGTCCTCATGCAGCAGATACAGCAGGAAATTACCATTTTGTACAAGAATAACTTCAACTCAAGCGTTGCCAACCCGTTCGAGTGGACGTTAGATGTTCAACCTGCGCTTGTGGGACGATAGAAAACGTCAACTATGATACGGTAGTTCAGGGCACCATTTAAACCTCTTTGCCACGCTGATAAATAGAGCCATAAATGTATAATGCTACATTTATAGGAATACTGTCACTTGCTATCGATTTCCCCAATAACTGTTCGGTGACCGTGACGTGAAAGTTATTTTACTGCCCACATCGGAAGACAACTTTCACAAACGACTCCAAGCTCTCCGTTTATCATTGCACAAGAAGCAAGGGTCATTGTGGTTAGATCCCAGAAAGAAAACATAGTTGAAAACTTCCTAATCTACTGCCATCGACATCAAAGACCAGTTCGATTAAACGATTTTTCCTCAAAAAGACCACCGTGGTTAGCAAACAGCCCAAATGCACCCTTCCCAACCGCTCGAAAGCCCGCTAGTGCACTACTGGTGCCGGAATGATTTAAGGGCGTCTCCCACGATGAAAAGCAATGGTGGAGAAAATATAATTGATTAGTTGCGTGCTTCGGATCAATTTGTGCATGAATTAAACACCGTTTCTTTCGATATGAAAGTTGATTATTTTTCCCACCCTCTTAAGTAATGGGGTGATTTATGCCGGCGCAAGTGAGCGAGACTCCTACTTACCCTTGCTTTCTTTTCCAGCAGTAAATAATTATGAAAACCAGCGAGCTTCGAGGGAAGAGTTTTAGTTGAGAGGCAAAAAATAAGAAGAAAACTCCTACTCAAACGTTCCTATGATGAAGCATTTCTTGCGAGCAACGATTACGTGTTTGGTAAAGCTGCTTATTAAACGTTTCCGTTTCCGATTCGGATAAAACTGATTATCGAATTTATGCTTGAATCGTTTAAATATTTGACAGCTTTTATTACCAGATCCGATTTGGCTCTCAATTTATTCACATGATTCTAGATAGAATTCTAGTAGGAGGGTTTAATTAGACCTCTGCATTAAGTAATGTGGTTAAACAATAGTTGCAACTGAATAAGTAAAGACTTACACATTTATTCCCTTTGCTCGATGGAGACGCCTGGTAGCTTGTAAGAAAATTCGATTTTTTTACAATGATTTCTGCACAGCTTTTACTCTCTGGAATACACCTCTTAACTTAAACAAAAATACTGTTATGCAATACTAGAATGAGGGGGCAGTTAAGGGGAAGCAAATAAAGGAGACTAACAGACACATTTCTCGAGTATGATGGAGACGCCTGGTAGCTCATAATTTATTTTCTCAAAAATAATTATATTTTTATTACAAACTATTCAGATATTTACGCTACAAAAATCTGAAAATGTATTGCAAATTTTGATAAACGTATTGGTCAGCTAAGGAAATTTGATTTAGAATCGACTCAAATAATTAAAGACACGGTCGCCCTTTATTTAACTTCTTAAAAATGCCAAGAGCAAACACTATTAAGATTTCTGGCGTTTTACTGCATTAAAATAACTTCATCTCAAAAATCAAAGTACACTACAAGAACCCTATAAACACGTATCCAACGTCCTTTGGGTAATTGTTAGCCCTATCCCGATGACATTTTGTTCCCCGATTTCTTTCTTTTATTTCTTCTCGCCTGTAAGTGTCTGCTCACAAATCACAAGCACTCGTGATACAACGTTACAGCACAATTGAACAGGGAAAGCTTTTCATAAAAATGAAGAGTGTATAAATTTTTACGATTATTATTTGTGTCCCGGGAACGAAACATTTAGGGGAGCAAAACCCCCAGGTTCGTACTACGTTCGTACTGCCAGCTACCGGATACGTAACATAGCGTGGTACCTGCTGTTGGCAATTGGTTTCAATAAAGGTAACAGAATGCTGTCCCAAAAACCTATTGAAAGGTTAACAATGTAACATTGATGAAGGAAAAGTGGCTTTAATGTTAGGGATAAAGGTAAATCGAACCGGCCCGGGTAAATTGTTACAATGTACTCACGATCCTTAACAGTCCATTCAAGTAATCCATATTGCTGGACCGTAATTGCAACCCTTTTTAAAGAGGCGTTTCCACCGTAATCAGATCAGTTAACCCATTAAATCTAATACGAAAATTTAATTTATTGTAGCGATTCATCCAGGAACACACTAATTACATGTCATCTACAATCGTTCCCGAATTGATGCCGCATTTCTGCTGATGAATGATTTTTCACGCTTCCTGCCATTAAAGCGGCTAATTCCAAGAGCAAACAAATCAGCTATCAATAGTGCCATTGCCCGAAGAAATGTATCACCACCGCCGCTAATGGGTAGAAATTAAAAAGAACATCGCTCATCCCAATCACTTCCAGAAAAGGCGATTCTATGCTCAAGGGCACATTCCATCAAAGGACAATTTGCCAGAGAGGGAGAGAGAAAGAAGAATCGGCATGTAAAGGCATTAAGCAAACGACCAACGCTCGATTCGATTTGAAAAAGAAAAACAAGCCCAAAGACGAAAGGAAAATCACTTATTAAAGTGGTGACGCCAGACGAACAAAACACCACCAAGGTGGCAACGGCAAACAACACAACCGGCTCGGCAAACAAAGACAAAAAAGCGCGCAAGCATTCGCGTGAGCGTGAGCAGAATTCGCAAACGAAAAACCCGGCAGCACATTCGATGGGAAAATGAGTGAAAACGAAAGGCCACCGAAGGCTTACAAGCTTGAGCCCTGAACCCGAACCAGGCAAAGCTGTCGCCCCTAGGCAATCATGTAAGGAATCGTAATTAATTAATGAGCCAAATAGCGCCCCAACTCCCGCTTCCCCGTCACGGGGTGGGTGACTATATGGCACGGTGTTTGTTTTCACTCTTTTATGCGCTCTGCGTGGTGGTGTTTCCCCGTAGTGTTGGAGCAAGCAACGGGGCAAACCCAGCCGCCTTTTTTGGGGAGAATTTCATTTGTTTGCCATCACTTGGTTTGGTTTGCCATTTTCTTACGCTTTTCGCTTTGAACTTTCAAGCGGGGAATGGTATAAAACTAGATGAAACCGTTAAAAATGGCAGATTTTAATGACTTTTTAGCGTAATCGATCCATCGAATGGTAGAGCGAACTATAAGTGCGCAAATTAATGACTTACTATTCGCACTACAGTGCGTAGCATAACTATATGAATAAGCGGGATATTAAGAAAAATATTTCTCTACGTTTAATATTTTCATGCACATTTTCGAGGTAAAAATAAGAAAATTTATTTTAAAGAATTATAAAATAATTTAAAAAAATGTTATTCTGGTGGTGGCCCTGTGAGGGAGGTGATAAATGTCACGCATGACCTAAGAGGTCGTTAAGCCAAAGAAGAAGAAGAAATGATACTATTTACAGGCATCTACAGGCATATATCAATAGGGCGTATGGCTGAACGAGACCTATCACTATCAACACCCTTAATCCTCCTGCATGGATCGGATAAGAATCATTTTTACACAAATTGACCTCAATGAAAATTCAATTGAACATTCGGCATATTCAAGCCGATTTTTAAGATTAAGGTTATGTTATGAGCCACCAGCCTAAACTCTTAAAGACTAAGAGTAAGACTCTTAAAATATTTATATCAATCTCTTGAAGCCTTTGTTTTGTTTACAAACATATCTACTCATACATTTACGGTAACAACTGTAGTGGAGCAAAAACCCATGTTTCATTACGTGTCATTGTGTACGGAAAAAAAGGTTTGTTACATACGGGTTTGCGCTTCTGTTATGATCCCTGTACAAGGTACATTACCACGCTCCAGAAAGCTACCCAGGATTTCAGGTTTCAACATTTCCGGTAAAAACTGCCTGCCTTCTCACATTACACAGCTGAAGCCGCACAGCAGGAAACAGTAAAAACAGATGGAATCGTTTGTTATACACCACGAAGCTCAAGCCGTTCAACCGTCCCCCAAAAATCATACCACCGTTCACTGTGTGGTGCCGCGCCGCAGTAAACCCAGTTTGGCATTTTTTCTTTCCTCTTGCCCCTGTAGCTCCTGTCTGATGGATCTGCCGAATGCAGCAAGACTCACCGCCCGCTCACGGTGCTGCCGGGCGCGTTCCTGTGGCCATGAAAAAGCCACATGCAAATTATTCCATACAAACTTATGCACAATTACTTCCCTACCAGTTTGCTGCCGTTCCGGAAACGATGTCTTATCCACTCGCTTTTCCCAACTGCACCGGGGGCCTTATTTTGCACTCACCATTTTCCACCAATAATGCCTTTTACACACACACACATGCATGGAGCAACCTAAGCATTCGGTTCCGAAATGCTCTTGCTGTGCTAGAATCGTTCTTTCTCCTTTAAGCCTCGCTACGTCTGCTGCACCGTGCTGTAACAAAGTACCATGTGATGCAGCGCCACTGCTAGAACCAATACAACCCTCCAGCCAGGACCCCTGTGCTCAGCCTGGCGTGAGTATTAACAGTTCGCTTGGGTGGGACGGACGCTCATCGTCCCGTTTGTTGATGTCGCCGTCGTCGTCGTCAGTGTTTTTGCCATTTGGTACAAAATTAAACACTCTCCATCACACCGACCGGCTAGGGCCGCCCCCGTTCACCAAGCCGCTCTCACCTATGGTTTCTATCATAATTTTGCACTAACCATCCCACACATGGAACTCTCAATGGCAAGCGACTACCGGTGTACCGGTGCTGCTCATTTGAACCAGAAATGCCGGCACCAGCCAGGGCGAACCGCTTTTAAGGAAAACCGTTTCCCCGCACAGCCGGATGCTGCTCGAAATTATGGCTTCCGGATAAAGGATTATAGCCGATTATAACTTTCCCCCAGCGTGAGAGTATTTTTAATTTCGGGACTTTTTTCACTCATCCTCTCTCTCTCTCTCTCGCTCATTCTCGCGGGTTCAATCCCACAAGCGGCGGTTACCTTCGTGCTGAAGGCACGCCCAGAGCACACATTCCCCACCCCACAGGTCTTTAAACAACCTAAACGAGGAAGGAATTCAGTGCAACCGGTTCGGGCGTACGTTTAATCTACATTTAATTTGTCAACCAAGCCGCCACAGCTGGTGTTGCACGGTGTGATGCGAGATAGCACGACGAGCACGGAACGGAACATAATATTTGCGCTACATATTACGAAGAATTATGTGTGTTTCAAGTCCTCCATTGCCGGTGGAGATTTGCGCTGGGCGGTACAAATAAACAGCAATGATTTAGCAGCTTCAAGGATCAAGATTTCGAAATCAAATACGTGAAAACTTGTTACTCTTGCAAATAGTACAATTTTTTTTGCTGATTTATTCATACCTTTAATTGCTGTTGTTTAAATGTTAAAGTTTTACTATGCAGAAGAAATGAAACAGAACTTTTTGGCTATTTTTGGAATTCCAATTAAAAATTTTGCTACAGAGCTTCCGCCATTAACTAAAACTGCTGTGTTTCGTAGGACGTGCCGTCAGGGAACCGTGACAAATCCTGCCCTGTTTTGGGGTTAGTTTCCCTCCGGTGGTCCATTTCTCACGTCTGTCGACGTGACGACAGCCACCGACCGACCGTCGATTAATCGCGCACATCCCGTGGGACCGTAACCAAGCGGCTGAAACTGTTGCAGGATACAAATCGAACCACGCACACGGTAACAAAATAAAGCCTCCCTCTAATCGGCTTAAATCGATTCGGCACTAGTAATCGGCGGGACACTGCGCTCGGGTTGCGTGTGTGTGTGTGTGTGTGTCGGGATCTAATGCTTTATGCTGGATTTTATCAACGGCTCGTCACGCTAGCACCCATCACGTTCCCATGATCGGAGGCAGCGAAGAAGATTTACGTCTCATGGGATATTTTGGGTTGTGTCTGCGAGCTCGAGCTAGACAGAATTAATGCGGACGAAACATAGCCTCAATACACAGCAAACTCGTTCACAGTTTAAAGGACTTACGTTTGTCAACAGTAGAATTTGTAAATTTTTTTTTATTCAAGGCGTCTTTTTTGCATCGTTCGACCGTTCTTTTATTCAAGTTCATTCGGGTTCATTTTGGTGTTCATTTCTGATCAAAAGCGAAGTTGTGATTGACACCATTTTTTCTTTACTAAATGCAAGCGATTGTTTCCCAACAGAGCGAGAGTGAGCAATCCCCATTATCATCAAGGTCCAAGTAACCTTGACGACCAAGGGTCTACTAGTCTACTAAGGACCATCATCATTTCGTCGTCCAAGCCTAAAATGAGGTCGAAGAGGCCTTGTTTTCTGAGTGACATCTATCAAGAGACCTCGCCGTTGTAAAAGTCCCTGATGAGAACCTCATCTACCGAAAGGCCACGTAGCCATGGGGTCATTATATAGCAAAAGACTTTCTAGTGGAAAATTTCCCATGGTTCAAAAGGCCTTTCCCTAAAAAAAATATTATAAATTTTTACAAAAAAAATCCTTCTTCAGCACCTTCAGTAAAGAGTCTTAAAGCATCACTACGTGTTTACAGAAACGGCAAGTCTACCATTCGCTCCATTTTTATTTCTCTCATGCACCACATTTCCCTGTCCAAGCTACTCATAATAGTTCTACGCCCAACCTCACGTAGTCCTTCCGCATTCACCACACGTGCACCGTTCATGCTGCATCCCAATGGCATCATCATTTACTTTGAATAATTAAACGCTTCCAAAACAAGAAGAAAACAGAAACAAAAACCTCCGTAATCAAATTACACACAAATTTATTCTCAATTAACGGAAAATCCTACCCTCGACAACGGTCTTCGTCGTCGTCGCTCTCTTCGTCGTCGTCATCATATGATCGGTTGCGGTTTGTTTTCGGCCAGACACGCGCGAGACGCGATGCGGGTGGACCGTATGAATCCATCGGTTTGAATGGAATACCATAAGATGGTTCAATCTTGCTAATGGAAGATATGCGTTCTAAAGATACCGAATTTGGATGCAGCGAGATGTTTGAGTACGCTCGAATGTGTTTGCGGCTGAACACGTGCATTCGGGCTTGGGGGGAAGCAAATGACGAAGTAATGACCCATGATAGAGGAAGATTAACCTAAAACTTGGATTCGTATGTCGAACCGATGCTAGGTATCATGTAAGCAGTAAGTTCATGCGGGGAAAAAGTCTTATAAACTGAAGGGAACTTGCAAAAGCTTTTTACTAATTGATTTTGACAGTACGAAACTGACAGCACTGACAGCACTGACATTATTTGACAGCAATGAACGACATCTAATAGGAGTTTAAAGCGACGGGTTGAATTCTTATTAGCTTGAAGTTAAGTCCACTTTACATTAAACAAAAAAACCCACCAAACTAACCCCACATCATCGTTAGCTAACATCCAGGTTTTAATGACACAAATGTAACCACTAAAAACGGGGTTAAGCTACGTTCTATGAGCTTTCCAACGATCGCAATCCCACACACCCACACACTCAAATCCAACCCGACACAAAAATAACCCAACATCAGCTGAAGGTACAACATTTATCAGTGTCAGCCAAAGTGGAAGGAAAGCAGAACTTCCGCTGCGGCTTGCTGTTCCTGTTGCTCTATCAGCTGCAGCGTTCGCCCGCAAAACCCATAATGGCGGGGCCCACGCATCCATCCATTCCCGAAACTAGTGCTCACACTCCCGAACCCGGCACGATGGAAATGGTGGTAAATTCCTTTCCGATGTACTGGCGGTGTATCGCGTGCAAGAAGTGGAATTTTCTTTTTGACACTTCGTTTCGTTTGCGACCACCACCACCACCACCTACGGATACACACGGATGGTGCTACGGGATGTTCCGGATGCTTAAGACGTTCGGCGAGTCTCGAAGGTGCTGGTGTTCAGTCGATTACACAGACGTGTGGTGGGACTAGCGCTAAATAAAAAGCAAAAACCTGCCTGGCGGAGCAAATCTTTCTTCCCGGGAAATCGGTGTCGATCAAAGCCAAGTAAAAGATTGATGTATTGCTCGATTTTCGGAATAAGCTATCCACACACAGGCGGGGGGGGGGGAGGGAATTTGTGGAAGAAAAAAAAACAACTCCCGGGAAGATGTCATATGTGGCTGACTAGTGCCTAGTGGAACGAATCTATACCATTTCGAATATCGGAAATATGGTATGATATAAGCTGAACTACTTCACGATGAAGACAACGTCAATGTACTCGAAGGACAGCTGGAACGAACTTCTTGCACATACAAATGAATTCATCCAATTAAAATAAATTTACAATAAAATAGGATATACATTTATTCTAATTTATAAACAAATATCAATAAAAATTGCATACATCAATAAGGCTCCTGACTGGCTTTGTAGACTATAGCTATATGTAATCTATATCTATAGCTATATGTAATATATATTGCTACAAATATAATCACTTCCCAATAATATTAAAGTAACAATCAGTTTTAAAGACAACCCATTCGTAAATGAAACATCGGCATTGAAACAGAAACAGACAGAACTAAAAATAAAACCAACCTCCGTGTTTTATATTGCTCCGTTCACCTACCGACCAATTGTTTGTGGTCGGTTGGTAAAAGTTTATTTGTCTTTTCTGCCGCTAGTGGGGTCATCCTTTTTCATGTACATTGTTTGTTTTACTGTTTTTAAACCCGGTACCACGCTTTGTGTTTCTTCAATTGTTTCACAAGTGGTGATGGTGGGGGCGATTCACTTGAAATTTATTTGCTCGAGTTGCCCTGCCACGGCAACCGCCTCTGTGGGCGATAGTGTTGGTTTGTTTAAGTGAACGCGTTGATGTTTTTTTTTAAACAGTGGTTGGAGGAAATAAATCAAAATAAATAGCATAAAATCATATCGAAACAGTACAGCTTACAAAGCATTGATTAAATATTTGACATCTTTCAAACAAACAACTTTACGCCTTTCGACCCGCGTACAAGCGTTATATATATATTCTCATCAGAAGGAATCCATTTCAAAACAACGAGCACAGGGCACCTCCGTAAGCCGACGCTTTTCAAAACCATACCCCCGTGACAGGCACGTCAGCAGCATTTGATTAAATGCTCTCCATACGCACACGCGTCGCATCGTGGCGCACATGAATTTTGCAGCTTCGCACGTGTCGCGGCACACGCGGTAGCCAGCTGGCTCAGGTGGTTCCGTAACCGTAACTTTTTCACCTTTCCAATCGGGCCCGTTTTCCACCGCCAAGTGGAGATTAGCAACTTACATGGCGGCTTTCATCGGAATTCTAACTGACGGTTTTTTCTTTTTTGTGTGTGCCAAAATAGACGATATCAATCAAAATAAAAATCACATTTTTGAAAGCTTAACACGCCATTCCTTTGATGCCATAATCCGTGCTAATGCGTTCAAAACGATTGCCGCGTGTGTTCGTGTACGAGCGTGTTGGTCCTGTGCGGTTGAGATTCACAGCGAGCGGCGAGGTACAATAGGATTTGACAGTTATGCTAGCTGTTGAAATGTTCGCAGTCCTTTGGTAGATTAATTTAATGCAACAAACTTTTACGATTCTATTGAATCGGTTTGTTCCTGGTTGTTTTTTTTTATTTAATTTCTTGAAACATGTCAAAGGATTAATCAAAACTGTGGAATACGAGCCAACTTACACGAGAGGACATTTGCTCACTCTCATACATCAGATATAGTCCGATGCATTGCGGAAAGAAAACATTAAAAATTCAGTTAATGCATTTGACCAACTAGTGTTTAACATGTCGCTCGATTTTTCGACCAACACAGCAGCCACTTCCCACTCACGAGCACGAGGCACACCATGTACCTTTCATTGCCTCCGATGAAACGGAAAACTACCATTTTGCACCACAGAAGAAGCTTTCCCCGCCCCGCCCGCCTCACCAGCATACGGGGCCAGGTGAAGCGGAAAAACGGCTAACACCCCCCCCCCCCCCAGCGCGCCACACAAGCGCTCGCTCGGCACAATATTGGAAACTTTCTGCCGGGCGAACTTTTCTCTTTACTTGCTTCCGTTGTGCTCCCGGAAAAACGCCGGCTGGCGAGAACTTCATACCCGCATACTGGCAGTTGCACCACTTGGCTTCGAACGGTGAACTACTACTTTTCAATACCGATTTGTAATTTAATTCAAACATTGTACAACTCACTTTCGTAATTTCGCCCGGAAACATGGTGACACCGGTCGGAGTTTTCAATTCGTGCATCAACGTCCAGAGGGCGGAGGTAAAGCAGCCCGAGCGACTGGGTAAAAAAAAACGCCGAATCAAATCAACCATTTCCAGCTGAGTGGACAAACTTTCCACGTGCACTTTCCACACCCAGTGCTACCGGTGCCAGTTTGGTAATTTCGGAAAACTGAAAGACTCATGTTCGAACGGTCTCATAAAAGATCGGGGTTTTCCCACTCTTTTTTTTTTTGCTAAACCGGCTCAATAGATCAAAATGAATGAAGTCGTCCATTTGCTAGCGAGCAGACCAGTGCCAGATGTACCGATCAATTCGGCATGTGACAAAAGCAAGCAGCTACCTAACCTCATCATCGGTGGGCACAAGCAAGTGGTTAATATTTTTCAATCACAAAAATTACCTCCAAAATTTATTGGCTCAAGAAAACCAAACTTCTCTTGAGACCCCGAACGGTTTCCACTCCATCGTGCGCGTTAACGCAAGCAAAATACATTTAAAATTGATCATTTCCTTAATCCCGCGCTAAAGCGGCGTAAAAGGCGCGACGGCTGTGTTCGCTTCTTATTTATCGCTTCTTAAACCCCCGCGTCGTGGCCATTGCAGCCTTCGATCATATCCGACGCAGCTGCCATTAACGCAGATTATCGCAAATGGGATTCTTTCAGTTCGATTCAATCCAAACCGAACAGAACCGTACCAAACCAAAGTCAATCCGCCGATGAGCCGGATTTTGGGGGTGCGATTGGATATCTCTTTTGCCCGAGCATAATTGCGTTGTTAGATGTAAATTACTTTTCACGCAGACGAAGCTGACCTGGTAGCTGGAGCTGGTTTGAGCTAATGAGAGCGTAACGTATAATTTGATACTGAGTTTGATAACAATTATTGTTTAATGGTATTTACTGTGCTCGTTCGGCTCATCTGTGTGCTCTTGTGAAAAGGTTCCTAGGTATATAGGAAAAGTTTATGTTAAAACACTATAAAATCAACCTTGAAATAATTTTTATTAAGAGTAAAATTAATGAAAAAAATTACCCGAATAGTCCAAATAATTAAAGCCTAGCTGAATTGCTCACGATGTGTTGCGAATTGCCTACCAATAGGCGTAAAAACTATTAAGTTAATTTAAAGTTGAATCCTTTCGTACTCTTACCTTATATTTAAGAAACTTCTTTGTGTTCTCAATAGCATTTACATTTATTCTTAATCAACTCATACGTGATATCAATCTGTCAGCTTCTCGAATAAAACATCAACATTTGTTAATTTTTAACTGATTTTATTGACCGGCCCGGTCGCCCTAAATCTCACGAATCATCATCCGCGTGTAGGCCATACCCTGGTGCGAACTTTTAAAGTGATACCAGGATATCGACTTTACATCCACCGCATTCATGAAACGCCCGTTCAGATTCGAATGGTGACAGTTGTTGTACCACCAGGCACCCTCGCACGTCACCGCACAGTTGGTCGGGGCCCCATCGTTATCGCGGTCCAGCGTCGTGAACTTGTGGCCCTTGTGGTACGTCAACGAATCACCGCCCGTTCCACTGTACGCGCCCAGCTTCTTCAAGCTGTACATCTCCGCCTCGCTGCCTATCTCAAACTCCTTGTAGCGCGCGTACCGATAATCGCCGGCAAAGTCTTCCACCTCGATCAGCAGCTGGTACGGCTTGGCGGACGTTAGCTGATGCAACCGTTCCAACCCGATCCAAAACTCCTGATCGATGCTTCCGAACCCATCGCGGTACTCGGTCCAGTTGCGGAAGAAATCGAGCGCCCCTTTAAACCGATGCTGTATCACCAGCCAACCGCCACCGAACTTTGTCTGCTCGCAGAACGCCGGGAACGGTTCCACGTCGTTGTTGGAGCGGATCAGATATTTGCCCGACATCTTGCTCGGTTCCTTCTGGCACGACTCGAACGGTCCTTTGTGACGCATTCCCTGTAGATCAAACAGCGAACGTGCGCTGGCCGACAGGCCTTGCTTAGGCTGGAGGCTGAAGATTTCATTTCGCATCAGCTCATGATTAGCACAGACGGTCTGCCGGGACAGTATCTTCCACGATTGTGCCTGCAGTGCGGTCAGATTGTTACCGACCGCCTGATCCAACCGACTGATCGCCCACAGCATGCTGCCAAACACTTTCTCCAGATGGGCCTGATTCTGCTCGATACCCTCGCTGTGCTCCTTTATCACAAAGTCCATCTCGAGCAGCTTGTACTGCAGGTAATCGAGTTTGGCCATTATCATCTCGAACCCATACCCGGAAGGGCTGCTGGCGATCGACTGATCTACTGCACTGGTGTTTGTATCGTTACTCGCGGACACTACCGTCGATAAGAACAGGCACACCACTAAACCAAACACGCTTGAAAGCATCTTAATACCACGCAGCGATCCTCGAACGTTGTAACGAATCTTCTGCCCAAACAAAACTGATGACGATCGGTAAACATCTTCCCCCATTTATATACCGTTTGGGGCAAACGAGCCACACGTGCTTCGCAAAAAAATCCCACAAATGGCAGATAAAACATTCCCCCCACAGTGACCACTTTCGCTGGCTAGCTCGGGGCTAAGCCGCACGGACCTTGATAGTCGGTTTCGATCGTTTCGCGTGGTGCACTTCCGGTCCGGAGTGCGCATTCTGTTTTGTTTCGTTCTACGATTTACTCAGCACATCTGCATAAAACCCGATAACGAAAACACAGACGGCAAGGCGGCCAGACGCTTCGCTCGGGGATTTTTACGCACTCTGTTTTACCCGATCGCTTTACGTTCGTGGAATAACCGATGTGCAAGAAAACCTTACAAAATAAGATCACAACTGTTGTCCGCATGCTTAAAGTGTAATGTTTGTTTTTTTTTAATATTAATTCATTATGGAAGAAAAAAGAACGTGAAAAAAATGTTTAAATGTGATATCGATTTCAAAAAGAAACGACTTTGATTCGGAGATCCCAAAGATCAGTTCCTCTTTTGTAGTAGAACCCTTTGATGTAGCCTTAAGTTTCACATTAAAACAAAGATATTTCGAAAAAAATTACATGATATTCATTCTCTTTCTCTCGCCCTCTCTATCTTTCTCTCTTTTTCTCGCTCCCTCTCTCTCGCTTTATTTAGCTGTCACTATCTCTATCACTTCCCTTTAGTATTTTGAGTTCAGATCTCTTAGCATTCGCGTGCAAGCTCGTTTACTTTTCTCGATCTAGTTCTAGAATGTAGACACAAGTTGTTTAAGCCACCGAATGTTAATTAATTTCGGAAATAAAATCACGAAAATTGATAAAAATATACCTTCTTATACAGACCGGCCAAAAAAAATATTTCCCTTTGGTTTGATCCAGTGCATTAGCCTAGAGAAGAATATGGCTTCCGCGTCTTTCTGGCCACCTCATAAAAGATGCATTTACAATCAAGCACCCGTTAATTTAAAGCTAATACTTGCATCTAGTTAAATTAAGTTTGCATGACCTTGCCTTCCTATCGCGGCAGTACAAGCGTCCCAGAAACTCTTAAGAAGGGCACAACCAAGCGTAGAGTGTAATTGAAATATGATAATACATAACAATGGGTTTGGGGACCGAAAATAAAATAGAAAGAAAAAACTTTTCCCCGCCCCGCAGTTCGCCGAAGGCTATTTGATAGCCTTGAATGAACGGTGGTGGCCAACAGAATGGGCACAAAACATGGAGCGATGGCAAAAAATAAGTTCGTAAAGGCAAGGACAGACACAAAAACGTTTTGTAATGTGAGAGGTTTCTGAAGGAAGATGATTTTCTCCTTTTTTTCAAATCTTTACGCAGAAGATAATATAACTAACCAAATCAGAAACTAAGCCCTGATAAGGAAGGAACCTCAACCAACTCGGGGAAATGTGTATTAAGATCAACGAAATGAAAACCGCTCGTTACAAAGATGCAATGAACAGAACGAGGAACGAGCGAGTCCCATTTATGACGGGGGCACTCTCTCTCTCTCTCTGCTAATGCATTTTTAAATTTATTTCCACTACGCCCGAAACCCGTGAAGCTCAACTGCAATGCAAAACCTCAGAACACGGCGGCAAACAAAAAAACGACGCTGCCAAAAAATAAGTTAGCGCCCTGGACGCCCAGCTACCACCACACACTATATTAACCGTGCGGACGTGCCCTGAAGCTGGAATTATCCTAATTGAAATCGAAGGCAGCCCCCGGCAATCGCTTCCGGATCGCATCCGAACCACGCTTCGGCCACTTCGAAGGAGCCAATCTAGATCGAACTGGGATGCTTCCTTCCTTTCTTCCTTCTTGGATTGGCCGGGATTGAGATCGTTCCCGTTATCTATTGACGGTGACCAACAAAAACTGAAGCACCACTATCCGGCTGCTCCGGCTGCTCGCCAGCGCGGGTAAATTTAAATTGAGAATCCGAAAAACGTGCGCTGTTGTTGTTGGTTGTGCTAAGCGATGGAAAAGATCATTATACAATCAAGCGTTCTCGCATGAACTCGCCCTCGCCCTGCGGAGCGGGTGCCGGGAAGGTATCAGAAATTGAAAACCATCCCGACCGATACCTTGGCCACGGAACCGAAAGCTGCGCGGAAAGTGAAAGAACATCGCACACACACACACAGGGAAAGCATGGCAGAAAAAAAAAACAATTCAACCCAGGCGCAAATGGTAGAATTTATATGCATAAAAGTACGGAAAGAAATAACAGTTGGGACTATTCTGCATATAAATGAATTATAGCTCGCCAGGCCAGAGACCCAGGCCGGGGCGTGAATCCCTTCCTAGACGCTCGGGCAAAGATTCACCCCCTTTGCAGATGGTGGGATGCCGGTAGTGAGAAGCAGGGCAGCGGATGGGGAGGGATGAGCCACCAGTCCGGGGCCCACGGAATGAATGTCTGTAGCGGTGCTTATGGTAATTCATTGTTATCGGTGTTTTGCGAGAAGGCGTAACGAGTCATTTGGAGCAGCACTTACTTGGCCGCGGGAATCTCGAATGCAAGGTACGTGGCATGATGCTTTTATCATTTTTTTCGTTTTGCTCTCTGTTATGTTGTTGCTGTTTGCATAATTCACCCCGTAGTGGAAGATAACGGGCAAATATGCTTTCTTTGACTGGGGTTTTCTTTTGTTTTGTTTTTGCGTTTTTTATTTTTGTCGAGTCAAAATCTTAAGGCCTGAACTGAGCGAAAAATTAGTCAACAGATCTTGCGTTAGTGTGCGTAAATCTCGTTTACGGTTGTTGCTGTTTGAAGTGGGACATCTTGGAGTTAGGTAAAAGGGGTGAGGTTCAGGTGTGGAAAACTTTGTTTTAATACCATTCAGTGAATATATAGTGAAAATTAAGTAGCCTCGCTGGTCAAAGGGTCAAGCCGTCCAAGAGTTTCTCGTCTAAAGAAACTCTACATCAAAGTAGCCTGTTTACCTAGCGACCTTGTCATTCACAAGACCTTGCCGTCTAAGAAACATCGTAATCAAAGGAGCATATTCTCTCTCTCTCTCGCTTCTTGGCCTAACGACTTCTTAGGTCATGCGTGCCATTTCTGGCTTCCTATACTTAATGATACCACGTAGCTGGATAATCAGTCCTCACTACGGAGGAACGGTCCAGATGGGATTTGAGCCCCAGTCCTGCCGTATGACAGAGCTTCAACTACCTGATCCTGTGTGTTTGAAGCCCAATATGTTCTAAGAATCTGAGAATGATTCAGCATCGACTAATGGCTGCACATGGATGAGGAAGAATTTAGTCACCAAAATGGCCTAGTTTTCTAAGTACCAGGAAGCCTCATCGTTCAATGTTCCTCGTGTGCCAAGACACGAGACAGACAATTTGTCCAAACCTACTAAGGGACCTCGCATTCGAAGAGAACTTGGTGCTTAACAGGTTTTCGGACCTATTTTCATTCCCCTCAGGACTCCTCAAATCTAGATGAACTGACAACTAAATTTGTACGAAAACAGTGGTCAAATCTTCTTAAGGTTATCGTTTATCAAGAGACCTCGTCATTCCTACTTAGACGCGATGTTATCTAAAGGCGCTTATCTACCTATAGAGCAGAGCTTTAAGAACCAATGTCAGAATTAGTCGTGCCAGAGGACTCTCCCAATTTTGTTATCCACCAGTAGCTTACAAACATTGACGCCATCACAATGTCCTGCTTCTCATGAAACAAAAAGAGCGTCAATCGATACCTAATCAATAGCTAAAGCTGGCTTGTTTGACCTTCTCTCGACATCCTGTTTCACGCATCCCCAATTTAAAGTGAGGCAGCTATACAAAACTTGTTTTAAACCCATTGCCTACTTAGGTCACAATTTAAAACGCACACTTGAATACGTGAATAATATTGAAAGTGAACGAGCTCGATCTAACCCACATTGCCACCTCGTACTCCATGACATTGAGGGGTTTGTTGGTGAGCAAAAAAAAAAACAAAAAGCGCCTCAGCAAAACAAAAAAGGTACACAAAAGATTGTTGCTTTTCAGAATGCTGCCGCATGGCTCGGTGGCCAGTGTGCTGCTACTGCACTGCTTCAATGTGTGTCTGTGTGGTTTTATGTCTCAATTTCCGTATCGAATCGCTGCCAAAATGCTGTCCTGTGTGCGAGCAAAGATTTATTGCTGCAACAAGGTCAACCTTTTAAATGTTTGTGGTTTCAAAACATGCCACACTGCCGTACCTACCGTGCTATGCGGTGCAGTTTCTCCAATGCCCCCAACAACCATCGTACATACGTTCCACCTGCACGGTTTGAAGTGAGCTTGTTCTAATGTGTAATTAAATAAATTTGAAGATTTATTAAATTCTTCTCCGCTGAGCTATCTACTCCATTATTTATCTGCTCAAAGCTGCAATTTTATCAAAAATGCAGCATAATTTTATTTATATGCCGGTTGCTTTTACTTCCCGCCAGAGTACATCAAACATGCGAGAATAGTTGCATCGGGGAAAGGTAAACAGACGTGAGCACATCCGCCCATCCGACGGATACTTTCTTGCTGTAGAAGATGCTACTTAATTTCTGGAACACAACGTCTCAGCCCTGCCATTACTACGATTGCTGCCAGTTGACCCCCCCATTTCGCTCGGGAAAGAAAGAACTGCCACCGATCCCAAGACACACAGCCCGGCACAGGGCATGCTACCTAATTTGCTAATATTTGACCAACCCCCATTCGTGCTCTGCTCGAATGTCTCCGTGCGTGTACCGGTGTGCTTCAAATTGTGTTAGGGCCCGGTGTTACGCCCCTTCCCTGACGCTTCAGAGGATCATTCTTGCGCACCAAGCAAGCGAAGCAAACGAAACAAAAAAACAGCGAACAAGTACAACCGCTCGCTCACAATAGAATCTGTGTACATCGGAATCTCAGAAACAACCGGAGACATTGGCATGATTGCATGATTTATACAAAGAATGACAGTCGCTTTCCGGTTGATGCGCTCGGTTGTTACATGGCAGTAGCAGCAGAAGCAAGCGGCAATCGTTCGGTCGGCAGCGGTCGTCCTCGTCGTCGTCGTCGTCGGTCTTTTCTATCATGCAAAGCTCATGCACAAACTAAACCGGTCCTGACCCAAACGAGTGTCACAGCCATGGCAGTGAATGGAGTGGATTTCTTTTTCAATTTTTTTTCTCCATTTATGTGCCATTCATTCTTTCTTCTTGCTCTTGTCCTCGAATGTGCATGCATCGGTAAGGACAATTATGTTACGCAGGATGAGGCTCGTAAATTACCGTACACATCAACGGAACAATCCAAGCTCGTTCACCGTGTTTCTTGCAGTTGGGGATAAGGTTGGACTTACTTGGTATTCGAGCAGGAATAGATCTGTGGTGAGGAAAAGTATTTTACACAACTTATTATACTGTAAAACAATAGAAACATTGTAGATAAATTATCCTTATGCGCTTTTTCTATAGGTTAACTAGCTAACGCAAAGTGACCGTAGTCAAAGCCGATCCAGGACTGTCTCCAGGAACTCAAAGACGGACAAGGTGGAGAAGCACGCTGCCTCGAGATTTTAGTGCCAAAGGAAGAGGCAGCAGAAGGAGAAGAAGAAGAAGAAGCAAGGAAGCTCCGTAAGCAAATTCCGTAAGGATGACAACCAAAAATCAACCAGCAAAGGAATTCGCTTTGTACGTATCTGGCTTAGCTGTTAAGATATTAAGGAGGAGAACGCTATTCAAAGTCTTCTGCTTATACCTCTTAATGTTTTGTAAAAAAAAAGATCCTATCAGAAGCTCTCAAGACTCACCAGAAAAAGGTTGTCCAAAGCGTCCTGATTAAGAGAATGCGCTCCACTAAGATTTTAAGCCCGCCCCGTATCATAAGATCGCCCATTTCGCCCAAAGCCCTATGAACAAGCGTAAGAAATTAGTAAAAATGCATACCCGAGTGCCGGATCGACATTTGAGCTGTGATCACAGTGGTCATCGCATCCAGAGCCCGCGTCAACCGTATGCTCGCACCGCCCAAAGGCATCCACACTACGGTTATCCATTTGTCAGCGCTTACCGACATTAACCCTCCAAAGGGACTGCAGACGAGAAGGTTATATTCCACCGCCGTTTTGTACCGTCGCAAACGACATTAGCTTATCATCAGACCACGCGGAGAGCTTCTAGATTAATTCCACCAGCAGCAGTGCAACTGTCTGGTAGCAACTGTCCATGTCCGATGCCTAATAGTATCGGACCACAGTGCACGACGGTGCAGTTTGCAAGTGCATTTCTCTTCCACGGGGACCAATTCCAGCCCGGTTGATGATGATGATGATGGTGGTGGTCTTTGGTCGGTGCTCGAATTTCCACCCCGTTTTCGTTAGAGACTAGCCAACCAGCGTCACATTATTACTATTATTATGGGCACTCTGTATATATTTCAAAAACAAATGCCACTTTCTCGTACCGAGGACAACGCTGGTGCTGTTTGGGTTTTTCGATGCAGACGACAACTGACCGAGTGGGCCGACAACTATTGTTTGGTGCTTGGGTTCGTTGGTTTTTTTCCCCCATCACATCAGCAAAGGTGTCCAATACCACCCGAAACCCGGTAGCTAATTAAATGGCCAAACAGCGTACGGTTTCGTGCAGAAGGGATGTTTGAAAGTTTAGTAGTAGCATCACCACCACCACCATCGGTAATTACCCTTGTCACACAGATGATTATAAATGTTCGAGATTAGACTTTTTAGAGGGGGGGACAGCTAGTAGCTTCTGCTAGTGGCTTGCCCGGCTAGAGAGCAGTGTAGCGGTCCTTTTAAAACCTTTTTCCTGGTTCAAATTCTCACAAAATGACCGCCTATCCTATAAATAGCATCGCTAGAACCTAGATTTTCCAACCCCAGAACTTGGCTGTTTTTCTAAACCATTTCTATGATTGCCTTTTAATTATATTGACTTATCGGAATAAACCGATAGCAGTTTGCCGGTGCAGTGAGCATATGTACATCTTTCCGCTTACGGTGTGGTTAATCTTTCATTCCCCCCATCCCACACACAAGCTCCTCGGCCGATACAAACGAGCCGGGATGTAAAAGCAACTTTTCTGTGTGAGCAGAAATTTCCGGTTAGCTTTACAAACCAGCCACCGTGTCTGTGTACTCACGGCAAATTGGAATTGTAATGCTTCATTGCGAAGCCGGCCACGGCCAGCCTGCCGCACCCGAACTTCTGGGCGTTCCCCCTCCTGGTGAATCATGTACACAGTTCGGTTGAAAAATTCCGTTCCTTTGATTAGCTCCATCAAATGAATCAGCTGACTCATCGCATTGATACAGCATCATTTTTATCTTCCCTTTAACTACACAGCTGCTGTTGCTCGCTCGCTCGCTCTCTAGCGTTCTCGGTGTGTGTTTGTGCCTGTCTGTGCCACCATCTTTCGAGAAGCATAGAACCATTCACCCCGAGAACGCCCACCGAGTGCCCTCCGGGGGAGGACGAATTCTGCTCCCGCTTACAATTGCCAGTGCCCTGGAAGTTGCTAGTTAGGCAAAGTGTGCGTCGCTTCGCTTCACTTTCCCGGCGTAAAGGTAATGATGGAAGAGTCCATCCAGCCAGCCAGCCAACCCGTGCAGCTAACATAGGCTAACCACAAACCGATGGGTTTCCCTCACGATTCAAAAGACTCACTGCCGGCCAGATGCATGCCTGCGCGTCGGTGTCGGTGAAATGCATCAAGGCAAACGCAAAGCACCAAAAGCGTTCTGTCTGTGCCGGTAACGATTTCTTCGCTTGTCAAGATCTCACTCACGGCCCGGGGAAGACTAACAAAATCTTCCCAGATTGACCGCACCGGCGTTCCCGCACCGGGATGGGAATGGTGGGAAGGTTAAGCTGATTACGGAATTGGATTGCCTCGGTAAGTATACGATCGTACATCCCTACGGAGCGGACGAGCAACCCGGGGACGCTGGTTACTTTCTACTCAATCGCATGAATGATTGGCCCGGCTGCACCTAGGGCAGACGGTCTTGGTTTTCTGGACTCAGGAACTGATAAAGGCTGGCTCGGCTCGGTTCTGCAACGGTGGGAAATTGCATCCCGTGCTCATAATTCATGCAGTTTCACATTTATTGCAAGAAAAATTGTTTGTGAGCTTGAGTAGTTTATTATCGATTGCGGTGCTTTGGGAGCTTTCAACGAGCTGCAGGGTGGAGAATACTGTAACAGGACAAAAGGGTAACACATTGCTAGTGATGTGGAAAGCTCACACCATGAACAACTTGAAAGGGAGCTATTAAAAAGCTTTTAAACAGCGTTGGTTGCACAACCTGATAATTTCTTTGTTTAGCATTTTTGTACGTGGCAACATCTAAATTGAGATTTGATACCTGTTCTGTCGTGCTTTCTCGCTTAAACAGCCATAAACTGTTCATTCGGTTCTGTACAGTATTTAATAAGCTTTAAAGGTCTCTCTCATGCGCGAGTTAAACAGCTTTCGAAATTCAGCGCTCTGTCTTGGCTTGAATGAGCCAATGAATGAGAATGGAGATGAATATTTTCTAGTGAACGAAGGAAACAGCTTTTGCTATACATTTTTTTAACTATCTCTTGGAATAATAACAGAAAATTAAGCAGCTTCAGATTTTTTTTTTTTATTATTCTCTTAAAGTTCATCCAGAGGATGATGTGCTGCTAATCAGCGCTAAAGCAGCGAATAAGTTGTTCTTCAACACTTATGTACTTTACACATGTATTGGTACGGAAAACACTGCTCTAACAAGGCATTAAAGACGCTCCCTTTCCCACATTCACACACATGTCCATAAACCTTTACTCAGCTGATCCCATCACACGAACTCTCTGCACTCGAACAGGCGAGTCCTCAAATCAAAGAAAATCAAATTACCATTCGCGCAACAGCCCAATACCAATACAGAAAAACCCCAAAGAAAGCCTCCAGCATTTTTTTTTTCGTTTCGTGACTACCCATACCGTAAACATTAATGACTCGCACGGATGATGGCACGGCAAATGTGCTCCCGGGTCCGAGCGCATCCTCACACAACTACATTTGCCTAAATTTCGTGCACACCGCGATGTTCGCTGTCCGTTGTTTCGTGCTGCAAATGCAACAAAAAAGGCCGCCCGAAGGAAAGCTCCAGCAAATCAATTAACAGCAGCAGTGGCCGGCCTCGTACCCGAAGTGCACTCAATTCTACACGGTGTGAAAATGTTTTTCCTTTTTTTAGCAGCAGCAGCGTGATATTCGGACGCGGTTTTTTTGTCCTATGGTGTGGACTTCTTCAACCACCGAGATAGAGCCGGGTATGACCCACAGGAGCGAGTGTTTTTTTGACTGAGTGTGTGTGAGCAGTTAATGGAGAAAAGAAAGAGCTTCGGATGGTGAAAGCGAAATAGAGATAGAGCGGAGCGTGTGTCGTTGAATCGCTACCGGCGAATGTGTTGCTATGGAGTTCGATCGGGTTTTTTGTTCGGCTCCACAACCAACTAGATCATCCTTCGGTAGCCGGCAAATGGACGACAGAGTGTGAAGAACATTGAAAACGCCAACGAGATGCCCCGTGGACTAGTGAAACAACCGCTTCAAAGCGTATAATTGAAACACTTTCCGGCCATTGGGGCACTTCTGTCCCTGTTTTTTTGCTCGTTTGATGTGACGTTAAAGTGAGGGAAAATTATTATTTCTTACCTTGTTCGACAACAGCGAAAGTATCTTAAAGGTGAGAAAAACGGTAATATCGATCGATTTTACATGTTAATTGTTTCAATCAAACTCCGAATCAGCAGCACCAGACCAGAGAAATAGCAATCCACCGTACCCAATATGCTCCACTCGAAACACCCGACTCGATGTAGTCGCTCAAATGTACCCCGCTATAATCAAATTGACGCGCAGTTCCGTCCCACTGGCTCGACGACGACAGCAGCAGCAACGACCCCGTTGTTGCCACACTCGAGCGTCCTGCGAAGACGTGCATCTTGTCTGTCACGAGTGCATTCAAGTGCGGCAGCCAAGGATCAAACGGTTTTCGGAACCTCGGACGGTCGGGATGCAAACCGAAGCTGACAGGTTCCGTGCCAAGGAGAATCACCATTTCCTCGGAAACTCGGAGTGAGAATGGTTCCAGCTTGCTATGATCTTATTAATTATTGCGCCATGAGTGGAAGCACTTCACCCGGATGGAGTCGGGACCGACCCGGCATCGGGAGTCTCTCAACCTCGTCAAATTCGATCCGACCACACGGAGAAGATTTATTAACCTTCTGCTTGAGGTGGTACCAAGCCCAAGGGTCGTGATGGATGTGTGTCACGCATTCTTTTTTTCACGCACCCTCTCAAGTAAAATCCTTCATTAAAGGTTTATTTCGTTTCAAAAATTTACACACAGAGTCCGAAAGTCCGATGATCATCAAAGAGTGCACAATTAAAATGTGCCACCGAGTGCACAATATCCGGGTATGCAGATAAATCAATCATCGGTACGCACTGCAACACCTTTTAAAAGGTCAGTTTGAAATATTAGTGCTTCCGCGAACGTGTGTGTGTGTGTGATCTGTCCTGGGGTAGAGTGCAATTACAGTGCATCTATTCATTACCCGGTTGACATGCGAGCTAATGAACTCAAATAATGCGAATCGATGAGGATTATTAACACAGCACGCACGGAAGTACGAAAGCTCGGACTCGGACCGCTTCAAACACACACACACACACACACACACACACACACACACACACATGAGCGAGTGCCAGCACTCTATGGATGCATTATAAATGCAGCCGAAAAGTACAAAACCGGACAAATTGTTGCAAACGCCTCGGTGGAGTGTTTTTCACAAATATTTGCCCGATGCCACTTCTCGTTTGTCATTTGCATATTTAAGTCAACGAGACCGTTGCCATCGGCTACCGTTGGAAAACTGTTTAGCAGCAGCAACCGGAGCAGAGCCTACTATGGTTTAGCGTTGCTTGTTTGCTACGGAGCTTATGAAGTTCGCGTCGTATACGCCGGTCCGTGTTTCTTTGCTAGAGCTTACCCATTTATGAACCTATTTTCATAACACGGTTACTTTCACAAAGGAAACACTTGTCCACTTGTTAAAGCGAGCATTAGCGAGCACGTTGATCGATGTTATTTAAATTAATTAACTAAAAACGAGTTCTTGCTGGTTTTGCACGCACGGCCGGAATAAAATCATTATTATACGGCGGGGCATAAAATGCGGCGATGTAAATTGCACCAAAATTGCAATGTCCACCCCCTTTCCTCAACCCTGTGTGAGGAGGGGGGTAGGTACACATTATTCCACACAATTTGCTGCCAATACTGCCGAACAATCGTACGCATCAAAGAGGGATTAGAGTAATTATGGTAGGACGCTGTTTGCCAGCCGACAAGCCACATGGCGTGTCGCAGGACTTTTTACAATACATGAGAGAGGGTGAGGAGGAGTAAAGTTAATGAAGTATGGGCTTTTCGGAATGGAATTTTGCGTATGAACGCCCGTCTGTGGTTATACGCTGTTATTCTACGGAGCGCCCTATTGTGATTTTGTTGCCGTTTTTTTTTTACCGATCCGATACGGCATCAACCACAAACGGCACAAACGGCCGAAACATAAATCGGTTTTATATCGGCGCATTTGAGTATTAGATTATCGTGACATCGGGATTCCTGCTGGGAAGAGTAAATTAGACTGCCGGGGCTGAGAAGTAATCATTTCACTACTAATCGCTCAATACCATAACCCAACGAATCGGGTTAATTCTCCCCTCACGCTTATTGTTTCTATTTTCCTATAGTAAAAGGAAAAGTAATTTTAACGCGTGTTTTTTTTTTTAAAGAACTCCCGCCCAAAAAGTGGGATTCAGCAACTTCAGCAAAAGCCAAATAAATCACATTCTTCTTTGCCGGAAGGATGTATGTATCAAGCAGCCAAAACCCCTTTTTGGCCGAGTCTGACCCTGTCGTTTCAACTTTAAATTTTCACCGGCCTCTTTTGTAGCGCGGAAGACCCCGGGACGGTGGGTGTTGGCTAGTAAAATGAACTGAAGCCCCTTTGATGGGAAGCCTAGAATCGATTTTGAATACCTAAAGGACGGTGAAGAACGAAGCTCAAGAAAGCTAATGTTGTGGAAACTGCTGACGAGCTGAAGGAGGGAGAGAGAGAGACGAACGCTTAACGCTCCGTATTTTATTTATCGACCCGGCGCTAGAGATTGTCCCGGTCGTCCGGAATGGCTTTAAAAACTTCCCTTTACTGCCAAACTTTCAAGTGGTTGTTTTTTCTTCTCCTCGTACCTTCCATCAGTCAACTAGGCCTCGAACCGGGGCAGCAAATGGGACAAGATTTTAAACACTGTTCGGTAGATCAATTGTGTGGTACCATGGTGCGAACCCTTAATTTCAGTTGACATCGTTTTTAACAGTGGCTCCTTCTGTAAACTGCCTCCTGCTATCCTTTTTTTTATTCCTTGCCATGCCATACATTCAAATGAAGCTCTTTAATGTCGGTGTAATCCGTCTTCAAAATACACCATTGTTTGGGGTGTATCGATTTAAGCTTTGAGTGTATCGATCTTCACGAATTGTAATTTGTTTCAAAAAAGTATTTAAAATAAGTAACTAGAAACACGTGGGACTCTCAAAAAGCGGTGAACAACCAGGCGCCTCCATCGGAATATTCGATGCGCATTAGTGCGCCGCTGGTGGAAAATCAGTCTTTTTTGCAGCAGCCCGCTTTGTGAAGATTCCCGCTCAATTGACGAGCACGTGCACAACAAAAACGGCATCCATTAGTGCATAAAATTGAACTAATTAAAACCATTACCCAGATGCTACCATGTCTCCATGCGCATTTGCCTACAAGCGCCGGGGGACAATAAACTGTTCATCAAAGCGCCTAGGCCACGACAATGATGAGGATGAACGTTATCTCATTAAGTAATGATTACTGGACATCGTATAGCATTGACGAAAAAAAAACGCATAGGGAAACGAACCATGCACTCCGTTTGTCCGCATCCACACACACACACACACACACACACACACAAATTCATTACACACAGACGTACATGGCCACCGCCATTACCATGCCGCTAAGCTGAACATAAAAGCGATAAATTAAAAGCAAATAAAACCATCATTAAATTACTGCACGCCCTTCCGGTTTGGCCAGTTCGGGGCCAGTTCTCCCCACCTTCCCCTTTCCCACCCAGTCGTTCGTTTGATGTACGATCTCGGCCGGACCGGTCGGCCAACTTTATGCTGCGATTTTGATCATTCAGAGTAGTGGAGTTGACAAAAGCTCTAAGCTCACCACCGAACCGACTGCACCAACTTCAACCGCACCGGAACACATGGAACCGACCGTTGCACATAATGCTTCGCCCCAATCCCGCACCATTCGAAGGTCCAAAAATGTTCGTCATCATGTGTCCCCCTTGCGGACCGTGGGACTTTGGGAAGCCATCGGCAGAAAAGTGTGTCCGTCCCAGCATCATCAAAACCACACGAGCGGTCCATTTTGCAGACCTCAAGCCCCCGGGAACTTACACCGCACTAACTTACCCGCAAACGACGACACCCACTCCCGATTCTCCAAAAGTTGACCTCCACCCCACCGAAAGTACTTAGCTTCCCCCGGCCACCGTACCCGTGGGTCAGCGACCAACGACAGAACGAAATCGGTGCAACAGAACGACCCGAGACGAGGCTCAAGTAGTATATGGATTTCCTTCGTTCCTTCGCATTGCCATTAGTAATGATGAAGAGGGGTTGGTGGAGCAAAGGGAGGAGGGGAATGGATAGGAAAAATAAAAAGGCGCTCAAGTGGTGCGCTCAGGCCTTTGCCAGTGGGGCTAGATTGAACGCTTTATTTACCTTTCACCGGCCCTGGAAAGGAGGCTCCCGTCCTGGGGTGCCTGTTCAAAAAGCAAAGTTAAGCCTCAAATGAATTGGAATTTATTACCTTTCTTTTGCTTCTTCTTACGGCCCAGCTAAAGAACACTCCTGTTGTCAAGATGCATTCTTAAGAATGGACCGGATCGCTCCCGTGACCCATCCCGTGGAAGTGTTTTGTCCGAGAGTTCAAAATTTCATCCACTCCAAGCGATACGCTCCTTCCCAGGAAATTTGTCTTACTGCTCGTTTTATTTGTGATATTTTGCTCAATTTTAATAGACAGTCACATTTTATTTATACGGAAAGCATTCGGGAATGAACAGCAAACCAGTTTATGGGAGAAAGACCGAGCAATTGGCGTAAAACAAGATGGCCGCATCTAAAAATTAGGAAAACTTGTCTTGCAACTATTCGTTAGCTGCTCGACACTGCCACTGATATCAGCTCAAAGTTTAATTTTGGTAACTTCAGTCTTCACACACCCCATTATTCCGTTACCTCGTTCAAGTACTGGGCGCCTCCATCGATATTCATTAAAAACAATTTTTTGCAAGGCGCCGCTGGATAATATTGCGGAATAATTATTTAATATGTGAAAGAACAAGATTTGGAAAAATACATGATTTTTTTTTCGTTTGGCTAAAATTAATAAAATCGAAAGTTTGGGAGCATCTCTGTGGCCGTTTTTCAGACCCAAGCGCCTTATCGAGCGCCTCGGGCTGTGGCCTTAATATTGCTATACAATTATTATCAACAATTATCAATCAATTACTAGTGCTCACATTATAACTATTAAAAAGCATCTCACACACTATTAAAAAAAATAACTAATGTAGTTTTAAACAACGTCCTTTAAACTTTAACTCAACTTTAAAAAATACAGAAAAAGCTCATAAGGGATCATGATGAAAACAAGCCTTTTAATAGCTGATAGAGTTTTCTCTTTAATCCCATTCTATATTAAAACAAATCTGTACATTCCAGGTATTTTTCAGGTGCATGTGCTGTGTTTCGATCCCACAGCCGACGCACGCCGGGAATTAGCACCTTAACCAGGATCAGGCTACTTTACAAAAACGTTTGCCTTTATTCCTGGAAAGCTCATCTTCCATTATCTGTTCAATTTTCCATTCATCATGCACGGTTCTTGATTAATTTCCTAATAACGGAAGAAAAAAAATCCTCCCCGAACCGAGATTGTGTGCGGTACCGAGCGCATTCCGAGTGCGTAGTAGTAGCAGAGGGCTACCATTTCACACTGGCGGCCATCCACACCGGCCTCCCCCCTCCTGCCCCACGGTCTCGATTGCAATCGATTGCAATTTAATCCTGCCGCGAGCTATTTTGTCTGTATGTTCCAAGAAGCATCGATACTTATGGCCGGGCAGCACTCCAACTCCGACATCCGATCATCGAGGCGTCCCAGCGGGAAACTCCTCCGGCCCAGCCCGGCCCAGCCAGCGTGATGGGGACACCACATGCGTTATTTATGTGCCCCGTGCTTGCATAATCGCACCGGACGGGCCGGACCGGTGTCGGTGGGGGGGGGGGTGGAGGGGACGAATGCCCGTAGGTAACCGCACCATTGGGCCACTCGTATACACACTCGGAATGTGTGGTAGGAAAAATTCCATTAGCCCGAAGCGGCACACACGACACACACCCACGGCCCGGGAGTTGGAATGTGACCCAACCCGGGATAGCCCGGAATGTGTGTGTGTGTGTCTGTTCCCGGGGCTTGGGATTTATGGAGCCAATGTGGAGAAAGCTTCCAGGCAGCAAGCTTCGTTTGATACGGATCTGTGCTGTTTGCGGTACAGAGGTTTCGGTTTTTTTTTTTTTTTGTCTGTGCTCTGGGAATTCTTTAACCCACTGATAAAAGCTTCATAAAAAGCTTTTCCGAGCCAAGTTTATTGCACTTATCCGGGAGTGTGCAGGCGAAGAGTAGCTCGGGAACGCATCCGATCACGGGTAAGCGTGTTATTTGTTACGGTATTTAAAATAGAAGAAACCTTTTTTCCCTCTGAAAACCTTTTTCGCAAAGCATTGGCGTGCGTTTTTCAAATTTATTTATTAGTTTCTAATTTTTCCCTGATAACTGCTAGAGGGAGGGACAGTCGCTAAGCAAGAGCTACTATACGATATTGGATTCGTGGAACAAAGAAAATACTCTTCGCCGAAGTTGTCTAATACCACGAAGACGACGTATCAGATAGCGTGTATGGAGCGAGCAGCACCCATGTCATACATTCCGAAGGCCATAGCACCATTCTTAGCGAAAGCACAAACCCATTTCTTTAATCAAACGATCATGCTGTTACATACCCCAAAAACCAGTGCCCGTTAGTGACATGTGTCACCCGGTGCCCGGTCGCAATTATTGTCGGATATTAATTAAAGTGTCTTACGGCGCTGGTTACAGCTGGCTCACCGCGTGTGCCGCGCTAATAAGGTCAACCAGTGGGTTTTGAAGCAGACGATGATTGCAATCGAAACACCACCGAAGGTCACACTGATGTAATCTCTATCTGCCCCTTAAGCCATCCAGCCAGATCATATCGTCAACCCGCTCGACAAATCTCGTTACGACACCATTGTTTTGAGTCCCGTGTGAAAGAGCATTAATTTTTATGTACTCAAGTCGCACTACAAAAGGGATCTCCCAGCACCCAGCGCAGGAGCAACAAAAAAAAAAACGGGAACACCGGTCAGCATGGGAACGGACACTTCCCCATGGATGGACACAAAAAAAACCTCCCGATTGGGAAGGGGTTTGTTTGTACATGCGCCTGCTGTGTTGTGGTAGCCAACGCGACATCCAGCTGGGGAAACGCAGAGTGTGGAGAGCACAAAAGGTTCACGGGGTCTCACGCTTAAGAAAACCACGCTGGCTGCCATTTTCCCAGCACGTGCGAATTCGCGTGGAGAGGTGAGCCGACTTTCTCAGAGCGCGTGCCTACAGCTATTGTGAGGGGAAGGTGTCTCATTGTGCTGGATACAACAGGCAAAATGCAGCAAATTGTATCATGCAGCTTCGGATGGTCGTAAGAAGCTACCATCGGAAATACGAAAAGAAATTGCCTCAAGACTAAGTGTAATAATTTTAATAATAGTTTGATTTTTCTTCTCGTAAAACCAACGTTTGTTTAAGCTCGGCTTTTTCAGAAAAATATCCCTACAAGTATAATATAATCCCAAGAAAAAAATAATTAAGCAAAAGTTTTTCTTGGTCAACGGACATGCCTGGAAGTGGAACGACGGCTTACATCATGTTATATTATCACCTAACCCAGTTCTCACTTACGCTTCATGGACATGGAGTCCTTATAGCCGCTTCCGAGAGAAAAACGAGAATCACGACGAGGCCCACGAGCTGTACGGTTATCCTGCCATCGTACGAACTCTCGTAGTTTCGTCATGCTCCGGTGGGTTGATCATGTCATGAGAATGGCACCGGACGGCTCAGTCTGCAAAGTCCTTTTATGCCGTCCACAGGGACAGATGAGACGTGGTAGAGCCTTACACTCTCGGGGTGTGTTCCATGAGACGTTAGGATGTATTCCAGTGAACTTAATAAACCACTGCTTCACAGTACAAAACCATCTTATATTACGATCAAAATGGCCTCTTCATACAGACCACAGTTGACATCATTAGCATGGAAATGTCAGCACTTCAACCCAAATTCTGTCCATCGCTCGAATCAGTAAAGCGGTGTAAACACATAAATCATTCAAACTAGTAGCAGCTCTTCAAGTGCGGGATCAAAGAGAAAAAGCTTGCCCAAAAACCCCATTGAGAGTGCATCGGAGTGTCGTTTGGGCGCTTAGCTCCTAGAGCTCGGCTCCAATACAAAGCAGAACTACTGCCACACTGGACAGAAATTTATTTTCGTCAGTTTCACAACATCACCTCTCAGCTGTCCCGGCTGTTGGCACCCGAGCGGGGACTCTCTGGAGATGTCTTTGATGGATTTGGGGCAAGATAGCGAGGTAGCGAGGCACATTTTAAGCTACCCATTTGATTAGATCTGGCGCACGTACGAATGTCCTAACCCTATGCCGATAGCCAGTATCCAGTTCGTCTTTTGTGCCGAATAACGCTTCTCCCCTACCTGAAGCTGATTCGACGCCTCGACGCTATCAGTACGAGGACGCCCGGGAATGGGAAAATAGTTGTTCAAAGTCAATTGCCACTTACGACCATTGATACTCGACGACAGCACAGTGTGTGGAGCAAGTCTGGGAGGTGGTTTCCACCCATTATCCACCAACACTCAAAGCAGTGTATCAGCGATTGGGTTGTTTTGTTGAAGCTAAAACCCTTCGCACGGTGCTACGCTCTTATGCAAATACACACACCCGAACCGGCTGCTCGATGGCCGTTTCGTGTGCAATGGCAACAATTTCACCAACGAGCTTTCAAAACAAACTGTTGATCTTCTTACGAACTAAAGCGAGCGGAGATGGGCGAGTTTGTTCGTTGGAAGAATGGAGGATTTTGTACAACATTCTGAGGGCTTTCCGTTCGCGTTTTCGCTGCGAGAATAGGTGAGGAAATTTGCACCAAAAAAAAAAATCTAACCCAAAACAGTCAACCGTTCAAGTATTGAATTAGGGAATGAAAACTTTGCGCTCATTTGACGTTTGTCCACATGTACACTATTTGTTTGACAGAGCTTCCTTTAAGCTTTCTGAGGTTACATTTATCGGAATGAAATACAAGTTTTTGATTAAATAAATAAATTTACTTTACATTTGATCTTTAATGGTAACTATTTTTTGACAGTTTTTTACAGGCTTTTTAATTGGGTTATTTTGAGCTTAAAGCCTATTTTGAAGGTATTTTTAATTACTTTTGAGATTCAACAATCTGTCGGGTAAATATGAGATTCTTGTTGATTTATTTAAATATAGCTAGATTTTTGCATTAATAAATAAATAAAACATCTCACTTCATTCTAGCCCTCACCTGTCCCGTTCTGTTGCCAATTCCACCCGTTACAATGTATCCAAAGCCAGCAAGACCTAGTAAGGGTTCTTCCCTCCAGGCCCATTTCTAGCTGACGAATTCCCCCGCTGGGACACGGAGTTCGAACAGGTTGCGAATTACAATCTCGCAGAATTAATTAAATTGGAAAATGGTTCTCCAATTTTTAAGCCTGCCCCGTGTGCTTCCCACCAGTTTTGTTCTTCTTGCGACACATTTGATCTGTTTGATCGTGTAGCTTTGGAAACGGGGGATGCAGGGATTAGGGCAAGGTGTTTGTGTGAGGAAGGCGACAACAATAAAAAAAACACTCTCACACAAATACATTCATCTCCTGTAACGAGTGGCTATGCCCGGTGATGATGATCTGTTTTGATGTGTGAAAACAGTGTTGAACTGAATCGTACATCATTGTCCGCTGTTCGCTCCATCCGTCGAAGCACCCGGTTCTGTCACGAGGGAATTGTGTCCAATTATAATGTGGATATTGCGTACCGTTCCCCGGCCGTCGTCCCGTACAGGGATATTATTAGTGTTTGCTAATTATAATTTACAAATAAATTTCAATAAATTATGCAAATGGAATCAATTAAATGGGGCTCGGGCATCGAAATGGCTTTTCATCGGGTGCGCTCTCCAAATGCTCCGGTTGTACTGCCCCCCCCCCCCCCCCCCCCCCACCCTCCCCTGGTTGGTGAACAACCAAATGGACAACCATCTTTTTTTATTAAGTTAAATTTTTAACCCATTTTTTAAAAAAGCGTCCCGCTGGAGATTAGTGGCAAGCATTCGCCACACAGTCACATCAAGAAGCGTTCAACCGGAGAGCCGCCAACAAAATCCATCATAGAAATCGGATAAACTATTCATGCAAACTTCCGGGCAAAACTTTTCCCAATAGCAAAACCAGGAACTGCAGTGTATACGGATTCCCGGTCCCGGACGCGACTGGTGATGGTGAATTTTGGAAATCTTTTGCTACTCACCGGAGCAATTAATCTAGAAACGTGCCATGGTCAATGTTTTGTCCCCTGTTTGTCCCCGGGCATGCAATATTTAATCAATTTCGATCATTTGTACTGCAGGTAGTCTGTCTAATAGCCTTTCGTTTTGCAACAGCGCAAGCTAAAATGGTGGAATACGAAATGAGTGTGACCGAGTGTGGCATTCGAGTACCTTGCTTCCCCGGCACAGACAAGATCGACTTAATATTTGAACAATTTTAATAAAATGCAACGCGGATTGAAGCAGCTTTGTGTGCTGTTAAGTAATGAGGAGACATTATATTTTAAGGCTGCAGCACTCAACATAATTAATGCACCGTGTGATAGATGGCATCAGCAAATTGATCCCCTGTTTTTTCCGGTAAAAATGTCCTTTGTTCTCTCTCTCTCTCACACACACACACACTCGTATAAACCATAAGGCTAACCACAGCAACAAAGGCACTTAACTCCGTGCTCAGGTTAGTCGAATTATTTGCTTTTGATAATTTATATGCAGTTTCAAATTTATTACACAACCATTCCACCACGGTGCGGCTTATCCGCCGTCCATCTTCGATTCACGAGCGGTGGCAAACTACGTACGTGCCGAGGGTGGTTTTTTTTTTTTTTGTTGTTGTTGCGAATTTTCCCCATCCAGTAATGTCTATCAAAAATAGATAAATTCAGTCGTGTAATGGCATCGGTCGAGATAAAGATATTGTTTTTATTGAGTGCAGCCAGGACACCGGACGGCGGATTGGTGGTGGTGTTTTGCGAGCGGACGCGCTTTAAATTGATTTTGTTTTCACGCCGCAAACAGATCAGTGGTGGCGTCGTGTGAACAAACGCGTCCCACCCACCCAACCCACACGCCCTGCCCGGTGGATGGAAAGCAATCGAGTGCCTGTGGTTGCATCACCGCTGCCCGTGGTGGATGGTGATGTTGCGATTGACAAAATAACACGGCAGCAGCACCACAAGCGAAGGAAAAAATCAATTCCCGCTGCAGGACGTCGCGGCAGCTGGCGAACACGGCCGGTGGACGGCGACATCCGCATCCGGGGTATGACGCGCTCTTAAGGATGGTGACCATCACCACCACCCCAGCGCACCCAGCAGGACATTGGCTGTGCCGCTTCAACCGTGGCTTCGAAAGGCTTCCGACTTCGCTATCGACAGGAAATTGAATCAAACCATCTCGGCGCCACAAGAAACCGCCACCATCCAGTGCCCGGTGTTTCTCGGGGTCGGAAGCGGACTCGGATGGCTCGTTCGGACGGCCACGTATGCTCCCGACACGGCAGCCGGCATTCGATACACACTATCCCCAGCACCATTCTGCTCCATGGTCACGGTAAACGACAACTAAAACCAATAAAATAATTGCCTCACACAACGTGGAAAATGGAAACAACAACGGAATCAATTTATTTTTATTCCTCCAAAACGTTTCGTCGTCTCTTTTCCAGACGGGTTTGGCTTTCTTAAGCAGCACATCTTGTCTCATGAAAATGTAGACACTTTTTGCTGCGTTTCTATTATCCATGACCCGAACAGGAGCAAAAGTCTCACGCTGTCCGGAAACGATATTTGCGGTCAACGGGCATCGATACACATCTGAAATACGAATGGATACGCAGATAAACTCATAACTGCATTGAAAAAACTTCAACTGGCTGCAATCTTGTTGTGGAGTGCCAAATTTAGATTAAATTGAAGGTATAAGAACCCAAAAGCATCGAGCACGTGCTCACTTTCAATCGTCTTCAAATTCGCGCTCAAATTTGAGAAATTTTAAGTACAGTGTTGCCAACCTGCTGCTCGAATGTGGGAAAGCATACAAAGAGAAAGAGTTGAAAGTGTAAATATTGAACGAAACACAATTTTAGACACTTAACGCGCTTTGAAAGCATATCACTACATCAAATTTGCAATAAAAAGAAAAAAACATACTAAAAAATTAAAAAAATCCCCCATCACAACGTGTTTCGAGCAGTTTTGTTTCTCTTTCGAGCAGATTTGCCGAATTCCTTTTTTTTCTCTCTCTCTCTCTCATTTTCTCCCGAACTTTGACAATCCGAAGCCAATCCAGTGACAGCTGGCGAACGATACGATTTGCATCAAAACAAACGCTACGCTTCGGACGAATTGCTTTTCATGGCTAGTGGTTTGCTCTCTACCAAAACGGGTAAAACGGTGTCCGGAATGGTCGTGAAAGGAAAATATCGAGGCCATTCATAATGCATCATGGCGCACGGTGTGTGACCTTCGCAATATCCAATATTTACCCTGGTAAAGCTCTCTCCAACACTGCACACTCCCATCGTCAGGTATGTGGACGACACCCATCACAATCATCGTTCCAGTTCGATTACGATATCAATGATAACGAAGCCTCCCCGTTCTGTTTCTATCTAGTTTTGCTTATCGAACACCAAACCACTCAATCCAGGGCCGGTCTTTATCGTCCTTCAACGTTAACAGGTTAATGCAAAGCATAGAAACACCACACGGCCAAAGATTAGCACAGTTTGATAGTGGAGCCCAGCGCGATGGAAGGTAAAGCGTGCAGCGCGCAAGTGGTCCCCGTTCCGCTTCTAGCGCACTTTCTAAATTTTTCGCAGACGTTTCAGGCTACGTTCCGGACATACTTGAGCATCCGCTCGTACACTTCAGCCAGCGGTACGATTGGGACTGTGGGTTAGCATGCATCCTGATGGTACTGGACCGTCGACAGCGACAAACGTTTCTGTCCCAGTTTCAGCAGATCTGCGACGAGGGCCAGTTCGGTAAAAGGTGAGTCTCAGCACCACCACCACAGCCCTTATTCTAAGCGTCCCCCCCTCCCTTCCTCTAATTCCAGCACATGGACAATTGATCTGTGTTACGTGCTGAAGGACTTTAATGTACCGCACAAATACCTCACGAAAACGCTCGGCGCAAACCCGAACCATCGCGTGAACGATTACTACAAATCCTACACACTGGTAAGCGCGCCACTGTATGCGTCATACGTTGCCAGTGGTTTTCTTATCTTTTTCCCGTTCCAAACCCCCCGTAGGATATGCTAAGGGTAAACAACAAATTCCGTTACGCGGAGCAGAACGGGGTGGACGTGAAGCAGTGCACCGTCAACTATCGGTTTCTGATCGACCACCTGGGTGCGTACGGGAACATTATACTGCTCATCAGTGCCTCGCTGCTGTACTGCGACCTGTGCAAATTCAACAAGCTGCCTTGCGAGATACGGTAAGTGGGTTGAGCTGAACGGGTTCGAAACGCTCCCAGTCGCGCATTCACACGCCTCTTTCGTGTAGCTCCTGCCTAAGCATTACGCCCAGCTACATGGGCCACTACATAGTTCTGTGCGGCTACAACAAGCGACTGCAGAAGTTCATGTACCGTAATCCTGCCTGCAAAGACAGTAAGTGGAATGGTTCAAAGCGTACGCTTGCTATCTTTAATACCCAATAATATCCCTCTCTGTTTTGTTTTCCGCTGCAGAAGTGTGCTACATTCCGTACCAAGCATTAGACAAAGCGCGCAAAGCGAACGGTACCGATGAGGACATTATCCTGCTGTACGATAAAGCCACCACATGACAACACACACCCCCCACAGAGCAGCAGCACTTCCACGTCGGGCGCATTTTGCAGATGAGGATCGCGTGACAAACGTTTTCTAGTCTGGCCAGCCACCGCCAGTTGACATTTTTGTTCGAGCTCCATTTCCAATAAATTTTACACCATTGTAGAGTTCCAAACAACGCTCTTACTTACATGGCTTCAGACAGGATTACATGCGGATGATTTCAGGGATTGCTCGGGGTGTTTCCGGTTGTGGTTGTTGTTTTTTTTTCACTAAATCCTTTATTGGCTATCTTCTCCGATTGGGCACGAGAGAGAGAGATATCGCTAGTAGATCTCACTGAAAGTAGGGATAACATTACAGGCAGACAGGCGACGACAGAAGTACATACGGTGAAACGATCGAAGGCGGGCGCATTTGTTCTTAAAGTGCTGGCCAGCTGGTTCAAGTGTCAACGCTCGGGTTCGTTGTTAAAACTAGGATAATTTATACAAAAACTTTACAACGCAAAATAGGTTCTTCTTCGAAGGACACCAGTCGCTACTAAACTAAACTTGGGGAATCTTGCGTTTTACCACTACCATAAGACGGACTACTCTATTTTGAATGTGTGTGTGTGTGTGGATTGCGACCGTTTGCAGGATCACGGCTTTGTCTTGTATCGAAAACAAAAGCGAAATATCTCCACTCGTTTTCAGTTCCCCGAGCAAGAGAACGGCGGAACCGGCGCACGTCGGACGTTGTCGGAATCAGTAGCATTGAGCATGGGTGATGGGTTTACATTCGAACTTTACTGATCGTCAAAGATCACCTCGTCCACCTTCTCGGAATCGGTGGCCAGATCCTTTACCAGCTGCTCGACGCAGTTCTTTGGAATGAGCGTACCGACGATCTTCACACCTTCCTTCGTCTTCAGCCGGATCACCTGCAGCCGGGACTGGGCGCCGATGCGCGCCGCCAAACTATTCTCGACCCGGGCCCACACGGCCAGTACCGAGCCGGACAGCACGCTGTACGTACGGCGTCGTAAACCGACCTACGAAAAAAACCCCGAGTGTTAGCGGATGCCCGTTTTCAAGGAAAGAATTGGCGCTTCCTTACCTCACACTCATGCCCGAGCGAAACGTTACGACACTGGCCCTTCCAGTAGCTGTGCGAGCAGGTGTTGATCGACGCGTCGTACAGCTGCGTCCAGTGCGGTTCCGCTTCCGTGCTGAGCACCTTTTTGTACTTTTTCTCCAGCTCGGCTAGCGTCTCGTGCTTGAACTGGAGGCCCGTGTTGGGATGGTAGAGCTGGAACAGGGTGGCCTCCTTCCTGCCCTTCGCATCCCGGTCCCCGGTCAGCGTTTTCTTCTTGGCCGGATTCTCGATCTCGATTGCCAGTATCACGTTGTACTTACCGTTGCGGGGATGTTGCGAGATGTAGAAACCCTCCTTTTCGCCACCGAGTTCTGCCCATCTGGAGGGTGGTGAAGGAGAAACGGACCCTTTTTTTGTACCAAAAATCAAGTAAAATTGAAGATAAGAGAAGAGCTACTTACTTGTCGATTGCTTCCTGCCAGATCATGCCACGCTCCACCTTAACGACGTGCAGCTCGGTCGGCGCAATGCCGGTAGAATGTTTGCGGGCAAATCGGATCAGCTTGATGCGTGTCACGTTCTCGCCTGCTGCACCAAGATCTATTGAAAAACGCACACAGATAAGCACAAAAGAAACGAACAGTCCCCCACCCCCCCCCCCCCTCACGTACCTAAAATGCCCAAATCGAATCGGCCCCGCTTCTTCGCCTGCTCGATCGTAGCCTCCAGGGTGTCGGTAAAGTATTTGAACAGCCGGTTCTGCAGCTCGACCGGCATGCCGAGGATACGGTTGAGGAACTTCGATATGTTGTTGTAGTCCTTGTCCAGGCTCAGCACGCCCGGCATCTGTTCGCTGTTGACGATCAAACCCACGCCAACGAGCGCGCCCGCCACGTCCTTGAAGAAATCGCCCTGATAGTCGGCCGGCGGGGGTACGATCGGTGCCTCGTAACCCATGATCGTCTTCATCACCGCCTCCAGCGCCGTCCGGCCGTACTTGTTGTCGATGTTAAACTGCGACAAATCGCGCGTTTCAGTCGCGCGCCGGTCACCGTGCGTGAGGGCACCGAGCGACTCGAGCCGTTTGGCTACGGTTGAGGCGAAGCGCCGCTCACCGGCCAGGTCTGAGATAAGGAACATGTATTCGGGTGCGTTCACCTGGTTCGAGCGATGCGTACGGCCAAACTGCTGAATTGCCCGGTCGGCGGACCACGGCAGCTCGAGCGTTATGTGTACGCGTCGTCGCTGGTTTCGAACCCGTCGGTCGCTTTGCAGCGAAATACCGCTCGAGGCTGCTTCGGAGATGATTGCCACATCCTTGGTGCCGTCCATGAAGCGTTGCTTTTCCGTTATGTTAAGCGTTTCCAGCGGGACGTCCTGCTCCGAGCGCGACTCGTACTGAATGGAACCGTCGTCGTTCTGTACCACCCGCCCCTTGCGACCCGTCATTTCGGCAACGTTTTCCGGACCGCCCAGCTCGTCGATTAGCTGATCGAGCGTGTTGGCCGGAAGCCGATCGCCTAAACGCTCTATCTTCGCCAACAGCTCGTCCTTCATCTGGCACGCCCGTTCGATGGCATCCTTGGGCGGTGGACCACCGGCCAGCTGGATCGAGAACCCGTTGCTGGACTGAATCGTGGTGGGCTTCGTGTCGGTTTGCTTCTTCGTCAGGTGCGCCTGTATCTTGTCCTGCGTGCTGACCGGTTTCTTCCTTGCGGCCGTTGCAGCAACCGCCATCGGAGTAGCGGCAGCAGTAGAAGACTTACCTTTCGTCTTCACCTTCGACGATCTGCTAACGGACGATTTCGTTTTGCTGCTCACCCACGGATCATCGTCGTCGCTGCCCGACCCGGTAAAGAATGGATTGTACTCGTCGCTCTGGCTGGCAGCACTGTCGTAGTGGTCGTCGTTGTCGCTCTCTTCCGGTTCACTGTCCGACGGTTGAAAGTCCGATTCGTTCGACCGTTTCGGCGAAGAAGCAGACGACGACGCATCCGACGACGAACCATCGTCCTCGTCCGACGAACCGTCGTTTCTGGAACGCTTTGTCTTTGGCACGCCCGCCACTTTCGTTGCAGCCATTCCGGCCCGCTTACGTTTCGCGTCCCGCCCGGTCGACGATGCGGCAGCAGCCTGCTCCTTCCTGCTACGGGCAATATCGTCCAGAATACTGTTCAGCTGGGTACGATTTTCCGTCAACCCCAGCAACCGATTGATACGGTTTCGATCCGGCGCTGGGAAATGTTTTTCCACCAACGACTGCAGGACACCTTTGGCGGTGGAAACGAAATCGCTCAGCTCACCATCGTCACGCTCGAGCTGCTCGAGCGTGCGCGCTTCGCCGGTCGATTGCAACCCGATGACGACGCACTTGCCGTACTTGATGGCTTCCCGGGCCACCTTCACGGCGTGGTTCACCTTCGACGCGATGCACAGATACTTGAAGAAACGCTGATGCGCCGACCAGAACTGGCCCCACATCGTTTTCTTCATGCGGCTCTCGGCATCGATCAGTTCTGCCGCTTCGGTAAACTTTTGCATCGCTTCCACCCACTGTACAGGCGAAAAAAGGGAACGGCAGCTGTAAGTAGCAGTCTTCGGTGTTGCCGCGTTTGATTTGAACATATTTACCAGCTCAACAGACGCATCGTACACCTGCTTAAAGTCCTTCGTCAGCGGTACCTCCTCTATCTTGAACGTTACACCGTGGAAGCTGAGCTGTCGGGCAATGTACATTCCACGCTGCTTCATATCCATTGCCACAATTTCCATCGCACCGACTCCACTGATACGACAACGGGAAAAGGAAGGTAATAATCAGCCCACACACACACACACACACACCAAAAAATCCCCTCAACTATACTTACCGCTTTTCAACGGCCTGTATAAAATCGTTAAACGAAGGAAAGGGCGTTCCCTGGCCCCATATTCCCAACCGCACCATGTACGCCATGTTGCGCGGCTCGGACGCGCCCGTAGCGGACGCATACACTACGCGCGCCTTCGGCAGCTTGTTCTGCAGCTCCAACGCCGTCAGACCCGTTTTGGTCGGTTTGCTCGACCCGACCGGGCACAAGTTCTTCGCCTTGTGACACTCGTCAAACACGATCACACCATCAAAGTCTGGGCCGCACCACTGGAGCAGCTGCTTCAACCGTGACTTGTACTTTCCCGCCGTGCTTTGCGACTCCCCGATCAGGGCGGAGTATGTGCCGAATATAACACCCTTCTTGACGTTGTGATTAACGGAGGAGTTAATTTTGGCATACTTTAGCTGCGAGGGGGCAGGGACAGAGAACGATACCACATTAATATACACTGCTGGTACTGTTTGATAATCGATTTTCAGCCTCATCATTTACCTTGTTCAGTGCAAGCACCTCGATTTTCCCCGCTCCAATGTCCCGCAAATCCCGTTCCGCATCGTACCGCAGATCGTTCGACACCGATATCCAGATGGATTTTTTGCGCCCCTTCAGATAGTTCTCGTAGATAATGCCGGCGATCGTGCGGCCCTTACCAACACCCGCTCCGTCGCCGATCAAAAAGCCGGCCCGCGTACCGTCCGGCAGTAGGTGGGCGTGGGCCTGGCTCGCGTACGTTATCGATTCTAGCTGCAGCGCACTCAACAACCCACCGTTGATCGTCTCCGGGGGGATGGATACCTGGTAGTAAACGTCGCTCGGTTCCACGGAAGATAGCGAAGCCGTTTCCACCACCGGATCCGGATGCTTTTTACCGATTTTCACTGCATTGTGGAAAGAAGGGGGAGGAAATCAAATCATAGCTCAAAAACCACCCGTTTTGCTTGATTTGCACCCTACATTTTGCGGGCCAGTATTCCGCGTACGTTTCCGCCACACCCATCTCTTCGTCCTCCGCTTCTTCCTCTTCGGGCATTTGGTTCAACTGCAGCTGCAAACAAACAAACAAACAAAGCATTAGCATTAACGTGCAGGAAGGCGACGGTTTCTGTGCCAACTACAAAACAACGGACTGTACCTTGCTGGGATCCGCCATCACCATCTGTGAGATCAATTGCGTCGGTATGCCGCTGGTCAGGTAGTGCGGGTTGGCCACCAGCATCGCTTGCAGGTTTTGCAACATTAGCTGGTTGGTCATGATTTTGTTCATGCTGTCGGCACCGATCGTGCTGGTGGTGCCGCCACCACCGGCGAGCGATGAGTTTCCACCGTACCCCATGCCGGACATTTCCACTGGAGGGAAGAGAAACAAAAGTGAGTGAGATAGAAACATAAATCAATGTCATTAAATATGTATCTACTTTATAACGAAATAATAACCAAACAAGAGGACAGTAGCGCAAAACAACTAAACCCGTAAAAACTGTCAAAAAGAAACCTAAAAAGGAGAAAGGAACACACACACACATGCATAAAGTAGCAATGTAGAACAGAAGATGACACATTTCAGCGTAAAACCCAGCTTCCTTGGCCAGTTCAGCCACCGATTGCATTTAATTGCATTCAGATTCAGATCGAGGATTAGTGTCCGGAAATGCGCATCAAACGCACATCCGTTTCCCCGCCCAAAAGCGAATCTACGAGAAGACGTCTCACACCATTGGAATCGATTTCCACTAGACGATGCAATGTTCGATACAATTCCGGTGAACCATCAAACAACTGAAAAACAATCATTCAAATAAATAAAATCCAGAAACACTAACCTTCCCGCAGTAAATCAGATAAAGAAAGAAATGTATAATGCATGCCAATAAGCGAAAGAATATGTTTCACTACTATATGAAGCAAGGACGAAAAAATATACTTAGACACTCGTGTAAAACCAATACACAAGCTTGCTCAAATCAGCAATCTTGGTCATCTCGTGACAATTATTCTATAACCCCTTCGAATTGTGTCAAAAGGAAGAAGGGAAAACGGGGACAGCAAAAAAAAAAACGCAATCCATTCAACAACGTAAGGGTCTAGGAAAAAAAAGAAGGCAGAACCATTTCACCGGCGCAGTAACCCGGAAGGGCCCGGTAACTTACTCTGCGCCAGCAGAGTGGCAATGCTCGGTGGATAGTAGCTTCCCAGGCCGCCCAGTATGCTGGTCGCTCCCGGGGGTATCGTTCCAGTGATCGGTGGAGCGACTGTCGCGGTCGTCACCGTTGCCACAGCTGCCGACTGCATCGTGCCCTTCGTCGTCCCGATCGGCTTGGTATGACCGACACCGCTAGGACCACCACCACCACCCACCACCCAATGTTGACTTCCACCCACCGACGACGACGACGACGCAGAAGATGAAGATGCACTCGATGGACCAGCACCGCCCGCCGTGGACATCTTTCGTCCTTCACCGACTGCACCGCGACACCGAATAATGCCGGTTCCATAGTGAGGGCAAGTAAATAGGTACAGGAGGAGCGCAAGGATATGGTGGGAAAGGACAAATAATTTATGCAACGCGATGCATCGAGATTAGCATGCGAGGGTGCGCGACGCGGGCAATGATTGGGATTTATGTACACCAGCAAAACACCGACGCAAGATGATGATTTTCGTTGACCAGTCGCGAGGAAATATGTTCGATAAAGCGATGGACGGACGGCGAACGGGAATGGAAGAAAACGAGACACAAACAAGACGGGGCAAGTTAGCGAACAAAGCATGAAATTAGGTGTAGAAAGCATGTGCATCGTCCTGTGCGAAACCAGCCAGAGATTAATGCAATTAATCCGACTAAAGCTATGGCTGGCAGCAGCAGGATGCCCACGCCTAACCGCATCCGATACGTTTTTTTGTTTTCTGTTTTTTGTCGTGTCGGTTCTTAAAAGGCACCTCCGTCTCTCTCACGCAGCTCTCCAAAATATACTAAGATTCTGGGTGAACGATTACACTACTCACCACTGCCACCGGTGCCCGGTGTCGTACCAACCCCACCTAACCTTGCACCGACGCTTGGCTTCATGGCGGTTGTGTTGTAGCCGCCGGTGCCACCACTTGCCGCCGCAATCGAATCTTTGGAAGGTTGCTTCATCACAAAGTTGCTGATCTTGTTCAGCTGCTGCTGCGCCGGTTGTTGTTTGTGCTGCTGCTGCTGTGGCTGTTGGGGCTGTGGGTCGGTTTTGCTAATGCCGGTCGCTGCCATACCGATCCGGTTCAATCCAGTAGCGCCAACGACGTTCGAACTGCTGGCCGCTTCCGTTTTGTACTTCTTCGTTAGCGTGGCAACCGTTGCAAGATCTTTCCCACCGCCTAGAATCAAGAAGCAAACAGACAGAAGCGTTAGTGGTGAGGTTTTATGTAGGGAAAACTGGGATAAAATTGTTGGAGCAATGTTGCCCCTGAATGCAGCCACACTTTTGTACCTTTTCTTGAAGAAGCTAACAACCACCACTCTAGCGTAGCAGTGCGGAAGCCTCTGCTCAAGAACTCAAGAACACCACACCACCAAGGGAGGCACAATAATCGATAATTTTAGGCTCGGTCGGTCAGAAGAGTAGACAGCACCTGCGGCGGTTGGTACCACGTCTTTCACGTCTTGACACATGCGAGCTAATAATTCAACTGACGAACGCACAAATAACGAACAGAGCCCTTTGCCAACACGACCGGCGGTACGGCCCACCCATCCACAGCCATCTCGGCGCTTTGCTTCACAATTAGACGAGGCGAAAGGGTTGAGAGGATGGTTCGCTTCTTAACGCACCGCGCGCGCCATTTGCTTACTCGCGTCCGCGGAAACACCACGCAGGACTCAATCATCGTCGTTTTAGCCGAGCGGATGTTTAGAGACGTGAGCTAGGGAAGGGGGGGTGGGCGATAGAATCGCGAACACAATTCATATAGCCCACAGGATAGCCCACCCGGCCCAGAAGCACTATGGGCCGGAAGCAGTCATAAGACAATTTTGTGGGTTTTCTGAAGAGCTACACAATTTTCTATACTTATACTGACTGGCAATTCTACCCGAAGAAAGATATATAAGTATACGCTTTATCCTATTTTAGACCAATTTTTCCTGCTTATTCAAAATTAAAGTTTAGCACCCTCGATTGAAAAAAGGGGTTACCCTGACTTATTTGCCATATCCCGGGCATGTTCGATTATTCCAAGAACCTCGAACGGTCTCGGCCTGCCATTTATAGCTTTCTGTGACTTCATTTTACCCGGAGTACAGTAGTCAGCCCTACGTACGGGGAGGCGCGCTCCAGATCGGATTTGAACCCCGGTCCGTTATCGCATCGGCCACCGGACCACCCCAATCATTACTTAGGATTACTCCTTCTTATGCCTTAAAAACGATAATAGAGAGGACACATCTCGATATCCACCATGTTCCCCTGTTCCGGGGCACACCCCATAGTGCGAAAGTGTTGGAGGAAAACTTTCTAAACGAAGGAAGAGGGGGGAGCGCACTCCATCATATCACCGCCACCTCTTGACAACGGTTTAGCGCGGCGGGTTGTGAGGGTTGTCGCGATCCTTAGGAGAATCACCCAGCATCGAATGGGCGGAAGAGAGAGAGAGAGAGAGAGCACCACGCTAGCAAGAGTGAACAAATAGGACAAACTTTAAACGAAGGAATTGAAGGCCTACTTATGCAAAAGAGGGGGGGGGGGGGGCGAGTATTTTGGGTTTTGCAGAAGCAAGCGGCGGTGGTGAGCTGGTGTGGGCGACGAGAAGAATCTTTCACCGAAAGGGTTCGGGCTTCGGGTTTCGGTATCGAGCGAAGACGCTCACCACCACCACCACCCACACCTGCTTTTGCCATGTGCTGCGAGGTTTTGTTGCTCGTGAGAAATTCGCCAAACGGATTCCCATTAAGTCGTGCAGCAGGCAAGCACCGGACGATTTCGGACAGAGCATCGGATGGGTCGCGTACATCGCGCGCCTCACTTGACGATGTCCTGCAAAGCGTGGCGATTAGAGAGGCGCTGGAGTGGGCGCACAAGAAAATTGAATCGATTCGTGTGTGTGTCTGTGTGTGTGTGTGTGTGCCACAATAATATATACATAAAATCGGGCTGTCGTATAAGTACACACGCGCGCCATAGAAGATAATATGGCGAGCATGGAAACATAAACCTGTAAAATCCGCGCCACCGCTGCAAGTGGGCGGATAAACTATGCGAGCGGCTATCATTGTACACAAGCCAAAGGACAAATATATTCCTATCCGGTGCGGCCCGGTACGTCTGTGTGTGCACAGGGCATGACCGGTTAGTTATTAGTACGCATTAGCGATGATTTCGATTGCTTCACTCTCTATCTCTCTTTCTGCACTTCCGTCTATTTCCCTGCCATCCTGGGAAAGTCTTACCGATGCATTCTGGGTGTTTCCATCGATGCAACTCTGGCTGACAACATAGATATACATAACCGTGACTGGGCTTTCGCGCCAGAGAGATGAATTACAACATATCCTGTTCTCTGTGCAACACACATTTAACGACCGATCGGTGGTTCCAATAGATATACTAATACTATTTACAATCGCTTGAATCCTGGCCTTACAATACTGATAATTTGATCAGCAGCGAATAATTTACTGGCCGTTGGTCGAGGCGTATACATATTTACCTGGTACTTCAATCTCGTCCGGATCTTCATCGTCGTCGAAATCAGAGTCAGTTGAATCGCCTCCCTTGTCGTCGGCCTCTTCCTCCTCGTCGTCATCATCCTCTTCAATACCGTAGGAAGACTTCTTCAGCGCCTACAAGAGAAAGCAAAACGGAATTGATTATAGTACTTTTCTATGAGTTTTTAGGATTATTTCATCAGTCATCCTTCGTAAATAACGCCCTAACATATATTTATATTGTAAATAATACAAATTTTAATTAAATTTTGTACAAATCATTCATTATTTAATAAATAATAAAACAAATTTACTCAATAAAAACCAAATGTACTTATAAATAAGCGAACCAGATATTCAAGGAACAGAAGTCCAATGCAAAAACGAAATCAGTATAAAGAAAAGAACAACATTAAGAACAAAAAACGCATGGCATGCTGTGCAACCTGTTTACTGGCGTTACCACGTGTTTCTAAACACGTTGCACGCTACGACGAGGACCTCGCTCGTCAAGTTATGCAAACCGTACAAAACAATTATGTTCAAATGGTTTTTTTTTTTACTGTTTAATATAGCAATAAAATTGCATTTTTTCTTATTTTCGTGTACTTGTAGTCTGGAGGGGAATGTTCAAATTTATTTTACCAACACCCACCCAGCTTCTTTTGCAGTAGCCGGCTGTTTTGCAATAAGCAATAAGCTGGGTGAACAAAGTTGTTCAAACAATTGAAACTATTATGGGAAAATGTGGACACATCTACATACAATAAACCTTCGATCCATTTCCGACAAACCAAAGAATTTTTACAATTCTACGCATTTTGTGCCAGAGGACATCCCAAAAGATTTCAGCTTGTCCAGAGCGGCCTACTAGATTCACAACCTGCATCACCCTACACATCTGCTCCTTTCCCCTCACGTACTGTCAAAAGGTGACAGTCGCTCCCGAGTGCCTTTTTTGTTGGTTATGTTGTTTCCTCCCGCAAACTCCCATCCCATGCAAAGGATATTGGAATGAAACAAATGCTACCTTTGCGGCATCGAAAGTGGCAAAAGCTTGTCGGCACATTTTTACGGCCGTTTAGCGCTGAAAAAAAAGATTGCAAACAATTGTTCCGACCGGGAGCATGCAGGCTAAAAGTTGCCGGTCATGAGCCGAATTTGACAGCACCCGGTGATAGATGCTCTGGACCTGGTCCTGGGCGGACCGGGAGGTGCGATTGCTTTGAAGGACGTAAAAACCAAAACAAAAAAATTACCATTCGATTCATGCTGGTTTCCTTCACGTCGGTCTTGCAGCTTTTGCGTGGAACTCGCACCTTCCACCGATCACTGCCGCGAATGCCGGAATGTATTCGTAAACTATTTTCACGCCGTTTTGCGTTGCACTTTCGCAGTCACTACCAGCACATCCGGGGGATCCGTGTTGATGGTGCGCTACTGCTGCCTGCACCAATGCCGCTGCAGCTGTTTTTAGCTAACCACTTGCGGACACACTCCTACCGTCACGAAACCGCATCAATCCCCCTTCACCGACACACTACTGGCCCGATTATTCCGGTTCCTGTGCACACTTGTGTGCTTGCCGGATCGGTCACGGGCAAAATCGACGATCTCACAACACACTGCACTGCACAGCCACGAGATAGCTGGTTTGAGGGGTGGGCTGTGAAGCGTACAGGAAGCACCCGACGTACGCTCGCCCCAATGGAAAGGAATCGCCGACCGACTTCCCGAGCCAAGGATTGTACGCGAATATTCAAAACAATCTTTACCGACTTGTTATTTACGTAATGCGCACAGCTTTCGCTTCGGGACACGCACACTTGGCAACTGTGAGGTGTGGGCGTCGATTAAGTACAACTGCGAAGGCTTTATTTTACCAGGCGTGGGGAAAAACACACACAATTTGCGAGGCGAGCGTGAAAATCGAGGCTTGCTTGTACCACGGCAATGTAATATCGCGTTTTGTTCAGGAACGGGTTCAGGAGACGAAGGTTAACCATGTGTGCGCGCCCTGCTCGTTGGATGACGTTTGACGTTTGGGCCCGTGTGTTTAAACAGCCCGGTCGAGTACTTCCACAGTGTTATCGATTGAAGTCTTGATCGAACGAATTAAATTGGCCGTTGGATTCGATTTAGCTGTAAATCTTATTTTTTTTTATTCACTGCTGTAAGTCATTTACTAATACAGTGTCCCGACATGCACACATATAGAGCTCAAAATCCTTCTGACCTTTGCACAAAGCTTTCTGCCAAGCTTACGCTAAGAAGAACAACCTCACAGGCCTCACGATGCCCACAGATGATCGCCGTAAAATCCACCTTCACACCGGTTCTCGGATGGCCCTCGCGGGCCTAGCACTAGAATAAAGTGTAAATTCCAACCCAACAAAGGCTACTACAAAGTTCCAGTACACATTATATTTTTTATGTAAATTGGTACACAAACACAACACATCCCTCGTACAAGAATTCCAGCGACGGGGGCTTTTTTTCCACCATCATCTTTTCACATTGTTGCAATTGGAATAGTAGGTGCAAGGTGCGATACAAAAGGGATTGCAACGTTACGCCTTCATCCTATAGTTTGCCTTGCTATAAACAACCCTCAGCAGCAGCACCACCTCCGGGAGGCCAAATCCCTTTTCGCATCGCAAGATTGTTTCGTTTTCATTTCAAAATCTCTCCAGAAAATTTTTGTGTGTATGTATGTAAGCCAATTATTACGCTACCTCATCTGCTACCGCGCCTACAAGACAGTCTATCTGTTCAACCTAAATTTGATACGCTATTCCGTCTTTCCGTCCGAATGTAATGATTTGATCATGGGCCGCGTTCAGGGTGAGCGATACCGGATTCTCCCTCAAATGTATTTCAACAAACATGGTTTGGTTGTCTTTACATCCCCGCATTTTTTTTTTCTTATGATTTCGCTCGTCCGTTCGACTCGCCGCCCTCTTGCTGTGTGCCTAAACAACAACATGGTAAACATCACACTAATATGAAAGCTCCATTGATTATTAGTTATATGAATATTTTTTGTTTGTTTTACTATCGGTTTGCTTTTCTTTCGGCTTGCTTCTGCTCTAATCTCACCGTTAGTCCTTAGTAACTGCCCCATTCGCGCACTCACGGTTCAATGTGTCTGTGTGGGCTGTGGTGGTGTACATGTATAACCGTACTCTTGTAAACTAGTTCGCACGAAAACGTTGTGCGCTGTTGTTTGCTAAATGTTTTGTAGAAAAAATGCACAAAAAAGTCTATCACCTACCGATAAGAGATGTTCGCTGTATAAGTAATGGTTGTGTTGTTGCTCCTGCTCCTGCATCGAAGCCACCACCGCGCGTGTATGCTCCTCTACTAACAACAATACAATATAGTATAATATGTATGGGGATGCGCGTGCGTATGTTTATGTGTATGGGAAGGGTATTTATGTATGATCGTAATCCTACGTTTGGTTTTGTTGCATCATTTGCGTGGTATAACTTATCAAGGGGCATTCACAAATAAACAAACCGCGTTCGTACAGTGGACACTTCGCCCAAAAGAACACCGCTGGAAGATCCTGTGTGTTTGTGTATGTTTGAACATATCCCTGTGGCTGAGCGCATTGTTTGTTGTTGCAGTGTTAAGAGCTATTACATGTTCCTGTTTACATATAGAGTGAACAAAAAACAAAACAAAAGGAAACACAAATACTATGACTAGTAAACTAAGCAGCAGCACATTTTGTTCTATCTTGGTTGTCAACATGGAAGTGAGTAAGTTGTCCCTGCTAAAGATCTCCCATCCTCGCTAGCCGTCTTTTTCTTCTCCGACCCTTCCGTCACGTCCGATTATTCCATGCGGCGCTATTCACTCACGTCGCTCAATGCCTCGCAATGCCTCGTCAACGTTGAATCATACTACATCGAACATGTCGGTGAATATACATTCAAATTACACACAAAATAACACTTATTCATTAACATTTACTAAGATGTCAATGCCCTATAGAGTCAATGCTCACCCACTTTCGCCGCCCCCTTTTTCCTGCCCAAAACGCGCTCTTGTTGTCCGACTGTTGCCTAAACACTGTTTATCCTTACATTAGAGACCGTACTTCACTATCTTTGGATTGGGAAGCTTTCATGGTTTCCCCGTTGGTGGACACTTCGTTTGCGCACGAGTTGGCCGCAAGCTTTGTGTTGCGTTTGTTTTTCGGTGGGAAAAATACCTACAAAAGAAAGGCGTGAAATAACGCTTGAGCACAGTTTGCCAAACAGGGTAGAGCTCTAGCCAACAGTACCTTCATTGCACCTCGCACCATCAAACGGAACCAGTAGAGTTGGGGCAGAAACAGTGCCAAAATGCTTGCTTTGCATCCCCACGGCAGATTCCATACGGCCTGGAATAATAAAAAAACGGGAGTTACATGACGCAGTAGAGAAGTATTTCGCTATCGGTAGTACCTCAAAAAATGGTTTGTTCACCACCTGGCTGTAGTAGTAGCAGACGTACGGCATTAGAAAGACGCGACACCAGAAGAACGTGACCAGCATCACCAGCCCGTTGATCACGTACAGTTTCGACTGTTTCAATCCCATCACGCTCAAAATGCTACGGAATGATACGAACGGTGTGGAAAGCTCCATCATAAACATGAAGCTAAACACACAATCACCCAGTCCACCGCGAAGATACTGGAAAAGAGAAAAGGACAGAGTGGTCTCGTTACTAGTACTCTTGACTGATCAGCGCCGCAAGCCTACTATGATATTTACCGATATGACAACCAACCCATACGACCCGATGAACAGATGATGGAACACCATCAAAGGATGCGTTGACAGATATTTGGCAAAGCTTGGAATACCCAGTTTGCACGGATTCACGAACGAAAGTGTGCCCTGCCCCACACTGGGAATGTCGTCCAGCGCCTGCAGTGTCTTTTCCGCCAGTGCTCCATTCGCTGCCGTGCCGCCGTTGCTTCCAGCGCCCACGTTATTATTATCCCCGGCCACTGCCGAGCTTTGCAAGCCGAGCTTTACCTTTATCTTAATAGCTGCTTCAGCGGCGTAGATTTTGTACATCGACCAAAGGTCGTAGAAAAAGTACGATGCCGCAAACCACGCGTACGACTCGGATAGGAAGTGGGAGGCGTGCAGAAAGTTTCTCGGGCATGACCAGCGGCACACAAACAGTCCGGCAATGCAGGAAAAGGCGGCCTGTACGGCGGAGACGAGCCTGAAACGTGGGGTAGAGAGAAAAATCGTACGTTAGTGATCGTTCCGAGCGTTTTTTCACTCCCGCCCGTCCGGCGCGTACGTACTTGTTCGTTATGTCCAGCACATCGGAAACGCGCAACCGGTAGCGCTTGACGAAGCTGTGCCCGAACGGTGTCCTCAGCAGCAGTTTGTTGAGAAACTCGGTAAGTGCGACAAAGTACACGAACCCGAAGCTGATAAGCAGCGCACCTTTCTGCACCGATATGCGATCACTCGGGTTGAGCGTGGACAGACTGGCGCATGCCACCGCAAACGAACCGACCGAGTAGAGCAGGGAAAAGACACAGCTCCGTGTGTCGAGCTTTTCCACCATCGTGCGTATCGTCGCGTCGTGCGCGTTTCCGTTCCGTTACGGTATTACTCGATTCAATCAAAAGAGGTCGATGGTCGAGGGAGCAGCTCGAGTATGAATCGAGTCTTCTTAGATGTTTTTAGAACTCCTTCCGGGGCGGGGTGGGGGATAAAAATCACTGCAATCGATGTTACAATTATTTCACCACAGCTGCTGCATTTTCACCCTACCGGATGTTGCCCTCCGCCAGCGAACGCTGCACTGTTCAATGTTCGCTGTATAAAAGTGAAAAGAAGCACAACAAAAACCGGGTCAACAGAAGTCAATTAAAATGGTAAATAAATCGCACCACGCACGCGATCCACCCCAATCAGTCGACGCACAGGGAGTGATTCAACGGGGACGACGACCACGACGACTTTCGATGAATGTTATGGCTCCGCACTGCTGTGGACTTCCACTCTTACATAATGTTCTCCACACTCTTCAAAGGCGGCTTTCGGAAGGTTGCTTGCTGTTGTTTTGCGCGATTGTAAGCACATCCGTGATCCCCGCTTCACCCTTATCGCGCTTGTGGCGGCGGCTAGGTGCACGGGAAGATGGTGAGGGAAGCAAGAAGGCCTGAGACTGATAAGCTACCCAGCCACTTAGAGCGAGCGTGTGAACAGCAGCAAAACAACCGATCGTGAAGGTGTGCAGCCCATGCACGTGCCATCAATCGGCCATCTCCATTAGCAGGTTACGGGGCGCTGTGCTCGTAGCTCGCTCACCGAATCCAGCTGCTACAATTCGTCCCCGAGCACAGAGGGATCCTGCAATGTTTAACGCTAAATTCCACCTACCCACAAATGACGACGCGAAATTGAGTGTGTGTTGTCTGCTCGTTCCACTCCGTTTTCGTCGTCGCTGCCACCGTTGCCTTCTCCTCCACAGGTGTGTCGTAAACGCACACTCGCATTCAGGACGCGCTGTCACTATTTCATAACTTGGCAAAATGTCAAAAAAGCTCCAGTGACTTTGTTGTTGATGTTGTTCCTTTGCTGTCATGGCATGGTTGAACGCTGCGGAACGTGTGTCTGTTCTGAGGTTGTTTCAGTGCGCGAGGCAAATCGGGTAGAAGAGAATGGAAAATAACCAACGGCAACCGATTTTTTTTTTCATTATAGCACTACCGCGTTAACCTACGCAACAGAGTGTTAAAAGTGATTATTTATTAATTGCTGCATACAAAATTGGACGCACTATAACAGTAGAATATCTATACCTTTGCACATTAAACTAGGCATTGGCTGGCGTGCATCGAACGTCCCCCCTTGCACTCTCGCAAGACGTTGATGCTCTTCACACTATTTGTAGTATAAGATTCGTCAGATCTGCATCCCTGAAGCGCCCTATGCGTGCTGCGTACGAGATGAAATGCGCCAGGAACGTTTCGTTGTGCACCCGATGCAACAGGTGGGACATCGGTCCAATGGCGTGCACCGTCGCAAACCCAGCATCTCCATCCCGGACGTCAGAACGTACCACGACGATTAAACTGTCGTCCAGAGCGCCGCTAGAAGTGGTGTAGACGATTAATGATTTATAAGTAAGCCACACCAAACAAGCAAAAACCCCCCTAACTCACCTAAGCTTCTTGAGTGTTGCTCGTACCGCCGAATCGATCTCCCTTGGCACAACAACCTGAGCGTCTGAGGGATCTGCAATGGCAACCAGCACAAATCCTTCCGGACTTTCCAGCACGTTCAAAGCTCCTACCACCAAATCGCGAAAAGCAGTTGATTCCGCCAGAGCTGACTGATCGTACAATCCGAGACTATACTCAGCATCATGTAGTGTGGGATCTAACAGGTCGCTCAACTCGTTCACTACTTTATAGCTGGTGCCTTCCACCAGGCGCTCATTTTCCCATTCCGCTTCGAACGCTTCCCGGCAAAATTCATCCGGACAAGTAAGCTTCCCAGCGATCACGTTCAGCTTCTTGCCAACCGGTCCGCGCAGTAGCTGCGAGCGCACGTCGGGGCACAGCAGCATGTCTGGGCTATCGTGCAGCCAGCTAGCATTAGCCGCATGCGCATACAGTGCAGCTGGGAACGGTTGTACGATCTCCCCGTTCGTTATCACCCCGGTGCGACGGCCAACGGTTTGAGCCCACTGCAAGATCGAAGCGGCCTGATGATGATGATGATGATGCGTGCTGCTGCTGTTTGGCGTGCTGACGCATGTATCCCAAGGCTTAACGGCCGAATCGAACCCGATCGTGTGCCAGCCGGTTTCAATGCCACAGAACATGGAGGTCGGACTGAATGATGCACGTGCTGTGCGTTCCACCATCGTCGTCGGTCGAAGCAACGCTAGGTGAGGAAACGATTCCCAGATTGGTCGCGGGTAGTCGCCAAAGGACGGCACCGCACTGTCCAGGGCTACGAACAGGATGACATTTTTCGCACGTTTCTTGTTCTCTTCCACCACGCGAAATGCATTGCGCAGTTCGGCTAGATTTGAGTCAAACCAAACAGCTTGCTCTGGAATACAAGAGAGGTACATTTGAGAGGATCATTTCGTTCTTCACCGCAAAGGCCCTTGCTACCTGGGGGCAAGTCTTCGGTGAAAAGGTCCACCGTGGCGACGACCTGTCCTTCGTTTTCGTACACCACTATGAACCCGACACACAGCAGCACGATTGCGAATACAATCGCGATCAACAGGCCGACGCACAGGGCACTAAATCCGCAGCCTTCGGTACGTCTTGCGAAGCGTTTACCAGCATTCTCACGATCTCTGGCACCACCGTCCAGGTAGCTGCTCCACTGTTGTGCACTGAAGGATCCTTCTGCCGAGTCGATTGTCGCTACGTTGAACTCTTCCCGTGCCATCTTATGTGATGGGGCATGTGATCGGGCAGATTACGCTTGAAACGGCGCACCTCAAGCACCAGTAGGATCAGCTATAGTCAAGTGAGTGATCGCGCACTGTAGAACGATAAGATACTGCACGCTATTAACGTGGATAAGATGATGTGTTCGGGAGATGTTTATGATACCCGTCCGTGCGAGCGGTGGTAGTTGCGCTATGTTTGCGTAGTATGCGCATACACAGAGCGAGGCAAAGTAGATTGTTCCCTCCCCACCGCGGCAAGTTCACATGAGTTTTACAATGCCCGATAATTATCATCAGCCCCGGATCGGATACCTCTCAACGACATTCAAATGGACACATCGAACAGTTGCATTTTGCATCGGATCGGCTTGCCCTTAGAAGAGTCGCAATTATTTCTTTCCTCGATCGCCATTCGGTGATGATTACGCCTTGATGACAACAACGCGGTGCTGCTAGGTGCTGTTTGACCCAATCAGGTAGTAACTAGATCCTGATGAAACTGCTCCACTGTTCTCCAAAGCACGTGTCGCGACGGATTAAATACAGCCAGACACCCACCAGAAGTCAATGTAGACCCACTCTATGAGGAAGGTCATTGGAGTCTGGTCATGGTCATGTCATGAGAATGGCACCAGACGACCGCAAGCCCGGTAAAGGGTTTGATTAGGTTAATGCGTCTAGAAAAGCGGGTTCGAGCATCTCTGCAATCATCCAACACCGTAGCGTAAATAGTCTTAGTCCGTCGTAGCGTAGTAGACAACAACTTGGGTGGTGGCAATCAAAACAAAAACATATTAAAGGAGATCTTTTTTTTCATATGCTTTTATTGCGCTCTAACATAGGAAAGATTATGAGATACAGGAGAGTTGCATGACGTAGCAGTGCTTGTGATTCGCCTGTTCACATAAACGACATAAAATGGGCTTACAGCGATACGTGTATTAGGAATGGATTCCCCGATTAGGATTTAAGCAAACAAGAAAACATAAACACGAATTGAGCCCGGGGAAAAAACAACGGCTACCACCCCATGATAATTTAAAACCAAGTAGAAAGCAAAAGGCATAATTAGAAGAAAAAAACAACAAATCGTAATAGCGATTTCATATCGACAAAAGCGAGTGAAAAGAAAACCGTATTTAAACCCAGCAAGAGAGAGAGAAAAGCGTGTCTAGCAAAACTGTCGTCAAAAGGATATCGCGCACGAAACACTCTCTCACACACACACACACAAAGCGCGCGCCCGAAGAAAGGAAGCTTAGATATCGTCGATGTTCAGATCTTCGCCATCCTCGTCATCCTCCTCGAGCGATGCCTTGGCCAGCTTCTTCGGGTCCGGTTTGGCCGGCTCCTTGCGCAGCGAGTCCACCTTGGCACGGTCGTCGTACTCGATCTCGACCTCCGAATCGTCGTCCTCCTCGGATGACTCTTCCTCCTCCGCCTCCTGCAGCCACTGGACGAAGGGTTTGGCGCGCTCGTGGATCTGTGCGGCGACCTCCTTCGACACGTACTTCTTGCTCACCTTCTGCGACCAGTCCAGTATCACCTTCTCGTCCAGCACGTCGCTATCGTAGAGCAGCTTCAGTATGCCCGGCACCTTGTCCATCAGCTTCTCGGCGTGCATCGCAATCGTAAGCTCCAGCCCACCGATAAAGTACTTCTGCGCCTTCTTGTCCTCGTGGGTGAAACGGAGCAGCAGGTTACGGTACTTGCGGGCCTCCTGGATGATGTTGGCGGTGAACAGCAGCTCCACCAGGACGAGCGTTGCCTTCGACTGGATATCGAGCCGGCTCGCCTCGGTCACGAGCTCCTTGTGCACCTGCACGTTGTCCAGCTCGTTAGCGTCACGCTTCCGCTTCACCAGCTCGTAGAAGATGTTGATGCGCTCCTTTTCCGATTTGTCGAAATCGTCCGACACCGTCATGTTCTTCGCGCCGTCGGTCAGATCCTGCATACGGGCCCGTACCGCTTCCTCCGACGTGTCCACCGTCCAGCTCACATCATCCTCACCGTTCTGGTCGCCCGCATTGCCAGCGATCGAACCGTTCGGTGACTCGTCACCACCGTTCGCTTCGGCACCGTTCTCCGTGGTACCGCCGTTGGTGGTGTTCAGCCCAACCGTCGAGTCGTCTCCGTTCTCGCCCTTCTTGGTGCGCTTGCTACGCTTACCCTCGGTCAGCGACGCTCCCTGGCTGGCCGGGTTCACGTTCGGTGGATTTTTGATGATGAACGTGTTCACCTTGTGGTTCACCTCGAGCGGACCGTGAAAACCGCACGCCTTGCAGCCCTGCGAGATCGTACCCTTCTTGGACGATACAATCAGATCCGTCTCCGGGTTGTCGCACTCCGGGCACAGGACGAACTTGCGGATGAAGCCGTCGAGCAGATCCTGCAGCTTGGTGGCATCGTGCGATCCATTCACAATGAAACGCTCGTTCTAGAAATCGTTACAAAAACGAAACAACAAAAACATTGTTTTATGTTGCGATAGTTTGTCTTTTGATCGTTCAGCAACTCGACATCAATAATATTCAGAGGCCTCTCTACTGGCCTTGCTTACGGTTACACATATATGCCGAGGTCCTCAATTCTACTCTGTTCAGCCTAACGCCAGGATTTTCTGTTTTAAAATACGTACCTTATGATCGAATTGAGTTTGGGCTCCTAGCTCGCAACCGAAATACTTCGTCGGGTAGGTTGCAGGACGACCGATCGCTCGCGCCACCTCCGCCATGTTCACGATTACCGTTTTAATGCCGTTGCCTTTACCCTCTACCTTCGCATTGATGCGAGGCATCTTGTACCGGTAGAAGATATCGGTCACATTGCGATTCACGTTGACGGTAGCCATTTTTGCGAAATGGGAGACGCGACTTGACGACGAAACTCTTCACGCGCGATTCTATGAAACGATCAGGCGCAACTACAAACAAAACCGCACATTAATGTTGTACCGCACTGGGCGACGACGGTCACGAAGAGCACACCAATGCTTCGTACTTACCTAAACCACAATCTTAGCTCCAGAGCGCAAGTGAACAGGCGCGAAGCAAAAGGAAAGGCTTTCCCAGTGATGGGCTCTCGGCTGGACCGTAACTTCGGCGCCACGACCCCAGTCCAGCTAGCAGCTTCTCGCTACACAGCGCGCCTTCGCAGTGTGTTCAGCGTTTTACTTCATGCAAGCAATTGCGTCCCCTTGCGGCTCGATGGCAAGCGCGACATACGCAAGGGTTTGTGTATGTGTTGGGGAGGTCACAGGTGATCGTTGGAGGAGAAAATTATGAGCTTTTAACGAAACCAACGGCACTGCTGCTGCTCCAGGCTGACCAAATTCATCTGTTCGCGCACGCGACGATCGTTACAGATCGGGCGGGTTCGGAGCTGCAGAGCGGTGTTGGCGTCAAATGCGGCGTCGTTTTCCAATCGTTTGCTGGAGGATGTTGCTAGCAAAAGCATTTGTAGGATGATGGTGTGCTGGCGGTGTCAGGTGTTGGAAATTGATGATTTCGTTCTGTAGAACAGCCGTTTCAAACAGCCCTTTTCAAAACGCGCGAGGATCCTTTACCAAATGTGGTCTGTGGTTTGGTTCGGAACTAGTGCGAACTATTTGTGTTATTCTCCAGGTGGGGGTTTACTGATCGACACGCTGCATTGGGTTGTGTATCCGTCAAAACAAGGCAGCCATAGTTTCGCGCACACGGTCAGTTAATGGGGAGCGGAGGGGAGGGCGGGAGAGATCAGCAAAAATGCCAAAGAAAATGAAAAACAAACAGAAAGAAACATAAAATAGTTAATTCACCTTAGCTACGGTTAAAAACCACATAAGCAAAAGAGAGGTGTGTGAAGAAAAAGAAGGAAAGTAAACAAATGATAACGGAATAAGATTAAGATGATGATTGGTTTGCACGATCACTCTACTTCAAACAGAACTTCTTGCGTTCTCGTGGTTTGTGGAAATGCGGTTTGACCGTTTGGTTTTTCTTTTAACTCGGAATCCACCAATGACTTCCAACGACACGGATAGATTACTAGCAGCTCGAATTCAGGAGATTGTATCGGGGGCTTCAAACTATGCCCCTTTGTTTTGTTTTCGTTTTGCGAGTAAGAAAGTCTCTCTTTCACGTCTGGGTTCGATAAATGTGTGCGCAGTTATCAAAATAATCACCTTTTCCTGCCTTCTCTCCTTCTCTCATAAACACACACCACCACCAATCTTTCTTCCGCGGAAAACTGTCCTTCCAGTTTCGGCAAAACGCTGCTTCTAGCATACGCGATTGACTCGAAGCGGTGGTACAGAGCGGTGTTCCGTTCCACTGTTTGTTTGGGCGCAAGAATAGTACAAATGGATGCTTCTTATAACACGAGTTTTTAAATTAAAAATTTACAGAGATGCCTAGTAGTTGGGGGTACAGTTTTCACGTTTCCCTGAACGGCTGTAATTTCCGGTGTCTATTGCTAGAATATTTTGAAGTCCTGCCGAAAGAGAGAGAGAGAGAGAGGGAGAGATCATGTCATTGCGTGGTAAGTTGGGATGTTAAATGAGTCCGGCGAACTTGACACGTACCTATGACTTTTGCTGCTTCTATGCGAAATCATGCACGTCGTACCACTGAAACTCCTTAATATGGGAGATAGCGGTGCCTCTTTGAGTGCTGGTGTTTCTGTAATGAGATGGCGTAGTGAAATATATATTTTTTTACATTAATTGCTTATGTAAGGCTGCAATGGACTTTAGTTATAATGGTTGCTGCAGATTTGCAATGCATACACTCTCACTGGAGTAAGCTGGAAACTTTTTTGTTGTTGTTGGCAAATATTCTTTGCCTACTATCCCACCAATGGGCGCTGCCGTGGCAACCCAAAGGTATCCCCCCCATCTCTCGTTATACGATTTCACACTTACCTTGTACGCTTTCTAAAGTCATATAAAACGATAGGCGCCGCTCCAGGCGATCCTTGCTGGTGGTAATCAATAGAAACAACAGTGCACTTTCAAAGGTATGGGCGGGGGCAGAAGATGGCAGAAACCAAAAGCTCACACTTCTTCCACCGCTATGAGCAGGATGAGAGGCCGATGAATGTACGAGAGGGGGGCTTTATGCCTGCTACGGATGAAACTCTACTGCTGCAGCAGCTGTGTAATATGAATTTCCAGCAGCACTAGGAATTTGCACTCTACGTACGTCTGGAAATGTCGTCCACACCAGTAGCGAAACGAAATATGGCTGCAAAAAGAGTGAGAGAGAGAGCGAGAGCGAGAGAAGAGATAGAAAGAAAAACACGGTGAAAAAGAATCAAATTATAAGAAAAAAAAAATCTTTTTACATTGCGAGGAAAAATTGTAAATTTTCTCTGTGCCATAGTGATTAGAATTCTATTACCCTGTGAATAGAAAGAGTTCACTGTAACAGGAAAAAAATGAAACGTCTTTCTCCTCAAATTAGTAATTTGGCCCCAGCAGTGACACTCTTAGCACGTACTGTCTATGTAGTGGTATCTAGGGTATTGGTAAAAATATGGCGATTGGGGTTCGACAGCTTATCATCCCCCCCTTCCCTGATTGGTGGCAGTAGGTACGTGTAATTTCACACACCAGACAGAGGGTGAAAAGTTTCTTTTCATTTTCCGTCTAATAAATGCTCATTATATTTCGATACTCAGCTAGGAGTACCATTTCGGTTCCAATCGTTACACATTTTCATTACGCAAGTAGAGGGACACAGACACACCACCACCAGCTGCAGCAACAGAGCCGTGGGGGATCAGCCACAATGCAAAATTTTCAGACGGTTCATACGTAAGCGAGAACCACCGATTGGGGTTCACAGGGTGCTAGAGCGAGACAAAATCTACCACGTCTCATTTCTGCCAGCTAGCTGCTACTCGCAGCAGCGCTAATCTCATCACAGGCGGAGCAATGATTTCGACGAGGAAAGAAAGCAGCCTGTTTCTGCTGTGCATGCAATTCGATGCACTAGAACCGGGATGCAGTACTTACGATCGAAATGATGCACGGTACACGGATTTATGAAGCAAATTGAACGATTTTTCACTCACAGTAAGGTAGGTTACCGTTTTCCACACAACTTGAAAAGTCACCGATTGCTAGAGAAGTGAGGAACAAATTTTGCTAGAACGTGATAAAACGCATGTTCCGCAGTCGGACCCAGCAGTGGTTTCGTGTGACCATGGTATTATGACGTCATGCATAGGTCTATCTCTGTCGCACAACCGTCTGAATGCGAAAGTGAGCACAGTACACATGAGTGATGGCTACGCTTTCGCGGGGATCTGCGGAGTAGCTGAATTAGGAGAGCTCAGCTGTACATTTTATTCGCCGTAGACACATTATTGCTTTATTGAAGTCATGCAGAAATTTGCTCTATTTGTTTTGTATTTTTTCCAAATTTTCCACTATCGATTGAATTCATTTGGAACTCTTTTTGTTACCAATTTCTCGTTCCTATTTCTAACGTCTTACCCAAGGTTTGTACAGCGAACCGTGCATCTTTCAAACGTCTGATGGCAAAGCGTCTTGTTGCTGTTTGCATGTCAAAACAAGATCAAACGCTAGATGTTGCATTTCCATACTTAGTTTCGTGGTGAGCGGTCACACCGCCCGGTCGTGGTAATCCGATGCACCGTCGCGCTTAAGCAAACAGTTTTGGAGATTTGTGTATTTAATTTCTAAACCAGTGTGGACCATAGTTTATTCTAAGAGTGTCGAAGGCAACACAGCTTGCGAAGAAAAGAATCGTCTAAAGAAGTTTCGTAAAGGGTACGGTACGTAGAGCCATCATCATTTCTCCAGTATATTCATTTCCTCTCGCTGTTCACGCCGACGGCGGCGGCGGTTGGTGTAACTTTTTTGCTGGTTATGCAGTATTGTATCCGCACCAGTACGTTTCTTGTATCGTTTCATCAGGCAATCCTTGACGAATTTTGCCGCCCTGTTCATGCTGCGCAGCAGCGTTAGGCTTACCGTAGCACAGCAAATGGCCGACTAGTGTTCTCTCTGAAGTTCAGAAGAGGGATCATTCGTTTTGAGAACAGGCGAGGATCACCAAAACCTGGCGCCGCGCGTTTGATTCGTTTTTGGCCGGTTGAACAACTAACAACTCAAAGCAGAGGGGGAAATTCATTAATAGGTTCTAAAGTTTAGTGTGATATTGAGGGGCACTGTTTACGATGTTCCCTGCAACTGGGAATTCTTGGTCTATTAATTTACAAAGCGTGTTGTTAGTTGAGATTTAGTGGGGAAAAAAATTTGGCAGTGTTTCGTGCCTGAAATCGCCATTTTCTATTTCGCATATTCTTGGTCATATGCGACGTTATCGGAAACCCAGTGAAGAACAGTAAACCGTCTGCTGCTGGGTCGCATTCTTTGTGATGAGCACGCACACACACCCATGGTGGTGACTTAGTTCGAAGAAAAGAGGCTTCAATAGCTCCCCGCATGTTTCCCCGCTAGGAGAAATCATGGTTCTAGGAAAGAGCGAGAGACTCAAAGCGATATTGATTCCGAGAGAAAGTTCCCGGTAGAAGACTTTTTTTTAAATTAGAATTGCTTCCAATTAAATTCCACCGTTGAAGTAGTAAGGTGTTGATGTGCTGATTTATTTCAAGCAACCAAATCTTTTTTTCCCCCCCCCCCATTTTGCCCCCCTACAGAAGATCTCAACAATGGAACAGCAACCGAATCGAGGACGGGGCCGCGGAACGCGTGGTGCTCCAGGTGCCGCTGGTGGTCAACCGAACTGGAAACAGGGTGGTGGTGATGGTGGTGGTGGTCGACCGGGCCCGTCCCAACCCCGGCAACCGCATTCTGCCGCGCCCCAGCAGCCAAGTACATCCCGAGGCGCGGGTGTTGCTGCTGCAGCAGATGCAAACCCACAAGCAGCGACGACGGTAAGGACGGTTCCGCGTGGTGGTGGCGGCGGCGGCAATGGTGGCAGCGGAGGCGGCGATACCGGCGCACTGGGCCGTGGAGCGATGCGAGGATCACGTTACGTGCCGGAGGTGGTCATAACGCGCCGTGCTAACGCACCCTCGAAGCAGGGTGCCTCTGGCACGAAGCTGGTCGTAAAGACCAACTATTTCCGTCTGACGCGCAAAAACAAAGATTCGATCTTCCAGTACCGTGTCGATTTTGAGCCAACGGTGGAGGATACGCGCGTCATGCAGGCACTGATCCGCACGCAGGGCCCCGTCATTGGGCCGTACATCTTCGACGGTACGTTGCTGTTCCTGTACAACAAGCTGCGCTTGGAGGAGGTAGATCTGCAGGTGAAGGATCCGCGCACGGACGCGCTGTACAAGGTGAAGATACGTCACGTCGGTACGGTGGACATGACGTCCGAGAAGGCGTTCATGATACTGAACCTGATGCACCGGCAGGCGATGGGCAGCCTGAAGCTGCTGCTCATCAATCGCCATTTCTTCGATCCGGAAGCGAAAATCACCATCCCGCAGTATGGGCTGGAGCTGTACCCCGGGTACGTTACCTCCATCCGGCAGCACGAGCAGGACATACTGCTGTGCGTGGACGTGACGCACCGTGTGCTGCGCACGGACACGTGCTACAAGATGTTGCAAACCGTGCAGCGCCAGCCGGGCTCCTTCAGGGACAACTTCCGCAAGCAGGTCCTCGGTGCACAGGTCATGTCGGTGTACAATCAGAAGATGTACAAAATTTGCGACGTCGACTTTAACGTGTCGCCCTCGTCGTCGTTCAGCACGAAGGACGGTTCGTCCATTACGTTCATGGACTACTACAAGAAGCAGTACAACATCACGATCCGCGACCCGAAACAACCGATGCTGGTATCGATGCCGAGCGAGCGGATGGCACGCATCGGGATAACGTCCCCGATACTGCTCGTGCCGGAGCTGTGCCGCTTGACGGGCATCACCGACGAGATGCGGCGCGACTTTCACCAGATGCGTGCGATCGCGGACCACACCCGCATCGGGGCGGACAAGCGCATCCAGCGGCTGGAGCGCTTCAACGAGCGGCTCCAGAGTACGCCCGCCAGCCGGGAAGTGTTTCAGTTCTGGAAGACGGAGCTGGAACGCCGGCTGGTCGAGGTGCCGGCCCGCACGCTGCGCCAGGAGTCGATTCTGTTCCGGCTGGATGGGGACGCGGTACCGTCCGGCCCGGAAGCCGACTGGGGCCAGGCGTTGCACCGGAACCAGATGTTCAAATCGGTGCCGCTGCACCGCTGGTACGTGGTGTGCGAGCGGGGCAAGGAGAGCATGGCCAAGGATTTCCTCGGTTGCGTCATGCAGGCTGCCCGTGGCATGAGCTTCAAGGTTTCGGAGCCGAGACTGTAAGCGAGCGAACGTTTATTGCGACTGTGTGTTTCCTTCAGTAACGTTTCCTTTCCCCCATTTCCCAGTGCCACGGTGCAGAACGATTCAGGCAACGCGTACGTAAATGTGCTGACCGAGCTGCTGAACGAGGACCTGCAGCTGGTGATGTGCATCGTGCCGAACGACCGGGCCGACCGGTACAGCGTGATCAAGCGCAAGTGCTGCGTCGATCGGGCGCTCCCGTGCCAGGTGATCAAGCTGCGCACGATCACACCGAAGAACGGGAACGTGCGCACGCTCATGTCGGTGGCGACGAAGGTCGTCATCCAGCTGAACTGCAAGCTCGGCGGCATTCCGTGGATGGTGCGGAACCCGCTCAGCACCGCCATGGTGGTAGGCTTTGACGTGTGTCACGATACGCACGACCGGTCCAAATCGTACGGCGCGATGGTGGCGACCATGTACGCGTCGAAGCAGACCGAACCGAAGTACTTCTCCACCATCGAACCGCACACGCGGGGCGAAGAGCTGTCCAACTTTATTGCCAACGGTGTCGGCAAAGCGCTGCGCTCGTACCAGGCCTCGTTCGGCGCGGGCACCCTGCCGCGCCGCATCCTCGTCTACCGGGACGGCGTCGGCGATGGGCAGCTGCGCGGTGTGGTGGACTTCGAGGTGAAGAAGATCAAGCAGCGCCTGCTGGAGGTGTACGCGAACGTGCAGGACTTCAAGCCGCAGCTGTCGGTGATTGTGGTGAGCAAGCGGATCAATACGCGCCTCTTTATGGCCGACCGCAATCCGCCGCCCGGCACGATCGTGGATGATATCATCACGCTGCCGGAACGGACCGATTTCTTCCTGATCTCGCAAACCGTACGCCAGGGCACGGTTTCACCTACCTCGTACAACGTGGTGCACGACGAGAGTGGTCTGACCGCGGACCAGCTGCAGGTGTACACCTCCAAGCAGACCCATCTGTACTACAACTGGTGCGGTACGATTGCGGTGCCGGCCGTTTGCCAGTACGCCCACAAGCTGGCCTTCCTCACCGCCCAGTACCTGCACAATCAGCCCCACCAGCAACTGGAAAACCGACTCTACTATCTGTAGAGAGGGAGGGAGGGAGGGAGGGAGGGAGGGAGGGAGGGAGAGAGGGAGAGAGGGAGGGAGAGAGGGAGGGAGAGAGGGAGGGAGGGAGAGAGGGAGAGAGGGGGAGAGGATGAGGGGGAAAGGGAGAGAGGATGAGGGGGAAAGGGAGAGAGGGGGAGAGAGGGAGAGGGGGAGAGAGGGGGAGAGAGGGAGAGAGGGGGAGAGAGGGAGAGAGAGGGAGAGAGGGAGAGAGGGGGAGAGGGAGAGAGGGAGAGAGGGAGAGAAAGAGCGAGCGAGGGAGAGAGGGAGAGAGGGAGAGAGGGAGAGAGGGAGAGAGGGAGAGAGGGAGAGAGGGAGAGAGGGAGAGAGGGAGAGAGGGAGAGAGAAGAAGAAAAAGAAGAAGAAAATTGGAAAGCAGCCAAGAAGAGAGAGAGAGAGAGAGAGTGAGAGAGTGAGAGAGAGAGAGAGAGAGAGAGAGAGAGAGAGAGAGAGCGAAAGTGTGCAGAATTTTCCCATCTGTGTGGAAAACTCATGGAGGACTCCATGATCTATATTAATCTTTATTTTTTCTCAATTTTTTCATCATTTCACAGAAACCATCCTTAGATCTTCCCCAAAACTGGTAGTATTGTGCCAGCCACCAATATCGTTGTTCACCATGTTTACACCATTTTTTACTGGTATTTACTATATACATACATTAAGGGACAATCGTTGTTGAACGGCTGAAAGCCTTTCATGTGGCGTAAAATACGCACGTATTACGCGCGTAAGCGTAGCAGGAGCGCTTATCGTGCATGTCATTATATGAGCGAATAATGACCGCGATTCGGAGAAGGTAGAGTTTATATGCGTTTTTTCATTCATTTACTATTTGAACACTAAAACTAAAACTGAATCCTTTCTTTTATTTCGTATAACTATTACTTAGGTCTTTTCTATATCTAAACTTTTGTTTTTTATTATTATTACTGTGCCATTCAGTAAGAGAGAAGAGACATAATTGTGAACATTCTTTCGCCAAGACAAAACACCGCCGGATGATTGTTTGATTTCGGTGTGATTCGCTTTGGTTTAAGTTTTTGTACGCGACGTTGTGAATTTGTTGAATGAATAAATTGTGCTCGCGTGAAAGGTACGTTATATGAATTAGATTTCCCGGAATAATCGGTTGTAAGAAAATACGAAGAGAAAATTAGTGATGGGGAATAGCCACTCCGCCGTAACGTTGTATCTCTTTCCCATATAAAGCTAGATATGCTTATCGCAGACCAAAACATGCCTTTGGGGAGGGGGAGGGGGGGGGGTCATGTTCTAATGTTCCACTTCCTTCCCATTTGCTGTACAGCCGAACAGACGTCGGTGCTAATCGAGGATCACCTTACGACGGACGGATGCCAAGAGGTTCAGTTTTCCCGGACCATATCGAATTTGAGCCAACAGATCCGCTCACCGGACTCCGTGCTGTTCCTGTATAGTAGTGAAGGGCTTGATCTGTAAGTGAGATGCTTGGGTGGACATGACGCCCGCAAAAAGGCGCCCATGATATGCTGTTTGAAGCTGTTGGCCCGGTCGTATTAAGCAACGAATTCCCGTACCATGATGCAATTACATTTCCGAGCAAAAAACAGACACGACCAGGGGCACACATGGCGCGCTTTATTGTTTTATTGAACCAACGTCTGGCAACGGCAACAACACACCATCTCTCTAGAAAGGCCATCGGCCATCGAACCGCGGGTCGAATCCTGTGCAATCCTTTTGATGGTTAGCTGTAACCGGTTCCTAGTGGTGCACCGTGCAGCGAAAGCAATCAGGAGCTATTCCACACACATGCAGAGGAAAGATTGGATGGGATTACGGCCACATCTGTTCAACATTATCCAGCGCAATTTGACACGGAACGTTCGCTGTGGTGGTTTGGAAAGTTATTGCTTTACGATGGGGGTTTTCAAAACGCTTGAAACGAAAGGCGGCCGCCGTATGCTGATCGGCACAATGCTTTTCGGGTCGGGTCGGGTTGTGCTGAGCTGTGCGAGCAGTAAAACGGTTTATGACGCATCGGGCTCTTCCTATAGGATTAGCCCCCGGGGTAAGCGATTTTACTCACCCACAGCTCTCTGCGCGCATATTTCATTAAAACGGTACGAGTTTGAGGCGTGTGCTATAGCTGTGTGAACTGGAATGTCATGTCACTCGTTTGAAATGACTCCAAGTGCTCGGCTAAAAATAGCAATTGACGTCTCAAAACGCGTCGTCTTCCTGAAGTTCACATTGGAGTGGGGCGACTGTCCGATTCGCACGGAACGGGACCACCCCTAACCTCGGAGATCTGGCATCGGATTACTAGTAAGTGCAGAACTTCATTAAGCAGGCCTTTTGTGTGAATGGTAAATGACTTTTTTTGGGGTGGTCCGGTGGCCGAGGCGACATCGGCGCCGGTCTTCACACGGCAGGGCCGGCGTAAGGCTGACTGCTTTACTACGGGTAAAATTAAGTCACGGAAAGCTAGATGGCAGGCCCGAGACCTCTCGCGGTTGTAGTGCCAAGGAAGAAGAAATGACTTCTCGTGATTCCATGTGCATGGGAGTCTGGCCTCAAAGACTGATGATGCCAGGGTTCTACTCCAACGTCACCGATCTTCAGCAGCTCACCCAGTTAACCGTGCCAACCCGACTCGTGGGGGAATGAGACCACCCAGTCTTCATCATCCAGGGACGAACCAAGCCTAAGACAAGCTTGCTCTAGATTGCCTACATATGACCGTCAGCCGCTACAACCCCGATGGTTGCGTAGACAAAGGCTTGAAAAGTTCGCTCGTCGGTAGCAACGGCCCCCCTAAGAGGCTTTTTACCCGCCTCGTTGGCTTAGGTGTAGAATAGGCCCACACGTTGTACGGGGCGCAACTGTATGCAAGTTCACGGTGAAATGTGTGCATGAGTTTTTAGGACACAAAAGTTATATTTAAATAAACCGTTAATGAAGTAAGAAAAAAAGTAAAAGACTTGAGAAGGCCCCCCCCCACCTGACAAAATTTGTAAGGCACTGTAGGATTTATACCTAAATGTATGCACTCCGCAGTACACGTTGCGAAAGCCTCACAGTTAGCTTTCAGTGTGCTTTCAGTGTGGTCAAAAATGGTTGAATAAAGTCGAATGAAATATTGCTTGTTATTCGATTGCATCCACCTCCCTCTATCCCAACCATTTATATTGGCTTACAGGAGCTACGCAATAATTTTTGGTCACGCTATGGGTGGCCAATCAGGCTTACAACATACACGGTGCTCCCGGACTGTAACGGAACATTGGTTCGATGAATACTTGTTAACGGGCATAGATATTCAAAAACGGAGGAAAAATAAGAATAATAACATTTCAAATCACTTCTTACAATGTATATTACACCTGTTTACAGTTACAGTCGAATCGCTCACCGTTTGATTCGACTCACGAGCTGTCTGCTTTGATTTGCGTGCCATTACCATCGAAAGAGCGACCCTATGGTCGAATCGCATGCCGTTACTATGGAATCATGTGCCGGTATCTATGGATTTGTGAATGTTAGCACCTTTCAAATTCGCTTCTTCTCTCGAAGCAATAGTTTTTTTGTTATCGCTTAAACTTACCGATAATTTTAACGACTAAAGGCAATAGAAAGCATTATTTTAAACTATTTTTCACGTGTTTTACATATCGTGTCAAAGCAAAAATGAACGATACATACAAACTATTTCATGGAACTCAATGAAAAATATTGAAAAAGAAAAATGTAAACAAAAAGCTTCAAGATTATTCTAAGTTTTATTCGCCGTTCGAACACGTTCATTTCCTCTAGTTTAATGTATAGATCACCACTAAACTCTGAAAAACTAGTCATGTGTATCGATACTGTTCGATGTTGGTATTGTACTGCACATTTTTTCGTCATTTACGGTTTATTAGCCGATTGTTCGTATAAAAATGCCGACGAAATGTTTTCTAATGGTAATGATCTAACCAGTCTGTTCATTTTACCAAATGCCTCATACAGGAGCAATCGAAAATCCATGTATATCGGCACGTGATTCCATGGTAATGGCATGTGATTCGGTCGTCATGTCGCGCATTCGATGGAAACGGCACGCAAATCGAAGCAAGCAGCTCATGAGTCGCAGCAAACGGTGAACGATTCGACTGTAACTGTAAACAGGTGTATCATGCTCTACTCGCTGTCCAGTAACAGTATTACGGACCAATGCACAATGTTTATATGAAACGAGTTATGACCATACACAAATCCCACTGTGCAATAAAAATGACAGGCCACAGTGCTGCACACAAAAGATTCTAGCCTTCTCAATCTCTCGAATCTATTAGCAAAAATTATATTATAACTATAAAAACCTTTTACTTACTTATCAGGCGCTACAACCGCTTTGCGGTCTTGGCCTGCTGCAACAATCCTCGATTGTTCGAACCTTTTACCACGCCAAAATGAGAATGCTTTACACAATTTCAGCGCACAACTTACTGTGAGTTTGAAGTAAATCATTTTGTCCTCTCTCACCATGTTCTCATTCCACTGTGCACCTCCACGAAAGCTTGCGTGAGTTAGCGAAACTATCACTTCGGTTAGGCTGAGAGTGCCGTCCTTTTGCTTTATTCCGATTTAAATATAAGTTTCGTGTTCAAAAGGGATCGGGTGATGAAAGGAAGGATTTAGAGAAAGGACGTAGATAACGGTGATCGTCCGAATGACGATGCTGTGTTGGTTTAGGGCTGATACCGTTGAACAGTTTTGATAACTGTCCTCAGCCGACTCGTTGTATCCGGTATCCGGTGGTATATCCGGGGCTTGAGAAACCGCTTCCTGGTGGTGTAGCAGTGTGTTTGCTGACGGGAACAAACCGCACGCAAGCATCCACCAGTTGGTGAACCTGCGTCGTCAGATGTTCACTTGGGATCGGTTGCTAATGGTGGATTATTTTGTGTATTGGCGTTTCTCAAAACAACGCAGACTCGGCAACCCTCGATCGCTTGTTTTGTTATTATGAGTTTAATTTATTATAACGCGCTGACATATTATAACTTGCACTTAGCCGAACGTACGAACGGAAAGAGAATATGGACAAAATTGGTTGCTGCCGCACACATACATACATACATATATATATTGGTATATTATTGGTAAAAGCCCGCCCTTGTTCAGGGGGCCAATTCGAGGGGTTCGCGTCGAGCCTAGCTGGATGTATGGAGAGAGAGAGTGAGTGCTCTAATCTGTCTGCTGGTATGGTATGGTTGGTAGCCAAGTAAGTACATTTCATTCACAAAGCAAAAGAATCCTAACCTACATTACTGTGTGCTGCTGCTACGACTAAATGATAACATAATAATTCCTTCCTTTACAGCAACTTTTCCTTGTTTCGTGTTGCGTTTCCGTCGATTGCTCGAGACGGACAGCGAGCGCACACGCTTCTTGCTCTCAACACACGGTTAAAACTACACACCCTTATCCTAGCGACACGCGTACGGTCGCGCTCCGATACAAACAAGCGAAAGGTAAGTAATGTAATATGGCCGGAACGGAAAACAAGGGTCACAAACACACGCGAGGTCGCGCGTGTGTTGCGCTCTTCTCACTCTGCCTTTGAACGAGCGGGAGGGAAACGAACCTGAGCGCTTTTCCCCGCCGTTTTTAGAAGAAAATTTGCATCCAATTATTATGCGGTAATGGTATTTCGTTGGTTTTTCCCACATACGCACACACACATCCATCCATCCATCCATCCATTCATGCATACGGCGCGTCTAATATATAATAGATACATAACAAATAGATTCTAACACACGGCCACATTCACTCGTACGCGCATAAACTGGACGGATACTACTACTACTACTACTACCACTACCACTACTAGAACTTGCCACTCGGATGCTTGGACTGGTTCTTGATGGAGGTTATGCTAACCGACATCTTGCTGTTGACCAGATGGTTGTTGTTGTTGTGGTTGTGGTTGTTGTGGTTCATGATCGTACTGTTGCTGTTGCTTCGGTAGAGCCCGTTCGGGTGGCCACCGTTTTGGGTCGGTGGCGGTGAGCCACCGTTCAGCTTGGAGGAGCTGCCACCATTCGACGAGCTGCTGTTAAACACCGGAATGCGGGACGGGCTGGCTTTGGTGGTGCTGCTGCTGCTGCTGAGATTGCTCATCGAACCACCGGTAGCCGACGCGGACGGGGACAGATTGATCGATGGGATCGAGGTGCGGCGGATCAGGACCGGGATTTCCGTCTTCGAGTTGGACCGCTCGAAGGTGGACCGGATCTGATCGACCCCGCGGGTGGGTGTTTTGCTGCTTCCGGTGGTGGCGCTGGACGATTCGTACGGTGCCGTGCTGAACTTGATTTCGGTGTTGCGCGGTATGAGCGAACCGCCGGTGGCACCTCCATGCTCGTTGGACATACGCCGCTCGACCGGTATCCGGGACGGGGGGCTGCTGATCGGTTTCGCTTCCGGTTTCGGTGGTTTCTTCGACACGATCGGCGGTTTGCTGGCGATGACGACCGGAAGGCTTGACGTGCCATTCTGCAGCGGTGGTGCTGGTAATCGTTCGGCAGCTGTCGGTGGTTCCGGCGCTTTTAGCGTAATTTCCGTCACAAAGCCACCGTTCAGGGGGGTCAGGGAGGCGGGCCCGTTGCCGCTGTCACGCCGTCCGAGCGCGATCGAGCTACGCTGTGGTGGCTGTGGTGGTTCCGCTGCTAGCACAACACCTCCGTTCGATAGCTTCGGGGCCGGTTCCGGTTCCAGGACATTATCCGACACACCACCGTCCGGGGTGAAATCGATCGGTGGTGGTGGGGCATCCAGCGGATCCGCATCAAAGTCGTCCAGCGTTTGCAGACTAAAGTCGAGCTTTTCGTCGTCGATCATCACGATCGAGGAGGGTTGCGATTCCGTGCCAATCGTCGCCACACCGTCCAGTGCGGTCGAGATGGTCACAATGTTGTCCGCCGTGAGGGAGAACTTGGTCATGCCCGTGCCACCGTTAAGCGTAATCGAGCCCGGCACCGTGCCATAATCCGTCGAGGAGATGTTGATACTGCTGACGCCATTGCTGCCGCTCGTAAACACAGGCGACGGTTGTCCACTCTCCGTACGGTCGCTCTCCGGCGGGTTGATCAACGTCAGGCTGATCGGTTCACCGCCGCCCATTCCCATCTCGGACCGTCGCGGTTCCGTGGTCCGGCTCGTTTCGATTTTGATCGTGCTGACCACGGCACTTTCGCCCCCGTCGGCCGAAATAAACACGGACGGCGTGTTCTCCAGCTCCTCCTTCTGGCCCAGCAGCTTCCTCAGCACGTCCGACTTGGGCCGCTCGAGGCTGCCGAACGGGTAGCGCGAAACCTTCACGTCGTCCGGTATGTTTGTGTCCGGTTCCGCTTCCACCGGTGCACCGGCAAAGTTCATGCTGATCGTCGTGAGCGAGATGTGCTCCTCGCGCTCGCTCGTGTCGTTCGCTTCTGGGCGGCCGTTTTTCGGCGCTTCCGCTACGATAATCGCTTTGCTCGTGCTCAGCTCGGTGTACCCGTTCTGCTTAACCGTCACCTGTGATGCGTGGTGCTCGCGGTTCTCTGCCCCGGGTGGTCCTCCGTCACCGCCGTTCGACAGTAGCTCGCCGGAGTTGATTGCATCCTCGAGGTTGCCCCAAGCGGAGGCACCCTTCAGCCGGTGACGCTGCAGCGAGCTCATACCGTCGGTCGATTCCTTCGCCGCTCCGTCGAGAATGATTTCGGACGAGTTTTTACGCTTTCTTCCACCGTCCGTTGCGTTCCCGGGCATTTCCCCGCCAACCGCCGAACCATTCACGACCGTCACCACCGAAGCGTCGCCCGTTATCTCGAGGCTTTGAGCTCGCTCCAGTGTGTTCGAGCTGTTGGCGGTGGTTTGGTTCATCTTCCCGGTCGGTTCGAGCTTCGAAAGGTCGCCCAAGCTAGCGGTGCGACGATTGGTTTCCTCCTGCTCGCCATTGTCTTGCTCGCTGCCAGTGCTGCTGCTGCTGGAATCGGGCGCCGGACTCGGTGAGCTACGGTGCACGGTAATGTCGTCCGCGTTCAGCTCAATCTTGTTGCCTTCACGGCGTGGTGGCGTTGGAGGTTGCTGCTGCCGATGGTTGCGCTGCTCCTGCTCGACATCGGATTCTGGAAATAGATAAGAAGAAGGAAAGTTACTACAATGTGCGCAATGCGTTCGGATCCGTCGTCCCGTCCACACTCACCATTATCACCAGCGGCCTGCGGACTGCCCGATCGCATCATCAGCTCGCTCTCCGTCAGCGAGGACGTCTTCTTGCGGTCACTCTTCGGCGTCGAGCTATTGCTCGGCCCCGTCTCATTGAACTGCTCGATACCGTTAATGCTGTCGATCGTGCAGTTCAGCACCTCCTCGGCAAAGTTGTCCGAAAAATTCATCCGCGGCACTTTTTCGGTTCGCGTGTCCGGCACATCCATGCTCCCGTTCAGCATCGTCCGGCTACCATCGATGCTGCTCAGATTCGTATCCACCGTAACCGTGCTTTCGTCCAGCTCGGACTCATTCTGTGGCGGGCGGAGCGGTGCTTTACCCTTGCGCTTTCCGTCCTCCATCGACTTCCGATTGTCCCGCGCAGCATTAGCCGCCTGCATCATGAAGCTTGGCATCTCCTGCGGAATACCGGCCGCATCCCGACGGATGCCGCTCGACGTTAGGCTGTTCTGGCGCTGAAAACCATCCACCACCACCTCCGCCGTCGGTGGCTGCAGCACCACATCCGGCACCAGCTTGTGGTCGGCTTTGGTACGCTTCTTCACCACCGGCGGGGACGGTTGCGCAGGTTGCTGCACCACATCCTTCTCCTCCACCACCCGCTTGTCGTCCGACTCTTTCTTCTCGATGTTGCTGTTGTTCTCATTGTCCGCCTGCACCTTCGTTGGGCTTTTGCTACCGAACAGCTTATCGTTTACCGATGGCGGAAACACACGGATACCGAACTTGTGGCCCGATTTCTTGCCTCCGCCCGGTGCGCCTTCATCGGCCGCGCCCGATCCCTTGCGCTCCACATCGGCGGGTGCGTGCTTTGTTTGGAACTTTTCCTCAATCATCTCACGCATCTGCTGCTTGAAGGAATGCTTTTTCGGTTCTCGTTCGTTTTCTTTGTGCACGGTCGGGAGCGGCGCTTTGCCGGGGCTTGCTGGCCGATTGTCCATCTTCAGCGGGGAAGCATCTTCGCCCGGGAACAGTTTCTTGCGTGAGTTACGTTCGATCTGCGAAAAACACAACAGGTTATTCGAGCAGTTGCATGCGGGTTGCATACTTTTAGGCGGCGTTGCTCGCCGTTGCTTACCGTGTTCAGATCCGACTGACTGCTCGAACGGTACAGCGGGTGCGTGAGGCTCTGGTGGCCCGGCTTGGGGCTCTGGGTTTGCGGTAACACCGGCTTCGTGCCGCTGACCAGCTCGAGCTGTACGTTGTAGGGCGATGCGTAGCTAAGGATGGTCATGGCGTCCTCCTGCACGATGTGCCGAAAGTCTATCGTGATGCTCGTTATTCTGTCACCTGTGTCGGGGTTGGGAAGAGTGGAATTGCATTACTTCGGTTTGTTATTATTAGCCAGTTGCAACACACGTTTTGCTGGAATTCACCGAGCCCGCTTTTTCCACGTTCCCTACAACACTAGGCTAGTGGGGCCAAATCTAATCTACTGTAAGCAGCGAGGGACAGCTGGCCACCCGGAGTACATTTTAATGTTTTCCCTTTGCTTCATTTCGCATCGCCTACTTCGACCCGTCGTCGCAGTCTTGCGCAAACTTGACCGAGCTCTAGTCGTGAAAACAGCACCAGGCGGTGTGTGGCCAGCCATAAACACAGCATCAGTTCGAGGTCACCTTCGATTGAGGCGGGTTAGCCAAAAAGAAAAAAAATCCAAATCCACTCCAAACACACCAAGAATTTTTGGAACGGTTCGATGGCACTCTCGGGACCGGTTTCGTAACGCCAAATGTGACCACTTTACGTTCGAATTAACGATCGGGGCGTTTGGGTCAAAATTGGATTAGCGATTTGATTGAGCGAGAAGGTTTTGCGCTCTGTGCACCGACTTTGGTGGCCGCCCGGTTGCACTTGCTGGAACGAAATGGTCCACCACCACCTTCCACAGTGGGTGAGATTAGTGGCCGTTCGGGACCCCGATGTCTGAGAGCAATTAGTTACGGTTGCGGGGCGTCCGCGCGAGATAAACGCAAACGGGGGACATTGCAATGCTTTAAGGCAAAGCATTTGAAGAATGTAAAGCGATCAAATCTCCATCTGCCTTTTTAGCTTATTAACTTATTTACCACCCTTTAGCCTAACCAGCCTGTGGCATTAAGATAATATGATTGCTAAGCCACTGTTGCATAAGTTTGATAGCAAGATCAGTTTACGGAGTATTTTTGTTTCTTTTTTGCAGGCAACCACCACACACTCTCCAGAAAAGCTAGCCTAGTAGGCGTAGGTTTAGATTACTTGGCGCAACGGACCGTTGTGCTCAACACCTTTTCCGTATGACGCTCCAAGAGTATGGCTTTTGCGTTAAAAGGGAAAAAGGGTATTGCGATAACGTGTGTGTGTGTCGCCCTCTGGGTAAACTAATATTAACTAAGCCGAATTCCATCCCACCGCATGCCGGTTTTGCTTGTGCTGTGTGTCGTGGTCTGTCTTTCGGCCGTCTTTCATCGCTATCGCATTTCCCAAAACAAAAACACAACCGCCCGGGAGACTGGAATCGTGACCGCGTTTTGATACTGACTCGGATGGAGGAGTAGAGTATACGTGCAGGGGGTTGTATGTGTAACGTAGATTAGAGCAGTATTTTGGGCATCGGTTTATCGGTACAAATAATTAACGATGCCGGTGTATTGGGTTTGTGACTCTACTTGAACCACGGTCCTGCCGTGCGGAGACCACTATTGCCTCGGTCAACGGACCGGACCTCATTTGCGCTATCGACTTGAATGCTTGGTGAAAAATATCAGACATCCAATACTAATATAGGAGACATTCAATTTCCATCCGCAGGTACATCAATCGTTAGAGGACCTTCTTCAAATTTCCTTTGCTCAACTGGTCTCAAAGGACTATAAAGACCCGTACCTATTTCCCGTCCTGGGTGTAAAAGCCTGGAAGTCCATACCGAAAACATAACTCTCTCTCTCTCACGCACTTGGTACCCTCAGCATCCGGTCCACATATGATGTCACTGATTGCATTATAATCATCCCTAGTCCCGCGTGGCGGTGACGATATACAAAAAAACCTGCCCATCGCTTACTGCACCCCAAGGGCGTCCTCGCGGCGTCCCATCTAGCGATCCTTACCTGTGCTTACGATGCCAGCGGCCGGACCCTGGGGCATAACTTTCTTCACGAAGATTCCTTCCTTCAGCCCACCGTACACCTCCACACCGAGCCCGGTAAAGTCGGAACCGCGCAGGGAAACGAGCCGCGGTGTTGTCACCTAATGGACGGAATAGGAAAAAAATCGTAGTAAGCGCATTGCGTTCCGACCGGTGGATGTATGCATCAGACCCCCCCCCCCCCCCCCCTACACTTACATTCACGTAGCTGTCGTCGACGGTTTTGCGCTTTTCGATCGTATTTTGCTTGGAGGTCCAGCTCGGATCCAGCGGCGAACCGGTCTTGTTCGGTGCGCCGATACCGTTCGTCGTTGCTGCACTGTTGGCGGCCACCCCGCCGTCCGTCTTGAAGGCGGGATTGTCGAACGCATATTCAGCGCCCTTTGCTGTCGCCTCCGGATCATCCGTCACTAGTTGAGGATCTGTGAAGAGAGACACACAGAAAAATAGGAAGCGTGTTAGCGTTTGAAGTTGTTGCGAACGGGCGAAATGGGTATAACGTTAATCTAATTAACACCCATTAGAGCGCGAAACGATAAACGATTCTTCGGATATTTTGAAATGGCTAATCTGTGTACGCGCCGCCGTTCGTCTGCATCCCGGCAGTAGGGCGGCAATAAAAACAAGATTCTCTCAAATAGTCGTAATTATCCACCTGACCATAGGATGCCCTCTAGCCACAGACGATTGCTCACAAGAGCTAATGGGCTTTCGGTGAATTGGGACGCATTTCGCGACGGGGGGCTTTTTCGCACCATTTAATTACAGGAAGTAAGTTGGCTTAACTTAAATGACGACGACGGATTTATGGGTGGAATTCTGCCAAAGGAATTTAAGTTTAAATCCTCCTTTCCAAAGCTTAGCTGTAACTTAATTTGATTTTACAAATTTTACTGTCCTTTTCTTTGCCTTTTGCCTACTCTTCCAGCACCAGCAAACGCTTTTTCCGATTGGGATTAACGGAGGGTTGCGATTGGAAAGCACCCACCATAGGCATGGGAAGGGTACGGTTATACAGAAGCGCGCGCGGCTGCCAGATTAGTGTCGATCGATAGTTGCGATCCGAAAACAACGGTGCTGCACATGTTTTCACTGGCGACATAAATGAAGCCGCGCGCTTCGATTGGTAATGATTTCGGCCTTTCACTTCGACGCGTAGCTCCTCGCAAATATGTCCATATCGTTGTGGTGATGGTTGCCATTTTGTCCCCCTATCAAAACTGCTCTATAAAAGAGCGGGGGGGGGGGGGGGGGGGCTTTTCGTTTTTTTTTTTGGCTTGGCGTTTGATCTCTTTCCGAATCGTGACTTGCGGGTAGACTTGACGAGCTTGACGAAAAACAGGGGCACATGCGATTGATTGATTTGAATGTTTACAACTGCGATCAAGTGCACGGTTTGGCTAAGCAGCGCTGGAACAGTGGCTCGTTGTGCGCTTGTTCAAAATAAAAGACTCAGCATCGATGGAAGTCCTATCACTCTGCAGCGCAGCATTCCGCCTGGAGTTTCACGTTCAGATGGCGCCACAGTATCGAGCTATAAATATTCTATTATAATACATAGACGGATCAGCATTTTTCTTGTCTCAACTTCAAGCATTTTGAACTACAAAACGGGACGAAGAGATACTTTTACGAACCAATCAAAACACCTAATCGATTTTTTAGCTTGGAGCGCAGGTTAGGTTTTCTGTACTTCAAATATTGTATCAAACGGCTGTGCAATCGATCTGAGTCCTTAGAGAATAGGAGGCGTAATTGTCTGAAGCTGTTTTTGGTAAGACTATTAACAGGTGGAGTAGATTGTGCAATGTTCGATGTAATGTAATGTAATCGATTGCCCAACCAGCCAATCTTATAATATTCTAATGTGTTCCAATCCAAACCATGTGTTTTGATTTTTTCTACTTCAAGCCTGTCTCTGAACTAGGTCATCGTTCAGCGTAAGCTCAGTGTTTCTAGAGTTAAACAACAAAACCTTGATATAAAATACCTTTTTACCGTAAATAACCTAATGGCTTGTGTCCCCCGCGTAAAGGCACCCATTTTGGCAGTTACCGTCAAGTTCATTATTCAACGGCCGCTATTCGAAGCGTACCCGCGCGCGGTCAAGTTCACGCAGTGGTGTTTCTCGACCAAAAACCTTCCCAAGATGGTGCTGCTGCTGCTGGTGCTGCTGTATGTATTATCGCTTGTCCCGTAACGAAATTGCGTTACCTCTCTCTCTCTCTCTCGAATCCCTCCATCGCGTGCCGTGGTCGCTTATGTCCTTGCTATTAAACTCCCTCAGGGACGAGAAGGAGCTTGATTTACAGGTTTCACGGCACACGAAATGGAACCCACCAGCTTCGGTCAGTTTCCAAAAGGCGTGGTAAGTTTGGAATTGTTCAGGGGGTTCTGTCTGGACCACAGCTTACATCCACTTGCACTTGCGAAAACAATCAACGAATAATGGTAATGCATGCAGGCGAGATGCCTCTCTGCTGTTGCGTGGCGTCCACGGATGTCCAACATAAATCTGCGTTGACATGCCATCGTTTTCGTTGGGCCCGTTGGAATCACCGTTAGTTATCAGGCACCGAAAAAAAAGGAAATCACAACACACTTTCCGAGCACGAAAAATTGAGAAATCACTTTTGGAAAGGGGCTGCTTTTATCTGCCCCATTGGAAAAAGTAATTAGGACGATTGTGTGTATCTCGCCCTTCCGTGGTGGATGATAACAGCAATAATAACTGGCACCCTTTGGGGAGGAAAATTATGCAGCCAACTGTGTAAGGTACTAGGGCGACCGGGCAGCTGATTCTGGCATGTTCTGGTGGGTGCAAGGTCCATCGGGTGTGCGAAAAACCGGTTCGCGCGAATCCATCCATCCATCCATCGGTACGCCGCCCATCATCATCAGCATCCATTGATCATTGGGCGATTGAGTTGACCGGCCGTGGGCTCCACGACCGGTTCCGTTTTGCTAACCGTCGCCGCGCTGTCGTTGCGCCATTGTTTTTAAAGCCATTCCTGCAACATGCACGAGTGCAGCGAATGAGTGAATGGCAGCGAACGGTGGCGATAACGTACTGACCCATTTTTCTTATGTTTCTCTCTTCGTCCGGTCTTTCCTTTTTGACTTCTTTCTATGTTCATTACCTGTGTGTTGGGTGGTTTGTTTTTTCTTCTTCTTTTTCGAGCGAATCCTTCCGCAACGCGGGGTATAATCGATCAAATATTGATGAGTAAAACCACAAAAAAGAGCCTTGCATTAACGACCTTTAACGAATATTTATGTGCAATGAAATTGATTATTTGTTTAAAAGGAAATGGTTATTTAAGTTTCATTGCCTCATTTGCATTACTGGTAACTTTTTAATTGTTTTTTTTTAATTTTTCATAAAATTTTAAACTCGCTTTGAGGGGTTTTCACGGGGTGTGTTTCTTCAAACATTTTTGAATTTGTGTCTAGGATTATTTACGCTTAGTATTATTTAAAAAATGATTGAAAATTACTTTAAAAAAATATACAAAAACCAATCGTATTCCCAGATATGAAAAATCGACATCTTAAGACAAGAGATCTCAAGACACAATTGTTCACTTAATTAAGCTAAACTTTATGACTGAATGAAAGCTTCAAAAGTGCCTTTAAAAAATGTGAAAGAGCTTTAAAATCTTCTGGAAAAGCCTTTCAAAAAAAAAAGGCAAGAAAAGCACCTCTGCGTGCACAAAGTTCATCACCAGTAGCCGACAGATCGCAACAACAAAAATCGCTTTCCTGCGGCGATGATGTGCGGCAGTGCGGCATTGCGTGAGGCCAACAGCATCCGGATGCATTCGATGCAAAAGTGTAGAAGCCCGAAGGAAAAACAAAAAGTTAACAAACAAAAATTAATCCCCACCAAAAAAACAGGGGGGGGAAACGAACTCTCGAACACAGTGCACAGGTTGTTGTGCGTTCCTGGCAGGACACCAACTATCATCCCCCGAGGGGATCAGCACAGAAGATGGAAAGCATATAAAGAATTTAAAGAGCGCTATCGGGGGGAAAAAAAAGTATAAGAAAGGCATACAATTTGAACCTGACAATGGCGTAATAAACAACCGTGTACAGGGGTTCAGCAACGACAGAAAGCAAGAAAAAGAAAAATGCCAATAACAATGAGAAGAAAATTATACCACAGAGCTGAAAATATTCCTGCGGAATAAACGCGTTCTCTCGGTGCTGCTTTTGAATTGCAGGATAATAAACACACACACACACACACACGGAAGACACGACCCCATAGCGTGAGGACAGAATAAGCTTGCTTCATCTTCTTTCCCGCGACCGCCAACGCCAATCTTCATTGTAAGAAGGGATGGAAAAAAAACATTAACGCACACACACACGCAAGAATTGAGTCAATCAACAGGATTCCTGTTTCAAACATCCTGTACCGAGTGTGTCTGCATCCTTCCCGACCCAAACAAAAAAAAAGACGACCGACCGGCGAAGGTTCGTCGCTTGCTGCCTGAATGATGAAGTCTTTCGTCTGAATCACTTTTCCCCGGTTTCGGGGGCCGTATAGTCCCGCCGCGCATTGTTTCGATTGAGGCAGGAGAGGCCCGTTTTTTTTTGACGAATAAATCCTGTTACTTGCTCAAAAAAAAAAAAAAGGCATCAAGAGCGAAGATGTCGATCGACGACGACGACGATCATGATCATTATCGCAACGGCGAGGGAGAGAGGGAGAGAGAGTCATCATGGGTCTTGTTTTTCCTTTTCTTCCTCTCGACTCTTGGAAAAGTCACAATCGGGTCGAAAGTCAATCGCGCAGAGCGAAGAGCAACATGAAATATGACAATCGTTTACGCGTGTGAACATAACACGCCACAGCCGAGGGATACAGGTGGAATGGTAGCAGCAGTAATGTAAACATTGACCTGTTGGTCCGTTGGCCTCCGTCTGCTCAGGACGCGGCGGAAGGCAGCATGGGACAGACAGCAACAACCATCCCGTTGGGACACCGGGCCATCAGTCGTGTGATTGAGGGATGCATTTTCAACCCTTGGCCGCCGGGTGGTGGCTAGGTTCCAGAAAACCAGTTCCACCCGAACGGTTTCGATGCTGCTATGTTTGGAATTCGATTTTATTCCGTTTCTCGTTGCTTCTTCGCATGTGTTGCTTCCTCTTCTTGAATGTGTTTAAAATGCGTCGCGCAAGTGCAGAAGAAAATGTTGGAAATATTCGAAGTATAATTTATTTTATGATTTAAATGAATTTGTTTAGATTGTGAGCTGAGGCTGACGGTCGTTTTGGTGCTAGAGCCGACTTCATTGTGGCTTCTCGTTGGTAAACAATTAAATAATAACAAAAAAAGAAGAAAAATCTCTTAAGGTCCGAAGAGTATCCATTTTTTTAACTGCTTCTAATTTTCGATAATTTTTTTTTAATTTTAATTTAAAAAATAAAGAGGACATAGCTGAAAATGGTCCTTTTTCCGGAAAATTATACAACCATTTCTAGCTCACTAGAATCACTCATTGATACCACCACAGTTGGATAGTGAGTCCCCACTATGGATGAATGGTCCGGATGGGATTTGAACTCCCGGTCGCATCTCGTGAAAGGCCACCCACTTTTTGCTTTAAAAATTTGCAAATAAAAATCTATATTTACGGTAGCTTCTGCTGCTACCTCCACCGAATCCATCCATCCATCAGCTAATGGATGCACATATCAGTGGGCGTGCGTGTGCATATGGCATGAAGCGTTAATATGGTCGTTTGCAACATTAAACGACTGTGACTGCAACTTTCGCTCTCAGTTTTCCCTATCCCGCCGCGGTTCGAAAGCGTTACCCTGATTGTGTAGCTTTTTTGGTTCACTTTTTTGTTTCGGGAACTCTCCGTCACTTTCGCTGTTTGAGTTTGGGTGCTAATCGAGAAAAATAAATCCATCCATTTTGCTCTCATTAGTGGTGAGCTAGGCGCGTCCGATTCGTCGAAACCGGGACACGGGCGACCCATGCATGCCCATGGGATGGGATCAGCAGGAATAACAGGGTTTTAATTTATTTTACGGCCCAGGGAGAATGGCTCCTGCTGCTACTAATTGTGCGTATCTGCTGCGATCCCTACGAAAAATCAGCGGAAACACCGCACCGCATGCCATTTGAAGGTGGAGAAAATTGGGGAAGAAAAAAACAACGAACCCTTTTTTCCCTTTCGATTCGTGCGTTGAAATCTTTCGAACGTGAACGTCGGCCGAGGGTTGCACTTCCGGGGCTAGGAACGTATCGATACTAATTCGTGTTATTAGGTGGAGTCAGTTAGCTGGGTGTTCCGTAAGAGAGTTGATCGCTTCTAGACGAATTCCAATGTTACATGCAGAAATTCAATTTATCATAATTTCGTTTCGTGGAGCTATCGATGCCCGTAAGGGAACGCGTTGTACGCTTGTAATCAGCGTAAACCCCCAGCGTGCCTTGTTCGTTGACCAAGCGTCCTACTCAGCTGCTTATCGTGTGCTCAAGCATATGTTTACTTATGAGTAGATTGATCGACACACACACAAGCAACGGTTGATCGAACGACTGATCGGTGGTTTTTATTACTCACGATCACGATCTAAACCAGACCAGCCTAGTTCGGCGGATTGTCTTTGTAATTAGAGACCACATCGTTTATGCCTTTTTGTCTCTCATTTCCAAAGTTTAAGATTCGCAAAGAAACGCTTTAAAATTAAAACAGCAACAACCGCAAGCGTTTTCCTTTAGTTTTAAAATCTTTTCCGCTAAATCAATCAATTGACGCGGATTTTGTTTTTGTGTAGAAAAGCATATAAATGCACCGTGTCCCAAAATGGATCACATACACATCTAATCAACCGGCTAACAAGCGGAAACGGTTTTTGGTTTGTTCGGGGTTGGCTGCAGAACTGTGATTGCGTGCCAAGCGGGGTGTTGGCCTCCAAGCAAGCCAGACGCAAAGGTATTTTGAGCGCACGCTTGCTCTCGGCAAAGCAAGAAGAGGAGAAAAATTGCAACACTTAAAACCGTTTTGCTGTTAATTTCACCGAACGGTTGCTGTTGCGCTGGTGGTTGCTGTCACGCGTGCGTCACGAATGATGGAAAGTGAGGCTTGATTTTGCATAGAGCTGTTTTCTTGTTGTGTTCCTTATTTTTTCCTGTCTTCTTACCTTAATTTTTTTATTTATTATTTTACATTTTTGAAATTCAGTTCAAACTAAATAATTTTTGTTTTATTAATTTAGTATCATTTACAGCTTTACTTATTTTCATATCAATCACCACTGAATCCTTCGCTAGAGGTAAATTGTTTCCACCGGAAAATAAACATTTGAAACAATGTAAAAATAAGCACACAAGTTGACACAAAATGGCTAGATGGGCCTATCTAAACTTCCCCCCTTCCGTCTTTAATCCTTGCAACCAACGCACACGCGCGCTCCCCTCATCGGCACACCGTGAGCAGCTCGATGAAAATTAAATGCATGCAGCAGAGCAGCAGCAATCACGCCAAAGCGGTGGTGAAGGAAAGTCGTAAAAATTTACGCTACAAGAAACATAACCTAGTTTTCACGGTGGCACATGCGACTTGCTCCGGCTGTGCGGACACCGTGGGGCGCGGCTTGGAGCCCCGCCGACCGAAGGGGTTGCGCACGATGCTCAAGAAGGGTGGTCTTGGTTGGAAGTTGCAGCTTACTCACATCACCGTTTCGTCGATCCGGTTTGCTTTGCCATCGCTTCCTTCATCGCCTATTTGATATGTACATTTACGGTTTACTTCACTGCAATGCTCCACGGTTCGGTGTTGTTTACCCTTTCTGTACGTTCTTTGTATGTGCCTATCTACTTCTCCGGCAGATGCCAACGGTTAGATGGTGTAAAGTGTCCCACAGCTGATTTGTGCTAGGGCGGGTGCATAAACTAGACCGGGATAATGCTGCCACGACCAGTTATGCATGCATGGGTTTGTGTGATGAAGTTTTTGGTCACGTCAAGTCCAAGTCGTTTTGACAGGTTGGCCGGGGTTGGTTTGATCAGCTGATATACCTCGATGATCATGATCGAGAATAACTTGCTGTTTATGCATGGGAAAAATAATCCCACGGCGTGCTATGCGAACACACAGGAATTTCGTTTCAATCTCCGCCGATGAAGATGAAGGTTGACAGTTGAGATTTGTTGCGTTGAGGGACAAGTGGATCATGTGGCCAAAGTTACTGTTTAGATATAGTTGATCGATGATAAATTAGGAGTCCTTAAAATTTATCCGATGCGTGAGATATCAACAAGCTTTAAATCTTATGATCAACTAATTAATTAATTGGTTGAAGTTGATAACTATCTAAGCAATACGGGTAACTTTCAGACGGCGATCACTCAGAAGATTGCCTGCAGTTCTTATTACTCAAACGCATCGTCTAAACTTGTGGAATGTCTCAAATTATATCAGAGCAGTTTTATAAGTCTGTAAATAATAATTCCTCCTAATGAATGATGCATGTGAGCCGTTTTCCTCCTCAAAAAAGCAATCATTCAATTAGGAAAACCAACCAGGAGAAAGCTTCCGATTGCAATTTGTGTGCCCGACACTAATTGAAAACAAAACCCCCTTAAGCTTCAATTTATATCCGGTGGCCAAACCTGACATCATGACAACGGTCAGGGAATCCATATTCAACGGCGAGAGAAAACCCCCAGGTGCAAGCGATATGCGACCGTGGCCGTCATTCATCTGTGGCCTGTGTCTGGTGAATTATTAGCACCTTCATCAAGCAACGAACGCGGATGGTATGTCGCGCAAAAAACTTAAGCCACTGGCGGCGTGTTTCGTCTTTTGCCACCAAAGGTCCCGACCGATGTCACGATTTACATCACGTTCGATTTATGACTGGACGCGCTAATTGGTGGCGGTACGTTTTCAGCGCGGTTTGGACAATTTATGAGCGAACCTGGCACGGCGGCGGCGGCGGCGGGTCAAGCAAATCTCTTGCCCGCCCATATGAAGGGTACGTTTCTCACGTCAATCACACAGCTGTGCGTAGATTTTGCAATCCTTCGCCGGCAGCAGGATCCTAGGGTTTGGTTTTGGGCTGGTGCGCGAGAAGTAAATCCGAAAGTGGAAAGATTGAAATCTATCGCAGTTGATTCGGATGGGGCACATCGTTCGTCACACCGCCGGGTTTCTGTTTCATTGCGCGCACGCAGTTGAATGTCCTGGTGGCACTTTTCTGTGCTGTGGCAGCATTGTCTTGCATTTAAATTCAGCAAATGGAGACGTGGATAGAACCCCCCCCCCCATGATCGGTGTGTTTGGCGGTCGCACTTTGAGGCGTTCGTCGCTTTGAGTCTTTCGTTTCGACGACGCCCGCGGCCAATCTGTGCGAATCGATCGGCTGCAGCACGAGTCACACCCTTGTTTCGTGCAGCGTATTGCATACACACATCGCGTAGAACGTCCCCCATCCCCCCCCTGATGAAACCCCCCCCCCCCCCTTTCTTGAGGGTGTGCCCGGAACCGTCGGCCAGCCAGCCAACACAGCCGGAAGAAAGTGCAGTAACCCGTGTAATTTCGTGCGCCACGATCCTCGGCATGCATAAAACATTTCTCTCGACCAAGCTTTTGTTGTGGTTTTCTTTACCCATCTTCCCTCGCCAAAGCCGGATTCTTCTTCTTTTGACCTCTTGACGGTGGCAAAGAATTGAGGAATGGCGGCTGGGAGAGCAGAGGCTGGAAATCGAAACTAAATGACCAAAAACTCTCACTTCTGGCATTCCATCGCGTTGTGTTGTGCCAAAAGCTTGACGTTCGCGTTCCTTTCGTCGCGAATGATTTTTAATTGGATTGGGAAACTGCCTTCTTTTCCATCCCCCCCTCGCCCCTCCCCTCTCCCCGCCGGATTTGTTTTGTTTACCACCTTGTTGGCCATGTGGTGCACGTTCCCAGAAACAATTCCCGTAGAAGCGTGTGCAGGAGGGTTTCCCCTTCTCGTACCTGGGTCTGGGTGTGAAAAAAGGTTGTTGTCCACTGGCAACGTGCGATCAACCATCACCCCCCCCCCCCCCCCACAGGGAACCATTCATCAAGGTCACTCGGTGAAATGGGAATCCGCTGGTCGCGACAAGCGTTTGGGGCGGAATGTCTAATAAGCTTTCGAAAGAAGCGCAATTCGGTTCGAGCCAAATATATATTATATTTCAAACCTTCCCTAATAGCAGCCCCACCACCCCCTTTTCAATTCGGATCTGCACTCGCACCGAAAACCGAGGTCAGTCACGATAAGCGCAAATCTCGGTTGCCGGTGCGCTCGTTCACATTCACTTTCAACTGAACCGCTTGGATGGGAGGGTTGCTTCGGGGGGTTGAATGCCCGGCGTGGGAGAACGTGGCCGGCCGGTAGCGATTAGTTTGTTGAACCTGAACCCTACCAAAACAAAAGCCCCGCAACAGTAGCAGCAGCAGTAAAGTCTCCCCCCCCCCGGTGGGATTATGCTGTATGTGAGAGAGAAATCGAAAGGTTTTTAAAGCTGATTGCGCTCTGCTGCCTGCCTGCAGCTAGGTCGGCTTTATGCAATGCAATTTTACTGCATATTAGACTCTCGCTCTCTCTCTCTCTCTCTCACACACACTCTCTGAAAAATAGATTTCTTTCGTGCGACGGCGTACATAATCACTTCACTTATCGATTAATGCTGCTACCGCTGCTCTTCGGGCAGGAAATGAGCGCACGCGATAAAGTAGCTGCGTTTTGTTGCGTGATTGGCATTAGTGGATAGGCTGGTGGGAGGCCTATGTTTTGATTTGGCCGGTTTTTAATGCTTTTAGTTCGGTTATCACCGTGAGGGCATTCGGCTTGAGAGTGGCATGAAGTTCGATTGGAGATTAACAAGGGATTCGCATGGTAGAGTCACATACTGATTTACTTACGGCTATTATCCTCGTTGAAATATCGAATTAATATAATAAGCGAATCATTTTAGACAGTACGCACATCATCAATTATTCATTAGTGTTTCTAGGGCTTAAATCACGCATATTTATGTTTTGGAGAGAACATTTGGAGAGCAGTGGCGGGTCCAAGGCCCTTTGGAGGCCCTAAGGAGAATGAAAGTAGATTGTCCCTTACACGCCGAATCTGTTGATTGAGCGATAATCAGAGGCCAAATGAAGATATTGTACTAGGTCCCTTCTGGAAATTCTTCCTCTTCTTCTTTGGCACTACAGCCTCGAGAGGTCTCGGCCTGCCATTTCTGGCTTTCTGTGACTTAATTTTACCCGAAGAAAAGTAGTCAGCCTTAAGTACGGGGAGGCGGTCTTGGATGGGATTTGAACCCCGGCCCTGCCGTGTGAAGACCGGCGCCGCTGTCGCCTCGGCCACCGGACCGCCCCCAAATTGGATTATGGAAATTGGGGTCCTCTAAATGAGCTAGGCTTCAAGGACCGCACAAACAGCTTAAACTTAAACTTACTTAAACAATGAAACTTAAATAATAGTTTAAGCCAATCTTGACTCATCAACTATCACAGTGACTACCAGCATGATGGAATCTTTTCCCTCTGCTAATTACTTGATGCCACACAACTCTCTTCGTTTGGCTGCTTCCGATAGTGTTTCCTTCCTTTCTTTTCAGTTGAATTTTCTCTTACCCATCTCTCGGTGACCGTTGGTATACTTGTCGTCTTTGCTATCATCCGGTACCGGTACAATGTTTACCTTTTTGTTTAGTGAAAGCCGATCGGACCCACAATTTGCTACATTTGCATCGATCACAACGTCATTTTTAGCACCACCTTTCACCTCGCAGTCGGTGGGAGGCGGCGAAAGTCCATCACTTACCTGCAAAGAAAGTCCAAAGCAAAGCGGGAAAAAACGTTTAATGTCAACGATAATGTTTAGTAAATTCCAATTTTCTCCACTAGTCGCATTCGAGCGGTCCAGGGTGATGCGCGAAAAATCCCAGCAGCAGCACGTGCCGACATCGGTGTGCTTGGAGGGGGAGCTCAAGAATGTGCGCCTAGCAACATTAATCATAAATTTTTAGACCCCCCCCTAATGAGTGGGTCTCTTGAAGCGGAAAAGCATGGGTGAGAGAGAGAGAGAGACCATTGGGCGCAAATCGAGTTACGATCCAATCGGGGTCGAGTAGCAATCGTATCATAAAGCAATAAACCACCATTCTTCTTCTTTCTGCTGGTGGTGGTGCCGACCGAGTCCCGGAATCGGGATCCTTCAATTTCCCGCCATTTTCCCGGGACCTGTTTTTGCTTCTACCGGTCTCGCACGGCATGTGGGGTGCTTGAACTTGATCGGCGCTTGATCAGTTGTCAGTGGGGAGCTGAGTGTACTCGTTCGGTGTGAAGCGTGCAGGCAAATAAAATTATCCAGACCATTAAAACGGAATACGGCGAGTGTGCGTCTGGCAACACTGCCACCTCGTTCGCCATATCTATTCGCCGAAAGATTGGGGTGTTATTTAATTTACCCTCGACGCAGCACGGGACGCAGTACGGGACGCCACACCAAATCCCAAAAACAAACACATTCCGACCGTGCCAGCATTACCCGACTGGCATGAGATTCGCTGGCCCGTTTCCGGAACGTTAAGCACTTTTGTTTAATTGCCACCGTCGGTCTAATCATCCACCGTGTGTGTGTGTGTGTGCTGTGAGGCGTCTTTTTTGTAGGTCGTGGTCATGGTCATGACCGTATCCGAGCAGAGAGCACCGGAGCAGCAGCAGCGCAACACCATATTGATATGCGAACGGATTGCATGACCTAATTTACGTCTCGAAAAACAAACATTCACTGGCGGCGGTCCCCCAGACTCAACCGGCCGTCGTGTGGGACGTCCCAGCCCGGCAGCGTGAAAGAATCAAGAGCACTTTTGATGTAGATCTGCGTTGTTTGCTGTTAAGAAATTTTGCTTGTCACTTACGGCCTTTCATTTGACATAAGTGCATTGCTCGCTGACAGGTACGATGACTGTGGGTTCTTAGTAGGCCAATTTCTACCCCTTTTTGTTTGTTTGTTTCTTCTTCGGGAAATTAACCAACCCGAAGAATCGGAGGAGGAAACGGCTTTTTTAACAACCATAAAATCGAGGTTCCTTATGACATTTGGAATTCTACGAAGATATAAAAAGTCAGCGGAAACCTTTTTCGCTCCAGGGTGCTGATCTTAACTTTCCCTTTCGGATGACCCTCTCATAAGTTAACTACAAAAAAGTCTCCTAAATTCATAAAAAACACAGCCTAATAAACATAACCTTTTTTTCGCAGACAGACATTAAACCCCTAAAGCTGCAGGGTGTTCCAATTAGAGCTGAAGGTCTTCGCTGCCTAACAGAGATATTCCGGGAATCAATCCACAACACGCTAATAAAAGGGTATTGAGGATAGAATCAATATTTGCAACGGAAAAAAAAACCTTATGTTTAGGTCACATTTCTGTACGCAGTGCTGACTACTTTGCTACGGGTAAAATCAAGTCACAGAAAGCCAGAAATGGCAGGCCGAGACCTCTCGAGGTTGTAGTGCCAAGGAAGAAGAGAGGTCACATTTTTCGAAGCTTCTTTAGCTAATATATATCTACAGTCTGGCAAAGTCAAAGTAAAATATTATTAAATAAATTGTGAACGCTGAGCGTGTCCCACATTGGCTTAGAAGTACTGTATAAAACGATACAGCTGCACCCAATAAAAGCTTCATTATTGTACGTCAAACGCTTCCAATCTAAATGCTGCAATATATTCAACCTGCTTCTTGCTCATGGGCGATCATGGATATCGGTTAGCGCGGGTCTGTCTGCTAAGATCAAACTGCCAACTCATCATCGTACCCATTTTAATATTCCTTTTACTCCTTCGGTAATTGCAGCCAATTGCTCCCTCGCTGACTTTTATCAGCTGGAAATTGGCCCATTTGAGGATCATTGGAAGGGTAAAATGCCTTAAAAAGACGGGCGCTTTGATCGGTGTAGGTTAATTTACATTGTGGAAGTAGAAGAAAAGCACGCACCGTGATTGGATGTGATCGATCAAGAAGGTAAAGAGACTCACTTTCGATTTTCCGTGATGGGGAAATGGGAAATTTTATTCAATGGAAAGGCCAATGACAGTCGTTAGATGAAGGTCGTGTAAAAGGCTAGTTAGTTAAGCAGTAAGGATCGTTTAGCATTTTTTTCTGCTAACATTTTCCTTCAGTTAGTACACCTTCAATTTTATCTAGGTTTTAAAAGTTTTTGTTTTATAATAAACTCCGCCCAATCGGCACGAAATACCGGCGCAAAACGAAAATCATCACGCAGTGCCCAGATAGTGTAGGCTGTATTTTTGTTTTGCTCTCCAAAACGGACGTGCCCCATTCGACAGAACCGTAATGCGTATCTGCCAGCTTCAAAAATCACTCCAAAAGAACCTTCTGCACACATAAGGGTCATAAGCGCACCACATTCTTTCCTATCTCGAGTGAACCGTTTCGGACGACTTTTTTCCACCAGAGAAGTTGGCTAAAAACCCGATCACCGTCAAACAGAAATCCCTTCGTGTGGAACCAGTGGATATCGGGCACGTCATAACACAACGGGACGACGGCTGAAGGTCAGACAAGCCGGGTGATCTCGGGCCAGCCTTCCGCATGCCATTTGTGGCCAGAGGTGTGGAGATCGAAACGCGGCAAAAAACGTAAAGCAACATTGCACAGTGCGCCGATTCGGGGTGCGACCTGATAATCGCGCGACTGTCGCGCGGGCACTTAGCGCGCCGTGGATGTGTTTTGTTTTCTGTCACCGACAATAACAGGTGCCAACCAACTAATCGTAACCAGCCGGAACAAACTACATTCGGGGTGTGTGTGTGTATGAGCGTGTTGGTGCATTGTGCGGCCCTTTGTTGTGTTTTTTTCTGCTCGTTTCTTCTACGAGCGCCGGAGGTTTACCTTGAAAGTTAACAGCAAGGTGCTAAGTTTTGTCTGTGGAGCAGAGCGCACAGCGTGAAAAAAGATGAGCCATTATTTACCTGAGAAAGCCCAGTGCCCCAAACGCACACCTGCGATGGGGACACTTTCCCTTTAATCGATACGACGCCGAACTCGGATCTCTCGATCGTGTGATCGATGGGACCACCTGGCTTGGGCGGATGTTCTCGGGCAGATACATTAATCGAAAACGGAATCGCACGATTAATGGAGAAATTAACGGACCATCCCACTCGTACTGAGGTGAGCGCGTCTCGATCGCGAGAGGAAAGGAAGGATTAAACGATTAATTTCACGACTCGGTTTCGGTACGATCGATCGAGATCTGCGTCTGTTTTTCTTTCGCAAACAAAAAAGTGCATCACAAAAACGAGTTTTGCTTTCGCTCCTGTTGCATTTGTCGCATCATTACCATCGTTGAGGGGGTTGTTTTTCGTATTTCTGATTAAGAATTGTGCCTTCAACGAAATCGAACGCACAAGCAAGCACCATTCCACGGTTCCAAATCAAACGACATCTGACTCGGCCGACTCGGACTACCATCTCGTGGAACATGAGCTTAATGCATGTTAAATACCACTTAATGGTAACGCCGTTGGAATGGGAAATAAATCAAGCCACCCTACTGCGGGTTGAAAACGCTGTTCCTGTTCTGTTGCTGAAGACGACGCTGAATGCTGCCTTCTGCCGTGTGTAGAGCAGCACTTTGTCAACATACTGCCGAAGAAGCTTATGGATTTGCGGTACAGGCGAACATCTTGTACCGGGTCGTTTATTTATGTTTATTATTAGCTTGTGTCCTGTGTCTTGTGGTGCGGTTCTTGGATCTGGTAGGAAGATATATGCGTGTTGCATCCGATCGGTAGGATGCTGATACTGTTGTGCTATACTGGTGGAAATCGATTGTAACTCGTCGTGTATAACATGAACATTATCAACTCTTGTTTCTTATGCTGTGTTTCTGTCAAGGTAACTTGCGTGCTTGTTAGGCGCTTAAGTATCCACAGAAGTCCCTGATGCCGCATTCCATAGGAATCACCTTGAAAGACTTCATGGGATAGGTGGTTCGGTATGTTTCTAATGACAAGGCTAGCTGTCTCAAGCCTAGCTGCTCTAATTTGCTGTCCAATACTTAACTATATGCAAAAGCCATGGAGATCATTACCATTGTCTTCCACATCGTCAAACGTCGATCGTCACCACAGGTGTACACTATTTCGTAAAAATGTCTCTCAGGGATAGGCCACAACTTAGCGCCTATCTCAACTGTTGTCGGTTCTGACTGCCAAAGTGTCTGAAGCTATAGCCGACTTTTAAGGAGCGATAAGTGAGTAATAATCCCAAACAATGATGTCGAAGTAATCAAGTCATGTCAGGATCTGGATTGACTTTTTGAAGACAGAAAGACTCAGTGGGACCCTTAGTATTTAGCTATTTATACTGAGGATCCTCTTCGAGTAGTTCACTAATGTGTCATCTTGGATCATTGTATTTTTCCCGCCCCAAGTCTGAGATCGTGATCTTGAGCACGATGTTGATAAAAAGGCTATGGGTTTATGGGATTACACATAAACCTGGCAGCTTTAAACCTAAACCTTTTAAAGGGCATTTTAGCTAATCTGATGTGAAGAACAAGACTTTGAAAGTAATTTTGAATGCTATTTTTGATGCAAGACTCATAGGAAGTAATTGGGAGATCGAATTTGAACTACAAACCCAAGCGAAAGTGTCTTTCGAACCCTATCCTGACGCGGATATCCGGCACATCTTTCCCTACGAAAAAACCCCCAATTCACGGTCAGTGCACAGACGTACTCAGCATGCACAGAGTGTGGTGTTTGGCCCATCAGCTTGCCACACGTTTGGCACAGATTTCGCCAAAGGCCACACTACTTTCGTATGCAATTCAGACAACGCGGACTCGTGCGCCCGCGTCCATGTGCATCGTCGCCACACGATGCACGAGAGAGAGAGAGAGAGGGGGGGAGCTGTAGTTAGCGTTCCACCAAACACGGCGAGAACTTGTAACATCCTGATTTCCAATATTTGGGATGCTTTCTTGTGTCTTCTGGTGCCCGCGGTGTGGTTCCGTGCGGTTTCGGGATGGGTTGGACCGGTTTCTGTCCGGCTCGCCACGGGTGATCGATGTTAAATTTCTCCCATTTCAAACGGTTAAGGGGTGACTGTGTACCAGTGTGTGTGTGCGGTGTAAAGGAGGGCAAACAACACCGGCGACAAAGAAGCTTAGCTATGCAAAAAGAGAAACCACCAAGTGACACACACACACACACACATCACAGTGCTGGGTGGAGATTTTGTCAAATCTTTGCTCCCGACAACACACTGGACGCAATACTGCGCTTGACCGGTCGAGTGATATGATAATCGAGAAGAAGGAAGAAAACGCGACAAAAGCTCTTCAGAAGCGCGCAGTTTTAGATGACATCATCACACTTCATTACCGCGCTGCTTCCCGGGTGCGTATTCCGGATCTCTGGCAGGGTCCGGACTCCTGCACTCTTGAACGCAGACGTAAAACGCAAGCCAATCAAGCAGCGGAGTGAAGATTGGGGGAAAAACACTGATTAAATGCTATTTGTTTGGGGCTGGTGCTGGTTTGCACATGGACAAGCAGTGAAATTTACTACTTGACCACGCTGGCGTTGTCACCATCGTAAGTGTGTTTGTCCGGGCGGGCGGGCGGGCGGTCCGGATTGGTTTGGCCGTTCAATAGCAAATAATCAATCCCCAGGGTGAGTCTTTTTTATTTGAAAGGATTTCGGGAATTGAAAGTGACACCGGTACCGATATTACCATCTATTAATCCGATCCCGCCTAGGGTCGGACCTGTCGCCCGTGGTGTCATCTTCCCGTGGGAGTGCTGGAAGCCTCGCTTCACGCCGTGCGCCGTTGTTTTCGGCCAGCTAATGATTGTTGTATATTCGATCGATTAAAAGAAACGAGCACGCCCCGAGCGACAACGATCCAGCGGCTTCAAAAAACTTTCCTGACCCTGATGGCTGCCGACCGAGAACCGGTCGTTCGTGTATCGATCGAAGCCGTGTTGTGGTTGATTAATGACGAAAAAAGCTTTGCGTTTAGGGTGTTTTGCTTGTACAAGCGGACAGCAGGTTGGGGACTGTTTAACTATGGAGCTGAATTATGTGATTTTTTTTTACAATTTTAAATACTAAAATTATTGTAAGTGAAGGGAGGTTTGTCGCTTGATGCCGATTTGAGTCCTTCGTTTAAGAATTAGCTAGTTCATATGAAAAATCTTACTGCTTATCTGTTCACAGGTTAAATATGTGAGTGAGATGCTTTTTTGATATTATTTTTCAATTTTCCATTGAAGATTGGTTTTTCTCCTCATTGTACAGACATTCCTTCTCTGCTGTCTGCTGTCCACCTCCTGTCAACATAATTTTCTGCAAACCCATTTCCAGCGCATGAAAACAGATTCTTCCCTACCACAGAACCTGATGACCGCACGCACACACACACACACAAACGGTTCAGTTTTCATTTTGTCAATCATCTAATCTTGTGGCCAACGTGGGTTTTTCCGTTTCTCGGTGCGAAAACTGCAACGAACCAACCGATCCGCCCTCCTCCTTGTACCTAACTGTACATCCTTGCACTCGCATCCCGTTTGATAGGGGCAGCATCATTTACCTAACGGTGTCCTCCACCAGTCGGGGAGTTAGGCTTCATGGCCGCATCTCGTTCGTATCAGCGCACCGCGTGCGATTGAAGTGTCAGCCGGGGAGAAAATCGTGCCGCAAAGGCAAACGCTACCAGCGATAAGGGGAGCGCATCGCTCCCCGACTTCTTGCAGGTCAGGTTTAGCGACACCGCAGGCAAAAGCATCCAAAAGCCTGCAGCGTGGACGATAACAAGTTTGATTTTTTTTTTTGCAAGCAATATGCAAGCTCGCATTTATAGAATTTATCCGGGAAGCCGGAGTTATGTTGCACCAGAAATTATTGCCCGCGTTATCGGTGTTGTGCCTGGTACTGTGTACTTGATCTACAATTTATGGGAGTGTCGTTGTCGGGGATTGTATTCCCGATGCCTTTCATCGCATCCGCATTAAAAATGTTTTAAGCACAGTTTAATTTGTTGGGTTAAGCGTGAAAAAGGCAACCAAGCAATCAGCATTTTTTCTATCACGCTCAGCTTAATTGAGTTACAAAATGGTTAGCTCTCGGTGCAACTTGAACGCGCCACTAGAAAGGAAACCTTAAACACCGGTACTAATTGCTTAATGTGTATTTTCACTTTCGCTCTGGAGCTTAGCCGCGACTGTACACACCACCGTGAGCCATTCTTCGCATCTAGTCGCCCCGATCTAAACACACAACTACCTAACCAGCCAGAAACAACCACTGTACAGCCTGGGCCATGGCTGTGGCTTAAGATTCCCGATTGGAAATATCCCAACTGCAATACAAACGCACGTATGTGTGTGTGTGTGTGTGTGGTACGTTTCGTTTTCCACCATGCAAAATGCATAAAATGTTAATCAACTTCACCACGGAGCCGGAGTGGCATGGATATCGAAGCCCAGTAGGGGATACACCACCAACCGACGTCGGTTGGTCGGCGAAAATGCTGCTCCAAAGCTGGACAGACTTGCGGCATTCTTTCGGAAGGTGTTGGGGCTGCGAGCGGAAGGCAGCCGTGAGCCGTGCCCAGCATGCACCACTTTCCTGCAGCACCAGGCAAGGCACGGTCAGGTCAGGTGATCCCGCGCACACAGATCAAGCGATCCCTCTCGCTCGATCGCTCGGTGGAACGTGAGCTGGTGGTGGCGGTGGTGGACGGCGATGAAAATTGCGCACTTTTACCGGTTCGCACCGGGAGGTTTGTCGGTCGGTTGGTTGGTTGGTCGGTTGGCCGAGCCCCGCTGGCTCACCTTGAACGGTTTGTGCTGTCGCGCAAGAGCTAAACGGCATGTTTTGCATTCCTAAAGTGCAGTGGATTTCGTGATGTCGGTGGAAAGTTAAGCTACCGCTCGAGAACGCTCGCCGCGAACACACCACACACAGGGAACGAGGAAAAAAAAAGCTAAAACCGACTACATATAAATGGTTGAGATCGGTTCTGTTGGAACACTTGGCTGGTGACTCATGTGCATGAAAAGAGGGCTTTAAAATTAAATTAAAAGTGTCACTACAGCAAAATTATAACTATTTCCAAGAATAAGATGTAAAATATTCTACTTGAAGGCAGGTTCGACGTTTGAGGTCAAACAAAGTCTTTCGTTCAACAATAAATTTGTCATTGAATGTTTCCTTTCTTCGATCGATGAGACTTGATCAGTAGTATTAAGTTGCTAATAACAGCAACTAGTAGTATCAGACCATTCAATTAAGTAGAGTTGATGATTGAAGTTTTAAAAATGTTTTCAAGTTATGTGCGGCTTATCGCTTACTGATGCGAGGTTCGTCGCTTGATGTGAATGTAAATCTTTTGTTCAAGAAAAAGCATTTTCGCCACTAAAAACTTCTCTTGTTTGGGAACCCTCATTAGATCTCTTTCCTCTTTCTATATCAATGCACAATCTTAACGATCTGTCACTCTGCTTGACACCCGTGTGCAGTGCTGAAGTAAAGCTCCTCATTTGCCGGTGGCGAAAAAATTGAAATCAATTCACACGATTGTCCGGCATTCACACAATCAAGCAAGGGCGCGCGCACCGGCACACGGTAACAAATGAACGTGTAAGCAATTAGAAAACACTAGTTTCAGCTGATGGGAACACCAGTCAACAGCAAAGAGAAAGAGATCCCTAATATCCATCAATCGAACGCGTTATCGGGTATCGGGCTGTAAAACAGCTTACCATCAACCAGCTTTGGTATTTATTTCACGCGGGAAGCAAAGAAAACGGCGATGTACGTAATAGAAAAAAAAAACGGAGAGTTAACAATTAAACACTAATTGAAATGAACAACATGGTGATGAAATCATTTGCGGGCTGCCACGATTTTGTGAATGAATGGCTGCGGATGAAATGATGGCCGGAACATGGGATCGTACAAGAGTGAGAAGGTGATGATAACATAAGAAGCTCGATCGAGTAATTCGATCGCGTCCGTTTGCCACATGGTTGCACGTTTTGCAAATCAATAATCTCGTCGTCCGCTGGGAAGCCGTTTTTGTTATGAAACTGCAACAGCACCTCCGACGAAGGACGGTGTGAAATGAGGTGAAGTTGAAGGCAGCAAAAAAGGGTTGCGAATGCACTCGGAGCTGCTGTTGCCGCTGCTCCTCCTGGTGTGATTTGTAGCACTTTCCGCTTACAGAGAGCGCGCAAAGACCGGAAAAGATGCATCTTCCCGTAACGTGATCAAACGATTGCGCACTGCTTCATCGAACTTCGCCGTCCCCCGGCCGTCGACATCGGTCGTCATCAATTAGCTAATGTTTTAATTGCCTGCGCTCGGTTAAGCTTAGGTCTTCGTCTGTTTTTTTTCACTATCCTTTCCACTACTTACGCGTCGGGATGGCGTAAATTATTTTTCCTTTTAAGCAGCACTTGCGTATCGATTGCAATTTTTAGTCCCGTTTTGTGATCTTCTCGGCTGATCGGGTGCGTACGCGTGTCTCCCCCTTCCGGGTGTCTCTGCATTCCGTGACGGTGCGCCAACACGAGAGGAACTTCTGTTCCAGATGTGTTTCTTTTTGTTTGTTTCACCCATCGCTTTGCTGTGTATACCGCTGTTGAAGGTTGCTATTTATGTCATTTGCTCCGGACGACTAATGCGGCAACCTTCGTCTGATCGTCGACCGTCCACGCAAAGAATCTTCAGCAGCAGAGTGCAGAGAAAAACAACCCATTCTATGCCCCAGTGGGAAGCCCATGGCGAGTATCGGATCGTGATGGTGCAATTTCAACCAACCAACCAGCGGCGGCGGGTGGCTGATTTGCTGATGCAATTGGAGGAAGCGCAAAAAACACTCTTAACCGCTTAAGCATCATCTGCCTCCACAATTTGCCTGCCCTAAAAAACAAAAACCACCCGTGGGATGGAGGCTTCCCTCTCTTCGTGTGTGAGTAGAACAAAAGTGACGAAAGCTAGTTTTTCTTCCCGCAATCACGACACCAACGTAATATTGATCGATAGTTTATGGGCATCATCACTGCGGTTGTGGTGATGCGAATAGATGCATTTTGTTCGCACGTTAGCCGGGGTAGCTACCAGAAAATTGAGCATTTTGTCATTTGTTGATTGAAATAATGATCTTAATTTTGCTGCTTGTTGAAGTTGGCACAGAACATTGATTAAGCGAAGACCCGAATGTCACACGATGTTCAGGAAGTTCCCGAGCAAGTGCGGTTAACTTAAGTCGAGTAAATGGTGGCAGACAACAATGAACAATCAAAGTTGTATGGAGTTCTCGTGTCATCGGCATCATTGGGCCCTTGTATAGACCCTCGGATCTCATTAGACCCTTCGGATCTGTTATGTGTTACCAAAGGCTACCGTCGTTCTGACAAGCATTTTCGACTGACAGAACATATGTCATAGTCTGTCACTTTAGACTTGAATGTGGATTTACGACCTCTATAAAATAATCAAGACAAAAGACCTCGTGTCCAGAACTGTCAAGCTCCATTTTTTTCTTTTTCTGACAGCTAAATTAATAGATAAAGTTGTCAGACAAATGCTAGAGCAGTCGTCGAACTTGTTGTTGTCCATTGTCTCATACATCATAACCCTAGAGCAAGGTCACAGCATTGATGCTCTACTGTTTGTATCCTTTTCGTGAATGTTTTCATCTCTTTTTATAATTGTCAGCATTAAGCAGCGTTTGAAGATCGTCTGAAGTTCAGCAGAACACGCTAGTTTAGCTTCTTCTTTTTTTTTTACACCTGTTCTACATAGATGTCTTTTGTAAATTAAAATGTAAAGAAATATATTTAATAAATGGCGTACCTTAAGAAGTTTTCAAAGGTATTGAATAAAACTCTCAAAAGTCGATTGCACTGCAACCAACCGACAGGTCGAAAATGGAAGGAACCGATCGGTGTAAACTAATGCCAATCATACGGTTCCAATTAATGTGCCATCGAGGTTTCTTTTTTTTTCGCCCGTCTTCTTTTCGAATCGATCCACCATAATCAGAAGTTATGATGGTGTTGCCGATAGTATACCGCGAGCCCGATGGCCATTCACATCTCCATCCTGACAAGATGACAGGCACCGTTTTACGTAACACGACCGCCGTGAAAGACGGCGATCGAAGTAGCGAGTCCATCACCGGCCCCAAATGTCGACGAAATTATTTACGCCATTTTTCGGTACGCTACCGGTGGTGGTGCTCTCGCAGAGGCTTTAATTTCTTCCCCGGTGGAGGTGGTGGTCTACCAGCTGAAGGATGATCATGACGATGATCCACCAGCATATCTCGTCTACTGTCGTCGATCGGCGCAGAGTTCGCGTCGTGATCGTCTAGTCACAATTAGAAGATGGCGACGACGTGTTTTACCCACAGGGAGTAGGCGAAGATCGGTACAGAATGCCGATTGCTAATCCGTCAGAGGACGGACGCGGGTCATTTTCGCAAGGTGTATGTGGGCACAGTACCTGGAAGAAAAAAAAATTTACATTTAAAGAAAGCGAAAGCTGGGCTACTTTTTGTTACCCAGAGCCACCACCGGGTACTCTGATATTCCTGGGTGTCCTCTAATTTCGATTCGATACACACCGGGCAGTAAAACGATTTGTAGTCAGAAATTCCCACACTCCGGGGTTCGAAATAAGGGTACCTGACGCTCTCCACACCAAACAGTACAGGCACCCGGTATGATCGGGTTTTTGGGTTGTAATTCGGAATCGGAAAGTCCATGATAGTGTTTTGCTTTTCTCACTGTCCCTTTCCACGGGAATACCCATGCGCCCTTTTGGTGGGTGAAAAAGAGGAACAGTTTGGCAGCGCCGGAGTTCGAGCCCCGGAGTGTAGTGGTGCCCTTTGCCATGGCTCACAAGTCTCGATAAATACCATAAATTACGGCACACCACGGTATGTCACGATGGTATGAGTATGTGCCTGCCTCCCTCTATCTCTCTCTCTGACACAACGACATTCCCATCCGCGTTTGTGTGCTTATATAACGCGCGCCAGATCTTCTTTCGCTTGTCCCCGTGCACAGTGAGCCACCCCTTAGAATTTTTTTCGTTGCAGGATGGAAAAGATCAAAACTAATAATATTCAAGACAGCAACACGCTTGACAACAGCGCACCAAACCTGTTTCCACCTGGCAATCACATTTCAAGGGAGAGTTCTTTTCTTCCCCCTGGTGCTGAAGAATGCGACAAGGAAAGCAATTTTCTTCTCCAACTCCATAAAAAAGTGTGTTTTGGTTTGTTTTGAATAAAATACCAATAACCACCACCACCATTCACGTTGGCGCACAACGCGTCTTGCTTGAAAAATATCAACCATCAAGATCTGGCACGACACGACGTACTTGTGTGGCTCGTATTCGTTCGTTACTGATTACCAATAATTTACTCACAAAGAGTAGAGCTCGACATTCAATTATCTTGTCTAGCATATCCAACTGTAGACGAGTGTTCCATGAGAGCTCTCTAGTTTTTATATTAAGTCAAGTTCATTCTTACAGTCTTTAACAGCACAAAGTTGTTTGCAAAAATCGCTTCCAACATACTGACAAACCGACAACTTCAAGTAAGAAGGACAAGAGTAGGAGCAAACCAGGAGGAAAGTGAAGAATAGCAAACAGGGTACAAATAGAGCCAATTGTTGTACGATGCTTAACATTGGATAGACAAATAGAAAGTGTTTATCATCTTCCAGCTCCAGCACGCTGCAGCAAAATGGCCCCATCTGGCAGGAACACCCGTAGCCAACCACTCTTCCAACGGGGCTGCAGACGTTTGAGGGAGTGCCCCGATGGCTGTTTTCTTGTTGAACGAAAACAAAAGCGTTCAGTTGAAGGTGGGTTGGCTGAGACGTGTGCGTGTGTGTGTGTAATGCTTGTCTGTTGGGCGGAAGGGTGAAGAGCAAAAGGTTCATTCTTCTCGCAAGTAATCAACATTACACTTACGGACGTAAGCACTAGCGTTCGCGCGAGGCTCTGGTGAATACGAGCACGCGTGTGTGATGATGATGGCGGTAACTGACAGATGACATGGCAGCTCCCTTTCTTACGCTTCGTTTCAAGGATAAGATCAGATGGTTCTCTGTGCTGTTTTTTTGTTCTTCAGAACAACATATCGATAATTCAGGTGTGACCTTTTCTGAAGACCTACGCGATCGTGTGTTGTAGAATGCGCCTCTTGCGTTTGTACTCCCAGAAGGGCCAAAGAACGGTTCCCGAACGGTTCCGCGGTCATTGGGGAGCGATCAATCAAATGTTTGATCTTCCAGCGAACAGCATCCGAACCCCGTACGCGGGGAGAGTGTAATGATCTTTCTGATGCCTTTTCCTGCCTAAAAGCTGACCGCCAGAAGCGAAGCGACGGAAAGCTGTTTTCTTCTCCTCTTGGTCGGAGGATGAGCTTCATACCGGCGGTTTTGTTAAATGGGTTTTGCTCCCCCCCCCCCCCTCATTCTTTCAAGCGAAAACACACTCCGTACAAGGTCATGGTATGTGCTAATGAAGAAATTATTCTCCTCGCTTCATTCTCGACCGTGAAATGTTTGCACACACACACAGCCGTGCCGACGACACGGGATCAAACTTAGTGCGCCCGCTGCACAAAACTGCACGCCTTGGTGCATGCTCCGGTGGGAAGATTGACTTTTCGGACCGCGTATTGACAAACGAAAATTCCAGCCAGCGCCACTGCAAAGTGTCGATGGCCGGCCACCGCTAGGATACTGATTAATCGATCGAGCGGCGGTTCGGTCTTTGGAATGTGGTCGAGGGTCGAGGAGGTGGCCACGTAGTTTGGTGTCATTTTTCAAACTCTTTACCGTACGGGTGGACGTGCATGTTGATTGGCGCGAAACATGTTGCACATACTTTTATGCTCACCGACCCTGAACACTGTGGCGCAGAACACATTCTTGAGCATGCCTCCATTGTAGGTGATGTGCGTGTTGGATGTGGTCTTCATGATGCTTACCTGGAAGGATAAGAAGAAAAAAATGAGTCATTTAATATGTTTGGTAAAAGCATTCTAATTTATACAACTAAAAGTTATAAAATAAGAAAAAATATTAAATAAATTAAATTAAAAAATTACAGTGGCTTTTGTATTAAAACAATCACTCAATTCTCAGTTTTCTGCAGTTTTCTAAATAGGTCACTCATACATTATTTTGACATGATTGTTTTATTCATAAAACGAGTGCCAAGGAGAATTACTTAATTGCGGTTTATTGTTTCCATGATTTATTAAAATATATGTACCATTAGCATAAGTCATCGGTTCGTCATGGTGGGTTCGCCTTAATTAACACATTTTGCTTGTGTTTTTTCTTCTGCCTTTTTTCCTCTTCGAAATCAAATTCAAGACATTTCATCACCATTTCCTACTCTCATCAAACTGCATTCGTCTCGATCACGATTTGTCATCGCCACACAGCGAACACACCCTACGCCAGAATAGGGTGTCGAGAAAGATGAGGCTGTGTGTGTGTGTGTTGTTCCACCTTCGCAACAGAATCCTACATAGGATATGTCTAATGTTGGCATTGGACGAGTCAGAACTTTAAACCATCCGGGTGTTCTTGCACACACAGATGTGAAACGCACTGACGCCCGCCCAAAGCTTGATGAAATCGAGACAGAGAACGACGGCGAGGCACGCACATCCTTTCCCAAATAATAGTTCTGTCACGATTAATCGATCCACGTATCCTCCTGCTTCTTGTGCTCTCATCATCATCATCCTCTCGACCGATCGGCGGCCTGAAGCATACAAAATTGAAATCATTTACTTTGATTAGACACACACACACACACTGGTCCAGCCCAGACCCGCGTCAGGTGGAAAAAGAAGGAAATGAAAGGGCCGAGGACGCCCTAATCGATTATTAACGAATCTATCTGTCCCGCTGCTGCTGCGGTGGATCACACTAATGCAATACAACTAATTCGTCGCCCTCTCGATCGGTGTGGCAACACATCCGACATGATCAACAGAGAAGCAACGAACTCTCGCCCGTTCTTACGCCCGCTGGAAAGCCCGCAGCACACCATTTATGGACAGAACACCGTAGGATTTGCGGGCTCGTAGGAATCACGACAACAACCTGCAACCACGATCGATTCGCATGTCAATCTGCCCTCCCGACCGAAAGGCAAATGAAGTGCGCGCACGCACCCCGCCGAATCTGGGTGAGCCAGCGGTGGGTTTACTTACAATTACTTAATCAACAACATGTGCGACCAGGCCGTCCCTCGCAATTACCCAAAGGCGCGCACAATGCCGAGCGGGCGAAGATCGCGAATTGAAGAGTTCCGATCCGATTTAGACCGCGAGCGGGCAGGTCGCTACGCGCGAAAAATTATACCTCCAAAATCGGAGCAAGCGGACGCGCGTGATCGATTGCGTCGCGTTTGTGTCATGATGGATTGGGGCTGCAGACGGGTACGACGACCACGCGCTAGTTCGACCGTTTTTTTTTCGGATGATTGGGAGCAGCAGCACTGCCAGCGTTTCCCCAATAATTTGCCTATGACGAAAGGTCCGTGATGGCCATAGTTTGTGTTGCCCCGGGAGCGTTATGCAAAAGCCTGATCGAATCAAAACTTTGTCCCGCAGTCGCCCCGCTTAAGCCTGGGGGGAGGGCCGTTAGTAGTGAAAGGAAAAGTGCTGACCCCAAGGGTTTTATGGCTGGCCACAAGAGAGAATTGAACTACTTGTCGAAGAGCTTTCAGTAGCACCACTAGCTGAAGGAGAAAAGCAAACATTAAAATTCTCCTCGCTGGCAGAAAGAAACGGAAAGTTTCTATTTGTTGGAAGACAGCCCTAGCCCATCCCTAACCTCCGAGGGCCGTACATGGTCGTTACGTTTAAATAAACAAAATTGAAGCTGTATGCGATGAGGTTGTAAAAGAAAGGAGACAAACTTAAACCGACGTTATTTACCCCGTCCGGGACATTGATGACAGACCAGGGATAGTGTTTGACAGTTGGCAAAGAAAAGCAAATCGTTTCACACTTTCTGGTTTGTAGCAAACAAGCCGTGATAAAGAAAACTTTCGTTACGCGTACAGCGAGCTTCATTGCACGTCGTACGATCGAGCCCTCCCCTGAAGATGGGCAAAGATGTAAATTTTGAAAGCCACGCCACACCAAGTCCACGTTTCCGGTTTTACCTACGGATAAGTTTTATTGATATACAGTATGGATGGATGGATGGCCGATGACCACCTAAAGGGTTGGGGAGATGCTTTACGTTTGATAAATTCCTTTCCAACTGATGCTCACCCCGAAATGCTCGGACGTTCATTCATAACACACAGTTTGTTGTACATTTGTTTCGTTCCCACGTGCAGCGGAATCGCGTCTTGTCTTGGAGATGGTTTCGCTTTCGATTTTGTTTTTGCTGCCTCCGCCAAGCTCCCAACACGGCGTCGGCTATTGTTTCCGATTGTTGTGCGTGGCTATGGGTTATATTCGTAGACGGAGGCCCCTTGATAGAGCAATCGGAGGCTATTCCCCTGATAAAAGATGGATCAGACGACATCACCAAAACCTGTCTTCGCCGTAGGAATTCGCCTCGTAAGGAATTTCATACAAAAAATTAATATCTTTGATGATCGCAAAACGGCACGAAGAGACTAACTCTCGCTCTCCCACACTCACACAGTGCTAAATCAAGTTCCAAATTATGGTTGGGCTGATGGCTTCCCGAAGCGACCACCACAATATGCTAATCACGGCTGTAAAATATATCACCAGACGCCAATCAGCTTTCTTTCGTCACATTAAGCAATCCTTGGTTGGCGAGGGAGAAAGGCAATCGATCGAACTTGCGCACGGCTTGTTGTGGAATGTGGAATTCATTGTGTGTGACCAAGGTAGGTACAGCAAACGGGTCCACGGGGGGATCAGGACGTAATGTGTGCGTTAATGATGTACTGCACTGACACCATCTTCCAGGCGGATGCGTCGGAATCGCATTGCTGCAACATTGTGCGGATGAAGAAGATTGGTACATTGTATGTTACACAACGGGGCAAAGACCTTTGGAGAGATGTCTTGCAGGTTGGGCTCACATGAGAACTGCCACACTCCAATGGTTGGTCTATCCAATTAAAAAACGCTTAGTGGGTGCTTGTCTATCAGGAGTTATTGTGGGTTGGTCTAAAGAAGTTCTTTAAAGCTTAAGATCAGGAACGAGATTGTTGATCAGTGAACTCAACTCCACCAAAGACTTCTTTCGCCGAGATTCGATCGTTACAGCACGGAATAATCACTCAAGTCTCTTAAATCGATGTTGAACTCTTTAATGGCTAAAAGCCTGTTTGCATCGGGAAATACCTCTGATAGAGGGAACCGAAGAGTCGCGTAAAAAAATTGTTTTGAACTGCGCGTTGATCCAATTTCAGAGATTCTAGCGTTAATTTATACTTCCTGTAGATACAGCAATTTGGCACAGAATTCCACTCGGAAAAGGTTGTTCAAGTAATAAACTAGAACACGTGAATAAAAGAACGCAGTCTGCCCGGCGGTTGCGGTCACCGGTCGCCATTCCCAGCAGCCTTTCGTATCCCTTTTCCTCCCCCAAGCCGTACGAGAGAAGTGATCCATTCATTCCATTCAGACTGACCAACGGCCCGTTCCTGGCTATCCCGTTCGTGTGCTATTATTACAATTTTTATTATTTATTATCGAGGTTATGGTGGCGATGCTGGTGGTGGGTAGGAATTTACCGCATCCCATGGGCACACACACACACACACTTAATGCACCTTACAACCAATCCCTCTGGAGCGCACAACGTTCAGGTGAGGCCAATCCTTGCTTTTCTTCCTTCTCTTGCGAACGTTTTCGTATGGAATTTCAATATCACCGTAATTTATTGCGCTGCTCCAGATTCACTGACACTGGCAGCGTGTGTACTACTGCTGTTGGGTTTTCTTGGTCAGCCGGTCGAAGCACCAAGAAGCCACCAAGGGTAGGAGGGAAATGATTGACGTGGCGGGAAGGGGAGAGTGAGCGCTATTGTAGACTGCTTCCTGGTTCTCTAGACGTAAATATGCGATCGATGGAAGCAGCCGGCGATGGAAAGATACCGAGAACCCCCGAGTGGCCCCGAGTGATGGCTTTTGAGTGAGAATCAATTTTCGTACAAAAGCGCCAGATAAAGATGTCTGATAACAACTCGTTAAAAGAGTTTGTTAAAGTGTAATGAATAATTTTTAGTAAAAAAATAATAATAAAAGAATACAACCAATTAAATATTAATCTCCGAAACGATTCCAACAGAAAGGCACTACGTTGAAGTCTTTCGTTTCCCAAAAGCGACGAACCCTGTGAGGTTTTTTTTTCTTCATTCCCCATAAAATCAATCAATAAATCGAGTAAGTCGCACGAGTCGCGAATCAATACGTCGTAAAGAATTTGAGTTAGCCTTCGACCACCATTAAAACACCTGTAGTTCGCACGGTGCACGAGTCCAGATGGGGAAAAAAACTATGTTCCGTACCCTTTCATTTCATCCACGCGAGAGATCATACCGGAGAGGCACCGAGCAGCGCACGAATGACGATCACTTGTCCTTTAGCCGGCGAAGGTTAATCGTGTACCCCCGAAACGTGGATCTTCGCGCTGCAGTCCGATCAGTTAACCTTTTATTTGAAAACAACCCAAAAGCATCCCCAAAAAAAGAGGTCTAAAATCCGATCACCCGATCGGTGGTGATCGCCGCCGCATCGCTATACTGTTTTGATGAGCTGTTTGATGTGTGTGTGTGTGTGTGTGTGTGTCTCGCAGAATGTCTCACAGTAAAGGGGGTTGTTATTTTTAGCAAACAGGTTTCAAACACTGGACTCGAATGCTGTTTATCTACCGTTGTTTGATTTTCTCACCAGACCACTGTTTTTGCGGCGAGATTTAGCGCGCAACTCCAAACAACCGGACCCGGAGGTTGGAGTTGTTGGATGGAATATGAATGACAGGTTGGTGGCAGGATGGACGAACGGTTTAGAACTGCCGGTCCGAAGCCACAACTTTCTTTCTCGACCTCGGGTTGACTGTTTGTGACAATGACTTTTTGGTACGAGAAGGCGGCTTATCCATTTTTGGAGAAGGAATTCTACCAATCGGCCGTACCGTTACAACCTTCGTCGTGCCCGCCGTTTGTTACCATCTGTTACGAACTATTCAACGCCAAATAAGGATGTAACTAGCAGTTGTGTGTGTGTTTCACGAAAGAATGTTATCCTCATTGTTTGGCTTCCCCCATTCCACATCCGCACGTCGTGTCATGCGGATACAAACTCCCGACACTTCGAGCTGATTTTGTGTAGCCCCATCGAAATACTTCGCACTAGCGTCCCAAATATTCATCGCTATTTTTGTTTTTTTTTGTTTTTTGCGGCTGGAATTTAAACAATGACATAAGACACCCTTTGCTTGCGCAAGCTCACCTGCCCGGTGCGTTATGAATGGTGCAAACAAACCTCATTCGAGCATGGGCAGAGAGAAACGTTTAAACGCACTTCCCCGAGCCATCCAAACCTGGACCGGAGGGAAAACGAATCAGTGCGCACAGGCGCACCGGACACGCACACGGCAAGGCAAGAACATTGAATTCGAAAGCAATTATTCAAGCGATTTTCTTCGCCCGGCCCCGATCGCTGACTGACCAGGGACGGAACCTGGCGATGATGCGCCGATAATTTCCGACACGTAAGCGGCTCCGGGACGCTCTCCGGTCTTAGGGCAACGCTGCCGAATTCCGATTGCGAATGGCAATCGGAATCGGACTGTTTTGGAGCTATTTACATTGGAGCAGGTAACCGGCGTGTACTGATTGCATCAAATATTAACCTAGCATGGAAGGAGGGAATAAGAGGGGGGGGGGGGAGGGTGGACGCTTGGCGGAAGTACGGTACAAACTTAGAACCGGTACCGCTACGGTCAATTAAACCTAGGCCCCTAGGTTCTCTAGTTTTGGGCAGGGGAGAAAGCTAGGCCGCCAATCTGTTAACGCAGGAGTGCCGCAAAGTGGCCCTAGTGTGGAGTGCTGATGCCCGCAAGTACTTTCGAGGGTTTTTGAGGTCTTCGTAATAATAAGGATGATGTGGAGCTTTCTTTTAATCATTTTAGATTGACCTAATTTGCTGTTGGAAATGGGATTTGCTGATATTTCATTAGCTGATAGAATGTTTGAATTTGAACTTGTTTCCGGTTCGAGTGACAATAATTGTCCCTAACCTAACTTAATTTCAATTTCAAGTAGTTATAGCTTCTTATCGATCAATTATTATCAATTCTCTGTATCTAATTCCTGATATTTTATTTAAACAAATTTAACATTCCATTTGAACTCTTTCATAATCGAACATTGTATCGATTGTCCAGTCAAGCTGCACAACGAAACGCGTTCCTTCATGGCGTAATAATGTTCCCCAACCGGCGGCTCGATACATTTTTGGGACACGCACACAAAAAGGAAGTGCGCCAAATGGTTGGGCCTTCTGCCCAACTACGCGCCTTCATACTAAGGGGAGAAATCAAGCACACCGATGGCTCAGTTCTCGAAATGGATCTGTGCCTGCCGTTTACGGTGAGTATCGCGTATCGCGGCACGATTAAATTGTAATGTATGGCTTCGATGGTTAGATCAGACTTTAGGGCAGTCTGAAGCAAAAAAAACGTATGTTGCAATAGAGTTTCTTCTTTAAGTTCGGTAACTTAAATCATTCTCAGCTTTCAACGATGATCGATACTGTTATATTCCCAATTTTTTGGTTTTCCCTTCTTCCAGTCGCTAGTGAGTTCGATTATGAACAATTATACCAGCCGAAATGCGTTCCCAGAAATGCACCGTTAGTAGTGCATTGTCGGTAAGGCGAGGAATGTTCCCTCTGCTAGGTAAGTTGTATTACAGTAAAGCGAAGCGTCTCACACCTTCACACACACGTCGACCAATTTCGAGTGAAAGAAGAACGGAAATTGGAGATAATTGGTGTGCGCGAGTAACAAAATCGCTTCGATTTAAAAGATACTCCTCCCAATCTCAGATGCAGTTCGAGATTAGATCGGAAATTCACACCGAAGGGGGGGAGGAGGCTTGATAAACGCAAGAGGCACGGAACGCATAAATCGCTCACACGTGCTGAGAAACCGGGCGAGATCGTAGGCGAACGCAACCTCCATTCCAACACCAGATGATGTATCCGCATCAGATGGAGAAGAAAAAACATACACACCGAGGCACAGCATCTGAGCCGTGTGGATCAGCCTTATATGCGACACCAACTTATTAGCAAACACACACACGCTGGAAAGCCATCCACTTGGCCCATACCAAGGAAGCTAAACGATCCGTGACCATCTATAATCGTTGTCGTCCGTGCCGTCGTCCGCATTGCAACAGTGCAGTCGCATTGTATCGATGCACCGATTTTATGAGCTCACATTTATCGGCCATCGAGGGGGGGGGCTACTAATCGACCTCCGTACGTGGAACAAGTCGCGGTAAAGTCGTCGGAAGTTGAGCGCAGTAGGAGTAAAGATCGCGATAGTGCACTCTCGTCCCCGGCGATGACGACGGTACACGGTTGCGATATTTATGGTCGGTGGTACAGCACATGCCATCGTGTGCCATCGGTTTCGTACAAATCGTTCCCCAGTTTGCATCGCATTTGGACGCCGCGCAGGAAGGTTACCCAGTTTATGGCTGCAAACCGTTCTCGCGAATGCAAGCGAGATGTTTAATGATCGCTACAGCCGGGTAAAGACACCGGAGAGAGGAGATAGAAAAAGACCATAGAACAACCGCTGGCCTGTAAATCGTTCGCGCTACCCAATCGGTGTGTGTGTGCGCGCCTTTTGGGCCTGTATGTATGCTTGTTATGACAGTTTGCACAATCGTGCCGTGTGGTGGTACGAACAAAACTAACAACGAAAAAACGCATGAATGGAAAGGGTTTGTTTCCAGCCGAGCAAAAGTGGGTTACATCACTAGGGCAACAAGCACTGGCTGGTGCTGGGCCACAGTGCCATTCTAAAACCCACGCTTTTCGACAGGCGGGAAAAAAAGGGAAAACAAACAGCTGGAGAGACCATTGGGTTGGTTTTGATTTGTTTGAACTCAAGCTGGGAGTGATTTCTTAATAAAAGAGAAAGCCAAGTTGGTGTTATACTTGTAATCGATTACAAGAATTTAGAATTTTTTTAATTGAAGCTCAGAGCAATTATATTTCCGGGGTTTTTCTTCATTCATCGGGGTCGATTCATTGTTACGCACCATTCAGTCTCATCGATCCGTGATGAATGCCTTCATTAGCGTTGGTTGGCGCTTTCACCGACGCCCCGATAAAAAGCTCCCGGAAAACGGTTCATAGCAATTATCTATTTATCTGATATTTTTCATTTTGTTTTACAACAAAAAATCATTAAATAATTATATATTAAAGAAGCGAATTGAGATAATTTTTTGGAAGCGTGGCAATCACAATACGGAGTCGAAGAGGAGAAACGATAATTGAATTAAATTCGGCAAAGCGTTTCCTTCAATGGCTCTCGCTGTTTAGAGGGTGCCATAATCCCGTTCATATGATTTTTGACCGAAGCTTCGAAATTGATGCTGAGGATTCCTATCCTCTTGAAGAAGAGCTTTTGTATGTGCGCGAATGTGGCCGGTTAAGTCAACTATCAAAAGAGCAATTAAGCGATGCTTTACACCAACTTAAGAACTATTCGGCGTGCTCTTGTCTACCTTCTCTAGACGAAGCAGAAGAACAAGAGACGCTATTTCATTTGGTAGAAAATTGTTCACAAATGTCAATGTATCTCAGCTCAGCTCGCGATCAGTAGGGAACGCTGAGCAGAGCACCAAGGCTCCGAATTCTATTTATCAGATGCAAATGAAATAGTTCTTCGGCAACACACGACAGATACTCGCGAGATCCAAGTCTCCCCAATGGCCAAACTTAGCCCAGTGAATGTCAGAGGTATCTCTCAAGCCACCAAGAAGGCTTTCTAACAGTTTGTCCACGCGCGTGTGTGTGCGATCGCCCCTTAAAAGAAGGTTTTCGTGTGTGGTGTGTACGACGAAGACTATGAGGTGTGTATAATGATAAAAATTCTTTTCCCTCTCGCCACCCTCTCCAAAACCACCCCCATTTCATCTCTTTGGCGCGCGCGCGCTCAAGAACGCAAAAATGTCAGAAACCAGTTTTTTCGGAAAGCCACCAGCACACCACCACAAACACACACACATCGGGGTGAGTGTGGCCACGGGGTTGGGCACCACAAACCGTTGCCGTAGCGCCGCTCGTTTCGTTTGTGAAAAGTGATATAAAAATCATCCACTTTGTCGCTTGACAGGCCAAGTCGCGCGCAAGGGTTTTTTGGTTTCGGGTCGAGCGATCTGCATGGCAGATCTGCCTGCGGTCCCTGCGCTCCAACCCCCGTTAAAGCCGCACGCTACGAATGGGAATGGGGAATAGAAAATAGCCAACAAAGCTGGCAGGCAACAGCGATGCGAAAGGGGGGGAGAATGCCTGAGGCAAACGGGCCGAGTCCGGATCGTTGGAATGTTTATCTTTTACACTTGATCCGAGGAAATGGTCACCCTAAACAATGTGTGGTGTTTTTTTTTGCGCCGGCTCCTTTGGCTTGACAGTCGGTCGCTGACCGATCTGCGACGAACAGTCACCGTGCGCAGTCATCTCGTCACAGCGCGGACTCGGCAGCTGCAGCGCAAATCGACGGTAGGCTAAGGGTTGTGAGAAAAAGCTTGTTATGTTAGCAGTGAAGTATTTAAAATATCCACAAGATATTTTGCAATCAAAATTGATACCAATTAATTACAAGTTATGATTGAAAAGAGAAGCCCTTGGTAAGAAGAATCCAAAAGTTTAAGCAAGAAATGAGAAAAAGACGCTACAATGTCTGTAAATAAAAAAACTGTCTTAAAACAACTGAAAACTAACATAAATAAATAAGAAACAAAAAAAAATGAGTAGAAAAACAACTCACTGAAGAAAAATCTTAAACAGGCACAACTAAGTAAAACAAAAGCAACAGATTAATTTGTTGCGATTTCTCGTACACGCGACAAACACATCGCGCCGTGGGGTTTAAGCACCAGCATTAGAGAAAGTGGTAAAACTTTTAACATTACCCAATCACTCTTCTGCGCGGTGACGTGGAACATGCCTTCGGGGTTGTAGTCCCGCGAGCAGGCGAGACAGCTCAGATCGATAAATCAGCAAGGGGATATCATGTCACCGGAACTACTGCTACAGGTCAGGCATAAACGGCGCAAAACAATGTCCAGACAGGTGGTTTACATGTTGCGTAAGCTAATGGTCACCAGAAAAGCTTCCCAGGAACGCAGGAGCCGGCTGCTGCTCCCCGAGAGCTAATTGCTTCTCGCCCAGTGCACGCATCTTCATCAGGGAGCCAGTTTGCCTTTATCGCTCACGGAGATAGCGGGTTCAGTTCTAGGCACAATCGGGTGGAGTTTGGATACACACACACACGCACATAATTTGCATAAACTCGCAATAGATTGTCCCAGCTCCTGCTCCATGTGATGCGTGTCCGTTTCCCCCCCATGTGAGCTGGCAGCAGGAACGAAAGAAAAAAAAAATGGAAGCAAATATTTCCAATCCTGGCCAAAGATACCGTCGTCGTGGGGCGCGCGCACAACTTGCTTCAAGAGTTTCCGAAAAACGAGTTCTCGTGTGAAACGGGCGCGCTGTCCATCCAACCCAATGTGCACCTGTGCGTGTGTGTCTGTGTGTCGTTTAGCAAGTTTTCTGCCTGAAGAACACGAAACTTGTTTTTCCGGTTGCAGCGACAAACCAACAACAACAACAAAAAAAGTGGAAGGAAAAACAATCCATCCAACATCTACACCGCCACATCTACATACGGCTCAACATTGGCCCGGGCCAGCAGATAAGCGATCGCGATCGTCCGTAGATCGAGAAAATAGCGCCCAGCGCACCCACAGCAACGCTTATCACTGTCCAAAATAATGTGACCGACGCGCCCGGTCCTGCCGTTATTAATTTGCAAAACCCGGGTGTATCAAATGGAGGCCCCGTTTCGAGAGCATTACGATAAGCATCAAGGATCGTGGCGCGATTCAGATTCCTGGACGCCGCTAAGTGGTCAACTGTGCGTGACCTCTGGCGGATATCTCCAAAAACGCTAGACTTCCTAGCGATAATATATCGCCCCAATCAGTGGCTCCAGACTTTCTCGTAGCTACACTTCCCGATACCTCAACGAAACTTCCCTTTAGTTCCCAATTGTGCGTGATACCGTTCCAATATCTGGAGCGTGTACTTTGTACCTTGATTGGGCGCAGAAACACAGGTTAAAGCAACAGGTCACGCACAGATGGGTGCGCAGGTGATAGCGATGCGAGGCGTGAACTGTTTACAGTAACGCCGTTCGGAAACTGGATCCGGACAACCCCGGAGGAAGGTTATCAACGCCAGATCGATGTTTTGGCTAAGGTATTTCTGAGGAAATACCGCGTGGTTGGCTGACTTGCCGAAATTTCCAAGTGAAGGAGAGCTGTGGTTGAGATTTTTATATCGGTGATCTTCCACTAAAGTGATCGCCTGAACCCAACAGTCATCCCTTCCAATATAAAATAAACTACATCCTGGACACAATTATTGGACACGTCGCTCAATCAACGACGACGCAATTTGTCTTGTAATTTCTGCCGCCCTGCAAAAGTCTGTAGGATGCTTATGTCTATGCGCTGCCTTCATTACGCCCTGTCACGCACCGAGCTGGTTGATGACGGATTGCACCGTTCGGTAAGGCTACGAGCTTCCTGTTGCTTGCTTTCCTTTCGATATCGAAGCAGCCGCTGTTGCGTGTTTGGTAGATGTCATTTCGCCAAAGTGACCACTGTTGTTAGGTAGTGCTACTACTACCGCGACCAGCTACCGACAGGAACAGCGTATCAGTGTTCCGGTGCACGGGTGTAGAGAAAGATACATCAAAACAAACCAAACACAGGAATTAAAAATGCGTTTTTCCCCACGTGCTGCAATTGGAAAATATTGCCCGGTACTGGTCGATGTTTTATTTTCCGCGATGCTTGTAGCGCCTACACGCCCTGTAGCGTTGCGTTACACGGGTGCTCGGAACTCGGAAAAGAGAGTTTCCTCGGAGTGATGATGGTGCTTTAGGTAGTGGTTAAAATCAGATACGGAATACAGTGGTTCCCGGGTGGCATTTTTTTCCGTTTTATGTAGGAAGCTTCCATTTACTAATTTATTCACATGCACGGTTTTTTTTTTTTGGAACCCAAATCGATTTTCGCTTCTTTTTTTTTTTTGAGGGGGTCCAGAAACCAACACATTTTCAATATTTATCGATCAACACGCATCACACGCCCTCGCCCGGTATGCTGCCCTATGGCGATTCTGATTGACGGGCCCGATCGACGGGCCTCAGGCCAAAAGCAGACAATAACCGATATCGCACCGCAATCTTCAACCACCAGGGAAAGCTTAGAAAACTGAAGCACCAATTGCGTGTAGGGGGTCAAAACAACACGCACACACACTTCTGATCGCCCACGGATCGATGAACCGATGTCCACTGCGAGAGAAACCAAGGCTACCCATCGGATAAACATTATGATTCGTATGCAAATGATGATAAACCCTGCCTGTGCTGCTTTGGTTTTGGTGGGATCAATCGCATTCCGATCGCAGGTCCGTGGGCGGTACACAATCGTTCTTCACCAAACCCGGCCACCAAAAACGGAAAAAGGAAACTCTACCTCGCCACCACTACTGCTGTACTCCCCCCCCCCCCCCCCCCCTCAGCTCGCCACTTCGGGAAAGCCATTGCAACCCCTCCCTCGAGATTCCCTGGACTGGAAAGCTGGACTACCGAGCGCTGCTGATGCCAACCGAACCGTTGCACAATCGCGATGCGTGATTAAACTCCCGGGCAATGAGCGAGCGTGACACTTCGACGGCGACGCACACTTGTGTGTCATTTGCATGCGACGCATGTAACATCCTGCCAGCCCACTTCATGTTCCACCTGCACACCTAGCTAGCTTCTGGGCAGGCCGGTGGCGTGTAGTAGCGAGGGTCTTTTTCTCGCTTGATTGACCTAATCACCCTGCCCCGCGCTTGGTCTTGCGCTCCAAAGAGGCCGCTGTGACGCTACCTCGGATCGGGTATGCAAAATTGTTGTCAGTCTTCCGCACCGGGCTAATCGGTGTATCTGCGCTAAAAGTGAAGTAAACAATATTGGTAAATGATACACCTCGATTCGCTGTGCTTCGGCGGAGAAAGAGCGAGAGAAACCTACCGGTGGAAAAGTTTCATAATATCAAATTAAAGGCACACCGGATGCACCGATGTAACTGACTGATTGATGAGCGACGCCGGTATTGGGATAGCCCAACCGATCCAATTTCCCCGTGCGATAAAGCAAACGTATGAACAGATTCGTAATCACACCAACGCCTTACCTTTTCGCTTGAGGATGTAGTTCTTCTTGTACAGCCACCAGAGCAGCACGGCCACCAGGACCACCGCGACCAGCGTACCGAAGATGGCGCCGGCAATGTCACCGCCACCGTAACAGGATTCGTTCTCCATTGTTCCGATTGCTTCCGTCGATTATGATCGATAAATTTGTTTTTACGCGTTTAGCTGCAAACCCGGCTCAAAATGTTACCGCACGCACAGACACACACACGCACACACACTAGGCGGCACGGGCGAACTCCAAAAGATTGGATTATTATAATTACAGCGCACGCCGTACACCGTTGTATGACATCAGCATCATCCTTCCTTCGATAAGAAAGCCGAACCTAGCCGAACAATGCACACCCGATGACGCCCGAGAGCAAACCGATACGACACACCTGCGTACGACACTTATGCGGTTAATCGTTAAACATCACACCAGCACTCACGCACACACATACACACTCTTTTGCCGGGTTTTGAGCACACAGCTCCCGAGGGCACCAAATCCATTCCAATCTGCACACACTCACGGTGGTTCGCTTTTTTGCACGAGCTTCAACTATTTCTTATTGCTTTGTTTTACGCTGCGAGCAATCTTTATCGCCGTTCCTTCACTGCGCCACTGTTCACTGCTGTGGATATGAATTTAATGATGAAATTATGCAACCATTATCTGCCGATTATTATTATTGTTTTGGACTGGTTGCTGTGAAATGATCGGTTGTTGTTGTGATGGTGCTCGAAAAGCGGGAGAAGAAAAATGCTGTTTAATCGTTTGCTCTTGCTGGTGCAGCCCTTTTGGCGTTATTATCTGCCGCGTAATCCGCGTGAGTTTTTGGTTTTGGGGAAGTATAAACGCTTTTTACTGCAGCACGAAGCCGATATCGGTTGCTGATCAATGGATGTGACGGGTTTGCACTGAATGGAACGGTTGAATGGGAGATGATGACCTGATGCTGCTACTAACACCGACGCACGTTGAAGTGATAAGGTTGAGCTTAGCAGCTGCCATCGAATGCACTAACACACGCATAAACCGCTCGTTCTATTGCGAAGTTGTGTTAGGCTCATTAATATCGTTTATTCAACGATCGCCTCCGCAACCCTTAATGGTGCTTTAACGTTTGTTTTAAATAAATTACTAATTTTGAATGGCGATGAAAAAAGGGTCCAAAGTGGATAAAGCCTTCCTGAATAAAGGATTTCTCAACAAAATCTATTGACAGCTGGCGATCAAGTCTCTTCAAGTCAACGGACATCCCCTACAAAACTGTGTTCCGAAGCCAAAATCTGCTTCCTGTAACATATCGAAGTCTTTCTCTAGAGGTGGAAAAAATCTTGAAGCTGTAGCATGCAACGACGGTTGGATGCATTGCTAGGACTCACAGCCCATCGGGATGATTTGTTTTTTAATTCAGTCCATCTTTAACTGCTTACGATATTGCACCGCATAAAATCCATTAAAAACAAACCGTAATAAAAAACGGAGAGAATTAATTAAGAGTGAAAAGCTGCATCGCTCTGCATACCAAAAATACAAATAACCCAACCCCCCGCCGATAGGCTCCCTAATGGACGCACTCGTGTACGATCCGATTCCGTGAGGGCAAAACACTTTCTCCCCACGAGGATGATGATGGATCTATCACACACATTTCAAATGCATATTGCATCGATGCAGATTGCTGCTATAAAAATGTATCAACAGAAGGGCGTATAATCGGTGGATGATGATGATGATGTTACAAAGCCAACAGAAGAGCGAAATGCATCGGAACAATGGCGACTGCAGGACGACCGATCGTTTCTCCTAATCGATACAGTTTTTAATGGTTTTATTTCCGGTTTTAAACAGGTAACAACGAAAAAGGGGCCACAAAGAGGAATGGAAAAAAACAATACCACCCAAACTGCAAGTGGAGCATGTTATGTAAAAGATTTCTTGCTTTTGTTTGACTGACAAACTTGTCCTGAACGATCATTTGTTATTATTGGGTGAAAGTTATCAGGTGACAAACAAGAGTTATTTTTTCTTGTTTTATTTCATTCTAAACATGATCACCTGTACATTGAGACTGTCCCTAGGCAACCCTCCACCGACGGAAGCTGCTGTGTAGAGGAACATCTCACCACCTCCTACTTGGATTGGCTTTGATTCGCAAGACAAAAACAAAAAAATCCACCACCAGACGTCTCCACTCCACTCTGCAGAAGGATAACTCTTGACTTGTCGTTTCTTCCCGGTGCTATCACCGAAAAGCACGGCAAAAAGAATTCCAACCCGACTTTCGACGAAGTCGGGAAGGTTCGTTCGTAATATCTTTCTCCCCGGTTTAGAAAGTGACGGTTCGACCAGTGGTCGTCAGTGAAGGAATGTATCGATTACTTTCCTTTTCCTGCGTATAGTGGCGCGATATGTGAACGCGCAGCACGGCACAGGGAAGGAACGGCTCGCAGGGCTCCTTCGATCGTGCGCCTGGTCCGTTTGGTTGCCGTACGAAGGCGTTAAGTTAAAGCACGACCCGGACCAATCCTTGTCTCCGTTTTCTACGACGCTGACGGTTTTCGGTGAGCAGAGTGCTTCTTCTTCACCGTATTCTTTGCGAAGAGCCTCAGCCTAGGCCTCGGGGGTATAATGATGACCGTGATCCCACCATCACCCTGCCGGTATTGGTGGTTGAGGAAAATAAAAATTCAATGCTGATGAAGGGCAGTGCTAGTTACCTGCTAGCATTGCACCCATCGGAAAGAACGCGCGCGTCGATCGATCGATAGATCGAGGGGGAAACGTGTTCGGGGGTAGGGCATTTGAAGCAGGCAGCAACAATTTGAAACGTGAGTAAAATTGGAAAACCGACCCGTGCGAGCATCATAACCTTACGCGTTTACATGCATTTGCGTGTTTAATTTTGAACAGTAAAACATCATTCACTTTCATGTCGAAACGAAATTGACCTCACATAACTTCCATCCTTAAGTGTTCGGGGCCTGCGAGCGCAAAAGGGAAAGGATTTGGAAGGAAGATAAAAGGTATCATTCTGTAAAGCAAAACAAACACTCCAGATCCAGATAGAAGCGATCGTCGTCGTCGTCGTTTTAAGGCTTTTTCTTATATCAAGTGCAATAAAACTTAAGATAATGTTTATTTGACGATCTGTGTGCTGGTCTGAGTGTTGTTTTGCTTTTGTTTCTCTTATTTTCCATCCATCCAGCGACGGGGATTCAAACAGGTTTCTTCGGTTTTTCATCGAAACACCTATCAGACTCCCAATACTTCAACCCCTTTGGGAACACGGTCTCACTAAGGGCACAGAAAACGATTGATGGAATTGAGTGGCGTGTCTCATCAGTTTGGATAATAAAACCATAGTGTAGCTTAATTAGCCGCCGTACAGCACTCGAAAGGGTCTGTTCACGAGTGCATCGGTATGATCAATATTTGGTCCTTCTAGAGGGACAACAAAACAGAAGAAGTCTGATGATGTTTTGATCAGAAAAAGAGGATGAGTAGGCTTTGACTAGGATTGGACGAAGTGAATTGGATCAATATTTAGCACTCTTTCCAAATGTCTCTTTCCGAACAAAACAGTCTGTCTTCACTAGAGTCGTTTATGTTTCAAGCAGGTCACGTTTCATAAATGGACATGTACCCGGAACAATTATTGAGCACTCCTCACAAGCACGGGGTAGAGTTTCGTGAATCGCGCACAGTATTGTAATATTCCATCACTTTCGTTGCTATACATGTGGTATACTTTCCACACACACACACACTTTAGGTCACTTAAATCACAGTTTTGAAAACCAATCCCACACATCCACTTGTTGCAATGTACAAGCTATCGTAAGCCACAATAAATACACTCGATCATATCACATCAACATTTGTTCTAGGCGGAAATGTTCCTCAATGTCACACCACCGCACAGCCAAACAAACCACAAACAGTGCTGCAGCATCTAATCACCGTAATTTCCGTTTTGATGTGTTGCACCTTGCACGACACGTGCTAGCCACGGTCCTTCATTCACGAGGAATTTAAAAAAATGACTTGTTTTGAAACGACGAACCTCGTTTATATACTCGCTCGCGTAGCTTGCACTGTGGTAACGCTAACGGCCACCATCGTATGCATCTCCAATACATTTTATGAGTTTTTTTTTTTCGATTTTTCATTTGCTTATTGTGTGTTTTATCGTCTTAATTGTGTGATATATCGTTGTGGATTTTTTGCATGGTAGCGAAACAGTTTTTCCATGTTTAAAATAGACATTAAAACAATTACCATTTACATTTTATAGCAACAATCGTTTTTTCCCAAGTACCAATGGGAATGTGTGAAATTTTGACAGCTACAGGGTTTGCGCAGTATATTTCACAAAAACAGAATTTTTTTCGTTATTGTTTATAAGCCAAATAAGGTAATATAGGAAAGATTAGCAAAGAAAAGGCGATAAGAATTTATTCATAATGGATATCTTTGTGGAATCATACAACTACGAGTAAGAAAATTGAAGTTAAAATTAGTTTTCCTCATGAAACAAAAAACAACATACGAAATACAAAAAAAGCGTAGTCAGCCCCTGCATTGAGACAGCCCAAAAATAACATTTCATATTATGGTTAGCTCCCTAGCATATTATGGCACACTATTTACTCAAAGTAACTGGTTCGATTTTGAAATCAAAATTCCATCGAGTACGCAATAGACGCACTAATTCTTTCACTTTTTAATCGAAGGCCCGAACATAGGCACACTTCCATGCTTTGAATTATTTATTCCGTTCTCTCTAGACTGCTCTATAAAATAGAAACGCAGGAAAGCACTACGGTCATCGCGGCTCTGTGTGGCACAGTCTAACTGACACAGGCTGCTACATTGCTTTAAATTCATCTGCCCTTGCGTATAATACAAATGCATCAAACAGTTCACAACAGTTGAGCTAAACATTTAGAAAGGAACTTAAGAACCAGCAGCTGGAAGAACGCAAGTTCCAGAGAATGGTGAAGTTAAACTTAACATTCGGGAAGAGTTGCCTACATTGCGGATGTATTGAGCCTACGTATGCTATGCCTTACGATATTCACTCGCCTCCGTTTGCAACAAGATGAAAAGGTAAATAGATGATTGCGTGGCACTGTGGCGACACGTTTTTCCCTTCGGCTTACTGCTGCTAAACTACTACTTAAAGAATTGCTACTACTTTCCCCACAACTGCTTGTTCCCGGTTTTGTTCGGGATTTGTTTTGTTTGCCGGGATTGCTTTGCTACACATTTTGCTTATCAACTGTTTTCTAATTAATTTGATCTGTTTCTCTCTCTCTCTCTCTCTCTCTCTCTCTCTCTCTCTCTCTCTCTCTCTCTCTCTCTCTCTCTCTCTCTCTCTCTCTCTCTCTCTCTCTTGTGTTCTGTCTACGTTTGGTCTGCCTTTTTTTGATTTCGTTACGATTGTAGTGTTGCGTATTGAGTCTACTAGGTTAGTGCTGATCGCGCATCATAATCTTCTTGGCCTGCTCCATCCCGGACAGGTACGCACCGTGTACGGTGGAGAAGTACCGTTCGTGGCAAGCCTCGCCAGCAAAGTGGATTGTGGCATAGGTCTTGGCACTGCTACTCCCGGCACAACTGCTACCCTGAGCAGCCCCTTTCGTGCTACCACCACTGGGTGTTACCGTGATAGAGGCAGAACTCGAACATTTGCTCGGCGTATTGGCTAGAGATTCTGTAGTAGCTTGATTCGACTTTACCTTGCTTGGAGTGTTGCTGGTGCTGAGGTTTGCAATTGGGACGCTAGTTAGGGTGTTGCTGCTGTTGCTGCTACTAGTGCTGTGGCCACTGGTGTTGCTCGTCGATGTTGCTGCACTCCCCGCACGGTTGCCAGCAGCCACCGGGGTGGCGCTTATTGACGACGGGCATTCCTTTTTGCGTGATTCTTCACCCAACTTGTCGTACTGATTGCATACGAGCGTTTCCGTGAGATTGGACATAAAGTTCTGCTCGTGATCACAGTTGACGGAGGTGTAGCTGTACGAACCACGAATGTAACGGTTGGAGTTCCATCTTGTACTGCAAAAAAAACGCACACAAACAATTAATTCAGACCGCGGTTTTAGGAAATGCAAGCACAGCAGCACATTACCAGTAATAATTGACGGGTTTAGGTACTTTTTTCTTGGTAAACTTCTCCAAAATGAACACACAGTCGCTCACGATCTGCTCGTCGTTCAGTGCCTCCATCTCCAGCGCTCCGTAGCTGCCAATCCAGCCGAGCAGCGTGTTCGGCGGCCCCGGGCTGAGCACATCAAACCCCGAGATGAACCTCGTCCAGTGCGAATCCTTCCGCAGCTCGTCCCGCCACACCAGCTGAATGCCTTCCGCTTTGCCCCACCAACGCTCCTCGAACTGTAGAAAGATTTTGTCTATCGTCCCGTACCCGATGCTGCGGATCGAGCGACTATAGCTGGCCGGTAGATTGGGCTGAAACAGCTGATCCATCGTGTCCTTCAGCACGCCAAGCGAGAACGTTACGATCAGATGCTGACAGCAGTAGATCGTACCGTCCGTACACTTCACGATCACCTTGCTGCGCGAATCCAACCAGCGTATCTCACAGATCGCCTTATTGTACACGATCTTCTCCGCGCCGATCTCCTCGATCAAACAGCTCACGAGGGCCTGAAATCCGTACCGCATGTTGATGTGCGCCTGGCAGCTCTCCCCGTTAAACGAGTAGCTGCCCCACAGCTTGGCCGAAATGTCCGACACGTGCAAGCACGAGTTGTCGATAATCTGAAACCGGCAGTGCCAGTCGAGCAGCTGCTGTGCCAGCACCCTCTGCTCAGCGGTAAAATCCTTCTCCGTTCGCTTCCGGAACTGGTCGCGCAAATACGCCTCCAACGACACCGGGTATGGCGTCGGGTCGTTTTCCGACCGTGTCGCAAACTCCTCGCACTGCTCCAGTATCTGGCCGACGATAAAGTCGACCCGCTTCACCAGCTGATCGTCTATCCGGAAGCCATCGTCACGCAAAAACTCGCCCAACCCTTCCTCCGACGTTTCCTCGCGCAGCAACCCATTCCGTTTGGCCAGCTCGTGCAGCTCGTTCTGCCGGCCGTGCAGCCACTGAGCGCCGGCCTCAACCAGCTGACAGCCCTTCCCACCGACGTGGTGCCTTTTCAACGCCTTCGTACTGATGCGTCCACCGGGGACGGACTGTGCTTCCAGGATCGCGAAGCTTTTGCCCGAATTGCGCAGCTGCCTGGCGGCTCCAAGCCCGGCAATGCCGGCGCCAAGGATCAGCACGTCAACGTACGCTTTCGGGCCATGGTTGAAGGGTGGTATCAATCTACAACGAGAACGAGATGCCAGCGCGTTTAGTGCCGGGTTTGTGGAGTGGTGTTAGCGTTTCAAGCGAAGGTAATTAAAATTAAAAAAAGAACAAAAATGAAGCCTAATTCTGAGAAATAATAAGAAACATTTATTCAATCTACTACTAATAAAAGGAGGCAAATATCGTACATTGTAACGTATTGTGAATTATGTAGACAAGTCTTATCCTGTGTGTAGTGTTGTAGTGTTCAACTGTTTCGTTCAAGCTAGGGCAAATTGAATCTGCATCATCGTGCTCAAAGATGTGCCTTCCTGCTGGATGGGGGAAGAAGAAAAGAAAAACAAAACAAAAAAGAGAGAAAAAGAGAGAGGGAGAGAAAAAAAGGCAAATCAAACAAGATTCAACAAACAACAAAGGGTATCGTAACGTAGTGTAATGTGTGGCAGCCAGTTTGTTACTTTAATATAAGAAGGAAAATGACGGAAAATAAATTTGGAAATTCACTCAAGACACACACACACACACACGGGGAAATCTATTGCATGCTCATCGTATTCTTGATTTAAAACAAAAATCAATTAATGGTCAGTTTATCTGTAGAAATATTGAAGGTTCGTGTAAACAGCTTTAAAGAGAAAACAATCTGAATCTTGATGGAATTGAGGTTAAATAATTAAATTAAGATCACGCCTCATCTCGGCTAGGCTTCACACATGTGACTGACAGTTGATAGTAATTTTAATCAAATCGCTTCTCGAATTTTCTTTCAACATTTTTCCCCAATCTGTTGGCCTTTTTTCTTTCCAACACTATCACGCTCGTAAGCCAACTCCACTTACCTGTCGTACAGATCGATCAATCGATTCGCCTCACGCCATCCCGTCTCAACGGCACCATGCACCGTCGAATAGTAGTGATCGTGCGTGGCCTCCCCGGCAAACTGCACGACCGGCATACCGCACGAATTCGTCAGCGGAATCGCCAGATGGGACGCGGACGTGTTCAGCAAATCGGTCGTCATCGAGCGGAACGTGTACGAGCCGCGGAAGTTTGGATTCGCGTACCAGCTCGTGCGCTGGAAGCGGACCGGCTCGGGAATGTTGCAACCCTTCATGAACTTGCGCAGCAGAAACATGCAGGCCCGGCGCACGTCCTCATCGCTGGCCCGCTCCATGCGGCGCGCATTTTTGCCCGATATCCACCCGCAAAGCACGTTCGGTTGATAGTCGACGATGTAAAACCCGAACACGTCCTCCATCCAGCTGTCCGGCATTTGGCGCACCTCGTCCAGGTCGGCCTGGTTCCAGATCAGGCTCAGGCCCTGCCAACCCTTCGCCCAGAATGGTTTATCGAACTCGAGGAACAGCTTGTTCACGGTGCCGATCGTTAGCCCCTGGATGGCGTTACGCTTGATCGGTGGCAGATCGGGCGTGAACAGCGTCTGGTAGCGTTCCTTCAGCACGCCCAGCGACATTGTGCAGATGACGTGGTCCGCATCGTACACGGTGCTGTCCGTGCAGCGAATCGACACGAGACTGTCTGGTCCGGCGGTCCAGTTGATGTTGGCAACGGTTTTGTTGAAGTGGGTGTAGTCTTCCAGATTGATTGCTTCGGCCGCAGTGGCGAGCGGGTGTCGTTTCTGGAAAAGAGTTCCACCAAAATGAAACGAGCTCCAAATGTCGGTGTCACCAGACTTATTACCATCAATATTTCCAACACCGTCCGGTAGCCTTTATCGCGCCAGTTCAGCAGCAAATCCCCATCGCACTCCCAGTAATGGAGATAGCCCGGCCCGGACGTGTCGAACCAGCTGTCCGAGGCTTCGATCGAGTTTTCAAACTTCTGGAAAAACTCCAGCACCTGATACGCCGTCTCGTCGTTCACGTCCGCGTACTCGGGCGTCTCGAGCAGCGCCCGGAACTTCCCCATAATGAACGACCCGAGCGAACCCCGGTATCCGGTCAGCTCGTGTTTGTGCGTTTCCAGAATGGACCAGATCAGACCGAGCAGCTTTTCGCTCCGCTCCTTCGGGATCTGTTCACCGTTCGAGCGGGTCAGGACGAACCGCTCGTAACGGGCACTGTTGGAGTCGAACACGTTGTACTTCGAGCCGAGCTCGTAGCACACGTTGCCCTTTTCGCCGTGGCACCTACAAAAATCGGAGAGAAGCAAGTGACCGCCCACGGAGGGTGAAATCGATTATTTAGTGACCTTCATCTCGATGAATGCAAAAGAAAGCACACACACACACACACACACGCACACATACACTTACCATTGTGCGCCCAGGTCAACAACATTTGCCCCGAACGGAACGGTGTGGATTCTTCCACCGATGCGATTTTCTGCCTCGAGAATCTTCACATTTTTGTAGCCCCGCTCGATGAGCCGTGTGGCTGCGGCTACACCGGCCGCTCCGGCACCAATGATGACGATGCGCGGATTCATGACCGCTTCCTCCGCCGCTTCGTCTGTTCAGTTCGCCACAAGTGTTTTGTCCTTAAGGCCCGCCTGATCCTTCCACAAAGCACGCTTCGCTCGGTCCGGAGCAGGAGCTGTATTCAAGGACTGTCACTCGAAGATGGGGATTTTGCCGCCGCCGCTGGCACCACCACCGCTGCTCTCTTGCCACCCCCAACCCAATCGTCTCTATCGCACCATCATAAATCGATACGGGCTGAAGATGATTATTTGTGCCTTCTGCTTTCTTTCCGCTTTCGGGCCGCCGGGCTAGCAAGGGTTGAGAGGACCGTCTATTGTTGTGTTATTGCCACTCTTCACAAACGAACGGCTCACGATAGGATGCGGAGGATGGCAATCATAATTACCGCGACTAGCTGCATATGTGACGCTGAAATATGAGGTTATCAAAGGATGTTTGTTACTGCGAGCGGGGAACAATGCAATGCAATAGAGACAGGCAGGCAAACAGCAAAAACACACAATCGAGCAAACGACAGGTTTCGCACGCAATTGGCACCGAGGTACTCGAAGTTACCATTTGCACCACTATCTTGAACATTTTAATCCCCGCGAGTTGGCGAGATAAGATTACGTCGTTCCTCGTGGGCAATCTTTATACATCTTTAAACACAACATCGCAACAACTTTGTGCACATTGTTTTGCTTTCGTCTGGACCAACTGCGGACCACCAACCAGCACCTCTCACCTGCTTGTACGGGCAATGATTGATCGACACTCTGCCGCCACCCCGGGAATGGATGCTTTTCCGCAGCAAACACAACACGATAATTCACTTCTGTTTTGATTACGAGCTCGCTACGACCGGAGCTGGTTGCAGCCGTACGCCGTCACGTACGAGCGAAATTTATCTTTCGCATTTGACCCTCTCACAACGGCAGCGATTCCTTCGATCGCAACGGAGGCTACACAGTCGCGTTATCGCGTATGCGCGAATACCATGTATTTTTGAGCGAGTGTGAGTGTAGTGGTGTCGCCCAGATCTGCTGGTTGTGTATACGCACCTCCAACCAGTGCGACCCAGCTGTCAGTGCGCCAGGTTGACAGGTACCCCGAACGTTTGTGTGTGTGTGTGTTGGTGCAGAGTGAACTGTCAAAAGGGGTTTTTCGTGGAATTTTTACCAAAACAAACGGTTGTGCCTCAACACATGCTGAAATGAAATAAAAATAGATAAAATTGTACCTTGAAAATGTTCTGTACTGCACTGAGTTGATAAAATTGTAGTTTTGTAAGTTGTATGCTCTCCAGTGAACGGATTTTCCAGAAATCAATCACCGTGAAAAGTCGATGGTTGCAGATCCTTTCTCCAACGTCTCTTCGGTCGTTGTGCGTATTGCATACGGAGAGAGCCCTATTTAACAATATGTCATCAGCGTGTGCCGTAATCTGCAAAGACTTATAGAAGATGATTCCCGAAGAATCTGCCGACGAGCCTAGGGAAGGTCCGATTTAGCGTCAGGTTGAAGCGAACACAGGCACGGCTAGGATCTCTGCCGCCTTGGACCCTTGGTGATAAGCACAACTAAGCTCACGCGATGTAAATTAAACCGAGATAAAGCGATACAAGAAGGGTAATACTTTAAATTTAATATATTTCATACATATTTTTTTATATTCTACTAATCCGATTCACTTTAGTATGACTGTATTTCGCTGTGTGGAATAGTGTTGCTGTTGGTTGGTTGCCCTTCAAATGTATTCCCTCGATTCGGTTCCACCTGCACCATGCCATGCACACGAAGAACATACGAACAATGTTCAACAAACTTGTCTACATTAATGGCCTTTTCTCCTAGTGCGTTCGTCGCGTATCGGCTAGCGCAAACTAAAACGAATGAAATCAAATCCGGGGTTGATATTAATTTCCATTCTGCTCACTCAACAATCTCAAGCATCTCAAGATTACGTAGAGCTCGGTTGTTGCGGCCGCAGTGCCTCTGTCTGTTAATCTATTTTCCTGGAGGATATGTACATGATCATGCTGCACACATACATACATGCTGCTACTAGTACAAGGTAAAACATAAAATTATGCAAAAACAAAAAAAAAACAACTCAAACCTAATAGAAACCCACTAGAAAACAATAATAACTCCCGGAGCGAAAAACAATTCACTATACACTACACACCAGCTACAAAATAAACGGAGAAGGAGAGTCAAGGGCAGCACATACATCCGGGCCGGACGCTCCTATCCTTCCTTTCCGGGGCGTCCTCATCAGTCCATAAATAGTCCTAACAGGCTTTACGTTTGCTGCTGCGTGCTGCTTTCGTGAGGCAATCCAACTATTCGTCTTCAACCCCTCAATTTATAATTTATTACACTTCCATTACAACATCGCACTCACCTTGTATGTTTTGCATATGTATTTTGCTGCCTCTTTCTAGGTTGTAACATATTGTGTGTGTTTCTTTTTTCTTTTCTGATTTTTCCTTATATTTCTACACTGTCCTGCAGGCGTTGCTTGTGTCCCGCTTTCCAAACGCATGATTCGATTGGCTAGTTTACAACATCCGCAACGTGCCCTTTTCCTTTCCCCCTCACTGTGTGTAGCACTGAGCTGGGTTTTCTTTTTCTTTGCGAATGAAACGAAAGAAAAGAAAAATACAGCAACAGTAATAATTGTAACTAACGTTAAAACAATGTACAATCTACATACGCTAACTCATACCGTGTGCCCCCCCACCCCGGTTTGTTGCCCACAGCAAGTTCGTTTTGAACGTGACGCGCTTAACGATCCGTTTACAGCAGACCGGGGTTTTGCTTCAAAAAAGGGGTATTGATTTTGTCTACGATTATTGTTTCACTTTCTCCCTGCATTTTACCCTTTGCTATCCACTAATTGTCACCGATCGGTTATTACCACAGAGCGATTCATCATCAGTACCGAAACTCACCAATGTCCCCCAAAATGGTCACCAAAAGCAGAAAGCCAGCAGTGCCGTAGGAGTTCGCATACTGTATGGCAATAAGAAGGGGGCGGGCTGTGCCCACGCATCAAGCTGAAGAAGCATCGGATAACAAAAACTACGCGATTTTCACACACACACACACACACTCACACACATATCGATGCTGGTTGTGGCGGCCGATCGAAAGATATTTTACACACCATAGATAGCTTTGCTAGTTGTTCTTCGTCTCTTTATCCTTAGGGTCTGGCAGCATCCTTTTGTGAACAAGCTGAACATGTGCAGTGGGATTGTGGGCAAGAACGCATCTGTTTTTTTTTTCATGCCAGCTCCAGTTGCTTGGTAGGAGATACGGTGGTTTAGACGGAGGACCGAAAGAAGAAGCTGCGCTCCGCGATCGTGTCCTCCTTTCTTTAGTAAAATGATTTGCTTTTTCCTATTCACTGATCAACATTTGTATTCTCTCTCTCTATCTCTTTCACTGTTTCTATATGCATGTATAATGTGTGTATATGCGTATATACCTGTATAAATCACTAAGGTTACGACGCTAGAAGGGTGAGAAGTGTGAACGCTTGGTTTTTTCATACGCAACTATTACCGCACGACTAGGTCGCAGTCACAAGCAGCGCGCCAACAATGGGAAGAAAGGCTCACCACATTATTGTTGGCCCGCTCCCTTTTTCCATCGTGCCGCCATCGGACCAAAGGTGGTAAACTGATAACGTTACATAAAAATAAGAAGAAAGTCTGAGAGCACGTGCTGCCCCGGACTGCGCGCCAGCGAGAGCGATTAAACAATAAACCCATCGATCGTCGTTGATTCCGTAGCAGCTACACGCACACACCACAGCCACCATCATCCGGCCGCTACACACCCGCGGTTTAGTGTTTTTAGGTAGTTTAGGTTCTCCCCATTCGTCGCGTCCCGGTGCGGTATGCCACCGGCAGACCAGACGTTTACTGTGCCTCACGGCAGGCTACGGCCGCTACCAGGGCCGCACCACGCCCGGAACCATCCTCCGACAGCATTAGGTCGAAGGAAATGTGCGGTTTCACAAACTGTCGGATCTTTTGCACCATCAGATCGTGGAACTTGGGATGGAAACGATACACAGACCCGTCAACACCGACCTGAAAAACAACGGAAAAAAGAGCGTTTATGAAACTGAAATATCCATTTCCGGACGAATGATCCCGCTCCGCGCCACCTACCGTCACGCTTGGTTCGTCCATTTTGTTGATCAATGCCGCAATGCCGGCCGACACAAGATGAGCCGCCCGGCTCGATACGCACTCGCAGATGTAGCGCACATTCGCGCAGTCCTCGTCGGTCGCGTGCTCCAGCCCGAGCTCTTCCAACACTTCCCGGCAGTTGTAATACGTGCCCGGTTTGTCCGACTCGATCTCCGACACGTACTTCGTGAAGAACTGGCCGCGCTTGAAGAGAATGTCCGACCCGACGCCACCGAACAGAAGGCCTGCCTTCGTGAACCTCACTATCGCCAAACGCGCCAGCTCGCCCATGTACATTCCCGAGATCATTTTCTCCTGCCTGAAAGCGTCCGGAAGAATGGATGGGGATCAGTAGACACGATTCTGGTGGCTTCAGTCTCTTTGCACACTTACAGCTGTCGGCCCGGGTTTATACTGTGCTGATCGATCTCGCGATCATACTCGGTGCGCACGAAATCAAGTGCCCCATCGTCCCCGAACGCACCCCACTCGGTGTTGATCAGGACGTGCTTCTTAATGTTCGGCCCGGACTTGGGACCATCGAACAGGTCGCAGTTTTCCACACGCTCGACGTAGCACGCGTTGCTGCCCGTACCTTTAGATGTTCGGCAGGATTAGCCGGAGAGCATAGGCGGCGATAAAGAAGATGTTTGAATTAACACATCATTTCCGAGAGTGGAAAATATAAAACAAAGGTAACGGCATGCAGGAATGTTAAGCAGTAGAAAACAAAACAATAAAAGGATATAGAAAGTAAACTAAAGCATTAGAAACACAAGAGAAAAAAGATGGAAACAGAAAAGGAATACAAACAAAAGAAGTTTGGAAATGCGAAACAACAAAAGCATATCGAAGAAGAGCCTTTTTTTAAAGCAATTTAGAGAGCAAAAGAGTTTTGTTGGTTTTGTGTGTTAATTTGAAAGTACCGGTTAACGGGATCCTGACCGACACGGAATCCTACCGAGTGCTCCAATCGAGAAAAGCCAATTACGTTGCCAATCGTAAGTAAACGTCCAATTGCCAAAGATTCAGATCAAGCATCAAGCGCGGCACTAACATGGTTCCTGTGCCTTTGCCATTTGTTGTTAGGTAGAGTCCTCACACCTGAAGCCGCGACGCACACACACACAAACACGCACACACACACACAAACGCACACGTACAGACAGTCTTACATACGTGAGGATGGTTAGGCAACTACGTACCGACAATCAGTCCTATTCGGCAGTTGTGGTTCTTCCACGCGCAGGACATCAGCGTACCAGTCGTATCGTTCAGGATGGCACAGATATCAATTTGTACATCCTAGTTATAGCCCAGTGGCAGAGTTGCACAGTGTTGCAATGCACATGTGTTCGGAAGAGAACGGTGGAGAACAGGTAGAGGTTGTTGATGGGAGACCGGAAGAGGCAGATGACATTCACGTGCAATGGTTCATATCGTAGGCATTCAAAGCATTTTCATCAGCCATCGGGAGAGACAGAGAGCGAGCGGGGAAGGGGTGATGATCAGTTTAAGAAAAGTGTAACAAAAGATCGACACGGTGGCACGAATCGCGATCACGAGCAATTAAAAATAAAAGGGAATATTTTTGTACAGACAGGCACATGTGAAGTCACGCACAGTTCGTGTGATGGAGGAGCGAGAAATAAACAAAAAAAAAAGAAAATAAATAAAGTTGTTAATATATTGGTGCAATATTTATGAAAAGGTGGTGTGTAATGAGATGAGGATCGGCTATAGCTAGAGTGAGAGTTGAAATCTGAAGGACAGCATACGTGTAAACATTGTCAGTTTCCAAGTGCGGATATCACTCGCTGTCGCAAAAGATTACTAACAACGGCAGCAACGGCTGTTGTCAGCAATATTGGAAAAGCAACCGACTAATCCACTATGATCTCCATTATCAGCTTCCTGGGTCCCGTTATCTATACAGCTTATTGTTTAACTCCGTCTTCAATTCCCACTATCATAAACTAGCGAAATACTACCGTACTAGCGCGATCTTCCTCAGCGATAGAGAGTGGGATCATAAAAGAACATCCCCACCCCGGTTTGGGTATTAAGCCATAAAGGGGGACGTCATTAAATTGTGTTGAACTTTAATTTCCTGGTGCGATAAAGAAAATGCGCGAACAATTGAACGGCTGACTCAATTAATACGCCCCGACAAGTTTGATTCCGCTTTTGCAAAAGGACAGATAGCAAAGATCGATGCAAAGACACATGCATCGTCAAGATTTCAGTGTGCATATGAGAATGGAACAACAAGCGCGCGCAGTTGTGCACTGTGAACAGTATATGTGTGGTAGTAAATGTATAAAAAGAGCTAAATAAATTATCCATTTCCCGTACTGGCTGTGGTACAACGCCGGTACCCAATACGTGGTACCGAAGGCGACGTGGCATTTCCGGATGATAGCATAAGGACATACCGGCGATGTTCCGTATCATTGCAACAGAACCGATTGGTGTGGGTGTGTTTTATGTGTATAAAAAGGAAAGGAATATAAATAAATGGACGGTAAAAGAAATAGAAAAGAAAGTAAGCGCACTTAGGAAGTTGTATCAGAGGCTCTCTTGCTAGCAATACAGAAGAAACTGAACACACCATCAGTTCAAAGTTGAACAAAAAAAAAAACGAAAGCAAACACGAATTAAAACAATATAGGAAGAGTAATTTAGAATCAATTTAAAATGTTCCTCTTTGTTGCCGGTAGGAACGCGATTGCAAATCTACACAAAAACAATACGATCCCAACGGCAACAAACGCATCGTATAAAGGACTCAAATTGGTCCAGATCTACTGGGTGGCTTACCAATTATCACGCCGACTTTGCAATCGTGATTACTGTGCGCGCACGACATCAGCGTTCCGGTGGAATCGTTTAGAATAGCCATCACCGCTATGTTAACGTCCTGCGCACGCGATGAATTTAATAATTTGTAGATGAGGGTATTTGAAGTTTGGTTTTCGTTACACATTTTAACGTATAGTGTAAAATTAAATGAAAGCGCGTTAAAACATTTATCAAAAAACTCGTCTGTTTTTTTGTTGTTGGTGGAAGTTGTTGTAATTGTTTTAAAAGTCTTTGCTTCTATACTTGTGCCATCATCGACAGACGACTACTCTACGCTATTAACGATTTTCTTTGCCGATTTTGTGGCATCAATAAATGGAAAATGGAATGTCACCACCTGATAAAAACGGGGACAAACAACCCAACTCCCAACCCCAAAATCCCAACGCTTACCCCTCGTCTGGCGATAGCATCCTTCAGCAGCTGCACAACGTCTTCGCCGACAACGCCGGAACAGTTGAAACCTTTCGTCCATCGGGCAAGAATACCTTTGGTAAGACCCAACTGCGTTAGCGGGAATGAGAATGTGAATCCTAGCGGCAAACGTTCCTCGTACACTGAGTGTTCCTGTGGGGAGCATAACGTAAAAAAGGCGATCACTTTAATTATTGCCGAACGCCTGCGGTGATATGAATCTTCGCTGGGGTTAGGCATAAACGTTTATCGCTTCATCGCTCGCGAAAAGGTGTATATTAAAAGCGCAGGCCGGCTATCATCTCCGGCAAGGCCCCCGCTGTACTGATAGCGCTATCGTTTGTATCTTTTGACACTTATTACACACTGGTGCGCTATTATTGATATGAGCTAGTCGAGATAATTGATGTGTCAATATGTCGAAATGATGAGCCATTGATTCCGGGCGACAAAATCCTTCCAATCGAGACGCCTTTTAAGATATCAATTACGCCCAGCTTCAGGCGAAAACTAGTTTGATGTTCGCACCTAATAAACGACGATACACGATCACACTCTACTCACCTTCATAAAGTTGGCTAAACATTCAGCAATATGGTCGAAGAGCTGCGTCCCACTGCCGAGCATAATGCTCTGTGGAATGGCGTAAATCTTCGACAGCATCTCGAAGTCGTTCTCGTCCTTCAGGTGAATCAGCAACACCCGGAAGTTGGTGCCACCGAGATCGAGGGCCAGAAATTTACCCTTTTCTAAAGAGGGGGTGAAAAAGAAAGATCAGCACAAACAACTACAGCACCGGAGCACAAGTGCGGGCGACGGCGGACTTACCTTTTCCATTGGGCAGGTCCTGTACGTAGGTGATGAAACATTTGACGTCTGCCTCGGCGTGCGTTTGTTTGCTTAGCCCTCGGTTGATTTCCTTGATCACCCGCCGCATAATCTCCTCGATCTGTTTGTCTGTGAGGATGAGCTCCTTGCATTGATCACGGATCTGCAAACGAACAAAAGGGTTCTTCTTTTAGTGGAGATCCAACACACAGTATCCTGCTCATCCATTTCCGATCAAAGTGTATAGCCCCTGCACTACACATCACTACATCGACACAACACCGAGAGAGAGAGAGAACAAACTAGTACATGCACTGAACTAGCACCACCGATTCCGATAGACGTCGTTCTGGAGGAGGACGAGGATCGCTTCACCCGAAAGACTCCACACAGATTTGCGATCGTTTGGCGCACCTTTTCTCTATTGCAATCCATCGTGAACGTGAACGCCGGGAACGTCGAGGCTTGCTGGAAATTTGCGCGATCTGCCCAACGTAAAGTGCGGAACTGCGGTGCGACCGGTACACAGTGAGCCACTGTACTGATAATGTGGTTCGTCGGCGGCTAGGGCTTCGACGATAGTGAGCGCTAAGTGCCGACACAGTTCCCGTGTCTCATCGAGCAAGGAAGGTGCATCAATGCGGGGCGGTATGAGCCGCAGCAAGGCAGTAAATGATAATCTTGCCGATTAGTTTGCGTGAAGACGAGTGCGCACGCGTTCCCTCGCAAGGAACGCGATAGATCCCATCAATGAATGCACACTATCGGTCGGGTTTAGGTGAAACCGAAGCCACCGAAGCCACCGTTGGGCGGGGACTTTTCCACGACCTTTCGACACAAGGGGACGCGAGAACAGGGTGATGGCATCTTCTGCCAGCGCCCGAGTATCAATATTTACAGACCCCTGATTAGGTGATAGCGTGCTTCTGGAGGGAACAGTTGGGGCTTGGGCTTCAATGACCTGCAAGGCGTCGATCAAGTGGGAGAAACCATCGAAATGTATTCTACTACGACCCTACAGATCAATTTTTCATCTCAATTTCACAGAAGATCAATACAGTTTGGGAAGATCTTTCCAGTTCCCCGTATGCCATACTCCTATAATGGATACTCTCCACGTCTATTGGGGTGCAAAAGTTAAGACGCAGTATCCGACCACAGGGGTGGGAAAATTGTAGGGCTATGCACAGCCCTCGGATGTTGTTGTTTAGACTCCAACGCAGATGATGATGGTGCCGAGTACGGTGTGGGTTAGTGGGTTGTTTACAGTACGTCGCCACCAATGCTCGCATCCTGACGCCTTCACCGTACGCGCTAATAGGTAGAATCAGTGTTGCCACAAACCACACATCGATAGTGGTTTCGCAAACAACCGACCTGACAACTCACGTGGGCCCGTCCAGCACGATGGCTCGCTGTGACACGGGCGATAGACATCAAGTGGGAAAGCCTGCCCATAAATACACACCGCGCGCGTTATTTTTTCACACGATTGCGGTGCCGGCCGCGGTAAAGTGCGCCGCACGTCACCCGTGTTCTAGCGCAGCGAAATGGGATTTATGGCGATTAGTGCGTGGAAAAACTAACCTGCATTACCAACCAAGTGCACTCCGGATGCAAGGGAAGTGTGCACCGGTTTACAATTGTTTGCTGGGAGGACTTGGACTTGGAATGGGGTGCACCACAGCAGAAGCAGCCGAGTTTCCACCACTGTAATCCAAAACCTCGGCCCAGTGAGCAGCAGCTATCGCCCCAATGTCATCAGGCTGCTACTGTCCCGTGTTTAAAAGCGTGCGACAATTAAACTGCTGACCCCCGGAGGGTTGATTCCAAAGAAGATAGGGGTTTGTTTTTGCTTGCTCCATCTGTTTACTGAATGAGGCAATAAGGAAGTTGATGCAGATTGTTGTATTATATAATGGCCAGACTCTGGCCATTTCGATTATGTACGCATTCAGACAGAGATGAGATGATTTTTTTTTTGCTGCGACTTTTGGGGCATTCAAGTTCTAAAGATGCTAGTGAGTGAATCGAATGCATAGAATTCGCGAACCCTTGAATTTGCGTACAAGTTAGTTATTATGTCATAAGCACATTATAACAATGTTTCTCACTCATCAACTGTCACTGCAAACCGCTCTACACCGTACAGCAGTGATCCGTTGTTGTGGTTTGCCTTTGTTGGTTTCGTTTTGCGTTACCACTGGCTATAATTAGAAATCAATTACAAGTGCGACTCCTCATCGACGATTTCTCTCATTTCGGCGCGCCATTTCTGTCCACCATCCTCTTCGATCGTTCACCCACTCAAAACCCCGTTTCGTGCCTGCCGGTCGAAAAGGGATGACCTGCAGGGAAGCCAACCCGATGCAATCCGAGGCGAAACCTCATCGATGATATCTCCGTTCGATTTTAACTGATTTGTTTGTCCAAATCCCACCGTATTTCACAGCATCCAGACTGAGCACACGACATACACATCGGGAGGAAAACTTGCTCGGAAAAACTTCTACGCAGTTCGCAGGATTTCCTTCGTCGAATACCACGTTCCTACAGAAGGCCTCCCTCCCCTCTCGCTCTCTGTGGGAATGGATCGACGGACGGAAATAAATAACAAAATGCGCACACAGCAGCATCACTGCACAATGTGTGAGTGAGAGGATAGGATGGAAACCATTTAGAGAGACAACAACAACAACAACAGGGAAAAAAATACAGAGAGACAAGCGATAGGAGAAGGAAGAGAAAGTTCGATGATTGTCTACGTGTCTACAAACACTGTGTGTCACACACCATGCGCCTCCATGTACGTCAATCCCGTTCGGCGGCAGTACATTGCTGACGTACGACACGAGCTGAGCGCTGTTCAGGTTGATTTTTTTGTAACTCAAAATAATACACCGATAACCCCTTACTGTAAGTGGACAGAGGATCAATTTGAGTTCTTATGCTTCTGCTGCTTGACTGTCTGTTTGTAGGCTTAATATACTTATCGTATACTCGCAAAATTCGTAAAATACAATCGTGCCTTATAAAACGTGCAGGAACAACCATCTTTTTCTGATTTGTCCGAATGGCCCTCACGAGCAGTCTTTTCGCGGTCACCGGCTCAATCGTTCACACTGCTGCTTTTCACTTCACCGGCCAAGGTTAGCAAAGGTCACCAAATTCGGAATGGCATTAAGCAAGACACGAAGCGGCACGCTTGCCAATCCCGCTCCCCACAACGACTCGTATATCAATTTCATTTTAAATGCGGGCCCCACGAAAAACACTCGAAAATCGAACGACCCAACGGATGCACGGCTGACGGCTGCAAACAATCATTCCCTGATGTGTGCCCCGATTACTATGTACTTAGATGGGGATAGATTACCTTGGTGAAGTTATCTTTGATGACACCCATACTTCGTTCGGCACAAGAGCACTCTGTCGCTTGACGGTAGCGCTAAACCTCCACCAGGTTTAGGAGTGGGACCCTATTTTTGGCGTCTCGTGTCTCGTGCGCTCAACAAACCAAGCGATTGGGTGTATGTCCGCAAGATCGTTGTGTGAGGCTGTGTTTAGATCAATGAATCGCTCTACGCGAACGCACACTGCAGCACTACTACACCCGGTATCACTTGTCACACCGGATATGCAGGAATAATTTTTCACAAGAACGCTTTCTATATTAAAACAAAAACACTTTCGTATTAAAAGGCACAATACGGTGAACAGCAAACAATCTTGCAACGAAAAGCTGTGGCTCCTTTTCGAGCAACACTAACTGTCAAAGCACAAGAGAGCGAACCTACTACGATCTGAGGTGGAACGACGTTTCGCCAACACAAACTGTCATGCACCCGGACACGCGAGCACTGAAGTTGGTGTGTGTGTGTGTGCTTTTTATGTCCAAGGTAGTTGGGGCGCTACACTCTGTCAGTAGATCATAGCGACTGCCACCGTTATTTTGTAAACGTTTCTACATCTTTTTTCTTCTCGCTCCCGCTCTCTCGCAGACAGTGCGGGGTCTGTTGTCGACGATCGCGGCGCGAAAAATTGGTTCGCAGCTACCGATCACGCCGCAATAATTTACGCGTGACGACAATCACACGCGCACCTATAGTCCAACACACATACAATTAGCTATGGTGAACAGGTTGAGAAGGGGTGTGCGCGCACATCGCCAAGATCGGGACCGGAGATCAGTAACCAAGGAGGGATGAAGCATAGGGGTGGAATGTTTATTTTCGTTCTCACAAAACAAAAAAATACATGATCGACGACTGCTGACGAGTAGAAGGGATCGGGAAAAGGGGGTGGGGGGAAGGAGGACGAGGGAAAGGGTGAGTGATAATGGCAGCTTCTGTACTGTCCCTTCACCATCCAACCAAGCGTGTGCTTTCACGTGCTTCCTCCTTTCCTAGGGAGCCCCGAATCGCGAATCGTCCATGCTGTCAAGTGTGTTTACACAACTTCGCTAAACTTTGCGAACTGTTTCAACAATTCAGTCTTGGAACGTTGGAGAACGCCTAGAACCGGAACTAATACATTGAGTCGGACAGAAACCAATGATTAATGATGATTGTTCTAATTTTTTTTTGCTACTCAAAAACACCTGGATACAGGTCCGGAATTAACCGGTACAATATACTGAAAATAAATTCCAAGCGGCAATGACTTTGACCAGAAGTTATTCATCACATTCTAGCAATTTGTGTGGCTACCGCAGCAGCAGGAGAAGGAGGACCAGAGAGCATCATGAGAGCTACAGAAGACTGGCAATGGCCAAACCAAAAATAACCGGCACATGATCACCGCCCGCGCCGTGTGTCGTCGTGTCTAAACGGTTGGGGGATGTTTTGATGTTGCTTTTTGTTTTGCACCCTGTTCACTGTTTTTTTCTCCTCGGAGGGAGGTTGTGTCACTTTGGGGAATCACAACGTAATCCGCAAAAGACGCACACACAACCGATAACCGGCTTCTCAGCCGTTTTACACGTACAGCACGCAAATTAGCACGCTCAAGTGCTTGTGGGGCAGTTTATTGTTTTACTGAAGTTATTTTTATGCAGTTCGGGAAGAACGCTTTCGAAGGGAATGTTTTCGGCGAGGAATCCCCATAAAAGACAAAGATCACCTTTCGGATAGAGATCAGTCATTTAAAAAAAAAAAACGTTCTACATTGTCGGGCACAGGAATGCTGTACACTTGGATATTAGGGCTAATTGTTTCTTCGCGGAAAGCTGACTTTGAACAAACGATCGCTCACATCACCACCACCAATGGAGATCACTATGCGAGATTGATTCATCCGCTAGAGCACCTCGTTTGACAACCAAACCGTTCGCGTTCGCGGCGTGGCCAAATCGTCCGGGTGGCGTTACGACACTGACTGAAAGGATGTCGATCGTGTTCGTCGGCGGCACCGTTTGACGCTGTACATTTTCCGATGCGACGAGAAAAATGTTCGTGTGGACGCATACGCACACAAAAACACACACGCCCCAAATCGAAATGTCCCATGCAAGCCCCGATTGCTGAATTCTCTTCGGCACAGGGCGTTATCTCTTTTTGTTAATTTTTTTTTTATTATTTTTTGTGTTTTAATTTTTTTGTAATTGTTGTCAAAGTTTTTTTTTTTACAATTTTATTACTTAATCAAAGCTTCTCATTTATTGACTAAGCAATTAAATATTTTTTAAATAAAATTGCCATTACAACACATGCACCCTAGCTGATTTTCCATCTCCCTTTTGTATTGGTGCACTCTTTCAACAGCATATTACATCCAACATACAGTGGTTCGAATTGTAACTAACGAAGTGACGTCGACGCGACCGACAATTGAATGGCTTTCAGTCCCCCCCCCCCCTTCACTGTGTGCTTGTGTATGCGTTTAAGATTAAGATGACCGTGCACAAGGGTACGCTAGCAGTCTTCCACAGCGCGGTGACATAGCTAGCGAGCATATAAACCAGCACACTCACACACACACACGCTGGTCCGAACCGTCGCGCAATAATCGGTCGATAAATCTCTTCAAAGGTTTCCACAGAGGCATGCATTCCTTCCAGTGATGGTTTTCGTCCCACGCAACTAGCGGTATCACCTCTTTAGCAGAAGGCGCCATAACCTGCCCCGAGGTGGCTTTACCACATTCCACAACCGAAACAGGGAAACCGGCTTCGAGGCGGGGCCTTTTCCACCGTGCGACCACTCGCAGAAAGCATCAAATACATCCCGTGAACTAATAATAGTTGGAGGTATTGATTTGTGGTTGAGTGAAGTATAGTATTGAAATCCTATCCAGCTTTTCTCTAGGACTTTATAAATTGTCGACGATAACCAGGGGTTTATAGGAACCAGAGCTGCGATCTTTGTATAGTAATTATTTCAAAATAATCGTTCTTAAGCGATGTGTAAAGCATTCACCTTATACTAGCTTAAACATAATAGTCAACAAACACAGAAAAATCTCTGTCTGTCCCCACAGCATCAGCATACGCCGGGCAAGACCACCACCAGCAACTGCAACGGCCCATACCAGACGGCAAAAGATAAATTGAAAACCGGCCTCCGCGTTCGCACAGCAAACATGGGACGAGCCCCCGAAACGGAACGGCCCATTTGGCCCTTGATTGGCTACCGAAGTGACGGTAGAAGGGGCAGATAGGTCTCCCGTAGGTAGGGACCGACCATCGGTCATTTGCTTTGCTGCGTTCCAACAACAGCATCTTCCAACGAACCCCCGAAGTCCACCGCACGCCGGTTTTCAAGTGCATCTCGCCTCTCTAGGCGATTAAGCTCAAGAGCAAAATCTTTTCGTGGTTGTTTCTGTTGCTTCCCACACAGTGTTGTTGTTGCCAAAGGAAGGAAACATTCGAATCGGATTAAAGTTAAAAATAGACGCAAGACGCAGCGCGCATGGCTCATCGGCCGACACTTCGGACGTGGATGCAAACGCACGGCAATGCACACTGTCGGGTCGAAACGCTAATGTGTTTTCAGAAGTTTACTTAACAGTACACACACAAAAATACAGAAACCGACCCACTATGGGAACACGATTCTGTTATTCGATTCCGTCACGAGAACGTCACGGGATGGGGCGACGACGACGACGACGACGACGCCGTACGTCAATGGATGAAAGCAAAAACATCTGTCATAAGCATCCGGCCAAGGGCCAGTGTGGATTAAGCACAGATAGCTGCGGGGTTTTATGTTTTGGCTTGCGTTCTGTTCGTTGTTCGGACGTAATTTCACTGGGTTAGAGTCCAATCGGAACGGATCAGGGTGTCGTCATTTGAAAAATAATCATCATTATTCTACGTGCCAGCAATCTAAGTTCGAGTTGAAGGGCCGGTTGCTAAATTGATTTGTTTTAAACATTCAACACTTTTTTCCAATTTCCACCAATTTCTGTTTTTAAGTCTACTGATTTCGCTAGTCCTCGACCTCAGTCCCTTGTTCGAGAGGTCTCTTGTCGCAATTGATTTCTTGCTCCGGAGCTTACTAAAAACGGCAAACAATTTCCATTCTTCAATTCTGACTAAGCGAATTAATGTGCTACAATTGTGATATAATCTGAGAACGATGTCATGCATGGGATTAGTTTTCTGAAACCTACTGATGTCTACTAGCTCCAGTGAAATCCCCCGTGGTCAAGGAATACCCAAAGTAGTCGCGCAACAATCAATCACAATTAAGAAGCGTCTGATCATCAAATCACGACCCACTTCGGCGGTCGCGTATAGTTCGTTGACCACATGACTCCAGTGGAAATCGCACCGGCACAGCAAAAGGAGATCAAACAACATTAGAACAATGTGAAGAGCACGTTGCAATAACGCCGATGATCAATTAGCGAAGCGGGTCATAATTGCACCTCCAGTGCCGATTCCACCGATCATCAAACGATCGCAAATTACGCCTCGCAGATCAACAACGATCATGAATCACCATGATGTTTGTGGATTACTTGGGTGAACAGGATCGATGCGATTTCGCTCAACTTTCAAAAAAAAAGTAAAAGCTTCACCATCACTTCCTACCTAAAGCCTTATTAATCATCAAGAGGGAGCCCTTCCGGCACTAATATCCCGTCTGGCGATACCAGCATACAATCGGCAATGAGGAATGCACCTTCGAGAGTGAGTAAGCAAAAACCACACACACGCAAGACGCGCAATAGATGTTGTCATCGTAAATGCACAACAAGTATCCAATCTCCATGACATTGAAATGAATGAACATAAAACTGGCCCGACTATCTCCTTCCTCGCCGCCGCAGGGTGGGCGGGGGGGGGGGGTCAGGTCCGCAACCGAACGAGCCCTTCGAATTTGCCAGTTGGCTGCGTGCTAAACGTCACATACACCAGCATTCACACGGCCCCCACTCCCCGCCAGTATTACTCAGCGGCGTTACTGACGTGCTCGCACCAATCAACTGTGTCAGCACACACAGCGTTAAGAAAGAACGAAGAAGAAAAAAATTGCACAACAAACAGCAAAAAAAAAACCAAACTCCGTCCACGTTTTAAAAATCGCAACGAACGACAACAAACGGTGCTAATGTTTGGAGCTCCTGGTCCGCGTGAACTTTGGAGCTCCCACCCGGTCGATTCGATGTATCGGAAAAGCAGCAGCAACAACAACTCACGCGGGCTTTTGGTCACGGTTTTGCGATGGCCGTTAGCAAGTCATCGTTTCGTATGGCATTGTAGATTTAGTAGGAGGAAAGGAATGATTGGAAAGAAGCCGCTCAATCCATCAATCGGTATTGACGAAGGGGGTGGGTTTCTCATTTGCTCACGTGTTAGTTAGTCATTTTTGCACGGAGGCATTCCATCTAGGCCAATCATCAGTGACCTAGTTTTCTGCCGGAGATTTAGTGTCCATATTCAACGCTCTTGGGGGAGTCCGGTAGCCGTGGCGACAGCGGCGCCGGTCTTCACATGGCAGGACCAGAGTTCAAATCCCATGCAGACCGGCTCCCCCGTACGCAGGGCTGACTACTTTGATACGGGTAAAATTAAGTCACAGAAAGCCAGAAAGGGCAGGCCGAGACCTCTCGAGGTTGTGTTAGTGCCAAGGAAGTAGAAGATTCAACGCTCTGGATCCGGTAGCAGCAGCGGCACTTCACACGACAGGGCTGGATATCGAATCCCATTCGGATACTCGTCTCCTCGTTGGACTTACAAGAGTCCCCAGAAGCCTCTGTGGCAGTAAATTACTCTTTTGCTTGTTCCAATCAAACCCAAAATTATCGGTAATGATTTCAATCAATCAATTCATTAATTGCGCAATATTTAACAAGTTTTAATATTGTATGCTGGGATAATTATAAGGATCGTTTGCTTTAAAAACGGTTGCATTTGCTGCACGACATTCGCAGTGTTCAGAGGTTACCGGTGCACTCCCTGTCCGTCACTGGCCAACCAAGCCACAAACCCAATAAATCTAATCGCGTTACTGATTAAGCTAATCACACAATAATGTGATAACATTAACCATTGTTCAATTATACCACGCACCATAAAGTCGCGGCACGGCATATCCTACCACCTCTACTGCTGCTATTCGATTCAGCTCAACAATCTCCGGTACAGTTTGCGGTTCATACCAAGGACACCCGGTTTGTAGCAGACGCGGAATTGGTCCACCGTCTCCACCTGACTGACTGACTGACCGATACCACCGGCGATAAACCTGAACCACTGAAGGGTTTTCCGTTCACCTCCGTCGCCGGACGATAGTTCCGTCATGTTTGCAGAACCAACTATCAACAGCGCGGTCTACACTTCCGCCCTCCCGCAGGTTGCGGGTGAGGTTCGTTCGTGCGAAGGGATGTAGCGAATCGGAACGACCTTCCGCACGGCGATCGCCGGAGGCGTTCTCGAAGCCGATGATCATGGCGCGGGTCAGTGCACTACGGACAGGTTTGTTTTAAATGAGAATTAAAAAAAAGTGATACGATTCAAACATTAATCCGGTCCCGATCGAAGGTAACTTTTCATCAAACCCCTCACGACCCTACCCCAACTCTGTTTCGCGGGGAAGATCTCTTTCGTCGCAGAGATCTCTCTCTCAATCTCGTGTCTTAAGATCTCACGGGTGGAGGTGTATCGTGCCAGGCACGCTATTAATTTATTAGGCAACAAACCAATCCCAATCTCCACGCGAGCACCGCGAACCGACCGAAAATCTCAACAGGCGCAACCCCAAACGTGTGAACCGGTTTCGGGCGGATCGGTACGAAAAATCTCGAGCTAAATTAGTGTACAATGAGAATAGCAACAACAAAAAAATCCCCCCGAGCGCACATAAGATTGTCGGACCGTGCGGGCAGTCCGATAAGCGAAGGTCAAACCGCCGTGTCTTGTTATGAATTTCGGTTTGGTGTTTTATTTGTATTCCTCCTCTCTCGCACAGCGTTTCGCAGGCGTACCACGGCGCCCGTAACGAAAGTGAAACGCAAAAATGATCGAGCCGTTCCAGATGACCGGTGCCATTTTGCCGATTACTGGTTTGACTAGCTCTTTTGATATAGCTTATCATCGGGTATATTAATAAGCAGAAAGTAAATCATGCTAACCACTTCTTACTGAACCCTGCAGGCCGTGGTGTAGCGCCGAGCTATATGAACAGTTTAGATTGGCTAGGATTTACAATAGGTTGGTCATGTCATGAGAATGCCACCAGACGACCCATCCCGTCTTAAAGGGTTGTCCACAAGGACATCGAAGGCCCAAATTGGAACTGTGGAATACAAGGATAACGGTATTATTGACAACGCCGCATATCAAGTTTCTTTTACTCATGTACAAAATGTCTTTTAAACATAATAAAAACAACCCTTACGAAGTCATATAACTATTGTCTTAAGGTAGAAAAAAAGCGTAAATTGATATGTTCCGCTATTAGACCGATCTGGACAACCCTGTCTTAATAATTCCAACGGAGTGTGCCAAGCAACCGTATTCCACGATGATGCAACTCTGCTCAACGTATTACACTGCTTCTAGTGAATCATGAATGGATATCGGAAGGCATGCGTACTACCATCCTGCCACCATTAAAATGCCTGACCGATTCACACAGCTCGTTTCGTTTACTGGACCAACCATTGTTGCACTACCCCGAACACCCGAAAAAGGATCAATAATATTCTTCCCTAGCTAACGGCAGTGTATTTGCATGATTAACGCACTAGCACCAGCTTCGTCTGCCGAAGATGGTGCAACAAAAACGTGGAATATTTGGGTGCTTTCTGCCCTGCTGATGTAATCAATGGATCTCGGGTGGGAAAGCAACTCTTCTAACCACACCAGACAAATAAGGCCGCCAACCCGACTAGAGGGTGGCGCCGAAACAGCAACAAAAAATGCTTCACACAGAGACAAACACACAGCCCACAGGAGCAGCTTACATTCGTCAGCCTGTTTCAAGGTGTCCTTCAGTGAAACCCACCAAGGTCAGTGACGTCTCACCGTCACCGGGTAGCCGTGCTCGTTTGCCCCGCTCGGTTCCTAAGGACTCGCGGGAAAATCCGACCTGCTGGAGCCGAAGTACAGGAGAGGACACGACTTTCGGGGCTGTGTGTTATCTAATCCTGTCTCGTGTGCTTGTCGTGACTGTGTTCGTATATTGTGCCTCGTGTTCTTGACACCTACGCACAGGTTTGTTTTTCGGGTTTGAACCAGCTCCTTCCTAAAATGATGCCAAGGGTGTCTAAGAGATTCAAAGCAAGGTGTTATGCCCTCCAAGAAATATTCCCTCATAGAAAGTAATAGTTTGAAAAGGCACACTTACTTCCTTACTGACACGATCCACGTTCAATCCCATGAATGGTTTCACCAAATCCATGCTGGCCAGATTTTTGACGGCTACGCGGCTCTACGGACGGCGACGACGACCGATAATGATAATGATGGGGTTAGGGTATGCTGCGTTGTGTCCTATCGCGTACTTCCGCGTCCCGTAAGCCAACCGTCGTCGTCGTAATCGTCGTCGTTTTGAAGGGATTTCTTTCTTGCCTTTAACGCTACTACAGAACCGTTTGTGATAAGTGATGGTGATGACGATTCTGCCACTGGCACTCTCAAGCAGGCGGGAAACTTTTTTGGACACTTTGGACTTTAAAACACTTTAATGGTACACACGCACACACACACGGGGGCACGCGTTCACAGGGACTTAACTTATATACCTGGAAGAAGGGTAATATAGTAGGACACTTGTTTTAGAGCCAAAAAAAACTTCTTCATTGTCACTACAACCTCAGGAGGCTTCGATCTGTCATTTCTGGCTTCCTTTACTAAAATTACCCGTAGCTAGAGAGTCCTACGTTCAAATGAGCAGTTCGGATGGGATTTGATGTAAGGTCCTTCGTGTTTGAATACTTCTTTCGATAGCAAAAAAAAAAACTCTAGCTTGCGGTTACTCCATTCTCGCTCGTGCAAATCCAACTACGGCCCGTAAAACACAAACACTTCGCGGGCATGCAAATTAGAGCAATTGAAACGGGGCTGGTCCAGGAGACGGGCACGGAGACGGAGACATTGCACGGAACCTCTCTCACACAGTGAAAAGAACAAAAATTAGAAGGGTCGAGGTGAGAAGGGTCGCCATGCAACTTTGCCTTGCCACTGGAGCGATAGCAAGACGTCACTGGTGTTCGTTGCGTGGCACACCAACCCCGGTGGCAGACCGCTCAATTACCGCTGCCAGCAAACCTAACACAATGCAACGCCAGGCCAAGCCAAGTGGATAGGCTGATCCATTCTGATCCTAAAATTTGCAATCCCGCGTGACGTGTAGGGCAAACGATCGTAGCAGACATTGCTAGCCATAGAGGTCGAAAGTGTAGCGCATTTCACAACACTTTCCCGATTGGCCCGAAAAACAAAAAACAAAAACACGTTTCGTAATGAACATTAGCGCACTCGATTTCTGCAGCTTCGCTTTGTGACACCTGTCATCATCGAACACTTTTCAACCAAAAACCCCCCGGCCAAGGAGGATGCACGCCGATGTGACAGCGATATGTGAAAAAACAGAGGGGCTTCACAACATCGTGTCACGGAAGTTGAAGTTTACCTTCGCACTGTACACACATACACACGTCCACGCACGTGGGCACACAAGCACTCGCACACGTTGCACGGAATCTGGAGGGCACGAAAAATGATTCGGAAGAAAAAATCACCAACGCAACCGGGGAGCTGGCGTGTCTGTCACCGCGATCCGCAAAGGTATATTACCGGTGTGTCAAAAACAACTTTCCGTGGCGCGCACAAACGGGCGAATATATGTTGTATGGAAAACTGTGTGTCCAGCACACTCTACGGAAGGTCACCTTGGGCCGGGCCGGGGTTGCTTGCTCGCTCGCGTTCGAACCTGCTCGGTGCGAAAGGGATGGCCAGTGTTGGTACGACTGTGTGTGAGTGTGTGGTGGTGTTCCAAACGCGCGCTGTTCCAGTCAGCAGCGTGCTTCCAGTCTTGATTACCACCCCGCCTATGGCCGTACGGTGTGTGTGTAGTACACGCAGCCGTGCAGATGTGGTGGTATTGTGATAGAGAGACATGAAAACAACAAAAAAAACATATGTGCGTATCTCTAGCATATGACCGCGGGTATCCACACGACGGTGGGCCATAAACCGCTCTTACATTTCCCAAGCAACGCAGTCGAGAGAGATTTTACCGATTGCTTTGGCTTTCCAACAGTTTCACAAGCAGTTACTAAAGAGCATTAAAAGCACGTTTTCTGTTCCTTCATTCGGTTTCAATTTTCCTACCGGTCGGCCACTATTATGAAAAAAGTGATTGCCTGTAACTTTTTTTAGATCGTTTATTTATAAAGCCTTTGGGTCTCAGAGACCTCCATACGACTACCATTACTGCTTCTTCCTTTTACTTGATTTTACTCGTAGCCGGTCAGTCCTGCGTATGGAAGAAGGTCCCGACCGGAATCGATTCTCGATCCTGCCGTGTGAAGACTAGCGTCACTTTTGCCTCGACCACCCTTTTCTCTCTCTCTCTCTTCGGTTCGTTATAGAAGTATTGCTCTTTCTCAATATAAAGCCGTCCCGCGGAAAGGTTCAGTCCTCTCTTACTGAATGTAAACAAGAGCGAAAGCCAAACTCCTAATTTTTGCTCCAAAACGATCCAAAATTTGTTGCTTGGGAAGTGCATCCACAGCACACAGTTTCCGTGGTGCGTATGAATGAACGACGGGGAAAGTATGAGTGCAGCCTGATAAACACGTAAGCACGCAACCCACACGCACACAGAAACACACGATACACAATTTCTCAACTTTTCCGCTAAACTACCACCACGCGGAGAGAAGATATGGCGCTCGCAAGGTCTTTTTTCAGTCTTCTATTAGTTTCCACAACACTTGCACTACACCACACAGCGCGTAAAGGGCGTAAACTGCATTAACCTTTCGGTGGAGCTGTCTCAGCGGCTACGTTGTTTGGTACTGTGCATACCGCGTGAAATTTACTAGACTAGCTGTCAAAACACAACCCCGTACGCCCAAGGGGAAATTTTAGAGGATAAATATCTCCCTCTCTTTCTATTTATACACCTCTTTCGCTCGCACTCATGGATGATTTGTCACACACTCGAGTTTGGTTTATGATGAACAAAATGTTTACATTTTGCTCTCCTTTTATTGTTATACCCATCTCGCTTACGCCTATAGATTCACCTTGTTTTGGTGAATATGTGTATGGGCATGTGTGCACTCGTACAGGGTTTGTCTCGTTACTTTACGATATGAACGGCATATATTATACCGTCATTATTGTTTTTACATTTCGTTTGAGTATTTTCATTCAATCCCGAAGTGTTTTTAGTTCTTCAATTTCTTCCACATGGTTTGCGACATGATTTTATTGTCAAGACGGTAGGTATTGTCGAAAAAATGTATATAACAAATTGAAACACTTTGTACAAAATATGCCGTTCGCATCGCAAAGTGAATAGACGAGCCCTGTATCGTTGATCGCTGATTTTTGGTCTGGCTGCACATGGAGAAGGGGTAAGAGTTCATGCGTGATGCGATTAGAAGAGGGGAGAGGTTGACGAAGCCAATCGGCTTCGTTCTATTCACTGTGTGATTGTTGATCCAAATTTGTTCTCCGCCAATAAATGTTGCGGAAAATTTTATTAGGTTTCAAGTCGTGCGATTTGTTTTGAGCAATTTGTGCAGGCAATGATTTCGTCAATAAAACAGGATGCGGATCTTTCGATCGTCATAGGGATCGGCTCAGGATATGCCTTCAAATACCGTTACTACATTAACATTCACAACGACCATGTTCCGGACAAAAATGGGGTCGACACTGGAGCATTTCTTTGCCTGGTTCAGCTGCGCAATATGTACGTGATGCATTTTGCTTGTTCATGTTTTTATTAGTAAGTAAAAGCCGTAATTCTATAACCTATATAGTACCCTTTTCTGTATTAACATGTAAAGTAACCATTTTATATTTACATCTTGTATTTCTAGCAGCTAACACTATCGCACTGAGCGGCCAGGATGGGCCTCCGGCTCGAAGGGAACAATCGACACCAACAGGAGATCGACTACACTGTGTGAACCATCCTGCCCAGTGCAACCAGGCAACACAACATTTCTCTTCAGCAACAGCACCATCATAATCCGTGCTAGAAGCAACTCCAACTTGTTGTCGGGAGACTAAAAGATGCAAAATTGATCTTAAATAAAAGCAAACCAATTTGTGTAGAATGATGATTGATCAAACTTACTGTTAATGGAAGGCACTTTATACACAGAAGCACGGTAGGAAGAACTGAACGGAAAAAGAATAGCCGATGCTGATTGCTGGCAAGCCGCCGGTAACGTAATGACCAATTTGGAACCCGTGATCGAGCAGAGTCAGTGTTCAAGGTCAAGCACGATCCCGGCATACGATATGCATTCTCCAATACCCATGGCCAGGTTCTCCTACGAGGTACAGCGTGGGCTCACCCGCTAACTGTAAATGCACAATCCGTTGATATCCTTATCACCGCATAGTTGTCGTGAACCCTTTCCCGCTCCGTCTTCCGTGCCAACACCTCCCAACGTTCACCATGACGCTGCAGAACTAAAAGGCAAAAAAAAAACTATAAACCAGATATCTGGGATAAAAGCATATAATTATATTTACCTGATAAGATGCACTCATCGACTTTGTAGAGCAAACAGATTTTTGAATCTGAAAAATAAGAAAATTTCAACCATTACAAGCCATTCCAGCGTCTAGTACAACTGTAGCACTGCTTCTTTTTTTCTTCTTAACCACACTATGATCTGCTACGCGCAAGCGTACCACGCTCCAATTTATATTACGTGTATTTCATTCCTGCTCTGAGCAAGTCTGGTGGTTCAGTCTTCAGGCTGAGGTATACATGCACACGGCATTCTGTTTCTAATCTTACTCTTACTCACCCGTTTCAGCACACCGAAAAAGTTTCACACGGCACAGATCACAGCTGATAAACAACACACTCGACGCCCACCCCCTCCAACCTTGCAGCGAAAGTTCCGTTGTTACACACAAACATACCACCACACAACGCGAAGAGTCTACGGACATGAAGAGAAGCAAAGCAAAATCAGGAGAGAAAAGAGCAAATACAAGAATAGAGGAACTCCCGAACACACATGACGAGACACGACAAGACAACAATACATTGACAAAAACTTATCCTCGAATATTTGTTTACATTATGCATGGCTATCCTCGAAAATTTTATCGAAACATAGATTTTTCGAGGATAGTGAATTTTTGTTTATTTACATTCGATGAACATGGTTCCGGTTCATTTTATGACAGGGTTCATTCAAAATGTAAACAAACAGAATCAAAACAAAAACAAATTATCCTCGAAATAATTTGGAATCTCGTAAATCTTTTCGAGGATATTTCGTTAACCAATGTATTTACCAAAACATTTACGAAAACAGGGGGAACAGACAACTTGGGCGGCGCAAAACGTCTGACGTCTGATTACGTCAAAACACACCACGACGAATCGAACGCAACCGTCCGCGAAAGTGGAAGTGCTTTCTGGAGTCAATCAAACACCCCCTGCTGTTGTTCCTTCATCCTCCCCCCCTGCATTTCCACGGTCCGCTTGCATGGACCGAGGAATTTTTTGATACACCCAATCACACGCACACATGGGCGATGGAGACGGCGCGCAGTCGCAGCAAGTGACACACCTCCAAAGTCGCGTGACGTCACAACCATTGGGTGGGGAAGTTGAACGAAAGAGAAGAGTAAGAAGGAGAAGAAAACTGCATTCTCTGCCTGTTTTGCCCTTCGTCTACTCAGGGTGCGAAGTGCACTTTTAGTTTCATCCTAGTGAGCAAAGCCTGGCAAGAAGGCACACAAAATCCATTGCAAAATTGCGTCACTCCGTTGTGCAAATGCCCATTCGGTGTTGCACCATGCATTGCGAAAGTTTTGCAGTATAACGATCATATAATTTAATAGAACTAAACCATCTTTAGCAACACGCAATAAGTCCTGCAAACCCGCAAAGGACCAACACGGTTTATAAGGGCAATGTTGTGCAATTATTTCGCATGATAACCGTAAAACCAGAGTCGCCCTAAAGGAAGAAATCCCCCCGTATTTTATTCGCCACCGCCAATCGATGACAATGCCGACAATAATAACATACACACCACTTCACGTTATCGAGAAACCTTGTAAAACCCGCGATAATTGGTGCGCACCTCCGGTAATCGTTTTATTTATACACATCCGGGAATCGATTGGAATTGCTTTCGATAAAGTGGATCGAGGAAGTGTGCTTGGTCCTGCCAAGAAGGATGGGCGGCCTGTCTTCAAACAACATAAATTGGTGATCATATTTCCTTAAGTATTATTGCACATCATCATCATCATCAAACAGCATTAGACATGATGGTGAGGACTTATAAAATGGCCTCCCATAGGATGATAAGATTTATTTGCCGCATTTGCAGAAAAATGGCATCCGAGCGCAACTGCAAACCTGATCTGCAATCTCAATAGGTTTTGTGAAAAAATTGTCCGATTTGTATTCCATCCCTTTTTTTGTGGTGGCCTACCACCAATCTCCCCAACAGACCTCGTTCTTTATTGGCACCTGTCACTCATTGGCGATACACGATTTACGCCGATAGACGGTCCCCGATAACTATCACCCCTTTCTCTCGCTTATCAAAGGGACTGCGGGCTGGTCTGATATACGGCGCCGGTTCACTCGCAGGTGTGCGCACCTTTACACCCGCACTAAATGACGTGTTTCGCGTACCGCATCGGACACTTATCGGTGATTCGATAAACAATCATTAGGACCCTATAATGTCCCCCCTCCCACAGGAGAGACCGGGGTTGATGTTGGAAATAATTGTGTGCAATCAGTTAATGCCACACCCACCGAGACGAGATCCAGCCATCGATCGTCGAATTGATCCCCGCTCGAAACACTTACCTCCTCGAGAACTTCCATCTCCGACATGCTGGATGGCCTTCAACGACTTGTTGGTGGATCTTTGGTGTGGTCTGTCTGCTGCTGCTGCTGCTGCTGCTACGGAATCTCGATCTTCTTCGGTGGAAAAAGCAACCAACCGATCGCTGTAAAGCGTCGTCCCTTGGGTAGGGCTTGCTGTTGGCTTGGCAATTATGTAAACCTTCACTTTGTACCACACCACCCGTTCACGCGAATCCACCAAAACACACACACACACACTTCACCGACGAAACAGGCGTAGGTGGCCCTTGACTATTTTTACACACGATCGCTTTACTTCCCCGCTGGCGGCGATCGGCTCTCACCACACCTCCACCTCGGCTATGCTCGTTTTCCGAAGCCCTTCAACACCATCGACCGAATTTTCAAAAATGGCCTCCACACTTTCCACTCGACACGGGGGCCGGGAGCTCTTGCACCACACGAAAATGTTGCTGTTGCACACAGCCCAGGGCACGCGGTTACAGTGTTGCCGAGATCGGTGGATCGTGCCGGTTGACGAGTGATGGCTTCCCGTGTGTGCAAGTGCAAGTGCAAGGTGCGGACAGTACGGGCCGTTGATTACATAAAAACCACTCTATCTTGCTGACATTGAAGCGAAGAGGACGGCGAGACGGTGAGCTTCCAGAATTCTTCCCCGTCCGGCAGAGGGACAGTGTTAACTAACGCCTGGAGAATCTTTTGCTCTTTCACAAATAACGTGGCTAACCCCTGCGTAACGAGCGAGGGGAGCAAAACTGATCACTCAAAGGAAGTAACCTGGTTATACAATCGATCGGTTTTTCCTTCTCCGTAAGCTGCACACAGACCGCGGTTGGCTACTTCTCACCGATCTCGCCGATTTCTTTAAGTTAAAGCGATAGGATCGTAAAGACTGTTGAAGAACTCCACGACACTTTTTGGTAAAATTTTCCGAGAATGAGAAACAAAAATGGCCACAAAATAACGCGCACAGACGACGACGTTAACGATATACTAAACGTTAGGCGAACCTGCACCACCACCGATCGTACCCCGTATGACGAACAGTCTCGACTGACAGATCGAATCGGATGCGCAAACTAATGGCCACACGGTCGTTAAAAAAAGACTCCTGCCTACTGCAGCAACCCTCACCGCAACCATTTTCCCGCGGCGCGTTTCGAAAACGATCGCGTTTGCTCCGAAGATCGTTCGCGGTCACACCAAAGGCACGACGACGACCGTCGCGGATTTGGTTGGGGGTTTTCGGCGACTTTTGGCGCGTGATGCTACGAAGGGCTGCTTGGGCCGGTTGAATCATCTCCACCTACTGGTGACTTCCAAACTCTTGTGAGCAGATAATATACTTCAAAAGTATGATGTTACGCACCAATAATTGATCCAAAAATTGCATCATTTTTAATGATGTAAAACCTTTTCTCCATTTCATTTGGGAGTCAATAGAGATGTCTAAAAATACACTCCAGTACCGCGATCATCGGCTACATTGGGTACAAAATCGAACACACTCCTATCGGTCCAGCGATCGCACGTGTCCCGGCACGGGCGGAAGCTGCTGATGCACGCCCGCCGGTGAACGCACATGCTTCACCACATTTTGCGCCGCACGCGTACCATCACTATCAATAATGATTATTATAATTGTACCAACAGAACAGTGATCCATTTGTCGTGCTCTAAACCCGTAGTACATTACGGCCACGGTACGCGTACAAGGGGTACGTACGCTGCTGCTCATCGATGGTGTCATCAAGATGCGCTGCAGCGCCTCGTTCGCATGACGGTGCCGATTGTTGGTGACCGTGGCTCGTGGATGTGCCGCACCGGCCGTGCACAACGCTCATCGACAGTGCAATTAGGTCTTATCAACGCTAATCATACGGTATTAAGGGCCGTTCATTTCCTCGCACGAGGTTGCATCCAGCTGCTAAGAACAGCCCGGAGTTTCTGTTTGTGTATCGGGATAGACGAGCCTGTTAACCTGACTTTTCCATTGGAAGGACAGAGATTGATTGTAAATTGCGCTACAAATTCTCGGTTGATACTCGAGGGAGATCGAAAACAATATATCTATCTATTTCTTTCGAGGATACGCGGTTGGACGGTTGTTTCGCGGATTAGTTTCTCCACCCGCCACGAGAGGGCGCACCTTGGACCTTCGTCTTTGTTCGGTGTGTAAAGAACCTTTCATTGACTCTCTCTGATCCTGCTGTTGGGTCATGCGCAAAGAGCGAATTTTAATGTAGCTTTTTTAAAAGGATTTGTTGTATCCTCCACAGATGTATCTGCATGTATAGATGAACTCCTATAAAGTCTGTCTTGTGTAGAGTTCGAATCCATACCCAGACGCGTTCGATTCCATCCGATTCGGCGACAAATACTACAAACATAACAATTTGACCAATAGCTCCCTTAGATCTTAGGAAGCTGGTGCCTACGATCCTTGATTAAAATTCTAGGCCTTTACATGCGAGAGGCTATGACCTTAAAATAGTCCGACTGGAAGCCAGAATATGATCTCGAGGTAGTACTGGAGATCGGCTACCTTGCTACGATCGTAACTGCCCATAAGTTAGCTAGTGTTCTACAGGCACTAGTGAAATAGGGCTTGCGCCAGGGAAATGGGCTTGCCTGTCTCCTTTTCAACCTGGCGCTAGATAGAGCCATCCGCGACTCGGAGGTGGAAACTTCGGGGACCATCTTCTATAAGTCAATCCAGATTCTGGCATACGCTGATGACTTAGTTATCATTGGTTTGAGGCTCTCCTATGTAGCAGAAGCTTATCAAAGGATCGAGCGTGCAGCACAGAACCTCGGGATGGAGATTAACGAGGCGAAAACCAAAATGATGGTGGCACCACCAGCGGTCCAGCTAACAAACACTGGTTTACGCAGGGGTGATGTACAGATAGGTGACCGCACCTTCGAAGTCGTCCAAAACTTCACCTATCTGGGATCAAAACTCAGCACCGAAAAGAACATTGATGTTAACTTACGCCCACGGGTGCTGGCTGCCAACCGGTCATACTACAGCCAGAGGAAACTTCTCCACTCTAAATACCTGTCGCGACGGACGAAGCTGGGATTGTATAGAACATTTATAGTCCCAGTACTCACATACGCCTCTGAGACATGGACTCTGTCCAAACATGACGACGCCCTCTTAGCCGCGTTCGAGAGGAAGATGCTCAGAAGGATTTTTTGGCCCCGTATGTGTGGAAGGACAATGGAGGAGCCGTTACAACGACGAGCTCTACGAGTTGTACGATGATCTCACTATCGTACAGCGCATTAGACTCGCCAGGCTCCGGTGGGCTGGTCACGTCATAAGAATGACACCGGACGACCCAGCCCGTAAAGTCCTTTTAGGCCGTCCCCACGGACAGAGTAGGCGTGGTAGGTCCAATTTGAGATGGAGTGATGGCGTTGATGCGTCCGCCAGAACGGTCGAGATAACGGATTGGCAGACGACGGCGCAAAACCGTGAGCGGTATCGAGAATTGTTGCAGCAGGCCAAGACCGCAAAGCGATTGTATCGCCTGATAAGTAAGTAAGTAAGTGAAATACTATACTGACGGAGGACTATCCCCGAGTTAGCTCTAGAAGAATAAGACCAAGATTCCAGGATTCTTGCCCAATCAGAGTGCTCGACCATAGTCCGGAAGAGTCGGATCTGACGGAGGTATTTTAAGGCCGTAAACCTTACAAGATGAAAACAGAATAAGTGTGTCCACTAAATCGACTCTCAGGAGTATGTTCTGCAAGCATCTTCTAGCATCTCTATGTCATCATCGAATGAGCATCGAATTTAGTGTGATATGGATTACTCAAACACACCGTCCTACAATAATCCGGTTCCTCGTACTACTTCCCGGATGGAATGTATTGGCTTCCGTAAATGCAAAAATGACAAACTTTCTACGGTTGGGAAAGAAAGGCTAGCAAACAAATGGGTAGAATGGGCTTGTACCATGTACAGATTTTTCGGTGGAACGTATTCTATGCACGATGTTGCAAATGCCTCAAAACTGCGACTGCGATGCATCCGATCCTAACCGCCACAAGAAAGTAGATGTCTGTGGCACCGGACCGCAAACAATCAATTGGATGAAATGGCACGAAGACGATGGTGAGAAACGGTGGTTGGTGGTGGTCCAGTGGTTTGGGTGGTGATAGTACTAACTATGTATGTATGCATGCAGCCCGGTACCGCTTGGCGGCACATTTCTAATAAATAAAACATTACTTGGAACACCGGGAGCCAGAATGTTTCCCATCCCCGTATGCTAATCTACGGAATCGGCAATGTCGCTCTTTGCAAAGTGCACTACAGTAGTGGAGAAAACAATGAGTGTTGGCAGCCCTCGCCAACTTGCTAATACTAGGGAATACAAACTCAAAAAAAACCATACCGTGCCTTACAGCAGATCGATCGGATTTCCGATACATCCCGTCAGATCCGTAATGGTGACGGCCAGCCGGCGACAGTGTTCCAGCACGATCGTCGAAGTCACAAGCCCGAGATGGACGAGAAACAGTTCGTAGCACCGAACCTTGCCGGACGGTGTTCTTGGGAAGCAAGTCTCGATCAGCCGCCTGCAAAGAGAAAAAGCGTGTGCGTCAGTTACGCGTGCGTTCGTCGGCGCAAGGTGACCCAGTGGCGTCGGTGGCTTACTGATAGTAGTCTCCCGCCAGGATGCCGGCAATCAGGGACGGTTTGGTGGCGGGCAGCACCGCACCATGGTTTGGCGGTTCGTTCGGCTTCAAGGTCGCGCCGTGCTCGTCCTCGAACCAGAGGAAGTACGCGTAGCTGAACGTCACATCTTTCCAGATCATTGACATGTAACCCTTGTCGAGATAGTTGCGCGAAAAGTCGACCATTGACCAGATCTGAGGTTAGCCATTGTGGGGGAGAATTAGAACATTTGTTTAGGAACAGGAAATTATCAAAAAATGGTTATTTTTAGCACTCGACATCTAAATACGTTCACCGTCGGACGGGCGACTGGAAACTGACGCAAAGAATTGGGCTATAGATTGTTGGTTTAATGTGCGAACAGAGATTAGCATTTCAGATTGCTGCAGGTTTTCTAGTAAAAGAGTAAAAAGAAAAGCCAACACCACGATCTTCTTGCAACAGGACAGCACCAGATTTGTCTAGTCCGAAGCTGAATACTTGTGATCAGCAGCGGCCAAGATCGCTACTGGAAAGAAGCAGTCGCTTGCTAAGTTACCAGGCCGAGATCCTCTATTGTTACGCGGCCAGTACTTTGATGATGTTTTTAATGATCAATTCAATGATCAGCTACAGGCTCCACTAGGCTCTGATACTATTAGTCTTAGTAATGGTAGGCAACTATCAGGAATACCGAACAACAGGATTCTAAAAGACGCAGCCGTTTCATCATTTCAGCCAAGCTTACTGGGCATTCCCACAGTTCAGATCCTGGCACATGCTGGGGACTTATTTTGCCTCCCTTATGTGTGTGTGTGCCAGGGAGGAATCCACGTGCTGTATGAACTGTACAATGGCCTTATTATTGAGCGGTGAATTAAATTCGCCAGGCTTTCTAGTGGGCAAGGTCATGTCAGGAGAAAGACACCGGACGATCCAGCCCGTAAAAATTTTCTAGACCGCTCGCACGCAGATTTTTAACATATATAACTTACCCTATCTTTGAGAATATCCGACGGATCGTGGTCGTTCAGTGAGGGAGCAACGATTCTTCCATTGTAGCGATCTATGTGCATAAAGTGCACCATACCCGGGAACTCTTCCATGTACGTGCTAGTCAAAGATCAATCATGTTAAGGAAAACAAAAATGCAACAGAACCGTTACGATGCGTCGTTGATAAGCCACATCATTGGAAAAGGATATGATCCCATGGTAAAGTTTTTCTGCGATTTCGCGTGCAGAAAAACGAACACCTCGCTCAGGCTACCCTCCGCCACGTCCGCTATATCCGTCACACGCTGCAGCCCGTGCTCGAGCGTCGCGCAGCTAGCGCACAGCAACCGGAACAGCTCCTTGACCGATTCCACAAACAGCGGCATGTTCGATTCAATCTTCACGATCAGCGCATTGTCGGAGGTTTTAAAGTAGTCGGTGTACTTCTTGCGCAGCGTGTCCCACCTGGCGCCGAACGTACGGACGCATTCGTCCACCTCGGCATTGTTCGACTTTACCTTCCTCAGTGCGTCCTGCGTGTGTTTCGTGTACGTGTCGAGCGCATCGAACGCACCGCGCAAATTGTCCAGATCGAACTGCATCTGCAGGTTTTGCAGCTTGTGTAGGGCGAAGTAGACGTCGTACAGGTGGCTTGCGAGAGCGGTATGGGCGTGCTCGATTACCAGGACGAGCGACACGCGTTCGAACAGGTGCACCACGTGGACAATGTGCGGGACGCAACCTGCGTACGCTTGGTGCACGTTTCCCTGCAGGAATACTATCTGCGACACGATACGTTGGCGCTCGCTGCGCCGGGTGTGCATCTGGCAGAGCAGATTCAGGAAGAGCATGTCGACGGCGGCTAGCTCCTGCGCTTGGCGGGTACTGTACCGTGCGAGGAACTTGCTGCCAACAAACAGCAGCGAATGGGACCGTTGCGAGTGGGGGTCTTGCTTGAGCCGATCGGTAGCTGCCTGGAGGGCGGTGACCACCGCATTCTTTACATCCACATTCACCAGCAGCTGTTCGATTGCTTCCATCAGTACGCCCTGGTTGACGGTGTACAGCTCGCGGTAGGTAAGAATCAGCTCGGTAAGATGTTCCACCCTGCTTGTGTCGCTTTTGATTCTAGAATTGAAGCGAAACACAAAATGCAATCATATCGTCCGAGAATCAGCCTGCGATGAAGCCCATCATTTGCTGTCCTTACGAGAAAATGTTCGGTCCGCAGATGTATTTGGTGAATGCAATGAATGCGCCCAGTTCTCGCTTCACCAAGTCGACCTCCTTCGTGCTGATTTCCAGGAAAATGTACCCTAAAAACTGTACCGAAAAAGCCATCCCGGTAATAACAAACACATGGAAATATGATTGGATTAACACACCGCAGTCGGGGAGCAAGTTTGTCTGTTACCGCCATACCACGGCAAGCGGTTGTAGGGCTTCCTCGCTCGACTTACCTCGTCGAACACGACGTTCAGGTTGTTGTCCATCTGGATGGAGGTGTACGCGTTGTCGAACTGGCACATCATGATGCGTTGCGAGGCCAGCAGCGGGCTGAAGATTTGTATCAGGACATTCGAATTAAGCTCCTGGGTGGGACACTGAAAATGCAGAACAGGCCAAACATGCAATTATCTCTGCAATTTGGTCGCGGTGGGTGTTGTTTTCTGTACCGCAGACTCCTCGTCGAGCAAACCCAAATCGTACGCCTGCTTGGACATTTTTTCCCGCATCGCCTCGTTAAAATTGTGGTAGATTAAATCGTTCGTTTGATCAAACACCAAAATACCCTCCATCTTCGTGCTTGCGTGGGGAAGATGCTGTAAAAGGAAGCACACACCGAACCCTGTCCAATGTACCTTTTTGCACCGAAATGACAATTTGTGGGTGAAAATTGTTAGTTCAAAAAACGAATGGCAAACCTGCGCGCTGCCTGACGTACATATCAAGCGGTATCAGTTTCCGATTATCAGTGCGAGCGAGACGACCGGCGCTGCATTGTTGCTGTTGCTTTCTCGCTCTTTTCGACGGTATTTGCTTTTGTACGCATTCGTAAACACACCGTGCACAGTGGTCGGTCACCGTGGACTACGCTGTTGACATTTCATAGAATTTGCGGAAATTATTTTTTTAGCAGGTTTTTGCTAAAATTTTGAACAAATTTTAAATTATTTCTCCCAAACGATGACCATAGGATTTCGCCCTGTTAAATTATGTGATCAATGAAGGAGAAACATCAAGCTACGGTCTTTGTACAATCTTTGCTTCAATCTAGTTCCCGATGTTTATTGAATCAACCCACACTTACACCTCTAGCGAACGCAAACGATGCTGCGTTAGAAACGCAACGTCGGCCATGCACTCCGGGTTGAGCAGCTCGGGCGTTTCGTACTTGAGGGACTCTTCATACGCGTACAGTATGCTCGTGTCGTAAAGCATGATCTTGCAGTGGGCCAATGCGAGGATGCAATTCCTTAACCGTGCAATCGTTTTGCGATCCTCCTTCGTCACCACATCGTCAAGATTTTGTGTGAAACCACCTCCACTGCCTGTTGAAACAGAAACGGAATTTTATAGCAACTTCAAAAACACCCATCCACCACACGACCACGTTTACCTTCGCCTTCACTGTTCATTATAGGCGATATCCAGATGAACCCGTTGTTGCCCAGAATTATCGACGCACCGCAGGGCAGATTGTGGAAATGTGTTTTCCGCCGCTGAATTAGCGAGGGGAACACCTTCACCAGAATGCCCTGGGATAGTTTGCCGTACTTCAAGCTGCGCGTATGCAACGACAGCACCCCATCCGAATGGACATTCTGTACCTCGGCCGAAATCAAATCACCCTCTTGGAGATATTTGCGCATTTGCTTCTCGTCTTCCACGCCGCGTCGGCGCAATTCACCTCCCGGCAGATTGACGGACGATAGCAGCAGGACTGAATCGAGCCGAGAGTTTGTATCGACCTTCCAGCGTTTCTCCTGTACCTCGGTAACGCGGGCCACTATAACGTCTCCGATTTCGCCCACGTAGCGTCCTTTCAGCGCTTTCACCGTGATCAGCTTGTTGACCTGGACCATCACACCAGCGACGGATGATTTTATTGCGTCGTCCTCCATGTACGTTCCATGACCACTGGAAGCAAAGGAAAACCAGCGTGAGCGATAGTTGCTGATGACGGTGGAAAAGCCGGATGTGGGATGTTTCTTACCGCATGAAACCTTGCTGTGTCGTCACGACTTCGCCGGGTGTAAACAAACGCTGGTTCGGGCCATCATCGGCAAACAGTGGAATGTTTACACGGTCGGACGCTAATCGTACGATGGGCATGTAGTTCATTTTGACTGATTTTCAATCGCAAATGCGGCTACTTTAAAATGTGAAACAACCGATCCGTGTTTTGTTTACCCACGCGCCGCATTGTTTTGACAGCTCGTCGGCACAGTGGCAGTGTTGCCAGCTTCAGCCATTCCCGTTCAGCTGTCACATTTGACGCTAGCCGTTTTGTTGTCAAAATCAAAATAACGTAAACATTCCATCCTTTTGCTGGATTCTGCTGGATAAAATTGTGCCTTTTTTAAACCGAATTGGAGATCCTCAAAACCCACCGCTATGTCGCTAGATATGGAAGATTGTGATGAAGAAATGCAGCTCCTGATCGCCGATTCAATGCAGCTCGCCGATGAGCTTGTCACGGTAACCGCCGCCGATGAGCTGCAACGAACGCGCCACACCATCCTGAAGGACATCGAAACGGATGTTGAACAGTACGGGCGAACGATCGCCAGCTACAGAGAATCGCTCGACCGTTTAGCACTGCTCGAGCACGGCATACTTCACGGATTAAACAAAGTGTCTGCCGCACCGAGCGAGCTCACCGGTCAGCTCGACCGGCTCGAGAGCAAAGTGGAGACGCTGGGTGAACAGTTGCGTGAAACAATCATTTACCTGCCACCGAGTGCAATAGCGAAGGAAACGTTCACCGCGATCGGTGCCCAGCAGGAACGGCTTGCCACGCTCGAACAGCAGCTCGATCGTATCAGCGCACTGATCGATGGCAATCAGGTCCGGGAGGTGGCCATGACGGTGGCATCCGTGCAGCGCAAGACGAACAAACTGATGCAGGACATGGAAGGCATTCTGAAGCTGAACACGCTGCAGAAGCAGACCATTGTCGGATTTTCCAACCGGATCTTTCACGGAAACACCGCCTAGACGCGTGCCGTTTGATTTGTAATATTTTAATAGTGTAATTTATTCTGTCGACAATTGGGCTAAATACATTATACATTTCATAATATCCCTTCCCAAGCGCAATAATCCTTCGGCCATACTTTTCGCGAGCGCACCAGGAGTTCAGTTTTGTTTGTGTGTGTGTGTGTCTTTTCGCCCACATTCGGAACTTCTCAAACAAAAGGTAACGCGAAATAAGGAAGGGACGAGATATCCGGCATAAAACGGGCGTAATCCGAAATAAACGATTTACCATCGTATCACAAATGACTCACACTACTCGCTTGCCCTTCTTTATTGCCCGCTTGCACACAACTTTTTGTTTTCTCCCGAATCCCAGGGACAATTAATGAATACACACAGCTTAACTTAAAGGGAATATTTAGATAAAAAGAATCCTTTCCGTCCGCTTTCTCTACCCGTCAACGAATAATAATAAAAAAAACAACATAAACACATAATTGAACATAGAAATTCTCACTAAAAGTGTCATTGCCAGTGCAGCAGCAGACTTTTAGCCCGCAGTGTGTGTGTGTGTATTGATTGGTCGCGGTCTACTTGATTACACATGGAACGTGAAAGAAAAGGAGGCTACATCCGTAACAGTCATATAAAACAATTTAACACGCTAAACACAAAACCAATAGAGTAATTAGACGCTTCTTCGCCGGACTTTTTGACTTAACACAGGCCGAAGAAGCCGAAGAGGAACTCACTCTTAAACCCAAACAACACAAGCTCCGAAAACTCCTTTCCCTGTACACGTGTGTGTGTGTGTGTGTCTTTTAGATTATTGCACCGTGGCAAGCTTTCCCACCTTCCAAATTGAAAAGTACAAAAAAAAAACGGAACGGGAACAGGAAGCCAAATAAGGTCACTTAACACAAGGAGAAAAAAGAAACGGTTGTAAATACAAGCTCAGGAATAGAATAGGAAAAAAACCAAACAGGGGTTGCACACTACGGAACTTTGCAACTGTGGAGGTGAATGAGTAAGACGTTGCGATACTTTTCTGTGTTATCAAACCTCGTCGTTGCGGAGCGCAGTGTATCCGGAACCAACAACGCAAACATGGGCACGATCAAACAAATCCGGGTTCTGGGGTCTGGACAGGGTGGTTTCATCATCCTGAGTTGCTTCGTGTTTTTGTGGTTTTTTGTCAACTTCTTCTACTGCTGCTGGTATCCCCCAGCAAACTGATTCGGGTTGTAAAACTGTGGCATTCCCTAGAAAGAAAGCGAAAAATTTACAAAAAATTGTAATAAAAACCAAAATCCCTCAAGCGTAATCGATCCACTACCTGAGCTGCACCCTCCGTCTGCTGTTCTGCTCCACCGGTGTTGGGAGCACCTCCCGGAACGAAAAAGCTTCCCGCAGCATTAGGCATCGTCGGAACGGCCGGTGCCAGCACGGGTTCCGTAGGTTTGGTCGGGGCCGCACCGGAAGGATTGAACACATCGACGTACGACCGCTTCAGGGCTGTGGAAATTAAACAACAACAAATCGCCGTTTTAATTCATTGCAACGCGGAACGTCCGGGAAGCAGAGGTACACATACTTCGGTTACGTTGCATTTTGTACATGTTTGACTGCAGTGTGGGAACTTTCGTCGGTTCGCCGACCGGACCACCAGCATTACTGACCGCTGAAACGTTCGATTGCAGCGGCTGAGACTGAGGGCGGCTGTCCATCGGATTGGACAGCAGTGGTTGCTGATATACGGGTCCACCACCGGAATTTTGCGACTGTGGAATCGGTCCGGACGGTCCACCGACGGGGGCTACAGCTGCCGGGGGACCAGCCGTAGGCGCTGGCGCTGCAGTTGGGACAAGATCCGACATCTTGGGCGGTGGTTTGTACGCTTCCGCTTCTGCCTCTCCCTCGTCCGTATTTACCCAACGCTTCGACACTTCATCCCAAACAATCTACGACGGATCAATCAATACATTACTTCATCTTCTAATAGGAAAAACAACATATTTATAAGAAGCTTAGATTTACCTTTGGATTTTTATCATCGGGCAGTATCATCTGGTTTTTCGGCTTCAAGGAAAACTTGTTCCAAATGCCACCGAACCATCCCGACCTGGAAAACGAATAGGAATGAGCTGCTTCACATAAAAGAGAAAACCATTAACGCTCTGCATACCCTTGAGCACCGGCTGGCCCAGCCGTTCCTTTTCCATCCTTGCCACCGGGAGCTTTCTTCGCTTGGGCAGCCGCATTCTGGGCTTGCTGCTGTGGTTTACTGCCCCCGGTTGCCGCATTCACTTCTCCAGCTCTCGCTCCACCTCCCGTCCGCTCGTCATCCGTATCGTCACCGTATCCGGGCCGCTTCGAGACAGCGTTTGGCATTGAGATCGTCGGTTTAGGTGCCGCCTACCGTGGGTGGAGGATTCGTGTGGAAAAAAGGATTAAAAAAGGTATATAAGTAAGAGAGAGTGAAAAAATCCACAAATAAATACGAATATAAAGCAGAAAAATTAAAGAAAACGGGAGAAAATCAATGCACGAAAAACAGTAACACGCTAATGCGAAATGAAAAGCATACCGAAGCGTAACTTAAAGATAATTTAAAAAACTGGTGGTTAGCTCGTAGCAAGAAGAAGAAGAAACCCCCCCCTCAATCCCCAACGATCCTATATGGGCAATCATTTCGTCCCCCTGTTTTTTTTTTGTTGCTGCTACCACATCAATCTAATTCTACAACGGCTCGTCGATTGCGTACGTCAGTTCGCAGGTACGTCGCTCGGAACCACCACGTCTACGGCGCAAGCTGCCAAAATCTTTCCCCTCAAAGTAATCCCGAATTCCCTCATCGATTGTAGCTTTCCCGCCGGCGTCACCGCTTGCTGCCGACTCGCTACTTTCGCCGCTGTAATTGTAATCCTTGAAGCGGCTACAGAAAGGCATATCGATCGGGTAGGTTCCGTTGTACACGACGTCCCGGGTTGCTAGGAAACCTTCCCGCCTGCTGCGCGCCGTGTAGAGGTAGGCTTTCGATAGCTTCATGGATGTTGCCTGCCGTCGCTCGGGATGCATATTGGCTGGCAAAGCTGCTGCTGCTGCTGCTACTGCTGCACTACCGCCGGTGGTGCCGCCCGCAGACGTAACCTTTCGCCGTTTCTTTCTAACCTTACGCACCACCAGCTGATCCTGGGGAGCACGCATTCCACCGGATTTTAGCACATCAAACTGTACATGCTTGACCGGTTGCGCTACCGGCAGCTGATTGGTTTGCTGCCGTGCGATTGGTCTCACCGTTGCCTGTCGGCGATGCTGCTGCTGCTGCTGCGGTAGCTTTTGCACATGCTGCATCACCGGGTTCCTACGCTTGTTAGCACAATAATGTCCGCGAAACGTTTCCGCAAGGGGCGACGAGCTAGTGGCACTAGTTTCGCGGGAGCGATTGCGATTGCCAGCGGGCTTAATGCTACTTACGCACGCATCCCGTTGCTGTTGCAGCTGCTGCTGCGTAACGCGATGATAATCGAACGAGGCAGCGATTGCTTGCTGCCGTGTCGCGTCGATCGCGGGCGAAGGCGACAATGAGCTACGATCGCAATCGTCCTTTCGATCCTCGTCCTCCTCGTCCATTTCGTGTTCCTCCTCCTCCTCGTCGGCGTGGTAGTGTTGAGGATGATGTTCCTGTGCTCGCAGCTGCATTCCGATTTTATGGGGAGGAAGTAAGGCGTTTACACAGTTGTGTGTGTGTGTGTATGTGTGCGTAGAAAACACAAATTCGTTCAAACCAATCAATGCGGGAATGGGCAACAGAAAAGAGCATAGCAAAACATAACACGCTAGGCTGGTCAGATCAAGCCCACAAACCAAAACTGAATCATAAAACGGCATTGCCAGCAATAGTGGGGCGACTATAATGCCAACACAAAACCAAAAACCCATTACATTCTCGAGCGGTTCTTGTATTGAGTTGAAAAAAAGTCCAGACTAAAATAAAATCAAATAACAACTACCAAGTAACTTGGGTTTAAGGTATTCAAAAGCTATTCACCTCACTGTTGCTACCAGCGGCAGTGCCCCAGTATCCTGCATCGTACGACGTCGGCACGGTAGATCCCATCACCTCATTACTGTTCGCTGGAGGAGCTGGTGTGAAATAGCTGGTTCCTCCCAGCTGCTGCTGCTGTTGTTCCTGCTGCTGATGTTCATCGTAGCTGCTATACGGATTGTATTGCTGATGTTGCTGCTCATAATTGTCCTGCAGCTGCTGCTGCTGCTGTGTGGCCTGAGCTGGCTGTTCGACCGTTGGATCAATCAGTGATTGCTGGTTAATCGATTCGTAACCCTGATCGTAGCTCCCCGGAACAGGGGCCGGATTCAGCTCGTATGGAGCGGCGGCATTGGGCTGGTACTGTTGTGCCGATTGGTCGCTGTACTGCAAATTAAGCTGTCCGAGCTGTTGGTTGATTTCGTTGAACTGTTCGTTAATGTCGTTCGTTTCCGGTTGCTGAACGGCCACCTGCTCTTCAGTCGCAATACCGCCTACCGGACGCTGCGATTGCTCGACACCATAGCCGTATCCGGTGCCGTAATCGTAAGTCAACGGGCCATCGCCAACGTTATTGTACTGCGAGGCACCACTTGATGACTGAAACCGGAGTAAAAAAAACCCAAAATAAGCACCGTGCTCGAATTTTTCCTTCTAGCACAAAAGCAACTGACTTACATTGTTCAGGAGTATTTCGTTCAACTGCTTTAACCACTGTGGATCTTCCACGTTTGCGTAGACATTGCCCCGGCCCGTATTGTTCACCGATTCGTCCAGCGCCTTTTCCATTACCGGATCGTAATACTTCAACCGATCGCCTAGCGTGTAAACCTGAAGGGGAAAACGTGAAAATTTGTTGTGCGTATACTCCGGGCATGCCTTTTTCCACTCTTACGCCGCCTTACCTTTCGCACAAAATCTGTATCAAACCGGTACGGATCGTACCGTATTTGTTCCGCTATCTGCTCCATGTACAGCAAACATTTGAGCTGCATACCCTGGTCAAGCATACGGCACGCTAGCAAATATTTGTAACGCTGCAAAAAGGTTTTCAATTTAATTTATCTCTCTCTCTCTCTCGCTCTTTCCCTCGTCCCATTGGTTACCTGTAATTCATCGATTGAATAGCGATCCTCGTTCAGCGATCGTGCGTACTCGTAAACTTCCGTCATCATGATCGCCTCGTTCGTAGACAGCTCGCGGAAGGTACGATTGCTGTGAGCAGCACCCAGTAACACCAACCGCACGGTTCCACTGTTCCCAGCACCGGCAACATCATGCCTTACGTCAGCAAACCGTCCAAAGGCCACATCGGACAGGAGGTAGCAAAAGTGTGCCGCATACAGGTCGCCCCGATGCAGCAACGTATCGCCGAGCGTTGTGATTGACTTCTTGATCAGTTCCGGTTTGGCGGAACTGTTGGACATCAGCATCGCGAGATGAGGCCGCCAATCGCCCCACTTTTCATCCAACACACTCTGCCGTAAGCGATGGAGAAAAAAAAAACAAATAAATTCAATGCTCTGCACCCACATACCGAAAAAGGGTTTCCCGTCTTCCTACCGTGACCGAGGCCGGAGTTCTCCCACTGAGCAGCTGGTACAGCGTTTGCAGCGGATCGTTCAGCGTCAGCTTGTTAGCGAACTTCATCATCACGTTCGCGTGCTGCCGTGAGTCAACCTTCGACGCGAGGAACAGCGCATGTCCCCAGAGATTATGCTCGGTGGCCCATTCGAGCGCTTCGCTAATGTTTCCGTACAGCAGATAGCTGCGGAACTTGTCCGTAATTTCTAGCTCCGAGAGTGGTTTCGGTGACGCCGCGTCTGCTGCTGCTACCAACGTGTCCTTTGCCAGCTCGCCCAAAGAAGCATCGGCCGCCTCTTCGCTATCTCCTTCCCCGTGCCGGGCATCACCCTCCCGTTCGGCAGCTGCCTGCGATAGCGACGAATTGCGCCCACTTATGTTGGCCGAACGTGGCACGCTAGCCTGAAGCGATTCGAAAGGATATTCCTCCTTGTTGCGCATCAACAGTTCCGAAATATCAGTACCAACAAACGTCTGTGTGCGAAAATAAAGAAAAGAAAGTTAAATAGATTAAGAGATATGAACCCTTTTTGTTGTTGGATCTTTGTCACTTACGCCATTTTGTCTTAGCAGCAGAATGATGTAGTTCCACAGCAAGGAGAACGAGCTGCCCTTAACGCCGGCCGCCAGCGAGGACGAATGAAGACTGTTGATGGAGTTGCCGCGCGATTTCATTAGTGCCAGTGCACCACCATACGGAGGCCCTTGGCGCAGTTGCTCTTCGCAGAATTCAATCACCGACTTTTTATGCGTTACACCCTTCACCAGCGGCCCCGGGTACGTTTGGAACAGCTTTCTGCTTGCGTCGCTGTACCCTGGAAATTTCATATCGTGGATATCGTTCGTGAGCAATATTCTTCATGCTGCTGCCGTAGCTGCAGTGTACCCCTACCTAAGCTGTATATTTTCACCGTGTCCGCCATACCGTTCATCGTTAGTCGATTTTTGGTCGATATGAGCAAACCGGCGGACACGCTTACGATGGGATGAATTTCGGGGAACTTCCGGGGCGTCAAGCGTTCCGGTTCCATCATCGACAACTCGGTGGCGGTTTCCGGCTTTATAGAGGACGCATCAATCTGATCGATTCTGATGAGAGACCGAAGCAAACACCATTACATTACGCATCGAAGCATTAATAATACAGCATTTTACGATCATTTTCAGCGTACGATTTGATTACTCTACGTTCAGGACAACAGCAACCATGTATCGTGGGGAGGATATTTCAAACCGGACGGATATTGGAAAGCTTAACATGCACATCCTTGCTTCACCAGGATTATCCTAAATGTATCGACCATTATTCAAGGGAAAACAAATCAAGCAATAAGAACGACATGCACTACAGTAAAAGGATACTCCTACTCACACACGCCCACACGAAAAAAGGAAACAAAACAACAGCCTTTTGCATTATGATTCGTCTATGTGAATGAAATAATTGTATGAAAGGGGTGCATATATAGTACAAACACTACAAGAGCCACATCACGTACAAGCATGAATATGAGTGAATAGCGGCACTTTTTCTCCCACGAAACAAACACGGTACACAGCCCGAAACGGAAACTGCAGCTAAACCCGAATAAAGAAAAAAGGAATGAAATGATAAAGTGGAAAAGCACCTTGGTTGAAAGTATCCGCCCGCTTCGCCATGGTACGTGCGGTCCAGCGCCAGCGCCGTGTTTGCCCGCTGCTGCTGGTGGTGTAGCAGTGCCTGACGATGGTGCTGCGTTTGCTGCTGGAGTGCGGCGTGGTACATCATCGGTGGCAGTGACGACGGCTGACCGGACGCATCGGTCAGATAGCTTTGGTCGAGCAGCGAACCCGGACCGGCCGCACCGGCCGCCGACGGTAGCGATTGATTATTGTAATGGCGATGGTAATCCTCCGGATTGTACACACCGGGCGGATGAAGGAACGGTGTGGTCCGATTAAACCTGTAGATGAACAGAGCGCGTATATCGACACAACTACACTGTGGGGAGGGCGGCGGCGGCGGCTGCGTATCACTACTCGAGATCGTTCGGTACGCCCTTGCCGGTTACTTCACCCGACACCGAAGAAGCAAAACCCCGGGGCGGGAAACAGTGAATTATTTACGAAAGAGTGGTGGTGAAGGTGGGGGCGCCTGAGAGCCTGACATTGATTGCTAACATTTTTGAGCATCACCGTGGTTGTGGAAACGCAACCATTTCCCAGCAACAAAAAAACAAAAAACATGTCCCATTTATTCAAGCGCCTCAATAAGCTGCTAAATCGAAAAACTAAACCTTCTCTGTAACGTATATGTCAGCCTTATTCCCAGGGCACGCGCCGCCAAAACCTCTCTTAAGTCTCAAGCCACTGGAGGCTGAAAAGTGCAATTAAATGTGATTCGCTCTGGTTGGTGTGTGCAAGAAAAATGAATGAACATACGTCGAATTCCAGAGCGTGAGGAAGGGGGATGAGATGGGATGTAATCGTTAGTGCAAAAAACGGTAGCGAAAAACAACATGTAATGTTAAAAATAAATAGAAAAAAAAAGGAAAACAAGATAACCTTACGCGATTAACAGATACGTTAGACAAGAGCCGGCATAGAGAATTGAGGCGTAGAGATCATGAGAGCAAACCTCCATAGTAGTTGGTAGAGATGAATTATAAAATGCTTAAAATTTTAGTACGCACATACGCCAGTCAAGAAGTATTGCAGCAGTGCAAAGAGAACACACACACACACACACACTTTAGCTAGAAAGCGCGTTTGTAGGTTGGTTTAAATGATAACCCATCATAACTGATTGTAGTAATTGATACTTATTTCAGATTTTTGGAGTAAGGCGATGTTATGAAAGGTTATCATGTGTACAGCAATCCTGACGCAACTCCCCCCTTTTTTGGAGATTTATAATCCCATAACGATGATCCCGAACGAAGGGACACACTTCACCACATTAAACGAAATAGATTTAAAAAACCCACACACACACACACCGAAAAACACACGCTCACACACACACTCCAACAAATCATATTTACTACCAGGACGGTCCACCCAATACTTACCGTTCTTTGTCGTTTGTCGAGCTGCGCCCGGAATGGACCGACTCACGGCCATCCGTCGTCCGCAGATCGCGCTGCATCTGGCTCGCCTGCATTTGCGCGTAATACGTACGGTACCATTCGGCGTACGCCTGGGGATTCGTGCGGCGCAGCTGTTCGTAATACTGCTGATGCTGCGCGTAGTAGCTGTACGAATCGTAGTACCCGCTGGACGGACCGTAAGCATCGGCAGCACCACCAACATAACCACTGCCGCCGGTGCCCATGTACTTGCTGCGATCCTTCTCCTTACGATCGTCCCTTTCCCGGCTGTCCCGGGCGCGATCGCGATCAGTTCCGTTGCGGCTGCCGGCACGATAATCCTCCGGATCGTAGCGTCGTTCGGGACGATCGCGGCGCTTGTCACCTTCGCGGTAGCGATCATCTGCAAGCAAGTGGGGGTTTTTGAGCGATTGAGCGAAAACACCGAGCGAACTATTTTCTACCGAGCCCTGTCTCTGTTCCTGGCTTAAGCAAAGGCCTTTCCTTTCCTTCTTAGCTTAAAGACCCATGCTTAGCTAGATCGGATTGGCGATCTTAGCTTAGCGAGCGTCGCAATGGGAATATGGAAGTGGAGGGCGAACGCGCAAGCGGTAGGATGGGACACAAAATGTGAATGGCTACCAGGAGGGTAGGGGAGTCAATGTTGGCAGGAAGGATGATGGCAATAAATAGCCTGCGCGGCTGACAATGACGATCTTTCAAGCCAACCAGTCCCAGCAACTGACACCGCGCCGAGCATGGAGGAGAAGCAGCACTGGAATCGTTTAAGAAGCGCCTTATGGCGATTTTACAAAACTTCCTCTGTACCCTCTCACCAACCTATCCATAGAGGTGACACCTGCTGGGGACCAAACGACGACGCTGGCGAAGTCCAAAATAGGGCGGACCCAGCAGCAATACAACGCCCTCAAACTCAGCGGATCACACGGACCTTAGACGCCATTTGGGTGGTGATGAGGCCCAATAATTTGTTGGCCCGCTTGAGGACTAAGTTGATGCTTGAGGACACTCGTGGGAGTGGTGAGCCAGCGAACTAGTAGCTATACAGCCGCTTACACCAATAAGTCTTGAGACGAGGACACAGGAAGATATCACTTACCATCGTCAGCATACACCAGACGAAAGGATCAGAGAGTACACAGGGTCGACACCCTTGCCCTGTAAGTGCGGTCCTTCAGAAAGGAACAGGACTAGAGTGAATCACCGAAAACGAAGCGATCCAGCTTATTCAAAACGCAGCCTACAAGGCAAGCAATCGAACGCAACTTTGACCGTCCGTGTAAAGGACGTCAACCAGTCTACCAGTATTTAAGTGCGAAAACAGATCCATCATCATCGACATAAGATTCGTCAGGGTGGAGCGTCTAGGCGCGACACCATGCTGGGAAGAAGGGATAACCGGGTGGACGGATTAAAGAGTGGATAACAGACTCGAGGACTTACGACGCAGCACATAGGATCGTTGTATGCGTCGGTAATTGGATGATTTTCAAAGCGTGGGAAAAATCTCCCATACTAACCAACCTCGCGAAAGGGCACTTCAATCTGGGACCAAACACCTCTCTAGAGTCAATCATAGCACTGCAGAGGGAATGCCGTCGGGACCGGGAGTGAAGGAACGCTTCAGCTGAACGAGTGCGGAGAGTACCACGGGTTCCTCGGGATGAGAATGTAGTTCAGGATTATGACTTCATTAGGGCCCGTTGAGTCCCGACGAGAGGGACTGCAGGCAGTCTACACTCAGTAGATCAGAGCTTTTGGAGAACGATTACTCATCTAGAAGTAAAGCTGCAGCCACAACAGTGACATCTGAATACATAATCAAGTGCATTCGGGGGTTAGCACCAAGGTTCATATCCGTTCGGTGGCTACAACGTTGCGCCGCACATAAATAATAATTTGCATCAAGTCAAAGAGGGAATGAAAAATGTTCCTCGAAAATCGTGCCTTTTCATTCAATTCACTTTTTTCCATGCACCAACTAATGCTTCCCCGTCGTCTGCGTTCTGTGTCCGGCTCACAGTCGTCAATTGAAGCTTCTACTTGCCGGAACCTCCCGCGTGTGAACGTTAATCCTTCAGCCTTCAAAATGGTGTTGACTGAGTTTGCTCCAAATCGGTTAGTGCTAGAGGTTGTTTTGCAACACTCAAGTTAAAGGTTTTTCCCCAATTGTCTCTCCATAAAAAAAACCTTCTAGCCCATCCAACAGGGAGGAACTGTTACGGGATAAGCGGTTCTTCTGTCCCCTTCCCAAGCACGGTCCACTGGAAAGCTACCGCAGCGCTGCCACCATCGACTGGCGCCTGATGCGCCTTTCCTTTACCGATCAACGTGGGCTCGAGCTGCAACGCCGCCTATATCGATTGTTTCGTACCGGCGAACCATTCATACGGGGCCGCACCGCCCGTAATTTACCCACCGACGAACGGCGCCGGCTTGCGATGGTACAGCTGCAACATCTCCAGCGCGAACGTGTCTTCGACTATGAAACGTTTACCGAGCGTCCCGATCTTGCTTCCGTCTATTACGCCACGATCGCTGAATACGATATGTCACTGCTGGTGCGTCTAACCGTCAACTATCTGCTTTTTACCGGTGTTATACGTATGTTTGACGAACCTAATGGCCGGCTAGCGCATGTGATCGGCCAAACGGAGGCCGGCAATATTACCGGTTCGTTCGCGCTCACCGAGGTAGGCCACGGTACGAATGCTCGCGCGATTCGAACACGTGCCACATACGATCCTGCCCAGCGTGAGTTCGTCCTGCACACGCCGGACTTTGAGGCGGCAAAATGTTGGGCTGGCAATTTAGCCAAAAGCTGCACGCACATGATCGTATGGGCGCAGCTCTACACAGCCGATGGACAGTGTCACGGGGTGAGCGGATTTTTGGTGCCGATTCGTGATCGCCACACGCTGCAAACCTATCCAGGCTTGTTGGTGGGTGATCTGGGAGAAAAGGCCGGTCTGAATGGGGTGGACAATGGGTTTGTGATTTTTCGTCAGTATCGTATTCCGCGTGCAAATTTACTCGCACGCTTCGGCGATGTTAACGAGCAGACGGGAGTGTTTGAATCGGCTATTGAAAGTGCTACCGAACGATTCGCCCTATCGATGGGACCGCTCGTGCTGGGTCGGGTTAATATCTGTATCGTGTCACAGACGTTGCTCGCTAAGGCGCTCACAGTAGGCATCCGCTACTCGGCTGTCAGGCGTCAGTTTGGCCCCGGACCGGACGACCAGGAATACCCGATTTTGGAGTACCAATCACAACAGCACCGACTGCTGCCTCATCTCGCTACTTGTGTAGCGCTAAAGACGTTTAATCTGTGGTTTGCACGGGTGTCGGGAAGGGCGCAGGTCCGTATGCTACGCGCCGAGCAGATCGAAAGTGACCTGCTGCTCGAAATACATATCGTGGCTTCTGCCGTTAAGCCCATCTGTAGCTGGGCAGCCCGCGACGGTATTCAGGATGCCCGGGAAGCTTGCGGCGGACACGGATACCTTCGAATGGCGGGACTTGCCGATTTGAGGGTGGACAACGATGCGAACATCACGTACGAGGGTGAAAACAATGTGCTGCTGCAGCAGGTGTCTCAGCAATTGATAGGAATACGTACGAAAGGTGATTACGCGGCCTTTGCGCTCATGTCTCCACTGGGATCGATGAAGTTTTTAGCCGAGTACGAGCAGATCATGCAACAGCGTGTCGAATGTTCCACGGTGGAACACGTTACAGATCTCCAAGGTACGTCCTCATACATCAAATAATCGCGAGGAATGTGTGTGTGCACTACATTGTCAAGCTTCTTCCGTTCGACCTCCGTCACTTAGCTATTCTCGATACGCTCAACTGGCTGACGGCTTACATGCTGGAACAAACCTATCAACGCGCACAGGCAATGCTACTACAGCAGGGAATGCACAAATTCGACGTCCGCAACAATACGCAAATATTCTACGCTAAGGATCTGGCCCTCGTGTTTGGAGAGGTAAGTTCCAACCTGGCCACTCCAGCCTTTAATTCCGCTTGAGCAATTACCTTCCTGTCCACTTTCTAGCGTACAATTTTCGATTCCTTTTGCAACTTCCTCCACACGATGGATCGTGCACCGGAGCGTACGTATCTAACGCGCCTAGCCGAGCTGTACGGTACCACGCTTCTTCGCAAACATATGGCAACTCTGCAAAGCGCAGGATACTTCAATGCGAACGCGTTCGCGCTGGTACAGGAAGCGATCCTACAGCTGCTACCCGCTGTCAAGCGGGACGCAGTTGCAATGATAGACTCGCTGGCCCCGCCCGACTTTATGCTTAACTCTCCACTAGGCGCGGCCGATGGAAACGTTTACGAGCGTATGGAAGCGGAAATAATGGCCGGACCGGACGTAACCGGGCGTGCAACATGGTGGGATGAGATAATACCAGCTAAAGGTGCTTCAAAACTGTAAAACCAGATACCAGATAGCGATGAAATCACCGAAATTCGAAAGGGCGCAGTCAATATTATTATGTCCAATCAATGTTGTGTCTAATTCGAACCGGCTGATACTTATCACACTGAGAACTAGCTTTAACCGACTGGCATGATGTAGCTATAATACGGGTAAAAGACTCGAGAAGGCCCCCCCCCTGACAAAATTTGTTAGGCGCTGTAGGATTTACGCCTAAAGGTATGCAATCCGCAGTACACGTTGCGAGAGCTTCACAGTGAGCTTTCAGTGTGCTTTCAGTGTGGTCAAAATTGGTTGAAGAAAGTCGAATAAAATATTGTTATTATTTGATTAAAATCCCCTCTCCGCTAACCCTACCATTCATTTTGGGTTACAGGGGCTTCGCACTAGTTTTCAGTCGCACTAGGGTTGAACAATCGGGCCTAAAACATGCACGGCGTTCTCGGACGGTAACGGAACAGTAATTCGATGAATACTTGTTACATTGCATTGATATTCAGCAAAGGAGGAAACATAAGAATATCATAATCTCAAACCACTTGTTACAATGTATTGTATCAAGTTCTACTCGCTGTCTATTAACAGTATTAAGGAACAATGCACAATGTTTACATCAAATGGGTTTTGACCATAAAGAAATCCCACTGTACAACAAAAATGACAGGCCACAGTGCTGCACACAAAAGATTCTAGGGGGGGCCTTCTCGAGTCTTTTACCATAATACGCATTGTCCACACCATGACATCGTAAACTTATTAAATATCGCTATTGTAAAGGTCTTCACACGGCAGGGCCGGGGTTCAAATCCCATCCAGACCGCCTCCCCGTACGTAAGGCTGACTACTTTTCTACGGGTAAAATTAAGTCACAGAAAGCCAGAAATGGTAGGCCGATACCTCTCGAGATTGTAGTGCCAAAGAAGAAGAAGATTCTAAACCGACCCGGGGGCTCAGACTCTCACCACATAACATTGGGAATCTCAATCTCAAAAATGGCCCAGGATGAGTGAATTCCTACTAAAAATGGCCCTCAGCCTTTTCCAGCATGCATCATTTACTCACCTTTTCTTCGCTCATCACCCCGGTAGCGCTCCGAGCGTTCCTTTTCCTTTCGTTGTCGCCTTTCGAGCGTATCGCGGTCGCGATCGCGGTCGCGATCGCGGTCCCGCCCAGCACCACCACCACGACTATCGTCCGTCGGTCCGCGCTCATCTCGCTTTCGGTAGTAGTCGTCACGGGTGGTGGAACTACCGTACCGTCTGTCTTCCTTTTCGTACCGGGTCGATCGTTCGGTTTCGTACTTTGAACCGTCGGTTTCGTAGCGACTGTCACGATCATACTTGCTATTGCGCCCATAGCGTTCACCACGATCGCGTTCGTATCTGCCGGGAAAGCAAACAAACAGACAGAAAAAAAAAAAGATTCTTTAAACAACTTGCCTCCGATTTCAACTTTCCCGCTTAAACTGACCTGTTTCGCTCACGATCACGATCGCGATAATAGTAATCACGATCGCGATCCCGGTCCCGGTCCCGTTCACGATCCCGGTCACGGTCCCGATCGCGCCCATTATCCTTTCGCTGTTTGTCCTTCTCCCGGTCACCGTTGGTACGGCGCGATCGTTCTTGTCGTTGCGAGGAGCTTGATTCCGCTACTGCACCACCACTAGCAACCGCTACACCCGTTTCACCACGATCCCTGCGACGACGCTCGTGCTCGCTGTAGTCGGAATCTTCCGTATCGTACCGATCGCGTGAGCTTTTGCTTTTGTTCGATCGACGAAGATTGTCGTCTTCCCGGCGACCACCTTTCGAGCTACCGGCGGCCCCCCCGTAAAAGCCACCCTTGTCGCTCTCGTCCGCCGTCGATGTGTTGGACGGTTCCATACGGTACGTGCTGTCGACAGTAACGTTCGATTCCGTTTCCAACGCTGCAGCACCACTAGCAGCGACAGCGGCGCTCGAACCAGCACCGGCTGCCGAAGGAATCGGATCGGCATTACCCCCCACTAGCGAATCTTCGCGTCGATCGTCCGGATTTTCACCATCCATTACCAACTCACGCTGCTCCTCGGGCATGTCAAGCGACGCGACGGAATTCAACATCACCGAGGCGGCGCTCGAGACGGGAACCGCACTCGATGCCGGTGCGGGCATGGGACGATCATTTTCTGTACCACCACCGGGCACAACTCGTTGCTGGTTGAGATGCGTATGATTGTCATCTTCGCCCGGCACGCGATACAGATTGCGATCGCTCATATCGACCCGTCGTTCGTGATGATGATTGTGATGGTGGTGATGGTGCAGATGATCGTTCCGTGCACTCGGTCCGGCCATCGAAGCCGCTGGCATAATCGTGGGGGGTGCTGCTGGTGTGGTACTGTCCGACACCTCACCATCCGCCTGGCGTTCGAGCGAAAGGTCCGATACGTTCTGCAGATCCATACCGGGAACCATTCGATCCAATCCCGGCGGTGGCTCGGGAAAGCTTTGCCCCACTGCTACGCTCGACGCCACGAATGGTTCCGGTTGCTGCTCGTTCTGGCCCGGCACGTATCGCGAAAGACCCGGCGGTGGTAGACGACCATCGTTCGCATCACCATGATTCGTTTCCACCTCATCGGAGCCGGTCGCTTGGAGAGTGCGCGAAGTACCGCTCATCGATGTAGTGCCTTCCACACCATATCCATCCTCTGACAGGTGGCCCGTCTGGAGGTACTGATTGCGATCGTTGTTTGGTGCAATTTCCTGATTTTCCATCGTTTGCTCGCTGCTGCGCGTTTCGATCAGAATTTCTTGATTTTCGGGCGTCAGTGATTCGATGTTGTGCTGCTCCTCCACCGAAGCCGGTTGCAGTAGCGCTGGATGTTGTGTCTGTTGCTGATAAAAGAAGGCTCCACCGGCATTTGTCGAAGGTGGTACGACAGCAGCAGGAGATGCACCTGCGCCCGATAGTCCCGGCGTGGCAGTATGTGACCGTGGCCCGGTTCGTTTGAACGGGTTTGATCCGGCAATTTGCATTGCTTTCGGTGGTGGTCCCCCACCAGCCATCGGGGGTCCAGATGCAGGTGAGGATGCTATCGTTGGGTTATCGATCGGGGGAGGTGGCAAGGGTGGCGTCGTAGAGGATGTTTTAGATGTGAGCGAGAGGGAATCGTTCACAATCGGTCCTGCTGCAGCCGCGGTTCCAACGATCGAAGGTGGTGGTGGTGGAAAGTTTTGTTCGCCACGGTAATTGCTTTCGAGCTGGCTGTTACCAGCAACCGCGGTACTTTCCGTTGGTTCTTGCTTAATGCTTAAAGCTTCCAGCACTTCATCGAGCTTATCCGGAACGGCAGCCTGCAGGGTCGTTGGAGCTGATGCGGGAAAAGGTCCATTGTTCATCGTACCTTCGCTAGCGCGCTTGGTTGTGCTGGTTTGGGTCGGACCTCTATTATCGCCGCTTGGATCACTCTCCAGCGAACGATCGCTAGACGACACCTGACTCTCGATGGACCATTGCGGCGAAAGGGTCTCCGCCTTCAGACGCTGTAGTTGCACGCTTGCTGCCGAAGGTAAGTTGCCCTGTTGCGGAAAGTCTTCATACTGCTGGACCGGAGCAGATTGTTGCTGCTGTGGCGATTGCTTTGGTGCGACATTTTCGTTCGGCTGCGGCTTAGGGCCGCTGGATGGCTGTGAGTGTTTTGGCGGTTCCGGTACGGTCCAGTTCCAGCTGTTGTTGCTCGCCGTTGTATCGAAACTATCGGAAATGGTCTGACTGAAGGTCGGTATCAGTTGGGGCGTTGTCGAAGCAGGCGGATGTGGAACAGCCGGGGCCGGGGGTGAGGGTGGCGCGTTGAAAAAATTAGTTGCCGGTGCGTCGTACGACGGCTGCGCGTAATTTGCAGTTGAATATTGGTTAGCAGTCGTAGCGGGCATCATCGCCGGTTGCTGGTATCCGGTGTTGCTTTGCGAGTAATTCGGCACATAGTTGTGGTTGTGTTGATCCATTCTATTTTGCCCACCGGTCAGGTACGTTCCTGGGGCTGGTGTCATCTGCGGTTGTGGTTGTTGATATTGCGTTTGTAAATGTTGTTGAGGCTGTTGCTGCTGTGGTGGCTGGAAGTATGTGTTGGGAGGAGCGTTCGGTGCTGTCTGCATCGAACCAACGGTTTTAGGCATAGTCGTTTCCACAGCCGGGCCGGAATTATCATTCCAATCGCCCCAATCATCGCCCCAGCCGTCCGTGTTGTTGTTCATGTTCGTAAAAGCGGTCGAAGCAGAAAACTGTTCGGCCATTCTTTTGTGGTGGCCGGAAAAGGCCGGTCACCCGCTCCGCCACAAGTCGTATCACACCAACAGATACGAAACTAGTCCAGAAAAGGGATAACAAAAATCCTGCTGCTTGATGTTAAACACAAACCAAATGCTGCATGTTGGCTTAGCAGGCGTTGATCGGCACTAGACCTACAAAGAAAATTGAATATTGAATCCATTAGCATTTTACTTTAATTTACGATAACTTTACGCAATCGGTAGTTTACATATTTCGCTTGTTCGATACCATAACGTAAAAATGCTGGCATCTTATCACGAAAACCGACCCGATATCATAGAGTGTAAAAAAAAAAGTTAACCGCGGGAGCTTTGCGTATCGTACACGTTGGATAATTTGCTACGTGTCACACCTGCCATGGTGGGGTGTATCGAGTACGAAATGAGATACTTCCGTCGTACTCATATATGTTGGATCTATCTTCGAGAGGTTTTGGTCATTTCGCATAGTGTGCCGGTTCTCTTTGTTATTGAACTGAAAATATGCAATACTGACTCCACCAAAAGACAAATCGAAGTGATTCGTCCGACAAGGACAGGAGCGACTTTCATAATCAGCTCCATAGCAATTGTTTGCCAAAATGTGGTGGGGCTTTGCTGCAACCGAACATTCAATTCCTCCCACTCTGTATGAAACTTTTACTTCGATCGATTGAAATGGAGAGTGGAGCTGAGAAACTGGTTGGAGACAAAATGCAACCTAGGCGCTAGCGCTCGGTCAATGAATCCCACCGCGGATCATATGGAACAGTTCAAGGCATTTTCAAGGATGCACTATCAAACGGCTGGCGTGCTGTGGGATGCTTTATCAATGCAGAAAACGGTTTCTTCGGCCCATCTTCATAAAGCTTGATAAAGAAAGGGGAAAATACTCGATTCGATTCTTTTTCATCATTCGCAATCGGGGGGTTTTTGACACTTGTCCCACTACCTACTTTCCATAACATTGAAATCCTTGACATGTTCTTGCCTATTGCCTGGAAATATGCTGGCTGGCTGTTTATTAGGTTGTGCAACCTTATCCACCATATTTCACTATCACCCATCGGTGGTCAGATTTTCTTTCGCACGTCCCAACCAGACCAGGGTTCCAGCATACATTTGCACGTACCTGCTGCTGTTGCTGCTTTTCGTTTTGCACTTTCTATGTTGACGATCCTGAACGCTACAGACACACAAACACACGCTTTTGCATTACGTGTCTACACACGAATAAACTAACGATTGCACAATGTAGCACGGAACGCGGAAACACGGGACTCTGCACGGCCCAGTCCCGTTCGATCACAGACAAAAAAAAAACGGGACAGATTTCGCGGCTGTGAAGAGAAAAATTGAAATTCTTTTCCACCGTCGAAAACAAGAAATGAATGCCAAGTTGGAACTTTCATTCGGGGAATGACAAAATGCAATCAAAGGTGCTTTGCGATCGTGGTTACAATGCGTAGTTGAGGGATTTGAACTGTTTTTAGAGGAAAAATAACTCTAAAATTAAAGTTTTTTAAAATTATTTGCATTGAGTTTTAACTTAATTATATGTAGAAATGATTTCATAACAAAGAAACTTGTAAATTCGTAAATAAATCATGTGATTGAACCAGCTGAAAATTTCGAGCGGTGTTTATAGGTTTCGATGACAGCTGCAGAGCTTTTGCGACCCAGTGAAAAAAGGCATACAATTCAAAGGAAAACAACAAGCGTGTACTGAGCACGTTCCTGCAAATTAGTTCATGATTGATTCTAGTGTCCTCGGTGCTCGTTACAAAATGTGTATTTCTTCCAAATACATTCACTGCCATTCGTCCACTTCCATTCGTGCAGAGTCACTTTAAAATGTGCCAACAAAATAATCGTTAAAAAATTATTGTCGATGTATAAAAAAGTACTGAAACGTTCGCACACAATGTATGCGTGCTATATGCATTCAAACTTGATCCCCTTTCCTCAGAGATCCTGTTATCGTAAGAATTCGCATTGATGTGTGAGTTCGTCACCAGAAACCGTCAGAAGAAAAAAAAACGAAGCACTCCAGAGCCAGCAATGTTGCAAAAATATCGTCTTGATTTGTGCACCTGTTACAATATTTTTTTCTCCAAACAATCTCCTCGCCGAACGATCATCTTCCACAGACGCTACAGTCACCCATATAGACGTTCGATCACGCAGAATGCAGACATACGTACCCGAGCGACACCCGATTGTAGCAGTTTATTTGTATAAAAAGCGAATCGCACGATTCTGTTCTGCACAGTGCTAAGCCATAGCACCACCGATAAGGAGAGCGATGCTTGCCGGACGGATTTATCACCCAGTCAAGATGCGGACAGTACAGGTAAAGGTAACGAAAGAACAAAATAGAAAATGTGCATTCGATCTAATCAAACCCCTTTTCTCCCAAACAGCGAACACTGATCAATGTGATCGTATTTTCGATCGCTGTTTGCCGCGTTGAAGCATGGTCTGTCACAAAGCCACCAACCACCGGTACCACTTCCGATGGAACAGCTACCTGCCCGAGCTCCAAATATCGTCCGATCGACTCGTCTTGCTCCAGCCGATTGAATCCTGGTTGGGGTAAAGCCGATGAACCGTACGCTCGCATGCTTCCACCGAACTACGCGGACGGAATCTCCAGTCCACCGGTGATGACGAACGGCAGTGCATACGTTAGCGCCCGAACCATATCGTTCAACGTGTTCTCGATCGATGAAGTGCCCGATCCGAACAACACGCTGGTGAATATATTTTTTTTGCAGGCGATTGGAAATGATTTAAGTGCGCCCGCCGGTGCCGACGATCCAGTGGAGTGTTGTGTTGATGGGCAGATCGTACCGAACGCGCCGAACCGATGCTATCCCGTGTCGATTCCTGACAATGACGCACTGTACTCGTGGTTTAACATCACTTGCCTGAATTACGCAAGGTTGCTCACGAGGACACCCGCCCAACCGTCGCAACCCGTTCAGCAGATTAACCGGGCGAGCAGCCTGTTGGATTTGTCGTTCGTGTACGGTTCAACTGTTTCACAAAGCAACAGTCTGCGCGCATTCTCAGGCGGCAGGTTGCTGGCGGTACGGCGCAACGGTATGGAATGGCCAGCACTAGACCCGGCCGGATGTACCGAAACGAATGTGTGCTACCTGGTGGCGGATAAGCGAAGCTACCAGTTCCCGATGTCCGCCACAATGCACCTACTTTTCCTCCGGGAGCACAACCGATTGGCTAACCAGTTGCGGCTGATCAATCCCGGCTGGACGGACGAGGTGCTGTTCCAGGAAGCGAGACGCATCAACATTGCCCAATATCAGCACATCGTGTACTACGAGTACCTGCCGGGTGTGTTGGGTCGCGAGAACATGATAAGCAACGGGCTGATCTACGAAGGAACCGGCTTCACATCGGACTACAGTCCACTGCAAGACCCGTCGTCGCTGGGCGAATTCGGAGGAGTTCTGGTGCCGTTCATGCAAACCCAACTTCCAGGTAGCATCAAGTAAGTACACGTATTAAACGTCTATTGGGGGTGGGCAAGTCTAATGCAAGTTGCTTTCTGTGGTATAGCTTATACATCAACGATACGGTGCAATCGCTCCCGCTAAGCAGTGTAGCGGGCAATGTAATTACGCTGGAGAGCATGTTTGCCCTGTACTTCGTAGGACTTACTACACAATCGACTAACCGGATGGATAGCAGCTTCAGCATCGAATGGAAAAACTTCATGTACCGTGGCTATGATCCGTTGGGTAAGGATCTTCTTGCGCTGGACATACAGCAGATGCGGGACTTTGGCTTTGCGCGGTACAACGACTACCGGTCTCGGTGCGGTTTGAGCCGGTTCGCGACGTGGGAAGCGTACAACGCCACCTTCAAGGTGGTCTGTCCCAAAACCATCGACAAGCTTCGCCTGTACTACCCCACCGTGGACGATCTGGATCTGTTCGTTGGTGCGGCATTCGAGGAACCGATTGCTGGATCGCTGTTGGGTCCAACCTTTTTCTGCCTGTTCAAGCAACAGTTCCTCGCGTCACGTGCTGGCGACCGTTACTTTTTCGAAGCAGGTGGACAGGATGGAAGCTTCAGTGCGGCACAGCTCAATGAAATACGCAAAATAAAATTGTCCAGGCTGATGTGCAACGCTTTCCCGACCACGCCAAACATTCAGCCGTCTGCGTTCTGTCCGGCGTCTGTCGATAATTCGCCCGCATCTTGCAATAGCCTGCCAGTGCCCAATCTTCAGTTGTGGCGTGCATAAGGATAGCAAATGTTAGTCGATCGTCTAGTGGCTGAGGCAAGGCTACTGTACAACGACGGAGAGCCAATAAACAACGGTGTTCCCGTTACGAAACCTGAGATACCTTCCTTGCCAGCTGCGCAAACAAGCAATGCCGTTGCGAAAGAAATGTATCGGAGCATCAACATTGCAGTTTTATTTTTCGACGGTGCGAATTCGGCCTTCTGCCGAAATCACAGTTTTCGGAGGGTTGGTAAATTTGGGTAAATGGATTTTACATTACAGGATATGTTTAGCGCAATTGTTGTACATGTTGTACTAAATTTAGCCTCTACTTGATACTCGATCCAGATGCGACAACAATGATATTTTAGATGAATGCAAAATAATTCCTTTTTACCAGTCGAAAAAAGGCTGCTCTTGACCTTGAACCGTTCGTGAGTGGCAAAATGAATCTTAAAAAGCAATGCACAACAACACGTTTTACCAAAGCAGGAACGGTTTTCCCATTTGAATTTCAAAATGTCAACGAATGCAATGCGTTTATAGCTCCTAGTTCAGTTAGAGTTTGATTGGTAAAGCTTGGAATTATGATTAATCATAGCATCACCGTCTATTGTTTTACATTTTTTCGAGTAAAATATCGTAACACTATCAATATTGTACCATGGTAAGAATATATTTCTCACGAACCGCACATTAATCAAAGGAAATAATCTAAATAAACACTAACTGCGTCAACGTTCAACCCAGCATGAATCGATTCCTTCTGGTGGCTTGAATCCTGACGTTTCGATGAAAAGCCAATTCGTGCTCATTTCGAAGAAAACCGGCAGAACGTGCTGCTGTTCAAAGGAATCGTCGTCCGCAGCGGGTGATGGTGGAATCGCGAATAAAACAAAGATGGAATTTGCGTACGACAACGGTGGGGTGCTCGATGTGGAACCTGCAAGTGGTGAACAGTTTCCTGAAGTCAGCGTTATTCAGCGAAATTACGGCAAAATAGATTTACTAAAGTAGGTTACGCAGGCACCTTCCCGATCACGTTCGTCGTTCTAACCTTTTGGTGTCTTTACTCTCGAGCAGCAAATTGAGCGAGTACAGAATGCAACTGGTAGAACGAACAGACCAGCGTAATGAGAAAGCATTTGCGGAAATGCAGACGATCAGCATGAAACGGCTGTTGAGGGAAGGCACGTCCAAGGTCCGGGAAACGGTGTACCAAACGGGCAATCGTATGGTGGTCAAACTTTACCTGATGCACTGTGGCAAGCGTCTGCATAGTGTAGGCAAATACAGATATTCTGCACGCTTTCTGGAAGTTGCCCATGGCATCGCGCAGAAAGCTACAATGGGTTATGTGCAGAGAGAGATAGCTTATCTACTGCGTGACGGCTATAACAATATGGGACAATATCGTAAGTAAACCGTAAAAGTATTTTCATACGCTCAATCACAACTTCATGACATGATGATACCCGATGGCTGTTTTTTTTGGTTAAATCCTAGATACAGAACCCAGCGTGTTGAGCTGGGAAATGGATCTGTTCGGGACAAATGATAGCAAGACGGTGTCGTGTGAGTCGTAAGTATTCCATTCGTCGGTTCTACGCACCATTCTCTTCATCATTCGGTACTACTCCTCTCCTAGGGTGGATGGAAAGCTAATAGCTAAAAAAGAATTCAATGTCGGAGATGTTATATTCATCGATAAGCCCGTGGCTGGTTACGTGAAGGATTCGAAAGTACAGTGCAACTGTTGCCTGGTCAAGACACTGTACACGATGCCGTAAGTAGTGGATGCCCATGTACACTCATAATTCGACGTTCAACATTTTGCTTCCCGCAGCTGTGCGGAATGTTGTGCAGTATTTTATTGCAGCATGACATGTCTGCAAAAGGATGAGCGTTACCACAAGTACGAGTGTTCGGGGCTCGAGATATCTTACCTCACGGCCGTTGATGGTAGTCCACTGGTTCTACGCATGTTTGTGAACGCTATGGACATCTTTAAGCGCAATTTATTGCAACGCCTGCAGCAGCCGCTCGTGGATAGTACGCTGACTCCTCAGCAAATGTGGGAAATTTTGCTTGAAGATCATAAGCATTCGGAAGACTTTCTCAAAGTCTTTCAAGCATGCACGTGTGATCACTTCGCGGAAGACAAAGCTACGTACGGAATAATGCTGCAACAGGTCACGCTCCTTATGTACTACATCGTGTTAGATAAGCGGGTGATGCGAGATTATATCGGCTGTGTGATGGACTTTGCTGAAAATTCGGCCTACAGATTCATGGAGAGCGTCCTGTTGCGGCTTATATGCGTCACGAAGCTGAATGCGTGCAGTTTTCGTTACGACCTTAAGTTCGATAAAGCTGAAGCGGATGAAATGAATATCGCAGGAAACCAGGAGTCAACATGCGAGCGAAGCATAATCTTGAGTAACGAATACTGTGGGATGTACCGATTTCAGACAGAAATGGGCGCTTCCAGCACCGATTTCAATACTATCTATTCGTAAGTATACCTGAACCCCGTACCATGCAAAACATTTTTAAAATGCGGGACTTATCTTTCCTCCATCATCAGATTACTTGACCATGGAGCGGTCGTGTTTCGTGCGGCAAAAACGATCAAGAAGGGTGATGTGCTAGTGTTCAAGGTAGGATCATTTAGGCATCCGACTTCCCAAAGTTTTGTTCCCACAGATGGTGCCAACCCTGACCAGGTATATTCTTTTTCTTCGTCCATCGGTAAGTAACGGCAGCAATTTTGGAATCCGACAACTGGCTCAGAAACTATAGCTTGTTTTGTACCTTCCTTTTATTTGAAGATAGTAGCGTGCAAGAATTGGGAACAATTCAGTCCAGCGAAACTATGACGGTGCTCATGGCCGAACTCTTACGTAGAGAATTGCTGTGCATGGAGGATAATTTCTTTGACCTGCTGATGATGTTCGACTGCTTCCTAGCCCAGTGTAAAAGGTACGTACAGTGAGCAGGTCTTTCGCGTTAATAGCACACGTATGGCCGAGCAATTTTATATCGTCTACAATATGGTTCTATTCACAGCGGGCCGGCCACCCACGAGCGCATGGTAACGCTGTTCACCGTCATCAACATGTTGGAAGCTCTGTACCACAAGGCTACGTTGATCCCGTTGGTACTGATGAATGATGATTGGATGATAATGCTAATGATCCGTGGCGTGGGATTGCGCCTCATTAGGAAGGATTACAACGAGCGTCTTGTAAACAGCTTATATAATATGTATTTCCAAGACTAGAACGCTAACGCTTTGAAGGACACATCTGAATCCATTACTTAAAGGTCATGCTCTAGAATGTATTACAATTACGTATAATCAAAAAAACAAAAAAATAGAACGTATCCTGGACACCACCCGGAAAGGATATCGGAAGCATATCTTATCTAACATTTTAATTTGAAACCTGAGCTCCGTTGAATCTGCTGAAAATTTTGGAAAGCCACCAAGATGTTATTTTAATTGTCTGCGTTTGACCGTATTTTCAGATGATTTGGTTGTGAGCGCCGATTTACTTTGTGTGATATAATACCAACCGATCTTTTTGTAGAGTTTTACCAGCGCAAAACCCGCTCGAAATTGATCATTCTCGATGCAATGGCACACACTCTCCATCTCGGTAACGCTTCGTAACGCTTCTGCATTAGCAATGACAGTTCAAGTTTTGACAGCTGTTCGTGAAGCGGCTGTCTGGCAGCCCGGCCACCGCCAGCTTTCATTTTTTTTGTGGTAGAAAATCGACAAGCTTGTAATCTTCGACGCGCTGTTTCGTACAATCGCCCAGGCAAAACATGCAGCAAAGCTTGGGAAAATGGTGAACGATTAGCGCTTAGAAGGTAATAATACGTACGGTGAGTATTGGAGAACTGTTTTACCGAGTGAATTACGTAAGAATTACGAGAAGGAACAGCCTGCGCCACCGACTGTGTGTGGTTGAGACTTTGCTTGCGGTGAAGGTTTAGTAGGCAGAGAGCAGGGTGCCTTCTTTGCGAAAGTATCAAACATGGACGACCTGGGTGAAAATGTAAAACAACGTGAATCCTGCCCGGTCCCGGTGAAACTGGCCGTTGCCAGTGTGTGCAGGTTTGGGGGTGTAAGTTTTGCACGGAATGCGACATCGGTTTGTGAAAATGGATCGCAATTGGGCAAAGCAGCAGCTAGCTGAGACAAAACATAACCTCTACCGTGGTTGATTGCTTTTGCCTTAATTTTGGTCGGTCTGTGCTGTCGAATTCCGCGAAATTGACCGTCTTTGGTACGCTTATGCATTTTTCCAATGCGTTGGCAATAGCAATCTTTTGCTACAACGATCAATTTCCTTCTGCCAATCAGTCGATACAAGTACTTTGTGCAAGTGTGAGAATTAATATTCGTGTGCCGTTTTTTTCCATTTCAGGGACAATTCTTTCGCGTCTGTTTGCGTGTATCCATCTGGTCAAAATGTCGGTGCACTACAAATTCAAAAGCACCCTCGACTTTGACACGATCACGTTCGACGGGTTGCACATATCGGTGGCGGATCTGAAGAAATCCATCATACAGCAGAAGCGGCTCGGCAGAACCGTCGATTTCGATCTACAAATTACCAATGCGCAGACCAAGGAAGGTATGATGGCGCAACAGCTATCCCCGCGTAGCTGGCGATACGTCGTATCTAAAACTGCTCTCTCGTTTCATTCCAGAGTACAATGACGATAATATGTTGATACCGAAAAACACGTCGCTTACCATCGCGCGCGTGCCCGTAAAGAATACGGGGAAAAAGAATTGGGATAAAGCGGCTGCAGCGGAGGCAAACAGTGCGCCGGCTCCGGCTCCGCGCGGCAAGCACGATGCAGCTAGCTCGCAAACCAATGTCGATCTGTCGATGATGAACGGCTCGGAGGAAGACAAGATCCGTGAAATGATGTTTCAAAGTACGGCGGACTATGATCCTACCAAGTAAGTACTGTGGGCCATCAGTACTGTGTCTTTCAGTTTGAACGGTCGTTAATGGTGTCTAACACAGCTTTGTAATGCGTGCCTCTTTCCTACTTCAAATGCCCACGTTATTATGTTGTTGGATAGATTTAAACACAGGTACTTGGAAGCATTTGTTTATGATACTCTTTGGTGTACTCTTCCAACAATCTGGTTGGCCAAAATTGGGGAAAACCATGTCACAAATATACTCAGTCCGTTCTTTTCGCTTCTAGCTATCAGAAAGTTCGCGGTACGCAGACGGGAGAAGTTCCCATGAACTACAAGTGCTACCGGTGCCACAAGCCGGGCCACTGGATAAAGAACTGCCCGATGGGCCCGCTGCCGAAGGAAAGTATGGAGGTGAAGCGTACGTCCGGCATCCCGCGCTCCTTTATTGAGCGCGACAAAGAGGTGGGAAACAATCCGGCCATGCAGCCGGTGCAAATGCCGCCGGAGGAAAAGCAGGTAATACCGGAAGATCTGATCTGTAGCATTTGCAAGGACCTGTTCACGGACGCGGTCATGATACCGTGCTGCGGTAGTTCGTTCTGTGACGAGTGTGTACGTACGGCGTTGCTGGAGTCGGAGGACAACGAGTGTCCGGACTGTAAGGAAAAGGGTTCATCGCCTGGTTCGCTAATACCGAACCGTTTTCTGCGCACATCGGTCAACGCGTTCCGCAACGAGACGGGCTACACGAAATCAATCGCGAAAGGTAGGTGGAAGCAAAGAGGGTTTCCTCCGTGAAAATAGTAGCATTAAAATACGCCTTTCTTTTCGATAGCTGCCGCAGGCAAGAAGCAAACAAAGCCAGAAGAAACACCGACAGCGGACAGTACCACCACTACCGGTGGTCTATCATTTTCGGCATCCGGAGCACCATACAGTGGTGTTGAAGGCGTACCGATCGGTAGTTCCATTTCCACTACAACAGAGCTTGTGGAATCCTCTACATACGAGGAGGACGCTGGCCACTGTAACGCGCCGGACAGCAATTTACAGTCGCAAATGTTTGATGAAATCTCCCAGCAGGGCGAACTCGGCTCTCCCAGGCAGGAGAACAAAGAGTCGTCCGGTGGAATGGCGGGGGTGGTACCGCAGGGAGCTGCTCCCGCGTTTGACAATGAGTCGGACTATGAGGATAACATTACGGTTACCGTACCGCCAGCCCATCTGCAGAGCTGGGGAGCCTTCCGAGGCCACTATAACGGTGGTGGTGGTGGGGGTGGTGGTGGTCGGCCGATGCGCCATGGACGATCGCACGGTCACGATACTCCACCGAACGAGCGGCAGATGGCGCTGAATCAGCAGCAGGGCGGGTATGGTGGTGGAGGTGGCGGAAGGGATGGCAGTAATGGAGGCCGCGGAAGCGAGCTGTTGGAGAGAGAACGAGACGATGAACATCGACGGCGTCTCCCGCTGATGGAGGAGAAGGATAGCGGCGAAGGCTACGGGGCTGGTGGACCGCACGGAATGATGAATGAGCGTGGCCGGGGCGAGTACGCTGACCGATCGCCAGAATACTTACACGGAGGCAATGCTGGTGGCGGAGGAGGAGGACGAGGAGGCTTAATGCCCATTCCACACAATCATCCGCAGCACGTGCAAGCGATCGGGACGGCGATGGGACATCCGGGCGGTGCCGGTGGTGTGTACATGGGACCTGGCAATAACGGAGGATACGGAGGACACATAGGACATCCGCAGCAGTACGGTGGTGGTGGAAGTAATGGTCCCGGGGGAGGATATGGTATGCAGCAGCAAGGTGGTGGTGGCGGCGGCGGCGGCGGCGTTGGTTACCCGCCGCAGCAACGATCGTTCGATCATCACGGCGGAATGTATCCCGGCGATCGTCCACCACGGGGGATGATGTATCCGATGCGTGGCGGAGGATTTATGTCACATCACCCGCCTCACTTACGGCAACGTCCGATGGGCCCGGGACCGATGGGAGGCTATCCGAATGTACATCCTGCGATTGGACCTGGGTAAGATAAGTGTTTGCTTAACTTATAATATTGCTTTGAACTAACGAACGTTTTTTTCCCCCTTCTATATTTCGTACAGTGTTATCGATGATCCACTGGAAGCGTTTAACAGAATCATGCGCGAGAAAGAGATGCGCAAGAAGCAGGAACAGCAGCAGCAGCAGCAAATGCGTCGCAATCGTTCGCCTATGGGCGAGCGAGGACGCCGCTCTCGCTCCTTCGACAATGGTAGTCGGGGTGGTGGTGGTGGTGGTGGTGGCGGCGGTGCTCGCGGCAACTCTACCGATCGAAGGCGTACATCGCGTCAGCGGTCTCCGGACAGGCGACGGTCGCCAGACGACAAGCATCCGGATGAGCGTGATCGTATGCGTGAGCGTCGCCGGAACCGGTCCAGCTCGTACAGTTCTGCCAGCTCCCGTTCCTACACAAGGTACGTTGGTGGTAGGCGAATGATCGAGCTTTGAGCTGGGTCCTAACGCTGTGTTTGTTTATCGTTCAATAGATCAAAGTCACGCTCACCGATGAAACGAAACAAATCGTCCCCCCGGAAACGGTCTCGCAGTCCAGGCTATAGGGATAGACGCAGCAGAAGCCGATCGGGGTCGTTCGGTGGAATGAGGTAAGTAAACTAGCTTACAAAAGACATGCTTTGGAGATGGAACGAGCAAAAGTAGTTATTTTTATTATTTTTCATTCTTCACACAGATACAGGGATCGTCGGGATGATCGTCGGCCGGGAGATTTCAACAGAGACCGATCGCCAGGATTTAATCAAAACTTCGGGTAAGTTACCAGCACCTCTTTTTTCCCATTCCAGTCGCATCATTCTAATAAGAAATGTGTGTGTGTGTGTGTGTGTGTGTGTGTGTGTGTGTGTGTTGTGCATCTCCCCCCCCCCATACAGCTTTGGCAATCGTCCTCCCAGAGGCGGCGCAGGTCCCAGAGGAGGTGGTGGCGGTCGCGCACGCGGAAACGGTCGCGACATTGGTGGCGGCATGCAGCACTTCCCACCGCGAGGTTTCGATCGTCACCAGCAACAGGATCGCCACTTGCTACCGATGCCAGGTGGGCGGCAAGACGATGTGCACCACCACCAACCGGGCGGCTTTATGCACGGTCAGCACATGGGCGAATATCGTGACGGACCAATGGGGGGCAGCGGACAACCGCACGCTGGTGGCGGTATGATGATGGGCAGCGGTGGATTAGGCGGTGGTCCGGCCGGAGGTCCCTCGATGCAGCAGACGGGTTTGCCGGTTGGCGCACAGTCAAACAGGTATTGTGTTCATCTCATTACTATATTTAGTATTTTTGGTGTACTCTTATTTGCGATGCTGCGTAATCACGCCGCAGTGTCAGGTCAGTGTGTCGTAAAACGGTTGCGAATATGTAATCGGCACAGTTTATATATTTTAACTTATACAGCAGTAGCGCGTTACTTTAATTTAAACCATCCAAATTGGAAGAGAGAAAGAGTGAGAGAGAGAGAGAGAGAGGGAGAAACTCCGTAAGTTCTGTGATATGAATGTGTGATGTTAGTAGTGGTAATACGCGGTTGTATCTAAGTATATGATATTTCGGTCTCTTACTGCGTGTGAAACGATCGATCGTCTCAGTTAGAACGAAAGAACATAGATTATAAAACATGTTTTACAGTATCGGCACTACGGTCTTCTAACTGTCCTGGTACAACAGATTGCCCAGAGAAATTAAGAATGCGAGTAACGTATGTTGCGAGTAATATGTTAAACAAACTATGTAATGTTATATATGTGTAGATGTCCCATGTCATGTCCCATGTATGATGATGAAAGATAGTTTTTTTTCTGTCTTGGCATTTTGGATAAATTAGCTTTAAAAAATAAAACGAATCAGCCAACACAAGTTTGAGACATGCGCGGGCGCATAGGTTGGAACTATTGATGCCATTTTGAAGAGCTACTGTATGCACTTTCAGATACAGCAGATTTCGGCTGCTTCGGAAGGTAGTCCCCTAATTCCACTCGTTGGCATTGGTGGAACTCTGGCCATATGCAAGGTGGCAGTGATATTTTTAAATGTAGCGAACCAGTCCCAATCAGTGGTGCTCGGTTCTCGGCATTGATACGAAATGTGACCCGGTTTTCAGTGGGGTGAAAGAATCATGTTGGTCAGTTGTAGACGCGTGTCAATCGGTGGACTCTTCAGAATGCTAGTCGATGTCGTCACCACTTACTCGTAGCTTTTTTCCTTTTCTCTTGTAAGCTTAAACATCAAGCCCTTCTCAAACTTGTTTAAGGGTCCCTAGACACCAATCAATCCCTGGACTTCAGTCATACCCTCTAAGATCTGCTACTCTCACTCTCCTTAGAAATCCTGACTATAGCAAATTCAGACTGTTTGTCATCATGGTTAACTGTATCTAACTCCTTCCTTCGAGTCTGACCCCGAACACTCTAATAGGCAAACAAATTTAAATTTTTACTACGTTGATTAGCAAATTTATCGGAATCTGTTTCATGTTAGAATACGGCAGAAGATAGCTGGGAACGTTCTTTATTTAATATTGCAACGTGCGTACCTTTCTATTAGTTATGAACACTAGTCGGTAATGATAGTAATGGAGAAAATATGGATCGACGTGTCCATCTGCAACAATTATTTCTGTTTTCCATTTGTTTTTGCTTCAATAGTATACATGTCCTTGATGTAGCTCTTGTTTGACAGTCACAGTACAGACCTGTACTTGGACTTGTCAAAGATTTTCCTTTGTTACCCTAATTCTGTTACGCTTAATTCTTTGATTCTACACATACGTTAAAGCCAGCCTACACGATGCGAGATGCCAAAAAGATTTCGCTAAAAAGGGGGGGATTTGCGAAATTTTTCCGTCAAAATCATCTCGGTCATCTACCCGCGTTGTTTAGAGCACTTCATGCTATCTCTCTCTTCAGCCGAAAACTACCATGGCAACGAATGGAAAGTGACAGAGCGGGCTAGAAGGAAGCGAAATCTTTCCGAGATTTCAGCTCGAGGAGGCGAAATCTTTTTGACGGATAGATTTCGCATAACCCCCCCCTTTTTAGCGAAATCTTTTTGGCATCTCGCATCATGTAGCCTGGCTTTTAAAAATGATGAAAACATTATGGTAAACGCAACAACGGCACAGCAGGACCGGGGTTCAAATCCCCGGACCGTTGTTCCTCCTAGGGTGAGGACTGGCTATCCAACTACGTGGTATCATTAAATCTAGTAAGCCAGAAATGGCAGGTCTTTAGGCAAAAAAAAAAGAGAGAGAGAGAGAGATTGTTATTTATTTATTTATTATTACTATATCTTTGTACTGATGGTTCTCTGATAGATGATTTTCATTACGGTCTTCGGTCGCCCTATCTTCCGAAACATATTATCTATTTTTATTTAACAAAAATTCAAAATCACCGACAGTAAGCATAATCCAAATGTTTAAAATTAAGGACGTTCAAGGTAGTGATGGGAATAACCACTCAGTAGCGTGAATTAAATCAGAGTGAATGAGGTATAATATTGAGTTACATCTTATACTCACTCTTTAAGAGTTTATTCTTGAACAATGATTTAACTCTCCGTGCCGACAAGCCACTCATTAACTGCGTTTTAACTCACTCATGAGTTAAATAACTCATTCCTGATTTAACTCTCCGTGCCGACTAACCACTCACTCACCTCGTTTTAACTCACTCACCTCGTTTCTACTCACTAGAGAGTTAGATATCGCATTGGTCACGATCACACGATGAACAAAGAGAAAATACAATACGGTAACGAGCCATAATGATAGATTGTTCATAAAAAAAATTAAAAGGGACTATGTAGATCTTTTGCTTGTGTGTGTGTAGCCGCACTAAAATTTTCAACTATACTGCTCGTCAGTTATTATATGATATCAAAGCGATCTTTGGGCAAAACTTTGTTAATGCATCGCAAAATGTCAATGAAGCAAAAAAATGTTAATGAGCATCGGAAAGAACTCGCGATATACCAATACGATATTTAAATCTCTAGTGAGTAGAAACGAGGTGAGTGAGTGGTTAGTCGGCACGGAGAGTTAAATCAAAGGTGAGTTGAAATAACTCTTCGTGATGATTTAAATCATCTAATTCATTGCTAAGATTTAAGTCATTTCAGTCAGATTCAGTTTGCACACCACTAGTTCAAAGGCCCCTGTCGAAAGGCTTCAAAGGCGGCACCCGGTTTTCTTATGCCAATACAGCCAAAAACATTGGATCGTTTTATTGTTATACAATTTAGCTAGCATAATAAGTGTTTCTAGTCTCCCTCGAGAAAACCCAAACCACAGTGCTTCATGTTTTTGATTGTTAAAATAGGTTAACACTTACACTGCAGTGTTGGTTCGCACAGAGATGAAGCTGTTCGGGGCTTATCAGGATTGTCGCTGGATAAGCAGAGATTCGCTGGAATAGTCAGAAAAGCTCGATTTGTGATAAACCCCATCCACCGTTTAAAATGTAATATCGAACACGAATACTGCAGTTTTCTTTTTATATAAATGTGTAGAGTAAATATATTCCAACGTACAGATACTTCAGCTATGAGGATGATTTTTTCCGTTCGTTCGTAATATTGTAAGGAAGCAGCAGCAGTAGGAAAAGCTAACTCATATAGCTAGTGATACAATACTTTACGAAGGCAAATGTTGCGAATGGCGCAATTTAAATAAACAAAAAAACAAACAAACAAACAAGCTATTGTTATACGAGACCGGCCTTGTGAAGTATAAGACCTTATTATCCCTTTTTTATTTTGTTCGTTACTATGTGTTTGCTCCGCCATTGTTGGGTTAAATTTTAAAAATAGAGTTTAAAACGGCGAAACTACAACGGACAACACTACCAGCCCAGTGGACGTCGTATCGTATCGACAGAGCAAACGTTGCGCAGCGGAACTGATGGACACCATTAGCATTACCGATCGTGTTTTTCGTGATGGAGTAATGGTCGGCTTTTTAAGTGCCGATCCCGCATTCATCTTTGAAGGAAGCCAGCAGCAACTCGTCGGAAACGATAGGAATAACCGTTGAACATAAGCTTAAAGTGATTAAAATTTCGCCCCCCCAATGCATGGTAGCAGGCACCTCGTCGTCCTTAGGCGATCGGATTCGGTCCTCCAGCTTGCGAGTCCTCGAGAAAAAGCTATCCTCTACCTCCCTCCTCCCCCATCCATCTTCCAATGAGAGTGATTTACCGAGGTAAAGAGAGGTCGATTTACATGTGTTCCTGCAAGTGTCTGTAGCGACCGGTGGTGGTGACACATGTTGCTGCTGCTTTTGTAAGATATTTCGCTGCCTGAATCGTTTACTAATTAATAAAATCTCTCTCTCTTTTCTTTCTCTTTTCTTTTTGTTTCGCCGTTCAATTGCTCCGTCCCCGGTCCTGGTTTTTTTTTCTTTTGGTCTGTTTCTGTCTCCGGCTAGGTATCCGGGACGCGATGAACGCGAGCGCAGCATTAGTAGTTACGGAGGAGCGAAGCCGTCGGACTTTGGTGACGGCGAGGGCGGCGACCACATGATGCATCCACATGCGAAGGACATGAACGAGCGTCGCAGAAGAACGTCTAGCCGACATTCGTCCCCGAGCGCTGGACATCAGCAGCAGAATGCCATGAGCCATGAACAAGGTGGTGCAGAACGGGGCAGAGACGGTGTAGAGTGGGCTGGAGAGTTTTCTGAACAGTCTGGCTATCATCAAGCGCAGAGCAGTGGCCGGCACGATGATGATCATGCGGAACGTCACAGCGCTGAAGCTAGAGGAGCTCGCGATTCCGACCATAAGAGCGTCGATCATCGGCCATCATCAACCGGCCCGGTTGGAGGTGGCCATGGTCGAGGACGATCGCGTTCCCGTGACCGCAAACGATCGGCAGCCGCAGGTGCGCAAGATGCATCCGACCGGGATGGGTCGGATAGAAGAAAGCATAGGTCGAAGCGGTCGGAATCGGTGGATAGGCACGACAAATCGGGTGCGACCGCCAGCCGTAGCTCGCGCTCAACCGGCGGAGGTGGTGGTGATCACGAGAAGGACAAACCAGATCGTAAACATCACCAGTTCGCCGAAAAGGACAAGCGAAACGAGCCGGATCAGCACGGCCGGCGGGATGAGCGCGATCATCACCACCGTGATCGGGATCGCGCAAAGGAACGGGGCGAAATCGATCGTGACCGGGACCGTGATCGCCAGCGCGAAAGAGAACGTGACCGTGACAAGGAGAAGGATCGTAACAGGGAAAAGGAGCGTGATACGGACCACGATCGAGCGGACCGGGACCGGCGGAAGGAAAAGGAGCGCGAAAAGGAGAAAGAAAAAGAGCGCGAACGGGAAAAGGAGCGGGAGCGCGAGAAGGAGAAGGAGCGGGATCGGGAAAGGCAGCGTGAGCGGGAAAAGGATCGCGACAAGGATAAGGACCGCGAGAAGGAAAAGGATGGGCGGGACGGTACGAAGAAAAAGTTGCGCGACTCGAGCGACGAAGAGCGGCGTGATAAGAAGAAGGATCGCGATAAGAAGAAGCGCAAGAAGGATAAGGAGGTGGAAAAGCGCAAGCACAAGAAGGAACGCAAGGAGCGGGATAAGGAACGACGGTCGAAAGATCGACGCAACAGGGAGCGCAAAACGGTGGAGAAGGAGGAGCCGGACAGTTCGCAGCAGCCGGCAACACCAACACCGGCTGCTGCACGGGATCAGACGGCGGCGGGGGTAGATGCCGAAGGGCAGAAGAACGATCAGCAGCATGCACGGGCGGATAGCCGGTCAAATGATGGAGACGAGCGTGGGCACCGGCAAGCGAGTGTGGCGAGCGAAGATGAGAAGCGCGATAGTGATGCTTCCGGTGAGTCTGGTGCGGAGAACGAGGATCAGCAGGATAATGGTGAACAGCAGCAGCAGCATTCGGCCCACCAGCAAGAAGCCCACATTGACGGCCATGATCATGCGGACCTGTACTCGGACATTCCGGACAAGTATGAGGCAGATCAGCTAGAAATGTCCGTACTGGAGGTGGAGGGTGAGCAAAACGAACGGGAAGAGGATGATGGCGCCACCGGGCTTGCCGATAGTACGGAAAGCCGGGAGGAGGAGAACGCTTCAAAGCACGACACTACCGGTGACAGTGATATGCTGATGAAACGGTCCGACTCCGTTCTGGATCTGCACGCCAACTTGGACTACGAGCAGGAGCTGGAAGAGGGCGATCAGCCATTGTCCTCCCAGGCAAAGGAGGACGATTCCGTAATGCCCGAGCTTTCGAAGTGGGAAATGGACGAGGAAGGGCAGATTAACTCATCCACGGAGCAGCTAGACGCAGGGACACCACCACCAGCACACGAGGACGGCCAGCTCGCCGATAGGGATGCCCTACTGCAGGAGGGCGGCGGTGGTAAGGTTACGAGCGAGGTGCTGAAGCGAGCGGAAAATGCAATTTTCACGCGTGCCATCAACGCAATACGGCCGATCGAGATTAAGAAGATAAGCGTCGAGCGACAGAAGCTTTACACGGCCGGCGCTGGTAGTGTGCCGCTTGACGGCTCACCGTCGCGGCCGCTGGACATGAAACATGGACCGGAGCATGAAGAGCCGAAGCTGAGCTTTCAGGTGAGTAGCGCAGCACCGAACGCTTATTGTAACGCAATTTTATCTAAATTCCTCTCCCCCCACAAGGTTACTGTGCCCGTCAACGATGAGCGAGCGGAACGGTCGGTCGCACTCAAGCAAAAGTTTGACATGAAACTGGACAATCGTTCCTCACCGGTGCGAACCTCCGTCAAGGAACGGTTGGGTGCCAAAGTGCCGGATAATGCGTCACCGTTTCCGACCGGCTCACGAACTCCGCCGCCGAACCGTAAAATAAGTGTCACGAACGATAGCAGCAGTCGCACGACGAAACCGTTTGCCGACCGTCGTCGAGGTGCTTCGCGAAGCCGTAGCCGAACGCGGGATGAATCGGACAGCCGCAAACACACGGATCGAACCCGTGCCGGCAGTGGTAAGCACGATGGAAACAAAAAGCAGCAGCAACCCGCCCGCCGTAACGAGGACCGGCCACGAGAATCGTTGCGCGATCGCAAGGAAGACACACGGCGCAATAGTCGCGAAAGGAGCGACAGCAGGAATCAGTCACGCCAGCGCGGACGGAGTCGCGACCGGGAGCGGGAGAATCGAGGCGCAGGGCGACGTGGTAATAGTCGAGATCGTAAAGCAACGGTATCGCCGAGTTCGAAGAAAGGGGACGGCACCCGCAAGGATGGCGACGCGCACCGGACCAAGAAGCATCAGTCGCAGCGAGACGATGCGTCCGGTCGTGTTTCATCGTCCAAGTTAAGCGGTCACCGGGATGAAAGCACGGGTCAGAAGGGCCGAGAAGCTGGTACTGCAGCGGACGAAAGAAGCGTTGCAGCTGCAAGCTCAACGACAGGCGCCGGTGGTCAAGAACAGCAACGGGCGACCCGTGGCGACCGCTCTTCACCTGTCGATCGAGCATCGCGCAAACGCTCGGCCGAACATCTGCGGGAAGGAGGATCGCCAGGACGGCGGGTGGAGGGTGCGTCCAAACGGGACGATTCATCGGTAGCAACCGGTGCCGGTGGAGCAACCGGCAGCAGCAGCAGCAGCAAGCGATCGAAGCTGGAAAAGCTGTCCGGCAAAGCTGGTAAATCGGGTGGTGGCAGTTCGACCGATTCGAGCACCTCCGACTCGGACTCATCGTCGTCGGAGAGCAGTCCGGACACGGATGACGAGGCTGGTGGTGGTGCAGCAGGCGCTAGGGCCAGCAGCAAGAAGCGCAAAAAGCGGAAGCACAAGAAGGACCGCAAGCGTGCCAAACGGTCCGCCGCGACCACGGAAACGGACGATGAATCTGGCGGGAAGCGTAAAAAATCTAAGAAGAAATCAAAATCATCGAAAAAGAAGAAAAAATCCAGCAAACACAAGAAGGACTAGAAGACACACCTCCTTTGCTCGGTACGTTCTTCCCACTTTCCTACCGCCTTTTTCCACCTTTCCCGGGTGGAAAGCGGGTCAGCTAGGGTTATAGGTTCACTCGAGGAATTATGGTGAGCTTTGGCATTAGCATTGTAAGGATTAGTTTTTCGGTAGGCTGTAGAAGTTAATTATTAATTGCGCATTTCCGCGACCGGAGAGAAACGATTGAACTAACACAGGCATCAGATTGGGAGGTGAGGTGGCAGGCACATTAACACACACACTCAGCGGCAAGGCAAGCGAGCTATCTATGAAGTATGCAACCGCGGCTGTACATTTGAGATATTGTATTTTACGCAATGGGGCCTTTAGGTTGAAGGTTGAATCTTTAGTTTGAAGTTCACGCGACCCCCGAGTGTGCGTCACCATCGTCCATCCCGCCCCCCGCTAACCCGCCCCCCCCCCAATGTACGTATTCCATACTTTATCGACTAAATAAATAGTAAGACATCTTCTAGAACACAACACTGAGCAAGTTGCCCCTGTAAGTGATTTATTTATTACTTGACACAAAAATTGGTTTGTCACCATGGCTGAACAAGGACTTAAAATTAGACGACGTTCGGGACTGTAAGGAGGAGGGGATGTTCGGAAGGTGGAGATGGATGAGCTGTAGTCGGAGTGATTGGAGACACCTTTAAAACTCGGGTGAGGACGACATACAGGCCTATCCGGTACAGGAGATCAGGAGCGTCGGTAACCTGGAGCCACAGACCGCCGTTTCTCTAAAGATGCCGGCATCGGGCCTCATAGGGAGGAAGGGCCTGATTGGCGGAGCCTACGAACCTACGGTTTAGCTAGTCTGGTAAAATAGCGCTGCCCTTATTCTAGCAGAGCTTGGCGATCCAAACTGAAGCCGACGGACACCAGATGATGCACAAGCTGCAATGAAGCGACTTCTTCAGCCATAATGGGTTAGTGATTTTAACGAAGAATTTGCGAATAAGACCCCAGGGTTCTATACGTATTCTTTTTTTTGGGTTTTGGCCGTAGTGCTCGTGGAAGGACATTTTTGCTATCAGGAAGGCAAATGGCGCCAGGATTGGATTGGGGGATCTGGAAAAGGTAGGCAAATGTTCAACTCGTCAGCGTACATTCGATGCGAGTTTGGGGGAAGAAGGCAGCTTCTCGTAGGTCATTGATAAAGAGGATAAAACAGGAGGGGGCTGAGAACGCTTTTTTCTTTTGGAATTTGAAGGAAAACGTATTCAATTCAGTACGGTTTTGCTCGTTCGTTTTATTTTCCTTAGCACATTGCGCAGAAGGGGGCTTACAAGGGAGTAACGCTATGTATATGTATATGTACTTGGTAGTTAGTAATCGGATGATGATGATTGCTACTTCTCGATGCCGCCATTGGTTTTACTCTTTTATTTGTATTCCTTACTATTGTGTTTGTAATGTTTGATTACCTCTATGTTCGTCTATATTTCGTCATTTACAGCAGCAGTATTATAGCTTCTGCTTCTGCCTTGACACTACAAACAACCTCGAAAGGTCTCGGCCTGCCACGATTTCTGGCTTTCTGTGATTTGGTTTTCACCCATAATAAAGTAGTCAGCCATGCGTACGAGGAAGCGTACGGCGGTCTGGATGGGATTTGAACCCAGGTCCCGCCGCCATTATCGCCACGGCCACCGGACCGCCCCAGCAGTGTAAGTTAGCAAGCAGCATTATAAGCTTGCAGGTCGGTTAGCGTAACTGAGTGAGTGTTGTGTAGGTTTCGCCTACGATGCAAGCACATTTTGATTTTGTTTTACTTCACTAAAGTTACCTTAACAGAATAAGCCTTCTTCCTTGTGTGTTTCCATGTTAAGTTTAGTTTCCTTGTATTCGTTTGATTTCTATTCTCGATGCGAATATATTCCGTGTTTTGCCTACACAATTTGCTCTACGCCTCGAAGGACATTACAGTGGTAGTATAAGTTGTAGTAGTGAACAGCGAAAGGAAAATGATCGGTCGCAACATCGATTGCTCACATGCTGCCTGCAGTAGAGAGAAGCCATATTCTGTCTCGTCGGTACAGCTTGGAGTAGCATAATTTAAATCGGTTATAAAATTTGGTATATCTATATGTATATATATAGCTTTTATGTGTATAATATAACATTAACAGTAGATAATTTCTAGCTTTCTCTTCTTATTGAACGATTTTCCTTTTTCCTATACCGACCACTCGCTCACTCACTCACTCACTCACCCAACGCAACAGTCTCGCAGTTTAGTGGAATTATTATTCTCATTTAAATCTTTTTGTAAGTGGTCGCATATCAGCGAAAACCATCCGTTGGAGTGTCGATCGCGCGCCCAGCTCGACTCGTTTTATACCTTGTTTTATACGCAACTTTCCGCTGTTCTGCTGAAGAGAAACGATGGTACAATATCGGTATAACTGTGTTACTCCATCACAACCAAAATATGCTAAGGGGGTGAAAGTGTCTTTGTACAGAACGGAATGCAAGGGATGAGAGATCGTTTATCCTCAAGCAGCAAACTACTGATCGCCGGCAGTGATACAACAACTCAAGCAGGGCGTTGAGAAGCTATATCTTGTTAGAAAGAGCCTCGAAGCATAGACACTTACATGGAAAGCATATAGAAGCTGCTGTGCGGAGCATAGAAAGCATGAGCTGTTGAGCAATCCTAACTGAACGTGGCGCTATAATTGCTATCCTGCTAATCTAGTAGTCCTTATCCTCGATATTCGTACTCCAGTTTGTCGAGAGAGAGAGCGAAAGATAGTAGCGAGAGAGGCAACGGTGGTACGAACAACGGTAACATGGCGGTTAGAAACGCTAGATTAATCCATGGCCAGCGCGCACGTTTCATCGTCCAGATGCCCGACGCATTCGATCGACGGATGATGTCCCGAGTCCCACATGCCGGGACCGCACCGCTTGCACAACCCAGACAGTGTGCAGGGAATTTTCGGGAACTGCCGGAACTGGTGTAGCAGTCCGCGCGCCTTACGAAGAATCAGCTGCCCATCCATGTACATCGCTGTGGAGATAGTAGAACCTTTATTGTGACGGTTCTTTATCGGACCCTGCCACACACACAACACTTACCCAGCGAGCTGAAATGAAGCAGCATCTCATCGGTGCGCAAATCTTGAGCAATGACATCGTCCGCGTACACCGCGATAATGGCCAGGCAGAGAAACAGATGGAAATAGTCGGTCAAATAGTTGGACCAGCACGCTTCCCACATCCGTATGGCGACGGCTTCCGTGAACTCACGCTTGAAGCACCTGAAATAGGGAATTACAGTTTCAAACGACTCTCGAACAGCTTGATGCTCGTCCGGTTCTACTTACAGCAGTATCCAACGATGGCAGAACAACAATTCCATCGCGTCGGCATGCTTTTGCAGGTGCTTGTAGAAGCTGGGAACCATCAGCCGGATCAATTCCCTCAGATAGCACTGTAACCGACACACACACACACACACAAAATGGGGTTAATTCCGCTCCCTTTCCGGCGGGCAGGCGACTTACTAAATTCCGATCGATGTCGTTGTCGGTTGGCGTGCAGACAAAGATGGCCCGCTGCATTAGCCCCACGAAGCACCAGAACGTTTCCGACTCGCTTTTGATCTCACACAGCACCGGAGCGAGCAGGTCACTCATGCCTTGGGTGTACCTGGCCGGGATAAACAAAGGGGGTAGCGGTGAGACACAACCACTCCGGATTTGCCGGTGTGCGCAGCTCCTTACGACATGCCCGGATTGTAGAACGCGTAGTTTAGCAGGATGTTTTTCATCGTGTCAATGTTCGGATTGTCGTCGCCGGCAAAGAACGGATTGCCGCGGTCCGTCCGCACGACGTCCTTCTCGATGACGCACTGCACCGTGCGCCAGAACTGGGCCTGCGCCTCCGGCGACATCGAGTACAGCCGGCGCCGGGTGATCTCCTCGTACTCCTGGCGCCGTATCTCCGCCAGCGCCGCCCTGTCCTCGAACGTCGACCCGGTGCTGTAGCAGTGCAGCAGGAATGGCCACACGGTTTTGCGCAGGCTGCGATCCAGCCCGCCGAAAAACACGCACTTGCGCAGCTGAAGATCGTCCTCGATCTGGCCGCGCTCGTTCAGCAGTGTGCCGTAGAAGTAGTCGGTCGTGATCTTCGACACCTTGCCCTCCTCCGGGTGCAGCTCGGCCGGGCGCACCTCGGGCCGGCAAACCATAAACTGCCGGTACGGCACGTTGGCCGGTTCGTCCTGACCGCCCGGAGCGAGCTTGATGTTGTGCAGCAGACAGTGCCACTGGTGCAGGACCTGCGCCAGATGGTCCAGCCCGCCGTGGTGGAAGTGCAGAATCTTGTACTGCGATTCCCGGGACGCAATCACCAGCTGCCCGGACGTACACTGTTCGTCGTTGAAGAACAACCGCAGGGCCCGCATCTGGCTCAGGTCGACCGAGAACCGGCGACACTTTAGCGGCACCTTGCGGCTCACGATCGGCGACGCTGACGCACTCTCCGGGAAGGCGAGATTGTGCTTGTACGCCAACAGCTCCGGGGACATCCAGTTCGGGTTGTTTTCGTCGCTGGACGTGATGGAGAGCGAGCGCAGGAAGCGCTCGGTGGCCGGCAGCGCTGCTTCCGGCGGGGAAATGTCCACATTCTGGATGTGCGGACTCGCGATCGTTATGTTCACCGAGGTGACGGACGACTGGGATGGCAGCTTGCGGTGGTGATGGTGATGCAGCTTGGACGCCCCGTTTGCGGACAGCTTGCCGCTGCCATCGTCCAGCAATGGTTGCAGTTCGGTTTTCAGTTCCGCCTCATCGCCTTCCAGCTCGTCCTGGCCGCCGGTAGAATGGTGGTGGTGCGCTTCCGAGCTTATGATACACCCCTCGTCCACATCGTCCTCCCCTTCCTCGTCCGGGCCAACCGCCAGCTCCTCGTCCCGCCCGTCGTAATCGTTGCTGTTGCACAGACTGGCCTTGTCCGAGCTGGAGCTGATGCTGATCGTTTCCGAGTAGTCGGAACAGTTGATCGACTTGCTGTCGCTCGTTGCCGACTGGGCGATCGTTTCGTTGTACGGTTCCAGGAACGGATTAGTGTTGGCGAGCTTAATCGTCGTCGTGAACGGATTCTCTCCCGCGCCAGCGCCCTTGTCCTGCAGTGCCGGCGCGCCCTGTGCACCCTTCGCGGCCAGCGTCTGACCGTGCTCTTTGGGCGCGACGACATGGAGCTGCTGCTGTTGCTGCAGGTGTAGCTTTAGTTTGCTTTCGCTCAACCCGACACTGCCGGCCAGGCTGCGGCCCAGCGGAACGTTCTCGACCGTGGACGGGCATTTGCGGAGCGTGGAGTTCGGGATCCAGGTGAGGAACAGGGTCGGACGCTTCGCGTTGTTGTACTGATCGATGAACGTTTTCGTGGTGACGGTCAGATAGCCCGGGTAGTGCAGTACGTCCGATTCCTGCCGCACCACGGCGGGCGGATGCACGCAGATGTTGTTTTTGCAGAACAGTATTTCGTTATCCTCGTAGACGAGCTCGGTGGAACCGTCTTCCGCGTCGTCATCGCTGCCAAGGATGTAGCTCGATGCACGCTTCAGTATGTTTACGATGGGCATCGTACGTTCCAAAAATGGTTCGCGGATGGTGGTTCCTGAAGAGCAAAAAAAAAAAAGGGAAGCAATTGCAACTTTATCACGGCCAGAAATAGCCCACCAAGGACAGTGTGAAGAGCGGTGTCGATTACGATCTACCAATCGCGCCTCCGGTACGTACGCTCAATTAATCATGGTGCACAGAAACCAAACACACCGATCGATAAAACACTGGACGAACGGCTTGGTTTGACGCGTTTCCAATACGATTCATGGCGACAAAATATTGATCTGTCCCGTGGGGGGACAAAGTGAAAGAGGTTCCTCAGATTCGAGTGGCAGAATTCATTTCGATTCGGAGACAAACACTCTGATTCCTTCACGATGCATTGGAGGCCATGGACTGTCACCAGCAGTAAACTTGACCTATTTCAAAGGGAGATTCCTTGCCATATGCAATCGCTCCCAGTCAGTAGTCATCCGCATCCGCATCCGCCGTGGAGCACAGTTTTGTTTTGCAACGAACGTGTGTTCTTTTATGGGGATTTTTTCGTTGCCGTACAGAAACACCAAACCACGGGGTGGGCATGGTTTTTTTCTTCTTCTTTTGGACCTTACCAACAGAAGAAAAAAAAAACCTCCTTCGCCAAAGAAGGATGAAACGCACGGCACGTTTGCGATGGAGACGCATGGTGTTTTGTTAAATTTACCTGAACAATATCCGAAAGGATACTAGCACGTGAGCGATCCGTCGAATGTGACGCACTGGTTTTTCACTTTCACCTCGACTCGAAGAAGGCAGGCTGCATCCACCCCGGAGCGAATTGGCCTCGCTCACATAATACAGCACTAGCTGGGGGATTGGGTCGCTTGGCGGCTTTTAACTGAAGGCGAAGATTTGGGCCGGATTGGTCGCTGTTCGGAGTTGGTGATGGAACCTTCGCCTGCAGGTTCACATCGGTGCGATGGTCACAAGTTATTGATCGTTTTTCTCCCAACGGTGCTGCAAAGTGTCACCCGACGTAGCACTCTCCTTTCCGTGTCCCCGCAACGGAGCGTATGGCACACCAGCTGCTGCGAACTGACGTTTGCAATGATGTTGGTTTGTTCCAGCGCGTGCGCTTCCGTGCGCGAGTCCCCCACACTCTTGCGTGTGGGGCGGAGGGTCAAACTGACATATTCCGTATTTCCTCCTTTTCGGCCACCGTCAACAAGCGGGGCGCATTAGTAGGTGTTGTCTCGCCATGTTCGCCATGCTTGTGTTGGTTGGTCAATCAATTTGCGTGTCAGAGCGTGCTCGACAGTGTTTGTACCGAATGGTCCGATCGGCAGATGCGAGATGCGAATTATTTGCAAACAGGTGGCATATGTTTAGCACTAGCAAGGGTCGGAATAGAAGGCACGCGGGGTAAGCTTGGCTGCCGGTGCTGCTATCGCTGCGTAAATATTGATAGGATGTGAAGATAAAACTGGTTCGTTGATAAAACCACGCTTGCAAGCTGGAGATAACTTTGATTTCGTCCGTGCATACGGCGGTTCGGGTGCGACCGTAAGATTCTAAACGCTACCCGTTAAACGTTACCAAACATCCGAAACGCTTTTATTCGTTAGCCTAAGCATAACTTATCGTACGATCTAATTTAAAGTAAGCTTACACTTAGTACCGAACCCTCGCACACACTGGACGTCCGCTTAATATCATGTACGGTTGTGACTTGTATGACCTTCCTACCGTCCGAAGCGTTCGGCTTCGCTTCGATTCCGTCCGCCATGAGCTCCGCTACTACTGCTGCAACATCCTTCCAAGCCCTGGAGAGGGAAGGATAAATCGTTCCGTATTGAAACACTCTTCGCCATACGCCCATCCCCAACTACTCACGCGTTAGCGTTTTGACGATCAGCATCAGGCCTCGGGTCACGATGTACACGGTGGCGGCGGGAATCTTCACAATAAGCGTCACCTGCTCCATGAGCGACGAGTTCGGCTGGGTAAGCGATTTGTGCATGCCGCCCATGGTTGCGAGCGTTACGGCAGGGCACGATATACCCGAACGATCGACGCACTCGGACTGACACTTTTGCTTTTGCTCGGGCGATGGTGAAACGAACGTTGCAAACGCGTGTCGCTAATCAAACCGTCGAGCGTCGGCGAGGCGGTGTGAATATCGGCGAACGTGCGTGGGGTAAAACAAATCTTATCACCTAGCCCTTAGCCACAGTCAGGGTTGGGCGCGAGCGTAATCGATAGAAAGGAGATTTGACCGGTGCCTATGCACGCGGACAACGGCCAAAGATTAATTAAGAGACGCGTGCATAAAAGCTTACGATGGCTTTGGCAACCGTTTCTATTAAAGGGGAACGAGTTCTTTCATTTTTTAATTTGTGTGGATTCGATTCGATGCTTACGTCTAGCTTTGATCGTTTATTCAGTTACGAAAAAAATGTCATGAGAATGGCTTACAAACAATGAAGTAATACAAAGAGGGGCGGGGCGGCGCGGTATGTATCCATGCAGATATCAAAGTAGGCTATCAGTAGCATTCAACGCAAACGAAGGTAAGTAAACCTGCGCATTAGGAAAGATTGAGAGCACCCATAATTTTGTCCAGATTGAGCTGTAGCTGCTTCAGCTCTACCAGCACAGTCGGATCGATCTTGCGAAGCAGTGACTGATCGATAACGTCTAGCTCCGTGGGCCTGATCGCTAGCATACCGTTCGATACGGGAATGTTCACGTTAGCGCTTGATTCGAGCATACTAAGAAAAGGGGTAAAAGAGTGCGAAGGCGAAAAGTGGTTTCGTTAGGACAATTCAGCGACAAACATTCGGTTTGGTTTGGACTTACTTGGCCGTAACTACCGGGCTACCGGTAATCGAAAACACAGACTCTCCCTGCTTTGCATGCCGCATCATGGCGAGTGCTGCGCACGGTTGTACCTTCGGCGTAATCACCCCGTACCCACGGTCAGCACTCATCGCCTTCGGTCGTGTTAGTGCTGGGGACGTTTTTTGCTTCGATCGCGACGCACGCTCCGTGTGCGGCGCAAGCGGCTTCATTGCCGAACCGAGGCCGGCTGCTGGCTGCGTTCTTGCCGCCATTGCACTCTGCGCTACGGTAAACAGGGTACGGTTGACCTGGGGCGTTGTGATGGAACTGGTCGATTTACTGCGACGCCTAATTTTGGCCGACATTAGCGGGCCGAAGCGCGCCTTGGACGAGGGCTTGAGCGACCCGACCCGGTACGTATCGCCCTGTTCGCTTTCCTCTGTAAGGTAACCTGAGTGTTATGAGCGGGATTGAAAATGGGGAATGATTTTTGCGAGTGTGCGTGTGTGCGTGTGTCACCAGCCACCCAATGTTGAACGAGAAAACGGAAAGGAAAAACAAACACCGGTTAGTTACAATGAAGCAGAAAATTAGTTGCAATGTATGTGTGTGTGTGCATGGCATGTGCATGTGGTTTCCCGACTGGAACCTGTTTAGAGTCAGTGTAGTTTACATACTGTGAACAGAAGAACGACCCCCCCGAAGAACTTACCATCGTCTTTCGATTTTTTGCGACAAGATTTCTCCAGCAGTGCGCTCATATTGGCACTAACGGTTTGATTCAGTGGGGCCGATGTGTTTAGTTCTTGTGTTACTTTTTGCTACAAAAAATAAGAGTCCATTATTACGTCGGCCGGACAACAACCGTCAAAAGGTACAAGCCAACCTACCATGGCTCGCAGGTCACCCATCGTGAGTGAGAGAAGATTTTTCGGTATACGGGAACGCAGCACTTCAAACGCACGATTCAGCTTGTCCATGTCGTTCTGGTACTTTAGCTCGATGTTGGTCAAATGGCAATCCGCTGCAAAGAGAAGCACTGAAATGATCCGACGCCATCGAACGCTGCCTGCCTGTGCAGGGTAGCGGATGCAACTTACATATGACATCGAAATCCCGGAGCTTCATTTCGATGTACAGCTTCGAATCGGAACTGTTTTGGCCCCGCTTGGTAGCCGCACGAGACACTTTAGTTCGCACCATCGTTTAATGGATTTAATCGTATAGAAATTATGTATTTTTCCGTACACCGCGTCTCGTTCGTTAGCAGCGTTATCTGACAAGCGGGAAATGCGTTTGGAAACGGTTTGGCTGTTTGAAGTTTGTTTATTTCCGTGAGCGCATTTTCGAGCAGTTCGATCTGTCAAAAGCTGCTCGAATCCCGGCCATCTTTTGCTCGAATGTTTAATCCGCTGCTCGATAAAATGGGGTTTGTGTTTATGTTTAGTTTTTATTAGAAGAAAATTTCCCTAATCTCTATATTTTTGAGTTAATAGTGTTTTAAAAAATCCTACAATAGTTGGCAGTAATTTGTGTCCCCTTCCCGAACCCATGGTAAGCGTATTTGAAGAGCTAAATACAGCATAACTGCTCGAATGGCGTGGATTCGAAATGAACAGAAGGAAAGTGGAATCGCCCAGGGGGCGGTGCGGAAAGCGGGGCCCGTATGCGCGCGCGGTACTCAAGATGTTTGTCTGCTTCCCGCTACCTGTACCGTGCACCGTGCCGAATGTGGAACATCAGCGGTGATGGTGGTGGCGCTGGTTGCGGGAGGAAAAGTCGTGTGGAACAACCGGAGAACAGGGAGAAGCTGCAGCTATTCAGCCTGGCTGGAAATCGCGCATCGCAAAGGAACCGGATTGGTCGGTAGGCGTGCGATACAGGGAGGATACAGTCGATTCCGAGGCCGAAGTACCACCACCAGCGCTCTCGTTACCCGTTGCCACCGGTTTCCGCCTCTCGCCCGTGCACACGTCTCGAATGTGCACAAGTGCAGAAAAGGCGGATACACACGACGGCGAACGCTGCACAGGTTTTGGTCCCGCGGGGTGCTGCCGCAAGTGGCGCTGGGTTTCGCTGGTACGCGTGTATGTGTGTAGTGGTGCGCGGATTTCAACGACGGTATTCATTCCGCCGTGCGCGTTTCGTTCGTGTGGTTCTTCTGGACGGATTCGCTTGCGGTACAGCGCGATTGGTGGGTAGCGACAGCACGAGATAGCGCGCCCGGGCGAGTGTGTGCGTTCGATGCCAGGCTGTTTTACTTTCTGTGCACCGGATGTTGGCAGCCATTCGGGTTTCGGTTGTGGTTCGATTCCGAACGTGTGAAGCGGAGGAACACGGGCACGACATTCGCATATCCGCACATCCACACGCACAATAGCTCAATCGTGGCCGTCGTGGTCGCGGTCGTCTTTTCCCTTTGGGGTGCCGTCGTCACACCCGTGTATTTGAAGGACATAACGCAACGTAGCGCCGCCGCTACGCCAACCGCACACGGGTTTACGGAGCGTGTTCCGCGGGGTGTGTGATTTTGCGCGCGCGTATGTGTATGTGTGTGCTTGTGTGTAGGAGTACGTGATGGGGGAAACGTTGGACGTGCTGCTGCCACCGTAGCCGTTGCCACCGTGTGCCGTCTTTCATACCCCCGACGGTATCTAGGGAGAGGTTGAAACGTGTGTTGTGCGCGCGTAGCGCACCACATCGCCTGCGGAGGGTGGGTTATGTTAGATTAGATCGGATTGAAAGTGTTGTGCTCCCATCTTGCGTCACGGACTGCGCGACGGGTGTTTTGCGGTCCGGGAGTGTGTTCCGTGTGGGATAGAGACAGAGCGATCGCGAGAAAGCGAACGTACGATACGCAGCAGTGTGGTAACGCGGTACGGACCGGAGCATCGCGGGAAAGAGAGAGAGAGAGAGCGGGAGAGCGAGGGTGGGCGAGCCGGAGGTGGTGAAACGTGAACCGGAACGCGACGAGCAGCAGCTGCTGCAGGGCCTGTTCGCGATGGAGCTAAAGGCGGAGAAAAAAGACCATGACGACGATGAAAACGGTGCACGACGACGGAGACAGCATCATCAGCATCGTAGCACCACCGCTGCAGCTGCATCTGCTACTGCGATGGATGTCGATGCAGCACCATCAGAACCAGCAGCACCGAATGGCGGTAATGGCGATGAGCTTTCGGATCAGGAGATTGTGGAAGTTGGCATTGATGAGGATCACATCAAGTTTCTCACCAGCATGCACTCGGGCGACGAGGAGCCGACGAGCAACGGGCACCGACCACCATCGATGGTGCCTCACCGAACCGTGACGATTGGGGTCACCGGAAACGGGCGGCAAGTGCGGACAAACGTCGATAGCGGTGTCAGCACGGGCGGAAAGTATCGCCGTGCCGCCATGTTCCACGTACCAGCCCATCGGAATGGTGCTTTGAACGGGTTGAAAGTGCACCAGCAGCAGCGCGGAAGCAACGGAGCACTACCAGCACCAACGCTTGCCGCCGCCGGGTACAGTGAGGATGAGTCGGATGACGACGGTGAGGAAGACGACGACGACGACGACGACGACGATGACGATGACGACGATGATGACGACGAAGATGTGATGGTCGTCGCCGCAAACATCCTATCGAAGACGGCACAGAGGTCATCGTTGCTTGGTACGTCGCGTGCGTGCACACGGAATTTAACACGTCCGAAACTGTGTTTGCAATCACAGTGTGCCTAGAGCGGTTTCTTTCAATCTTACGTTTTTTTTTGCTTGTTCTCTGTATCTCTTTGTAGGCACCGGGCGGACGTACCAGTGCGACGTGTGTCCACGGATATTCCATCGGCCGGACCATCTGCGTTACCATATGCGTATCCACGAGAAGAACAACCCGTTCGAGTGCAAGCTTTGCTTTAGTGTGTTCGCGTCCGATCCTGCCTTCGCGCACCACATTCGCACCGAGCACGCCGGGATGGGGCTAGCGGATGCGTTACCGCCCGTACCCGAGACGGAGGCGAACTTTTTCGCCTGCACCTACTGCGACAAATCGTTCAAGGATGCGGTTGAGCTGGAAGAGCATCTGCATCAGCAGCATCTCGGCGAGCGGCCGTACAAGTGTAACATGTGCCCGAAAGCGTTCATCCGGATGGATTTCCTGCAGTGTCACTACCAAAAGTACCACAGCTTTCACCCGATGGACGAGGAGGAGGAGGAGGAGGAGGACGGTGAGGAGGAGACGCACCATTTGCCGATGGATCAGCATCTACAGCAGCATCCGCCGCACTCGCAGTGGGCAGAAAGTAGAGCAAAACGGCCACGGTTGATGGTGCGCAAGATAGAGGATTTGGTGGACGATCGAATGATGAAGGGTGGTAGAATTGGTGGTGTTTCGAGGCGTACGTCACACACCGGCACCGGAACAAGCATTTCGAGCGACGATCATCGCGAGGACGGGGATGATGATGAGGATGGGGATGACGAGGGCACGGGAGCGGAAAGTAGCGATCAGCATGGCAGATTTCTCCAGCGCAAGGATGGTTTGGTCGGTCGCTACGTTCCGCCAAAGCTGAGCGGTATACACAGCCGGTTTCTGGTGGCAATGGAAGAGCAGCATTCGAAAAAGTTGGCGGAAGAAAGTATTAAGCATCGGTGTCCGGTTTGTGACCGAGGGTTCGCTCATGAACCGGATTTGATGGCGCACGTGCGCACCCATCCCGGTAAGTAGCTTGGGTGGTGTTTTCGGTTGACCTCCCCTTCCTTTTTTTTGGCTCATCCCCCCATAAGGCCTCATCCTTCCATGAGTGTTTCTGGGTCACCGGGTTCGTAGGGTCAGCAGGCCCTTACGCATACTTTTATTCTAGAAGACGAAATATTGGAATGTCTCAAAACCCTTCAAGTCTCTTCGCCATTTTTATCACTGAATTTTGATAATGATTTTATTTTGCTTTTAGACTTACCCACCTTCAAGTGTCCGCTGTGTGAGCTAACTTTTATCGGATCGGATTTTTTGAAGAACCACCTCAAGAAGCATGTAATCGGTAATGGGGAAGATCCGGATGCACCCGGAGCGATTGATCTGAATGCCGCTCCGCCCTCGGAACCAGCGCCCGGTGTCGGCGGAGGCTCGACGGATCCAGTACGAGCTTCACTGTCTCCCGCTGTTGGGCTGCCGGCCACGGTCAAGCTTCCCAAGCCGATCATTACATCGAAACCACCTTCCACGGGCATATCGTTGCTAAAGCCGATCGAAGAACGGAAACCTCCGGACCATCAGCAAGAGTATTGCGTGAAGACGGCCGACGGGAAGTTTATGTGTACGGTTTGTGAGCGTCTCTTCTCGCACCAGCAAACCGTGCGCATCCACTTCCGAAACCACACGAACGAAAAACCGTACAAATGCACGTTTTGTGAAGAATCCTACATTCGGTCGGACTATCTCGAGCGTCATCTGAAGGTGCACTTCAAGGATGGCATGCTGCCGGCGGTGGCGATTGCCAGTATGGCGGCTGCAGCCGCAGCCGTCGCGACTGGTGGAAGCCGGTCGGCTACTTCATCGCCGCCCCTTACGATTAAGGAGGACTCACTAGCTGAAAGCCCGGCAGCACCGGTAGCAGGAACGGCCGCGCCTATCGCAACTGGTGGCGGTTCCACCGGCAAGCCACTGATCGGTCGGGCAGGTTTGGCACCGGAAAATTATCACTTTACCGAATCGAACGATGGCCAGTTTGTGTGTAAGATCTGCGATGCCGTGTTTAATCAGGTGGCTTTACTGCGCAAACATGCCCTGGCGCACACGGAAGAAAAACCGTTCCACTGTGACATTTGCGACCGGTCGTTTAATCGGGTCGACTACCTGAAGGAACACTTTAAGTCGAAGAGGCATTTGCAGCTGGTGGCAGAAGCTGCTGCCGGTGGAGACAGTTTGCCAGCGCCAATCGGCAGCGGACGTGCGGACGAGGAAGAGGATGATTCCACGATGGAGGAAGGAATTACGTCGACCAAGCGTTCGAAAATGGTGGAGAGCAAATACAATGCAAAACAAGCGTCCATTGAGGAGGTTGGCCATGCGGCGATGACTAATGGCGAGGGGGCGCGTTCGGTGGACGTGAAGGGAAACGTTAGCAGTAACAGCAGTAGCAGCAGTAGTAGCGGTAGCAGCAGCAGCCGGAGTAGCAGTAGCAGTCGCAGCAGCAGTATCAATAGCAACAGGAACAACACCTCCGTTACGTCCAATCCGAGCCCGGTGAAGCAGAGGGAGGTCGGTGAGACGCGATCGGTGTTGGGCGAGTTTCATCGATCGGATTACGAGCGCACCAGCGACGGGCGGTACAAATGTAACCAGTGCGATAAAACGTTCGTGACGGCCGTCACGCTCAAGATGCACATCCGGTTGCATACGGGCGAAAAGCCTTACAAGTGTGACAAGTGTGATAAGGCGTTCATACGCTCGGATTACCTGAAAACGCACGAAAAGTGTCACCGGCAGGAATCGTTCCTAAGCATGCTATCGCTCAAGACGTCCAAGGAACCGAGTACGGCCTCGGAAGCGGGTGACTCAGATGCGGATGGTGAGCCGGGCGAGGGACAGCGCCACCATCGGGGAGGGTCTGCAGTTAATGGAGGAAGCGAGACTGCTGGTGGACAGCCCACCAAAGTGGAGATAAAAGATGAGGACACCGAAGGGGAGGAGGACGGGGTGGAGGAGGAGGAGGACGAGGAAGAAGAAGACGGAGAGGAGGAAGCGGAATCAGAGGAGAGTGAGGATGAACAGGTAAGATAAGGGGAACACTGCGTTTGCACACTGGATAGGAGCAATTGTGTGTGGGGTTTTCATATTGGTTGTTATTTTACTTAATTTTTGAAGGTAATTGAAGTTATGGTGAAGGAAGAGAGCTGCTCCGATAGTGAAGAGGACGACGAAGATGGCGAGAATGAAGAGGAAGACGAGGAAGAGGATGAAAATAATGAAGATGGCGAGGATGCAGGGCAGCATTCGCCGTTCGATGCGGCCAACAACAGTACAAACCGAATCGCACCCAGCACAATGTAAGCAGCATGTGCAAGCAAATATGATTTACATCATTCGTAATTCCGTTTTAATCGTTCTACTCCGCTTAGGATCGCGTCGCAACATCCGCGAAAGGAAAAGGGATCGAGCGGGAAGCGACGAAACCGACCGAAACACTCCGTCTCGTCTAATCGAGCTTTCGCGTCGGCGGCGGCTGCAGCGGCCACTAGCGGCGGAGACAGTAGCAACAATGGATTCGATCACGAGGACGATAGTACATCGCAAACGAGCGGGCAGCAGTACGGTAGTGGTGCCGGCGAGTTTATGTCCAACGGCCAGAAGGGCAAACACCGGTGTCCGATGTGCGATAAGCTGTTCGCTTGGCCAAAGTCGCTGAAAATCCACCTTCGGACGCATACGGGCGAGAAACCGTATCGGTGCGATGTGTGTGGCAAATGCTTTGGGCGGTCGGATAGCTTGCGAGGCCACAAGCGAACGCACACGGACGATAAGCTAATACAGTGCCATTTGTGCGACGTTAGCTGTACGACGGCGACCGAGCTGGTCCAGCATCAGTATGCGGCACACGGTTTGCAGCCGTTGGAAAGTTAGGAGGAACCCGGTGGGGCAAAGGTTTGGTGGCCTCAAAATCAACGCCAAGCAAGCGTTCTCCCGCTTCAAGCTGAGTCACAATTTTAATCGAAGGTAAGCGGAAGGATACGACGGACGAAATGTGGTCGAGAATTTCTTCTTCGCCCGTGCGGGGAGAGATCGGATCGAATCAAATTCCACCGGAACACGTGTAACGTGTTCGGCAGCCTTTTGGTTTAATGAGGTGTAAATAAATACATTAAGTAACGTATATGTACTTACATTTTAGTACCCGACACACGTAAACACGCATATAAGCTGCAGATAAGAGTGTACAGCTGTAATAAAACAACATTTCGACACAATTTAATTCAATTCCGTGCCTTTTCTTCACACTTGTAGCCTTATTTTAGGAAACACGATTCAGTCGCTCCTTTTTGTTGCTCAACCGTTCCATCTGCTGTCATCCACGCGGTTAAGTATGAGCTAGCTTTTTCCTTGTGTATTGCGTGCAAGCGTAAACAAACGGGGCTGTCAAACTTTTGACATTTAAAGTGGCGGCTGCTTTTTTTGTTGTTGCAAAAAGGATATTGCGAGCAGCTGTTTTCTCTCTATCCTTGTTGATATCTCTTTTCATTTTAATATTTTGTTCACAATCTGATTTATATTATTCAAGAAACGCTTTTTGTTGTGATACTAAAGCAACCTGGACTGTGATTCGACAGTGGAACGATAGTTTAAAATAGTCGTTATTTGGATACAAGACTGGTATATTGCTGATCTCGAAGGACTCCATTTTAAATCAGCGTGAAAGCGTTCATTATGTTTTTTTTTCTGTTTATCGTTACAGTGATAAGCTCCGTTTGCAAAGATGGTCCGCACAAAGGTATCACGAAACACTGCATCGAAGCGTAATCGTACCAGCTACCAGGAAGAGCGGCATGCCCACATAATGCGCGAGTTTGAGATCGTTTGTAAGTAAAGTTTCGATTCGGACCGGCAAACTGCCCGAAAGATGAACCACCTGTTTGACCTCCCTTATTTGTTTAAGCTGAGACTTTCATTATGTCACTCGACGCCAAGCTGGACGCCGATTTGAAAAGGATCGACTATCAGACGAGTATGATCAGGAACCGCATACCGAAGGAGATTCTCCAAATGACGATGGGCGATTTGCGGAAGACCGGTTGCAATCTGTTTGTCGATGTGCTCAACATGAGTCCCGCGGATGGGGAAAGTGCAGGGAACTGCAGTCAGCTGTCGAACGGTTCGGCGGATGCTCAAACAAGCTTTCAAAAATCGTACCGCACCGATGAGGGCTATCTGACGGAGGAATGTGCGAAACGTTCACTCGACGTGATGGCTTCGGCTAAACCGTCCAAGCGTCCGATGGGACCGCTCGCATCGGCCATGAAAAGTAATTACGCACGTCGCCGAAGCAACTCCGTGTCGGGCCATACCACCACACCGAGCAAGCCGGCCCAGCCATCGATGTTGTTCGGTATAAAAGGCAAGCGGAATGAGCTGCGTACACCGGCTATCGGTAAGAACATATTCATGGGGCAATCGGAACGCTTTTCGCGACCCAAGCTGCGTACACCGTTGGCGCAGGTTAACAATAAAAGCCGTTCGCAAGCGGTCAGCACCGATCGAGGCATGAGCCAGATTACGCTGAAAGTGGAACCGAACACACCGCTCGCCTTCATACGGTATCCGAGGGCGGGCGAAAGCGTTTACTCGCTTACCGGCAGCCCGGTAGTGAATGCGGTTATGACCAAACACACGGCCAACGTAAATATTCCGGTGCCCGACGGGGTACTATCGCTGCAACCGACCGATCTGGAGGATGTGGATAAACAGTATTTGCCGAAAATTGATTACGCTACGCTGGAGCACCTGAAGAAGCTGCAGTCGAACTTGAACAAAATTATGCAGTACGCCGAAGAGTGCAATTTTCGTATGAACCAATGATACCAAGGGGGAGTAAAAAAAAAAAGGGCGGAAAGACTGATATGGAAGTAGGAAGGTGTGTGTGTTTTTATTAGTCGAAATGTTTTATACCGTTTGGGTTTGAATAAATGTGAGCATGTTTTTAAGTAAAGTTCAGAAATATTCATTTCATTGGTGGGGGAAAAGAAAATCCTCCCGCTTCCAGTGGTTATTTTTAGATATTTTCTCTGGCAGAGAGGTGGGAGAGTCGGTTAATAGCTTCCATGCTGTGGCTGAGCTTTCCTCTTTGCCTGCCTTACGATTAGGTCTATCAAAAAGTGCTTGAAGGTTTTATTGCTCTACACTCAAATGGCATTTAATGCAGCTTGAAAACACTTTCCAAGTTCTTACAAAACATTTCGCTTGATTTATTTAATTTTTGAGTGAGAGTACTTTTTCACCCTCACTTTTCGAACCACCTAATCCACCATCTCTCTGCTCTACTTTTACCCACTTTCACTTTCCGCACAAGAGCACAGAAATGTGGGTTGCAGCGCACAAGCAGTTGCTGGCGTATGGTGCATCTCGCAAGCCACCGTCTGTAGCCGTGATCGTCTAGTGGTTAGGACCCTACGTTGTGGCCGTAGTAACCCAGGTTCGAATCCTGGTCACGGCAGTGCCTCAAGCAGCCGGGCGGGCACTGTCACGGAAGACACTCATGTGGCGGGAATGAAAATTATCTTTTTGTATCCGTTCTCTTAACATAGAAAAATGGTTAAATTAATCTTTTAACATCGTGATGCGTTGTGATGCCTGAACAAGCCTTTAATTGCCGTTAGGGACCTACGACTCAAACACATAAAACTTACATTTCATTTGATCCGAGATCGTGAGCCGCATCGTCAAGGTCGTTTCGCTTTATGATCCATCGTAAACATAAACATCGCGACATAAGCGGACCCAGTATCTTGGTGGGACGATTCTTCGGTGGAGTTTTTGCAGCCCCTTTGGATTGCCCCTTTTTGATCTGATGCTGCACGACGAGAATAGCTCGAGCAACAGAACGGGGCGATCAGTTTAAGCTATAGCTGTATAGATAATGTGATCTACACCAGCAGCATCAGCAGCATCGGAATAGTTAAGCTTGCCGGACGGCCATACCCTTGACCACAAATTGAACTTGAACCTGAGGATGAAAACATACACCCGGATACACTACACCTTCAGTTCCAGTGCCCATTGGTTGGTGTCCGTTGGCGCACGGCAAAACGAATGATACGGAGCAGCGGATGAGGATCGTTTGAGTTTATTAATGCTGAATCGCTGAGCTTGCTCTACAGCTTATTAACTGCTTCGCATTCGGATGCTTGTACAGACGATCGTTTTATGGTTATGTTTTGCATCCCCCAACCCGTAAACTTGTGATCTTTCTTTCTACCTTTGTTCCCCCCCCCCCCTCGAAACGATGTGATTGAGTAATGATCACATCTGAACCTTGAAAACGATCGCACACATCGCGATCTCATGTTTGTTTTTATTTTTTTAAATGGCCAATCCACTGGTTGGCCGTTGCAAATCATGAAGAATGTGCAGATAACAATTGTCATGTACGGTCCTTTGTCGTTGTACGATCAAGCATCAGGACACCTTAGAGTGATCTAATCGCCTCATCTACGTGTGGCGTGATTTATTGCTATATTGTTCTGCAGCTGAGCTGTTGCCTTATCTTGATCTTTATTACACTACGCTAAACGTGTAATGTCATAGGGAAAGAATTTTTAATTGATAAAGAATTAATTTAATTAAAAAAAATAGTTCTCTTCCTCTCAACAATGAAATATTTTTATAGTTTAATAGCTCATCAAGTTTAGTCGACCCATTCGACCGAGCTAATCAATTCGCTAGCCATAACATCGCGAATGAGCATCATATCTGTTGCCCCTAACAGCCTTAAAAAGCGCTTCTCTAGTACGTTTACCACCAGCCACTGACAGGTTCATCGCTTGATGCGGCACTTAAGTCTTCTGTGCACGGTTCACCCGAGCACAGCCCTGCTCACAGTCGATGCGGCGTGATCGTCCGTCCTTGAACATTGCACCGTACCAGAGGGGGAAGCACAGCCCACCCAGCGCAGATGGGAAGCCCTTCAAGAAATCTTTTAAGATGAAATCGTGTACCGACGTATCGTAAACAATAACAATTCACGAACCACCACGAACAGTATCCCACCGGTACTGGGGCGTTCGGTTCATTCAGCATAATAAGCTTCCAACCCGGCATAATCAACGCCAATTGACCGTTCCTGCCCAATCACCTCTCCCCACGTTCCTCTCAATTTCCTTAGGGCAGGAGAAAAAAGAAACAAATCGAACCCGGCCTCAACAAATGAGGGTAAAACAAAACCACTCAATTCCCGAATCCGTTTCATCTGCTGCTTCTACCACCGGGGTGATACGGAACGTCAGGTTCGATTACGTGTTCCGTTTTGGCCGGTTCGAACATGCTCCACCGTTCGATTCTCCCCATACGAAAGCGATGCTTTTGTTGTGTCCCAGAGGGTTGTTTTTTCCCTCCCTTCTGGTCCGGCTCGCTTCTCTATTTCCTTCGGCCCCCATGAGAAGGAGAGAAGATCATAACAAAGCGAGCAGGCAAGCAACAAAAAAAAACAAGGAGCATCAAGCGTTCTCTCGTCCACAAACCGCGTCGCGTCACCAACCGTGATCGATAGCTGCGTGGCTTCTTCGGGTGGCCTCCCAACCCGGTACGATAATCATCAACATCGGTGATCATCATCATCGCCGTCGTCAAGAACAATTCGAAAGGCAGAAGCAGAAACATGGGTAGTAGCCACCGGACGCAACAGGACCATTCCAACAGCGCTCGATCGGGTCGGATGGTACGGTCAGTGGTTCGTCTTCAACGGCCAGAACGACATCGGTCGCCGGTGGAGCAGGTAACAGTAAACGTCGGTCGCGAGAACGCCCAGAACGGAGTGTAGAAAATTATTCCTTTCGCGTGGAAAACACTATCTTTAGATGTGAACGATTTATGGGTTGGTTCGGGCATTAAGTGATTAGAAATGTGTTCTTTCGGTGTGTTTAGGAAGCTTTGTCTTTGGGAGCTGAAGTTAAACGATTAAGTGGTTGCTTTTGTGTGAAGTTGTGGGACATTTTTTTTCTTATTGGGCACGTCAAGAGAGTTGAAAAGAGTTCTTAAATTGTTTTTAGGAACTTATGATTTGGACATAAGATTGAAGCAATTAAATGCTTTTGTGTATGTGTGTGAAAGTGTTTAAATTTAAACATTAAGAAAGTGTTTATTATTTCTAAAAAGGAAATAAATGAACTTATAGTTCTGAATAACCTTATGTAGTTCGGCAAAATGATAAAAATGTCTTTTCTCAAATTTAATGAGTAATTCTTATTGATATTAAAAATAAGTGCATTAGTTTTCATTTCTTTTCGGTTAAGTTTTATCTGTTTAATATTTATTTTAAAATAATTTGTGCTTATGTATGTTCTGTTTCGTGAAGTTTATTTTTGTTAAATATTCCGGTTTTTTGTTTTTAATTTTTATTAAATCAATCACTAACCTACAAAGCAAACAAAAACGGGGTTGTTGTGTCCTTTATTTAAATTAAAACTAATTCAAATTAAGATAAATCTTGAGAGCTTTCTGGGTGAGTCCTATTACCATATTGATCGAGAAAAAAACAACACACCAACGATAAACAAAAGTGCATTAAAAGCTCAACGTGTTCTGAATCATCGTCGGGTGAAAGAGATTTAAAAGCTGATTCTCACCTCCCAAACACAAAAACGCATGACCACGCATGAACGGCTGAACGCATCGACGGTTGATAACGGTTTAACGAACGCGTGACGCATTTTGGGGTTTTCTCTTAGTAGTCTTAATGGTGGTAGTAGTTTGTGTTGTTTTATTTTTGAAACAAAATCGCCAAATCTCTCCTTCTGCATGCTTTCTTGCTTTTAAGTGGCTGTCTTCTCTATCCTTTCCTTGGTCGTTTATTTCTTCAGCGTGTGTTGTGTTTTAAGAGTGAAGTTTTGCGTGTGTGCGTGTATGCAAAGTGCATGGTAGAAGCGGAACGGATCCGTAGGAGAAAGAATCGTCGCCATCAACAACGGTTGCTACGATCGGCACCTGTCGTCGTCCAACGCTGTGGCTGCTGCGAGCAAGAACCCATCATAACGGTGATTGAGTGCCAGAAGAAGGGGAGGCGTTGTTGCAGTCGAGGGTGAAGGGAATGGTGAGCCCTTCATTCCCGGTGCCGGTAGCAAAGGTCAAACCGTTCAAGTGGGCCAGCAGGCCAAACGTGGTGAGCAGCGTGGCAAAGTGTGTGCGCCCGGAAAGTGGAGATTAGCGTTCCCAAAACAACAGCAAAAGAAAACGATAAAAGAAGTGTTACAATTTTCTTTGTCCCTCCATCTCTCTCTCTGTCTCGCGCTCTGTTCACGCGCCGTCCGGCCGTTTTGCATTTAAATGAGATGCAAATTTGCGCGACGATAATGCGATTAGTTGTGATTTTAAGCGTTTTAGTACAAATTTATGCGAACACCGGCAGTGCACCCTGGACGCGCCATGGGCTGCTAGTGGCTGGACCGAATCCTGCCACCACCGTCGGTCGCTCGATTGGTCCGGTGGTTGGACAGGAGCGTGTGAGTGGACCGGCCGAAGATAAACGTCCGGAACGGAACATTTATCGAACGAAGCTGTCCAAGCTGCGGTTGATTCTGTTGGCGGACATGCTGAATGAAATTGTGAGTAGCTTGATTATTATTCTTATTTTAGTTTGAAAGGAAATTTATTTTTAGTTCTTTTCCTAATAATCGAATCGAGAGCGGGCTGAAGAATTTGCAAAAACTAGTTACGGAACACGAAGAAACAGGGGAGCCAGCCAAAAGGGAAACAGGTTTGCCATTCTACCTTTCCAGCACACACACACACACACACACGCAGAGCTTTCTTTCTCTCCACCAAACGGACCCGCTTGATTGAAGTCGAATGGCCACGGGTGAATATATTTTATTTGTTAATGTACGCCAATCGCTGTCCAAAAAACCGGCACCGGCACCAATCAACGGCTCGTTGCCGGAATTGATTTTTTACTACCGATCGACCGATATTAATTATCTCTCACCGCGTGCGTCTAGATTCTTGCCCAGGGATTATTTACAGCGGGTCGCCGGAACGCGCTGGCTTAACATATAACGAGCTGGACGCCGAGGACGAGTCTGGCAAGAGTGGCTTTAATGACTTTATAACACAACCTCAGGGCTTCGATCGGAGTTGAAATGTTGTCGATCGAAAACGGGTGTTGCGTTTGCAGTTTTGTTTTTAAAGCCAGATCTTCTTAGGTTGCTTGCTTTTTATTAGAATGTTTTAATAGGGCCACTACGCAGGGAATCGGTTTAAGTTTTTTTATGGCGATTAATTGCATTCATTTTTACTTTACTGATACGATATAGATCTGCTATAAATAAGGCAAAAAGCTGTTTTATAGCACCCGGTATACTATGGAAAACTGAACTCCTATTCAGCGATTGCATACTTTCTGGCGCTTAATGGGAAGTTATTCCGATTACCTATTTTTAACAGGTTCAACATCGATTGAGCACTGGACTATGTGCAAAAAATGCTATTAAATTAGTTGTTTGTTATCGTAATAATAACTTTATAATAATTCTTCTGTACACGCTCAAGTGCATGAATCAGTTCATGTACACTGCGATATCGATTAGGCTCTCTGAATAGTTGCAGCAGAAACGTAACTTAAACTGGTCTTTGCTATACTTTTTATACCAATATTGCACATAGAAAATGTAACACGAAAATAACGTACCTTAAACAAACACTGACTGATAAATATTGCTCGCTCGAATTGATTAGAATTGTACGCACATACGAATTTTGCAATTTTTTTCGCAATTGCTTCCTCGTGGCAAGCATTGCACCAACGGGGGGTTTTTTTTTTGGCACAATTCCCGCGGGTGAGAGACAAAATTTGAAAATTTATAGAATTTTTAACAACCCCGGGTGCGTTATATTGCACCGTCTCTATTACTTGGCGAGCCGACCGACTGCAGCCTGGTTTGATGTTCTATTTGGGGGGTTTGCCTTTGCAAGAACAGCAACAAAACATACATATCCATTTTGGCCGCACTGTTGTGCCAACGAATAGTGTATTGGAGTTTATTTTTTTTTAATTCAGAATTTATTGCTCCCGGGAGAGAACATCGGTTTGGCAATTGCGGCAACCGGTCAAGGCTCATCAGGCACTTGGACGCTCGTTTGGTGCTGCTTTAGTGCATCCGCTCGATTGAAGCTGCCTAGTTTGTTTTAGTCATTTTCTCTCTCTCGCTCGTTTGCTCTACAATTGCAGGCATAAAAATGCAAGATTTGCTGTTTATTCTTCTTGACAATTTAACAAACAATTTGTCCTCGTGCGTTACTTGCGCCTGGTTGCTAAGCGCTCACACACACACACACACACACACACGCTTCGATTGGAAACAGTTTGGCGCAAACGTCACCGCAAATTTGCATAACGGCCCCTGTATCAATCCACCAGGCGTTGTGATGGATTGATTGGAATGCTCCTGTGTGTGTGTTTTTTTATTATTCTCTGGTGTTTGTTTTACTACGACCGCCGGTAAAGCTGGCAGCCAATTGACGGTAACAAGCGGTGTTCTAAACGATTTGAATCATTTTGTCGTTTATTTATTTGTTTCCCCTTGCTTTATCTGTCGTCTGTCAACCGGTTCGACGTGGTTGCTTCGATAGTTTTCGAATGTCAAAACACCATGAGCTACCGGCGGCCACGGTAGGGACGGGTTACAGCTACCTGGGACGAGCCTGCTGCTACCGGTCGATTACGCTGATTTGACATGCCGGACCGGGCGGACCGGTTTTTTGACAGCGACATAATTTATTGCCTAAGTGCGTGGGAACTGTTAAAGCGATGGGACGGGACGGTGGTGGCTGCCGGATGTGCCTAATTGAAACATAATGATGTGTCAAAGAATAAGACATCAAAGCATCTTGACGGACGTGCTGCCGCTTGATTATCTTGCTGGTGGGGAGCTTGGACTCTGCCTTACATTTACATGTGTATTTTAGAGGTTGATGTAAATTGGATCATAGACTAGAGGAGAGATAATAAAAAGGAGTCTGAAATATTCTACAGCTGGTAGTCAATCTAACCAGTTTGTGAGGATCATTGCCGTTAATGCTAATAATTGGGCATCTTCTGTGAACTCATAATCCCAGATTACACGGGAACAATTCTAGGTGAGGTCCACTCCTTAACATCTCATCTAAAGAACGATCTCAAACGATCAAGCTGGATTATTCCTGAAGCGTGTTGGTAGTTGGTGATTATTGATCGCCCTTCAAGGGAAAACGTCTTCTGCCCTATCTTATCCCGCCTGCTTACAACGCTCTTTTCTCACCACCCAGCTTAAGCTTATTCGTTGCGGTTCGAAAAGTCAAGAGCGCTCTTCTCCAATTCTACAGGCTCTGTGTCGGATTAGGTCGGTCGGTCGGTTGGTTGTGTGTGAGCAGTGAATTATTGCGAAGCATTCGTCAACCACCGGACCACCAGATCGTACGGACGAAGCTGGCCGCACTAGAAACCGCAGCTAATCTGCGCCAGCTAATCGACAGCCACAGCAGTTTTCGCTTTATGACATCGTCCACAGCATCCATAGCGCGAAGCAGCAGGAATCGCGAACGAAGCGAAGCAAACCCAAGAACGGCCGTTGTCATTGACCTGTTCCGTGTGTTCTGTACCAGAAATGGTGTGTGTGTGTGTGCGTGTTTTCTCTGTTCGTCGCAAGCCGAATCGGTAAATCTTCCGATGAGCGTTACCCCAAGTATGGGCGTCGGACATCCTTTTTGCGCAAACGCGATCGTGAAGATATTCATCACCAGGATCGTCAGAAATCGTCGCGTTACTCTGCCATTTGCTTTCTTATTTGGTTGCAGACTGGAAAAAAACACAGATTCCTCCGTTTGCCTTCACCCTTAAGGCCATCCCACCTTCGACGCAGCCTTATCGACCATTCATTAATCATCGAAATAGGGATTGAAATCGGCGAAACCGGTGTTCCTGGTGGTACCGATTGCTTGTAAGAGGCGTTAATTGCGTTCTTTGGTGTGTTTGCGGTTTTTGTCTTGCTTCTTTCGTCGCTTGGGTCTTGGGCCATCTTTCTGCTCTTTAAAGGTGATGACGGGCCTCGATCGTCCATCTCGCTATGGCTAAATCAAGCTAATGGAAGCCGGTTTTTGCGGTTATCCACGTGCCGCGGGCACCGCAACCCAACCTTACCATACTTTCGGCATGTTCTTAACGGCTGATGTGAGCGATGTGTCCTTGACCTGATGGGTGTTCTGATAGTGTGGAGCCCGAAGAATCTACCTCCCAAAAGAGGGACTAGACATCAGAAAACTTGCCCCATAAGAGTAGCCCTCAACGACCGCAGCAGAGAACGCGTTTGGCCCGAAAAAAGGCTTTCAGTTCCATCGCTTGTATCTTTTAGCGTGTGTTGCTTTGTAGCCAGTTGGAGAATTTCGTTCCACTGCTTCAGAAACTTCAATAATGGATGTGGAGTGCTGAAAGGAAAGAGGGAATTAAATACCTCTCCCCCCCTACCACGAAAAACGCTCTAATTTGGTCGGCACATTCCTGCGGTTTGATGGTTGTGATGTGATGACAGTGACCGAAAGGGAGGGGGTTGAGTATCGCGAGAAAGTTTTGGCCGTTTTTTTTGTCTGTTGAGGAGAAGGCTCCTCAGGAAAAGAAATAATGCATTAGTGGCACACTTAAAAGTTAATGCATTGTTCCGAGGGACTCGCCACCATTACTACTAAATCAGCGTACACAAACCGAACAAGGCTGGACATTGGCAGAGCCCGGCGTTCAACCCGATGCCAAAGCCTTACTGCCGGGTTTTGTGCCAGGTTTTTCCGTTTCCATAAATCAACGCTCTGGCTGGCTGCTCCTAAATCTGTGTACGCATGGTGTGCTTTTTTTTCCTCCTTTTTCCCTTTTATTGCGTCATTTCCGAAATGCCCATCCGTCCAGCCGCTGACTGAGCGGTAGAGATGCGGTACGCAACGTCCGCCGCACCGGGTTCGTCGTCCGCAGGATAGCAATCAACACAACACAACGGTTCGCAGAATGTGTTCAAAATTTGTGTTTGCTTACCATAGCAGCTGCTGCCAGCTTCTGTTGGCGTCCTGCCGGCTACACTCTGCACCACGGTCGGTTCGGGCTCCACGGTGGCTGGCCGCTGCAGGACGTACGCGTGTGTCCACGTTCGGGAAAGCAATGGCCCGAATGACAAAGGTTGCAGCTTTTGTGCACAACGAGAAGCGCATCGGCCGAGACTGACCCACAGACATTCGAGCAGACACGGGAAGAGTGAGGGGAGGTATTGTTTAACTGGTCAATACGAGCTGGTACGCTCGTACCGGACCTCGACCAGACCGGCTGTCGGCTGGCCAGTGCTGGCATCCTTGTTTTAAATGATCACTCCATTGCCGGAACGAGTGTGTGTGTGCAATGTGTTCGGTCTTGTTTTTCTTGAATGTCTTTCTTCTTTTTTTCCCCCCGTGTGTGTGTGTGCATTCAATGGGAAGCTGGAGAAGCGGTGGGAAAGCAGGTGGAAATGGTGTGGCGCGGTTGGTTTATGTTGCCTTTCAGTGGTTGTCAACAATTGTCGTCCTGTGTTGTTTGTCTGTTAACGGATTCATGTGCAGGCACGGCTCTCGGCTGGCTCGGCAGGCAGGCTGGCAACATCATCCCGGGGCGGTGAGCAGGGAGGGCCGTGTGCTTGATGTTGGAACGAGTGTTTAATTATATCTAACATACACGCCATCGAAATTTGTATAAATGAGTCGAAACTGCATTGAGCTGTACCGGAAGTCTGTAGTTTAATTATTGCTAAAATAGTTTTTCAATTATTAAGAGTCCATTTCAAAAATAACCTTTCCGAGCACGAATTTGGTGTGGCAGTCTTTAATTAATTTAATAATAATTCTAGATAATGTGACTTTTAAAAAAGGGATTTTTTTATTTGTTATAAATTACTACGATAGTCAATATACTCATTCGTTCAAGTTTTCCTTGAAATTGAAATTATAAATTACGTTTCGGGCTAGTTAGCTGAACAACCAGTATTGGTTTTAGCAAGCGAGATTCGAGATCGTCAAATAGGATTGTCGGTAGCGAACGAGTCTTCAACGCGATCTGGGATAGGTTCAAATCTCATCTGGACCGAGTCCCCGGCCACACACAGAGGACTAGTTGTTTTTCTGCTGTGGGCTTACTCATGTCACATACATTACGAGCGATTTACAAATACTACTAGTACTGATCTACTGATCATCATATCCCCAAGCCTGTGCTCGGCTGATATCACACAGAGAGAGACCTTTTATAGTCTCTAGTCTAGTCGTGTCTACCCTATCCGAGAGCCAATTGTCAGTAACAGAGAAATTTAACCCGTAGTGTATTGTTGTGCCCCGCTCGCCTAGCCTATCCAGTGGAGGGAGAGTTCTGCCGCGCTTACATATCTGCGCCTCATCAAGAAGAGGCAAAGAGCTACCCCACAACTATATACAGCTTAATTCTATTATGAGAGCGCGCGTGGTGTACTCTTTCAATTTTTAATTCCATCCATCGCGGCCTGAAAGTCTCGTGGAATCGAACCCCCCTTCGCTGTACACGTTTTCCTTTTCCCGCGATTGGCAAATTGTTTGAACATTGTGAACATTTTCCCCGTACAACCCACTTTGGCCGGGTATATAATAAGGGAAGGGGGACAGGGCGGCAACTCCCGTGCCTGCAATTGATAGAATGGCGTTGAGTTTTGAGCGGAAAATGTAAATTATTTATTCATGAGTTTGTTTTAGCAATGGCTAACGTGCAATAATGAAACTGACGTTTTGCTCAGTGATTTTTCCCGATGTTTCGTCCACCACCACCACGCGACGATCGGTTCGGAACGCCACGGCTATTCCATGGTTCTTCTGACTTCCGGGACGTGGCATAGGTTTTGCTGATAGGTGAGGCCGTAGTATTGTTTGACCGTTGGCAGCCACAGCCGAGAGGGGATTTAAATGTCGCACTGGAAGGAGGTAGCCGGTTGGAAAATTGAAAATATGTTTTTCGGCACCGGTAAATTGTACCACGCACGGTTTGGTCGGTACGGCCTGGATTTGCACCGCACCAGGGCCGGTTCGACAGCTAAATTGCAAATGTTGTTTACTTATTCGCAAAGGACAACACAATCAGTGCCACTTGATAGGCTAGCACCACCGGGGTTGAACCGCGGTGCGCTTCGAAGAGTGCATAATTATGGTTTCCGGTGGCCAGACCTTTGTTTGGTAAATAGAACAGATTTGAGATGGATTGTTTTGGGGATTTTTGGCGAGCGAAAATCGTTAGGTGGGAATGGTTGATACAATTATTTAATAGTAGCATCTTTAATTCCTTAGCCATGCAGGCCTCAGACTTCCTGTATCGAGCTTTATCGCGTCCGGCGTATTATTGAAGCAGCTACCGTAGGATTTTTTTTCCCGCAGAAGCTTTAGCACAACTAATCGCTCATCATAAGTCGATGTAAATCCCTCGGTAATAGCCAATCAGTTAGATGCTTAACCGTCTCATGTTTCAATTTATCTCTGTCTTGAAGGATATTTTATATTTAGCTCCGATCGCTTAACGACTAGCAATGTGCGGTTGTTTCTCCTCCCTTGGTGAACGTTTGGTTCAGAAGCTCTAAGCTCTGTGCTGAGAGCCATGAAATAAAGCGTATGAAAAATCGCTACTATTCGTTTAATCGTGCCTATCCACACGGCCCAGAATATAGCTGTCGGATGCTGATCGTATTGTAAGTTAACTTTAACGAACATTATTTTAATGCCAAACGGGTGCATCCCCCGTGTCCTTAACAAGGCTGTACACTGTTTTCCATTAACGAGGAAGACAGTTTTTTTTTGTCTTTCTACGCTCTGCCATTTTTGCTATTCAATCACCCGCTCGGTACGTGATGGGGGACGCATTTTATTGTTGTTGCTGTGTTACTTCTCTCCGGTCTACGCTCCACTGTGCCTGCTGCAACTGCATCGAGCGGGGTTGAACGAGATTGAAAGGATTTTGCATGTTTGCCCATCCTTCCCCCCCGGTCTATTTGGGTCTCATTATTTACACAGAATGCGTAAACGTGACGTACGGGGACGTTAAAGCGCCGGATGACACATACGGAAGCGGATCTCCGGATGCAGTCGATCAATTCCGCCTTCTACTCGTGCAATCAACCGGTGGGGACGCCCATTGTCTGGCTGGTAGCAAATTAAATTGTCATCTTTAGCGGTTGCGATTATCTCGGCTTCTTTTTTCCGTCTGCAGCCGGGGGCGCTGTTTTTACACTGGTTTTTGTAAACGCGATGTAATCGGGTGTAAAAAATAACTAATTTTTTGCCTGTTTGCACCCATGTTGGAAAGAATGTTCGGATGGAAAGTTTGAAACGTTGAGGAAAAAGATTGGGTGATTAAGAGCATCCGAAAGAATGGGCTGAAAAATGCGCACGTACGATGTAATGATGCCTATAATGAGCACGCCACTATAGTTTCACCGACATGTCACACTAATAATTCTCGTCGTTTCATCATCCCCCTTTGACTCTTTGCTGAATGTTTCTGTTTTTTTCTCTGTCTCGATGTTTTCCATGTTTTCATCTCCATCCGTGCTTCGGTCGTCGCATATTGGCACTAATGAACGGAATTGCACCTTGCTGTTCGGGATTGCGAAACCATCGCGTGTAGCCACCGCCGCCGCTGGAATTAATTACTTGCCTGGCGAACTCGTCGTCGCTGAACGTGACCACCAAGCACTGTGACTGTGAGGCTTACTCGTGCAAGGATCTGCTCGCCAGCTCCAGCCCATCGCCGCTCAACTACATCCAACCGAAGAGGTAAGTCAGGGTGAGACCGTGGCTGATGCTTTCGGTGACCCATCTCACCAGCGTCACCGGACCGGTTGTCACTAATGAGCGATGGTGGCTTTCGGGTGGGCTGGCTTTGTAACGTCGGACGGTTTTCGGTGCACATTTCCGGTATCGGCACGCGCGTCCCTGTGGTCGAAGATATGGGGCGTTAAGCGAGAAAATCGAAGATACCAACGCAGCTAGCCGCATTCGAGCGTCTAATGTGCCGTGTGAATAGTTTACTATGGAGGCACGTCAACGGACGTGGTGTGGTTTGACTGTATCGAAGGGATTATTATAAAGTTTCCTATGACAGGATGCACTCGGCGCCCCCTGTGCGGTGTAATGCATGTTGTACTGCAGGTCCATTTAAATTAACAGCATTGAATGTTACATGAGCGTGAGGGATCCTTTCGATCACTTAGGGCTGGGAGTAAGGGGACGGTGAGCTTTTCATAAATATTCTATAAGACCGGCCCGGGATCAAAAGCAATTGAAATGGACCAGTCGGCACTTAAGCATATGCGTCTTTTAATGGAAGAGCAATATGCGCTGTAGAATATTAAAACACTTCAACACTCCAAATTTTTTTTCCATATTTATCCATGCAAAGTTTCGTCTTACTATAAAAATCTCAATATGAGGACGATTTATAGCTGTGTAATGACATTGCCTAGTTTTAGGCGTAATAATTCGTTTGTTCCAGGGTTTCATTTGAATTTTGCCTCAAGCAGCAATATTAATTCGATATTGCCCTAAAATCGATATTAAAATCAAAATAGAGCTCTTTATAATATATTTTCCTCTGCCCTGTGTTCTATTCCTTAATATATTTTCAATTAATCCTATTCTAGCTCCACCATTTCTCAGTTTTCTGTGAGTTGTTTTCTCCGTAGATATGCATAACTTAAACTATTTAAGCTGCTTGATGACAGTTATAACGATTAAAACTTTAACTACATCAAAATAAAATAGAAAAAGTTAAATTCTACATACAATTGCATATTATATGTGAATACCTTTCAATCCGCTCATATATTACGCAGTATTATAGCCATTGAAACATACCCTCCGCGATCTAATCGATGGAGCTTTCTTAAGCCCATTTCTCATGCTGAATTATCGCACATTAATGCACCGGTCGGTCGTACCTCTTATCGTCACGTTAACAAATAAGCAGCAAATAAATGATGCTGCCCAGCCTTCTCTTCTAGCGCTCCCACAGTCCATCACCCACAAGCCCTTCTGCAGTAGAATAATCGAGTAGTGCAGCTAACCGACCTTCCGAAGTTTGCATTTCCGATCAGAGATCCACTCAAGATGCATCCCCGGCCGTCCCTGATTGCGTCATCAACGCCTGTGCTAATCCTGTGCACACAGCAGCAGCAGCAGCAGCAGCTTGTCAGGACCCCCTATGCCGAGAGATGGTAGCTGCTTTGATTGTGAAATTAATAAATTGATTGCTTAGCGTTGCACATCGTTGCCCGGGGTCTCTCTCTCTCTCTCCCTTTGCTCCTGCCCACGAACAAAGTCGGGGGTTGCTAATTGTGCTTTACGCGAGATCGCGTGTTGATTTACAAGTCCATAAATTTATGCACCCGCTGGCAGCGTTCGATGCGCTACACGGAAGCGGCCAGGATGCAGTTTACATCCTTGCGCATTGCATTGGCCTGTGGGATGGGGTTGTGGTGGGGAGGAGGGGACGTTTGTAGCGCGCATACCGTCGTGCACTGGAGCGTGCGATAACGCGAACGCCTTGTGTGTGTTGTTTGCGCTGGCAGGGAATTAATGGGTGTTTGATTATTATTATTTCTTATCCATTAGCTCTCTCTCAAACGTGCGCCGCGTTCCTTCGGCGGAACAACGATGGATGGTTTTTGTTTGGCAGCTTTAACCCGCAAGTGGGCGGGCATTTTGTGTACGGATAGATACAGGGATTTTAAAGTAAATTCCTAAGAAATGAAAATCCCTACTTGTTACCTTCCGAATAAATATGAAAAAAGCGTTACAAAGCGTTACTATTGAGTTGCTATAATATTCGCTTCTGTAAATCTGCCCACAGTCGTCAGCCAGCGAGTTTGAGCATCGAAGGGTTAGCGAAAATCAAATTGTATCTCACGGCTTTGTAACCACGAACCAGTACAAGACGGCGTACGGGTTTGTTGATGATGTAGTGCCTATAACCGCATGATCTCACCTTGTCGGAAAGCTTGTCGATTCGGTGTCGATAAAGGTATAAGAGGCGTCGTGGTTTGTTTGACGTTCGACGACCAAAGCACACGTGTGTCCTGCAGTCGATGGTGTCTGTTTTGTTGTTGTCCTCGGTTTTTATAGCAGAAGAAGCGTTGTAATTTCGATATTATTTCTATTCCTCTTATTTCATCAAATCAAATTCCGTACGGGAAATGATAATTTTCTCCATATGAATAAAGGAATTTATTGGTTGTGGAAAATGGAATATGATAGACAAGTGTATTTCCCGGCATATGTTATCATTCTTCCGGCCGCAACGACCACGCACGATCATAAACTATCATCAAAATGCCATAACTCTTCCCGTGGTGCGTAAGTGTGGTTTTGTGTTATCGTGATGAGTTCTGCGTGGGCAATTTTCTCTTTTCACATCCCTCCCCCCTAGCGAGGCTGATGCGCCCGATGCGGCCGGCTCAATCATTCATCAGCGTTCATGGAGTTCGAGTGACTTCCGCTGGGCCCCGTTTTTGCACCCGAACTGAATGAGTGAACGACGCCTGTAAACGACAGGCGAATATCAGCCTTGGATGGAGAAGGTCTTCCCTTAGCCAAAACCGTCGGAAGCGCCCAGCGATCAACGGTGGGTGAACCGTTTTTCGGGTGGATTAGGCCGGTACATTGGCGTTAAAACAACGTTGTCGGGCAGGGCTTAAAACATGGTATCGAACACCGACCCGGGGATGCCACTTACGGCTAATGCACTCGCTTCCGATCACAATCTAGCAGCCGGCCACGGTTGGGATGGATTGTGCTGAACGGATAAATAAATCCATGAGCATCCGTGTAGGGTTAGACAACTGTTATTCGTCGTGGTTAAACGCAAAGTTGCGTGCTATAAAAAAACGGTTGTTTGACAATCAATCAATAGTTAGTTATTCTAAAGAAGGTTAATTTTACTGTAAAAATATTCTTTTTTGGAAGTAAAATATTACCAGAGTTCATTTCTGTATCCTTAGCAACGGCGCCACTAAAATCCTTGAATGCCCCTGTGTGTATGCAATCCATTTTACATGCCACGGATGCAACGCTGTTCGGACAGCTTGACTCGATTGATGTGATGAAAGGATTCAATCCTCGGTCCCTTCGGTTGAAAGCATGGTTTCGAAACCGGTATCGCATCAATCGCAGCCAACTCTCGTCCTTGGGCAGCTGACGCCAGCTTCGTATCGATGTTCGTGACACGTGTGATCACCTGGTACTCGGTACGCCTTCCGGTGTCCCACATACGAAACCCCACCCTTCCTTCCCGTACCGTGTTTGCACAGTGCCACCGACCGAGCGAACCGTATAGGGCCGGTATGCCGTTGCATATAGCGGATGATTTTGTTCAAATATCAATTTAATTAATTCATACATAATAAATCAAACCCATTCAATCAGCGGCCATCGGCATCGACAGCGTGATGGTTGTACAGCATGTTGCCCGTCCAGTGTGTCCAGCGGGCGAACCTTGTTGGACGTATCGCCGTCATTCATTCAAGCGTGCTCGGATGAATTTGAAAGTGATTTTCTTGCAGCATGTGCGCTCGATGTGATCCATGGTTGATAAGGCCAAAACGGGGCGCGAGTAAAGGTTTTTTTGGCATTTTGGTTGGGTGTTAATTTCGCCAACTTTGAATCCGGGCTCTGTATTTTGGGTTGGCGTTGATGAAGGTCAGTTGTCTATCCGGGATGCGATTGTTCGGTAAATTTGCTTTCTATTTACTGCACCACGCACAAAAGGTTAGCCGATTGGCCGTGGAATTGATTTCTGCCGTGCGTTTTACGAATTTAAATTGAGTTTGGATCGAAGTTGTGTTGGATGTTGGGGTGAGGCGATTGTTGGGTTTTATTCGAACATCTCTTCAATATGCTTTCACTGTACCAGAACTAGGGAACTATTATAGATCAAGAGTTCAAGGTGGCCTCTTGGCGATGTGTAAGTTTAAAGATATGAACCAACTTTACCATATTTCTGATGTGTTAACGACCGAAGAATAGCCGAAACTGTTGAAATGAACTCCCCCTTAGCTCCCAATTGGCCAATTGTTAACGCTTAGATAATCGAGAGGGAAACAGATCGGTCTAGAAACAGCCATTTTTCTTACTTCAATTCTGAAGATTTCATTCCCCAAATAGAATGCACTTAAGAACCTCACACTGTAGTGCTCAACGTGCGCAAGATCGTCGTAGATTGTATTTTGCTGCCATATTTATCAGCAATTACAACTGATCGTCATTAAACTTTACTGCCCGCGCAAGACACCAATCCCAAGCGTCGATGTAGTCCGTGTCCGCGTTAGCGTCCACTCGTATCCCCGAAGGCTGGTATAAAATTGATATTGATTTTAATGTCCATTCCTTTTGCACGCCGGCCACTAAAGTGGTGTGATAATGTGGAACATGTGTGGTGGTGCGCGTGTAATCAGTATTGCGCGGTGCGGTTGCATCGTATTATCTGGCCGGTTCGTTACAGGTTGACAGTGTGCGCCCGGGAGATGGTCGGGAGACGGCCGGTTCATTGCCACCGCGTGCACCGCATTAAATGCTACAAGGACGGACGGTGCGACGATTGCTAATTGAGCATGTTCGCACATTTCGTCCCCGGACCGAAGGAAGCAGCCGCCGGAGAAGTCAAGTGTCAATATGTGGGCACGACACGCTAGATAATTAAATAGAAGCAGCTGGGAAACGACTCGAAAGGCGACTCGCCCCACACTTGAACGCTCGCAGGGCTCCAGGTTTTAGGAGCTGCTGCTGCTGCTGGCCCCATACTCAATGTCAACTGCGGCGAACGAAGCGCCACGGTGCCTGTGAGGATGAGATAATGCGTGCAATTAACCATTTATGGGCGTTTAATGATGATGGAATGGTTTCCCTTGGATTGAGGGTTGTCGGTCCGTCTCCCATCTCGCGGTTTCGATAGGAAAAACTCCACCCCTCGGGTACAATTCTCGCACTGATTCTTTTCTTTTTCGCACTCCGCTCGTTCTTCTTTCTACCTGCACGAAAATTGGCAGGAAAATCCACACCTCCTGTCGGGACCATTGCTGTCGGAAGAAGAAGTTCAACCGCTCGATCGATCCGGCAGCGCTGGAGAATGTGGTCACATCGTCACTTGGTGCATCGCCAAGGCGCTACAATACCGTCCCGAGCTCGTCAACCGTTCATCGGTCACCGATGGGATCGCTGTCATTAGCTGCGAGCAGTCCCACTGGCAAAGGGACGCAACCGTCGGTAATGCCGGCGTTTCGGTTGCGAACAACTACCGGTTTACCTTCGCCCGCCAGCGTCCGTGACCATCGTGACCGATCGGCAGCACCAGCACCAGCAGAATCAGCAGCAGGAGAAACAGCAAGAGTCTGCGCTAGTGATGGAATCGATGTAAGTAGTGTAATTGAGGGAGATTTCGTTTCTACTGCTTGGCGTTGGGAAGTGTATGATTGGCATAAAATGAATCCCTGTTTTTTGTGGCCATTCTGCTGTTGCTATAATTTGTCGCTCTAATGGAGTATTATTATAAAATTATTATTATGATTTGTGTTGATTTCTGCATACAATGTTGCCAGCAGATAAGTACTGCCATGCCATGCCAGATTGCTCTCTCCCTTTTCCTAGAATAATGCTCTAATAGGAGTATTTTTACAAACTGATGAATTTTGCTATAAAAGTTCATTCCTACTTAGTGCACTAAGACTTGCTATAAAACATAGTTCTAGATGAACCATAAATCTCCTTGTTATTTGATTTTCAGAACCTATAATGCAATTTATTAGTATATAAACTTCTGATTTCATTTCCTCCATTCCGTAGCGGTAGAAATGCTTATTTATGTTTCACATCATTGCACCTACCTGCATCACCGGCCACTTTTCCAGCTACTACTAATCCATTTTCTCTCCATCTGTTTGCATTTTTTTTACACAGCAAATTTCAATTGCCAACAATCGAGTAAGGACGGTGCCGTGGCTGTACCGGGTCGGTTTAATTGAAACGAAGCATCCCGTCTGCGTTGGCGCTTTAATCCATCCGAGTTTAATATTAACAACTGCAGTGTGCGTTATAAAGTAAGTACCGGCTTACCGCTTGGGCTCATAGTACCGTCAACGGTTGAACGTGCAAAAACTTCGCTGCTGGGTTGTGTAGTCCCCACGGTGATGGTTGTAGTGTAGCGTTCGGTAACACGGTTTGCTGGGCAGTAGACAATAACATTCACAACGAAGCGACCCGGAAGCGAATATCATCATCCTTTCCGTGCAATCGAGACTGGCGGCTGTTATGAAGATTTTTGTGTGCTGGACAATTTGACGATGGAGTGGACGGTACGGGAGTTCTACCTGGAATCTGGACAATTCTTCGTAAACAATGTTAAACTGTATGCAGGGTCGCTGGTACTGGGTAGCTGGCCGTTCTGCGAATGATTTTGCCAAATGGTACGGTGTTATGGAAATGGTAGGAAATTAATTCGTTATTGCAGCTTTTGCGCGATGCACGGAGCGATTGGGTACGAGCTATGAAGTCTGAATAGAAATATGGGCTTAAGGTATAACATTTCCATACTACCATAATTTTACTGTTTAAAAAACAAAACCCTTCACATTCTTAAACTTGTTCAAAGCCTCCAACACACAGTTTTGCTATAAAATTCTATAAAACAGTAAGAAAACACTAAACTACTTAGAAACGAAAGCTATAAAGCTTGCTCGTGTGCTGTTTCAGTATGCAACAAAGAGCGCCACCCTTGATCCGGGGGGCTAAACACACATATTGCACATTTGAAGATGCATTTCCGTTTTGTAAAATGCTTATTTGCCCGGATGTATCCCGCCGTAAGGCAGGACGAGCTCCACTCGAGCACAAAAGAGCACAACATGCAAACACAACGCGACATCCGAGAACGCTCGTTTCAAGGACCCGTTCCAGGACCGTGGGTGCTGAACTTAGGTTCAGCTCTATTGCCGCAGCACGTAGACGCAGGTCACCGTATGAAAGTATTAATTTGAATTTTAAATAAATGACACTTGCGACACACTGGTTGCTACCTTGGCGCACAGGGTAAGGATGCTTTTTCGAAAATATGCTCCGGGAAAGGATAACCCGCTAGGCTAAACCGTGGCCCATTACAAATCGTTTTGCAATCTGCCAGGTACGACACGGCCGTTTTTGGAGTAAGACACCAACCGCGGGTCTCTGCTGCGTCCTGGTTTGTGGGCGAGCTTTGTTGCCTGCAGGTTGCCGGTTTCGAAAACCACATAATCGTACATAATGAAATGGACACTGGCCATTTCGCCCTGTTAGCTGTGGAACCTGAACCGGATCCCTCCGGGCGCAGGGATGTGTCGGGTAAAGCGAGCAAACATTGTGTGTGACCAAATGAAATAACGGAAGCTCAAAGCACAACAGAGGACAGGACGTTTGTCCCACGGTGTGCGGGCACGTTTCGGTGGATCCGACCCCAACGATAGGCACGATGGCTCGATGACTCTTGAAATGATTACGCCTTCCTGGGACTCGTCCCCCCCCCCCGGGGAAGGATTTAACCTTTTTCCGGATGCTGTACACCGTGACGTGATTTGAACGGAACGGTTTGTGTTGGTCGAGAAGAAAAGGCTTTTAGAAAATGGTTGTCGGCAGGTTTTTGCCTCGATCGTTCGGATGTCGGCCTTTCGGTCGGTCGGCAGGATATTGGAGATAATAAATTGAATGAGACCAGCTGCAGCTGGGTGCTGATTCTTCCCCGCTGACCTTCGCAACCCAAACAGTGGGCAAACCATACCAATCCATCACCTTGGAACGATTGACGAGGATTTGCGTGGCTGTGGGGATGTATTGAAACAGTACCAGAAATTTGGCAGAACTGTAACGGGTTGTTTTACAAACTGTGGCATGCAATTTATTGCACGACTGCAATCATTGTGCATTAACGGTGGTTTTGATATTGAAATTCCCGGGAATTTATTATCATTAGTCGCGGTGGAAAATGAAAGGAATAAAGGGAAACAGTTTAACTGTTGCAAAACATACCAACATAACAGAACGGCAAGGAAACTCCGGAATGGAATGGATGCTGCTGCACACGCAATTAAGGTTCTCGCACTCGAAAGTGCATTGTATCGAGTCGTGCAGAACGTAACAATTGCAATTGGAGCTTTTTTCCCCACTCTCTCTCTCTCTCTTCTCGTGTTGTTTGTTGCGAGGAGATGTGGAATTTGTTTGTTTTTGTGTTCGTTTTTTTTTAAATTGCATTTACCCGTGATGCAGGTTAAGAAATCAAACGGCAAAACTAAACCAACCCAGTAAAACGAACGAAGACGAGCACTGCAGCTTCTCCTGAGTGGGTTAAACTTTTCAAACGGTGATGAAGGGACCCCCAGGAAACTTTTTTAATTATAGCATGTAATGGAGGAAGTTGGTTCGGTTTGCTCGGGATGCACAATGCACAAAGGGTGCGTTACGACGATTCCGAGTTTCTTTTTTTTCTTGTGGCTGTTGTTATTGTTGTTGTAACGGTGGTATGTTTTCTTGGGTGAAGACTACTTTTTTTGTTCTTTTCTTGTGCGCGCACGGTGTCGTTAAAAACAAAGGCCAACGGTTTGGTGGGTTCGGTCGGCAGGACAGGTGCCGGTGACTACCAGTGCCTGGTGTGTGTGTGAGCGATATTATGTTTGAAAGTACCGCACTTGTAGCAATAAAAGTCACTTGGTGGGATCGCGTACACAAGATGCTGTAGTACGGCCACAGTATTTCGCTATCTGCTGATCTTTATGGAGGAGTGGCATAATTTTCATAAATGTTTACGAGAGTTTGCTAGCGCTAATGCGATGTTCTGGTAGGTTCTCGTTTGTTTTTTTTGCAACGGATCTGGACAGGAGAAATATGTCTTAATTTTTCTCCGTTCTAGCGCTGCGGGATGGCTTTAAAGGCAGTGGGCCTCTGAAGGTATGCAATGTGCTGTAAAATTTTATATTTATCTGTGTGTGCTATCTAAGAACTAAGAAGAATTACAAAAAATTATGTGGAAAATCTTTACTTAAATCATTACTTTTACCATACCTAGGCAGGGAATACATAGAATATTTCTCGCAGGAAGCTGCTAAATGCAATGAAAATACAAATTAGTAAATTCGTGTTTAAGGGCCTGACTCGAGAACTGTTTTAATCATTTGTAGAAAACCTTGAGTAAATTCTAAGTAATGTTTACCTATACGATATTTTGATGCATTTACAAATTGACTAAGTATGACTTCTAAATGGAACATAAAAATTTAAAAAGGCCTTTTAAAAAAGGATATGTTTTTAAATCGGATAAGCAATTGATAAAATATTCAAAATTTACACATTTAGTGTGGTGAATGTACATCCTTAATTAGAAACAGAATTTGTGGCAATGAATTCAAGAAAAATGAGAATTAAACTGTGAAGTTAGGTTAACGAAACGCTTCAATAGATGGATTGAACATCGGATTGCATACTTTCGGGCGCTATAAATTTAAAAACTCCTGCGTTCTCGAATGTGTTTCTTCGCTTTGTTTATTTCATTATTCCTTAATTAAAAGCTAAACTATTTACTACACGTACTACGCAAGACAAATTACGCACACGACTTAATACAGTTTATCCGGTGCGCGTCTCGAGCAAACCTCATCAAGCCCGGTGTAATAGATCGACCCAATAGATCGTGCAATTGTGTGCAAGTACAAAAAGCAACACCATTTACACGCATTAATTACATACACCCATACAACGCACATCAGATACAGCAGAGTACTCAGCCGTGCGACCGTGTCCGGTTCCGGAAATGAATGTACCGTGTGACAGAATCGCATCAGACTAAACCTCAAGATACAAACCACATCGCTCTCTCGCTCTCTCTCTTTCGGAGTTGTCTTCGAGTGTTGCAGTGCGGAATTGGCAAAAGAAAAATGGAATCCTTTCTTCTTCCGCTTTTCTCGTCACCACATCTGACCGTCCGAGTGTGTCCGTCGGCAAATCTGTCAGCCGTCAGTAAGAGTCTCGTGATGGAACAAAGCGAAAGAAGAGAGTTCGTTCATTTCTATTTTGTTTTCCTAGCCACCGGGCACTGAGCAGAGTCACTGACTCATTTTCCCCGACACCCGGGGGGAAAACTCCGGCGCAAAAGCGGGGCAAAATGTTTATTTTCATTTGTTTGGTTACAATGGTTTGCGCTAAAAGGAAAATTTATATCCATCATTTTTCTTCTCATTTCCCCCCAAAAAAAACCTAACAGCCGTCGTCTAGGCCCGTAATGCGAATAGCGGCCTGGCTATGCGGTCGGCCAGTATCCCTCGTGTGGTTGACTTTGTTGTTTGTTTTGCTTAGCCCTGCTTGGACGGTTGTATCGCTTTTGTGTCTCACTTGAGGCATTCAAACATTGCGCTCAAAGTGAACACGGGAAGGTTAGAGGTAGCCTCAACTCCAGACCAGAGCCAGCAGCTGAAGACAAATGAAAGCTGCTTTTACTAATGATTGATTAAAAGTAATATACTTGTTTTCCCAAACCCCCGAAAACCGTTCCACGCCGCCCTCACGGCCATATTTGGCAGGCACGCGCTTTCGTCACTCGACCGGAAAACCTCTCGAAGCGCGGAGGCAAAGGCCTTAGCCAGAGCTTAGCCAGCGGTGGCGGCTGAACCAGGGATTCGGTTTCCTTCATTTGTCCCGGTGGAGCGATGAAGCCGGCCGGCTACCGTTGGCTGTCAGGAAATGAGTTTTTGTCCGACGATTCCAGCGGCGAAGAGTTGGAAATCCTTTTTCTGATTAGACGAGAGCGAGAGCCGCTCGCTTTTCCTTCCATCATGCACAGCGACGGCTCGCTTCGCTACTTACGATTTAGTAGTCTTTTGTCTTCATTTTGGGCCGCACTCCGATACCTTGCGAACAACGCGCGCGCACGGGCAGGATCAGCTTCTGTTCCTTCGGCGGTTGTTCTGGGGTGTGGGCCCAAGCTGCTCGAGCTCGTTACTCATTAGTACGCTCCGGCAGAGATACCGGCGAGATGAATAATGATTGCGCTAAGTCCTTATCGCACATCGTTCTGTTATGTTTGTGCGTGCTGCTGCTTCTCCTTATTCTGCCCCATTCGCTGTGGCATGATGCTTCGCAACTGATGCGTTTCCATCCGTTTCCGGTCGCTTGCGTTCCCGGGATGGGACGGATTGTGTGATTGTGGGTTTGCCGCGGGTGCCGCGCTATTTTAGTTGAAGCATAGGATTGATGAGTTTTTGTGGACGAGTGAGTTCGTGGGAAAACGGTTCGTCGCGCTCGGTAATCAGTATCCCCTTACCGCCGCATCACACCCTAGCCTGGATGCACTGGATGAGGATTTTTCCTTTTTTAGTCAAGAGAAAATTGAAAGTATTTGGTTTAAAATCAAGCATTAGAAATAGGTTTAGAAGAGATGAGGCTAATAGGGGTTGTAGTTGAGCACTAAGCATTGATTTTATATTTTACTGTACAATGCGTTGCGTTAAACCTACATCGGGTAATGATGGAGTCGTACTGGTGGAGCTGAAACTGCTCTGTTTATGTTTTATTACAGACCAGACAAAACAAAAAGCAGACGATCAGCAGCAGCAGCAGCTGTTAATTATGTGCAAATAAATGAAAATCCGTGGTAAACGTTCATTACTGCTTACCTCTGCGCAGACGGGAGCACGCGTTTGAAGTGCTAATTAAAGGGGTACACGCTATCGGAATCGATAGGCGGCTGATGGGCTGATGTAGGGTGTTTTGCCTACCTTCCAGGCGCAATGCAGGGTTCGTTGTTTGTGGAAGTGTTTTCTCGTGCGGGACGATTGATGATCGATTGGATAAAGTTTGTGTGTGTTTGAAATGTAAATAGAAGTAGTTCTTTAATTTATTTCCTTTATCTAACAATTTAAGATAATATTAAATATAAGTAACTAGAGTTAATCCTACTAGCATGTTAGAGCTATCATTATATTCTAGTAATTCAATAATTAATTTCATGAAAAAATAAATAATCCAGAATACATTTTCTCTAGCACATACTCTCAATGGGCGAGACTCAGACAAGACGAGACAATCAAAAATCCTTTGTTGCATTTGTACAATTAAATGCATGTCAAAGATCCTCTCGTTACGCCGCTGCAAAGAACATGGCATAATCTTGTAATTACACATACACACAACAGCCAAACACGCCGGCCCCAGCCTCAGCTCGTACGGATAAATAATTTAAGTTTGCATAGCATGCATAGCACCGGGCTATCGTTCCGATCGTCGTACGTACCTTCACTTAATCCGTACCCCAATCTGCCCCAATATGCTTTTTGCTAACTCGCTGCCCGTCTAGCCCATCGTTACTCAGCTTGCTGTCACCGTCTCATTGAAACCCAAGCCACCATTCCCACAGCCAATCAGATTTATTTCAAACATACTGCTACATTTATTTACCAGCCCGGCAAGCAGCAGATACACATTCATGGAATTGTAATTAAATTTTCAGCAAGAAACCGGAAGAACTGGTCGTCTGGAGTGGTCCGGAGCGGCCGGTGGATGCGGACGAGCGGGACGAGCGGCCAGTCGGCAGGATAATGCTGCCGGAACAATTCGCCACCACTTTCGAGCGGCTCGAGAACAATGTTGTAGGTAACAATGCGTGTACAAAGTGCTACACAGAATGTACAGTTGTCATCGGGCTATATCCCCGAAGCCCCGGTCTAAAGTTTGAAGTGCTGGGAGGTTGAAAAACTTCTCTCCATCTCTGGTAAACATCTCTCCCTCCTAGGGTAATGCCCCGAGGATGGCAGTATAGTTGGAGCCGGTTGACAAATGATTGTTTCTTTTTGAAGACGAGGACATGCCACTGCCGCCTCGTGCATGTGGGAAGCATGGCCTTTGATGTTTGTGAGCGTGGTGTTGTAGTTGCGTCGCCGAACACGACGCCCGGAACGGTGTCTGGAATCTGTTCAGAGACCCTTCAGCTGTTGACACGCCTTGGCGTGTGACAGCTTTGGCGTGACGTGCAATCCCGGGCTCTTCCCTTCAGAAGATCAGCGATTGTGTGCCTGGAAAATCTCTCCCACTTCCGGTGGGTTTTATATTGCCACGCATTAGAAAGGGGAGGGGGGAGCAGTGGTGTGTGTGTGGATTCGAGGAATTGAGATGATACTTGGGTAACAAACTCAAGGGGCAAGTGCGTGAGTCTCTCGCCGGCAGCTTGCATGAAAGCTCGGTGTGATGACAAGTTGTTAACGGAAGTGCAATATCAATAAACACCCGGGTAGCAAACGGCCGTGGCCGGGGGATTGAGGGGCGTGCTGGTCAGGATAGGGATGGGAGAGTTCTTTCATTTCCGCACCGGAAAGCGAAAGATGAAATTAATTGAAACGTACAACCGATGTTGCAGCAGCAGCAGCAGCTGGGATGCAACACTGCCGAACAAATGCTGCTCAGTCGGTCTGCCTTTGCTAATGAATATTGGATGCGTATCTCTCCGCTTCCATAGATCATCATTGTTTTCCCCCGTTTCGCAGAAAAACCTTTCCAGATGAACACACACACCCACTCGCGCAACCTGTCGAGATATGTTACGATGAAACGAAAGAACACAAATTGTAGGCACTGCCGAATGATACGGAACGGTGGCTGGCGGAATAAAATAAATTATTAACCATTTGCAGGCATTGTTGCTGCTGGTGCACCGTCCACCGCCGTCATCCGACCGACCGATCGGCCGAAGCTCTCCACCAGGTGGTGGTGGTGGTGGGCTCCGTGCATGGCCGGTTAGTGTGCGGGTCGTCGACAGTGGGGCGGATCGAAGCCTTGCCCGGACGGTGGAACTTTTCCCCGGGCAGCGGAAACGGACACCGACGTCTATTTGCTTATCATCAATTATAGACCGTACGCCGGATACGCCCGAAAGCTCCTGCTATGCCGTCTCCTTCCGGAAGACGAATCTATCACACGCGTAAGTATTGGTTGGTGCAAGTCTTTGGATGGTTTTTTTTTGTTCGTTGCTCGCCCAAGAAGTTCAGTTGAGTTGAGAAAAGGGATAAAGTTTCTCGTACTGTTTCGTTTGTTTTTCGGTTTCGGTGGCCAAATTTAACGTGGCCAACCATTTTTAGACGGCTACGGGCTTTTCGTTTGACTTTGCAATTAGTACCTCTCGGGGTGGGGGCTGAGGAACTACGAGGAGCGATTGCGTGGCTTTACCTTTTGGTTTGGGCTTTTGTGGAGATTTAGTTTCGATGGCTTTTATTTTAGTTTTCAGTTCTGAACCGCATATTAATGGCGGGCAGAATTTGGTTACACAATTTATTACCTTTCATTGTTAAGATGGTTGACTTTGCAGAGATTTTGCTTATTATTTTACTTGTAAATCAGAACCAACCACAGCGTTCAGACTCTACAGGGCACCTTGAATTTTTATGTAACTATCATTGCTGAACTAAAATAAAAAAATATTAGAGTTCATTATGCTTTTTGGATGACAAATCAGGGCTATTTGAGTAAAATATCCTTGATTCTTGATCAATTCTGTTCCTTCAGCTATTCTGGGTTCCCTTGATGGTAATAATTGGTTGTCTTAATGAATTTCGATCCATATATCGGATCTTTTGAATCGTTAAGGGGTACATTACAAATAAATAATTTAATACTGCAAGCCTATTATGGATCTTTGCAACCATATAATGGAATATTGCAAAGAGTTAGGATAGATTTATAATTTGCCTGTGTGACACTTTATAGCCTGACGAGGTTGGACCAAACACTTAGCAGAAAATCCATAGCTGATTGCAAAGATCCTCCTTCGTATCGTAATTATCCCCTTACTGAGCTCCATTATATGATTGCAATGTTCCATAATGGGTTGGATCGATTGTGAATATTCTCCTAAATGATTAAAAAAGATCCGTTTTTTATCTGAACTATTTGTCCCAACCTATTTTGTTACTTACTTACTTACTTATCAGGCGCTACAACCGCTTTGCGGTCTTGGCCTGCTGCAACAATCCTCGATACCGCGCACGGTTTAGCGCCGTCGACGCATCAACGCCATCACTCATCAGGCCTACTCTTTCCGTCTGGACGGCCTGAAAGGACTTTACGGGCTGGGTCGTCCGGTGTCATTCTCATAACGTGACCAGCCCACCGGAGCCTGGCGAGTCTAATTCGCTGCACGATAGTGAGATCATCGTACAGCTCCTAGAGCTCGTCGTTGTAACGGCTCCTCCATTGTCCTTCCACACATACGGGGCCAAAAATCCTTCTGAGCATCTTCCTATCGAACGCAGCTAAGAGGGCTTCGTCAGTTTTGGACAGAGTCCATGTCTCAGAGGCGTGTGTGAGTACTGGAACTTTAAATGTTCTGTACAATCCCAGCTTTGTCCGTCAGCGACAGGTATTTAGAGTGGAAAAGTTTCCTCAGGCTGTAGTATGACCGGTTGGCAGCCAGCACCCTTGCACGTAACTCAACATTAATGCTGTTGTCGGTGCTGAACCTATTTTGTACAGATCGCTTATTAGCTTTAGTTTAACTATCTGGAAGAATATTGTATTGACAGAACATTAAACAGTCGATCTTACCGAATAAATTCTCAGACTCATCTCAATGAATGAAGTTTCTCTCAAGAGCCTGAACACATTGTATAAATAGCAATCTGAAGACTTTGTAGACCTAATTAAAGATCCTCAAGGAGATGTCGTTAAGCCAACTAGAAGGATATAATGAGCCCGCAAGTCTTGTTTAACGACAATTATTCCCATCGTCCAAATAAATCCACCATCGGGTTGATTAAGAATTAACCCCTTTCTGCAGAGGTAACGTACGTAAGACCCCATCTTCTCTTGGGTTTTTGTTCCTTGAAAAACAAACCTTTCAACCGAGTGCACATGGATTGGTCCTCGCTCGACACTAATGAGCGACCACCAAACACTGCGGGGATTGGTCAACGAGGGGGTTTCTGGGACGCGTTTGCTGTTTGCTTCGTGTTTGACTAAAATCTGAATTAAATAATTTCATCGAAAGAACGATCGTTCATTCAATTAGCACCGGTTCTATCTTTCTCGGTTTCTCACCATGGGTACACTCGGTTTCCAATTTCCGGATTGCACCACCTCGGCCGGCTTCGGTGCATCGGTGGACACATGTTGGACACAAACTGCAACAGCCGCACCGGAGCAGCGGCACCGCAACCAACGGCAACCGGCAGCAGCAGCAGCAGCAGCAGCACGGACACTGGCGCGAACAACTTGCTGCCGAACGATGGCACTAATTACGTTACGACAAATATTAGCATTTTTCCGGCCACCGAGTGTCGACCGGAGCATCGGGAGTATCTGCAACACGGTGGCAATCTGTGCGCTGGCTACGGTGCGGCCAAAAACCGTAGCATAGATGTGGTAAGTGTGTCAGACCGAATCCTCCGATCCGGTCACCAGTTTGGGCAGCATCGGGCCGCCCGCCCGTTTGCTTGGCGATGCTTGCGCTCCGGAAATCTCTGTACCGGGAGCTTGGTGTGTGTGTGTGTGTGAGAAGCGTTTGCGTAAAGGATTTTCCTCGCTTCTGGGGTTGGAGTTTGTTTCGGGATCGAGTTTTTCCATCCGTTTCCACGAGGGCATTGTGCCATTGTGGTTACGGTTACGGATGCATGCACTTGGGGGGAAGGGAAGCCGATGGAAGACAACATTTCGACATTTGAGGTTTTCTTATCCTCACGAGTGTGGTTACGAGTTCATGGTCGAGTTGGTTCGGGGAAAAAGTGTGCAAGTGGAAAGTTGTTTGATGAAACGGTCAATCGTATGTGACGATTGGTCAATTGGGAGTGTTTGTATGTGAAGGCAAACTGGGGTTCTGTAGACATAAATCACCTCGTCGATTGCTCGGTTATTCCTGATCGAAGTTGTAGAAAGATTTTTTTGTGTTTTACTTCGTTTTTTGAGTCCTCTGAATCTATGACTAATTACCCGTAGCTGGATACAGTCAAGCTTGATTATGAGATAAGAAGGTCCGAATTGAACTAGGTTCGTTTGTGTTAGCAATCGAAGCTTTTATCACTATTCAATGAGGCTGATTATAGAATATAAATTATAGAAATTGAATCAATTTCATCAAACGCATAAAAAGACAGCCGGACATACTGATTTAAACCGAATTATGGGATTCGATTCGAAGGTCGATTCATTTCTATAGCAAATGATTTGTAGGAATGAATCCAAATGTATGATGAATAGAGGAACAAAGGCCACAAATGACTGCGTAGCTTTAAAATGAATTATAGCAAATGACTTATAGGAATGAATCAAGTAGACACAGAGTTACAGATTTTCCTTTTTACCTAATTTCATGCAAAACTAAAATAATATCTTCCTTTTCTCCGTTATAGGACTTCAGTGGATCACCGTTGATTTGCGATCAACTGCAAGCAGACGGTAAAATCCGTCGCACCGTACAGGGCCTCCTGACCTGGTCCACCGACATCAATCATGCGCCCCATCTGTTCACCAACTTAACCACCTACCGGCCGTGGATCGATCGAGAAATTGAAAAGCTGGACAGTGAAACCCGATCACAAACCCGGTTCCAGCCCGACCCGCACCCAACAGTCCGGAGCGTTGTTTATGGATAAAGCACAGCAACAGTCGGAAAATCGTACGGGGCCACATCACCTCCCCCCCGTTCGTTTTATAGTGATCGATATCCGGGTGGTTCGATATTTGTAGCCATCGCTGAAGAGTCGCGCAATAAAATTGCACAAATTTGCGTAAGAATGAATAGTGCGGGGAGAAAGTTTTTTTTATACTTCTTGGTGAATAAGAAAGAAGCTGTACTGGAAACGAAAAGAAATTGGGCGCCTCGTCTCGCCTGCTATTGTGGAAGAGAAATGTGGTTACATACATTTTTAAAGCGGTGCATGCAGCACCGTGCGGAACAATGCATTTTCCCGCTGCGGCGGGTTCAATAGACGAACAATGTTTGGTGGTTTTCGAAGCGCAGTGTTCCCCCGGTTTCCCCTTCCGATGATTAATTGGAGAAGTGTGTCGAGTGCTGAACCGAACCACCGGTACACAGCCGGTAAGGTATAAATGGGAAAATTCCGATGTGGCCGCGTGCATGAGGGCGAGATATGTATTGATAGGCGTACGGGTGCGCGATATTGGGAAAATTTCCTCGGAAACAATTTTCCCAAGACCTCACCTCGATGCTCGTGAGCATTCTCGCTTCAAACACTAGCAGCGTCTCTGTGTGTGTGTGTGAGTATGTCGTCAAACTTTCACTTGCAAGAATGTGAGCGGGGCAAATGCTTTGTGCGCCATGATTGAACGTGTGGAACGTGTTGAAGTACAGTGATGTGCAATGAAATTGATATGCTGAGAATGTTGCTACTAGCTTGGTTTAAAAATTCTCTGCTTATTGATTCGAAGCAATTAGTTTTGCACTTTCCCGTCTCCGTCTACGTTCGAACGAATTTTGATCAATTTAGCATTAAACAGTCGTGGCATATACGCACCCAACACTGTACTCGCTAAACCGAACAATGTTCCAGAACGGGGAAGCTCCGGGAATGGTTTTTGGAGGCACCGTTTGACGGAAATTGTTTCCCGAAAATACAATCACTTTACCGCAAGAAAGCATTACCCGTACTCCTTCGGCTCGAGCGCTCGACTGTATGTGTGCGGTGCATCGACGGTTCGCTCTACGGTCGACGAACGGTGAACGAATGCCTGCGGGCCATCTCCATTATATCGAACCTTGCAGCATCCACCTTGCATCCTTGGAGTGTGGAAGTCGCACGGTTGATGGTAGCTAGATATAGAAATTTGCATAATTTACTGTCTCCGTCGGCGTACATTATAATGAAACGGGACACAAAACTCCCTGTGCACGGCAAGCTGCCGGCCGCTTTCGGGCGCTCTGACCCGTTCTGAAGCTCCGTCACATCGACGGTGCTCCGAGTGCTGATGGCGCTTGTCGATGTCGTCGGTATGAGGATATGCCTTTCTTTTTGGGTTTTTTTTTGCTTCATCTTCTCCTACCACCCGAGGCCGGAAATTTCACGAGTGTGAAACAATCACGTTAATTTATTGTCTTTATTGTTTTATAATTTTCCATTTTGTGGCGTTTCGCGACGGAAGCCTCACACTTTCGATCATTGTTTCGCATGTTTCGGAGCGGTTAACGATGGGTGGGTGGCGTGTGGCAATCACACCGCCAAAAGATTGTGGCTTTTGGGACGAAGCGCAATCTTTCGGTTGCCTAAAGTGTTCGAAAAATGTGAGTGCAGATGATAAGCAGCCGTGATGGGATGGAAGCTGCGAGAGAAAGAATTTATGGTGAAAGTTTTTGGGATGGAAGGTAGGTTGGAGGGTGTAAAATTATTTCAATCGCCATTGACTTTACGAGAAAGTGTAATGGAAATACCGACGGAATTGTGAGAAAAATTAAGTAACATGGCAGTCTTTTGCTGTTTTCAAATTCTTGAAGAAAAAGCGCCTAAAAGTATGCAAAGGCATGTGTGATTTCTAACAGCCGAAGCAGGAAACTTATTCGAAAGCTTGGTTTTAATTAAAGGCACCTAGTTTCGGCTAATCAAAACTGTGAACCCATCGGACACGACTTTAATTGCACCATTTTATCTGGTAAAAACCCACCCCCCACCATCAGTAGCATCCCTTGCCCGAAAGTTGCTTTCTGACAACCATTTGAAAATCCAATAATTCCCCATTTGTTCTTGCGGTTGTTTGGGGCCAAAAGGTTAGTTACCAGAGTTACATGCTAACAAGATGGCAGAGAAAAGACACCAACGAAAAAGGGCACACCACCGACTTCGTTAAGCTTGTCAGTTAAATTCTACAGTTTACCGCAGAGTAAAAACAATAAAAAAGCATTTGCCGAGGCGTTCGAGGTAAGGTAAGCGATTCGATCCGGATGCAATGGTTTGGTATGCTCGCCCCCCTTGCCCGGGTAACCGTAGCACAAATTAGAGAATTAGTAAGCGGTCAATCGGGCGGGTGGGTAACGGGTCTCACTACCATCCCTTTCGAGGTAAGTTTTGGCCCGGCAAATGGCAGGTTAGGAGCAAAAAAAAACCAAACAAAACGGCACCGCAGGAATGTCACCAAGTGGAAAAGTCGGCTCGGATAAGTTTTCTGTGGCTTTCGGTAATTTGCAAACTCCCAACAAACACCCACGGACCCGGACAAAACCACCGGACAACGGTGCGTGGTGTGACCCTCTCGAAAGGACACTGTGTGCTCGGTGAGGTGAGACGATAACAAGTGACACACGGCTGGTAAGAGATAGCTGTAATGGTGGAGCTGGCGTTGGGGGAGGGGCTGCTGGAAGGAAGTTTTCAATGATGTGGCAGGCTGGACGACAGGTGGACAACCATTTTAGAATGTGTTTTCGGGATGAGCAGGCAGGCGTTTGTATCGATTCTGTAAGAAGCAAGACCCAGGTGACCCAGTGTTTAAATGTTGTGTTAAAGCCACAGCCAGGGATTGAATGAAATTTTTCATTCTCTTAGTTATTATTTTGTATTAATTCAACAAGAACGAGCTAAACAAGCCTTAGTCTGAAAAAGACGATATAAATTAATTATCCCGCCGATTACTGTAGAGCGTGTATTGCGCATTGCATAAAAATAGGCGCGTTCGATATAAAACGGAAAAGGCGAAATCATCAGCGCTTCTTCTATATAGCATATATTTTCTTTTAACATATTTTACTACGAAAAGTATATTTCACCGACGTTCTGGAAAGCAAAATGAAGCACAATTTTAATCGATTGAGGTTTTCCCCAGTAAACGCGTACACAATGCTCACCAAAAAACCCCCTAATTACCTTCGCCTTTACTGCTCTCCAACCACGTGCGAAAAACTTCAAGATTACCTGCTTAAACACCTTCCCATCTTTATTTTCTATAAGCAAGGGTATCGTGAAGCTAAAAGGGAAAAACAAAACCTGCGGGGTGAAAAAAAAATCAACAAAGGTCGAACAATTGACTCCGGCAGACCTGCAGGTGAAGCTTGGTAGAAAGCACCGGCCAATGGACTAGCTAGCGAGCTGGCAGGCACTGTTCTCTCGGTTGCATCGGCAGGACCGCCAGACCGACCAGACAAACAACACCTAGGCAGATAATCGTGATAATCGGAGCTTAATTTAATTAACGCTTCAATGAAGAAACCACTAAACCTGTTAAAACTTTCTCCCTTATCATCACACCTTCGCGATCACAGCCCACCGTAGTGTGTATGGTGGGAAGGGCGCTAAGAAAGCGAGTGTAGGAAGGGAGAGTTTGCATTTCTTTATCATTGTTTCGCAAGAGCACTGGCAGCAGCAGCAGCAGCTCGAGTTACGAAGATAGTGCGCGAGGCTCATTGTCGGTGTTGGGGTGTATAAGCCACACACACAAACAATGCTACACACCTTTCCCCTCCCAAATTGACTGAACTACTCGTCTTCAGAGAGATTGGCTACGAAGAAAAGAAAAATGCAGCAATGAGCAATGAGTGAGTAAGCAAGATGAGCTGGCTGGCAGGTGGAGTTTCGCGATGGCCGATGGCTTCCATTTTCTTCATACCTATCAACCTTCACTCGGTAGGTTGTAGTTTATAATTTTAATAATTTTCAAACCCACCAGTCAACGGCAGAAATAGAGTGCCTAAAGTGCAAACACTCCGTTCGTTTCCATACCGTCGACTCGCCCAGCACGTGTACCGATGGAGGCGCATGGTGCTTTGTGTCGTTTGGCACGTTTTGCCGTTCGCTTTTCACCGTTTTTCAAGGACAGTAAAAATTGTTTTTCTCTTAAGGGTTTTTTGTTTGTTTCATTGATCATGCAATGCAGCCGCAATCTCCATAATGGTTGCTGTAGAAAGCGACTGTTCGCAGTACGCACCACTCCTGGTCGGTAAGGAACAAAGGCGGAAAGAATTGTACACAGCCCAAGCACTCGAAAGCACACCCGTGTACGCACCGAACGGAAAGAGCGTGAAACTCTTTCGTCCTTGCGAAACCAGCCGACAGCATTGCAGGGGGAAAAAAAAACCACCACGCCACGCAATAGAGGAAGTCAGAGCGTCAAACGTGAACAGTACATATAATTTAATTACAACTTTGATGAAGTGGCGGTATAATTATTTATGAAGTTAATTAGAATTTTAATTAACAAATTTGCATAGATATTGTGCGATTGTTGTGCGAACATCGGGCCGGGCGGCTGCTGCTGCTGCTGCTGCTGGTGATTCACCGACTCGACTTGTTGGGACAAAAGTTAGCTTCGATTTTTGGGTTCCATCGTGTTCGAATATACAACTCTTTATGTCTGATAAGCCTTTTACATGAAAATGTGGGGTGTGTGATGTATTTTTATACAACACTTCCTATAGCCTTGTAGATTCTTATAACACTTTGATCGTAAAATCAAAGCAGAAATATTTTCTATTCTCCACTGTGTTGCTGTATAGCAAATTTTCCTCTCGGGGAAAAAACGGAAACCCAAACCTGACCTCGGCTCTATGCATCAGTAAAAATAGTACGAAAGCGAAATAAAATAAAACAGCAGCAACTTCAACCCAGCTGCATCCAGCGGCTGTACAAACAAAATTAAAACTTTGACTTTGAATTTTTCGCTCTCGCCTCGCCGGTGTACGGATGCCGATTGTTTCAAGTGAAACATGTTGAACAGAACGAAAAAAAAGAACGGATGGTAAAAAGAGAGTTTCAGTTTGTTTTCGGGGCGGAAGCCGGGTTTTGTAAAATGAAAGCCGTCTGTTGCTGGCATACGGTTAGTTTTACGCTTTGTTAAATTAAGCAAGCCGTGCAGGAACCGAAGTTCCGCGAGCGTAGTTTGTCACATGTAACGAGTTCGATGTATTGGGATGGCTTTTTTTTCCCTCGATTTTCCTCCCCTAAACTGTACAACACGAGTTAAATAGAACATGGAATACGATTGGTGGGAATTGAAATTGAATTCTAGTGAGCAAGTGCTATAAAATGAACAGTTCATAATGGACATTCTCGTTTTATATCACATGAAGCGCATGCTATAATCTGTAAGTAAAAAGAAATTTATAGCAATAAATGCACCGTCTACAAAGCACGTAACCTACGCCGCCGATTGTGGTGCATTTTACGACACAGTAACAGTGTATTGTGCTGATGCATTTGGGCGTTGCACCCGGATGATCATTACTGCGGCATTTTTGACATAACTTTTGAGCGAACGGGGAATCAACCTAGTAAGTACCTACCCATGTACGCACATCACACGGAAATGCATCGGGCAAGTTCTTTGTGCGGGAAGTTTATTTTAGCCAGGGAGCCATTCCGCATGGAAAACTGCAGCCAACTTGCATTTACTGCGTCTGGATGGGTGCCAAGTGTGGCGCCAGGGAAGGACATTAAGCTTTGGGGAAAAACTACCAAAAGAATTATATGAGCGGAATGGCACGTGAAGATAGTGATTGCTGTAAAGTTTTCCGTAGTCAACTTTAAACGAAAAAAGCCTCAACTGTATGGCTTATTAATTGTAAAATTAAACCAAATCAAGAGTGGTTTAGAAACTATTTTATTTTACAACAAATATGAGAATACATTTTTTGTTTTCAAAGTGTAAAATTTTCCTCCAGGGAGGATCAAATTTAAACTTCACATTTTCCTGGCTCGCTTAATAGCGAGAGGAAGCACGCAGCGGCTGGTTTGTTTCATAAATTCATCCAACATGAATGATGACGTTCTCGGTAAGATGGCGTGATGGCGTGACGGCGCAACGGTTCCGTCGAAAGAATCGTACCACAAACCCGAACCCGATGCAGCGCGTCTGCAGGCGAGTGGTACTGGTTTTCTTTTTTTTCCACTTCCTGCATGGGGAATATAGGTACATGTGTGTCGGTAAGCTTTGCCGATCCGCACTTATAGCACACTAGTTTTATATGCGATATAATATATGTTTTCTCATTGCTTTTATATTTTTTTGGGGTGTTTCGTTGCCACTTCCCAGCTAGCCGGCTAGTCATTTTTTGGCATCATAAAAATGGTTCCCTTGTGAGATGGTCCGGTGCCTGGTGCTAGGTTTAGGGTTGCAAGTACCCTTGGTTTTTGCTCCTTTTTTCTTTCGGGGCTAGGTCGTTCGGTATCATTGTGTATGGTGTTACCCATTAAGAAGATACATTTACACTTCCGTAGGCTCCGCGTTGGAGATTATTTGTTTTTTCGTTGCAGCATTGCCGTTCGTTGGCCGTTGCAGCCACCCTATGGGGTTTTTATGTCAGTAGAAACATTGCATCGTTGTTGGTCTGCTTGGGCAGAGTAGGGCACAAGTTAAATGTCTGTCTGTTAGTAGCACATACAGTCATAGTTGTATCGGTACCGTTGTTAGGGTTTAAAAAGTTTTTTCTATAATATTTGTTCTTTAAAATATTGCAAAATATTCTCCAGAGCAAGTTTTGTAATAGAAATGATAAAATAGACACATTAAAACGTTTTGCAACAAAATATTTAACGGTCAGATTATGAAAGTCGGATTATCCGTGCCGCTTTCAAATGTGCGCCAAAAGGTATGCAACCCGCACGACTCATAAGAAATTCGAATACGAATTGTAAAACATTTTCGATTGCAAATCAGTTTCTCGGTATATTAAGAGTCAAAATTCTCACGAAAGCATTAAATCGATTATTTCCACACAGCAACAGAAACAATTTTCAGAATAATCACAAAAACTTCTCAAATCTGTTAATATATTCCACGAACCTACGACTCAGCTCGGCCAGGGCTTCGACATTTACCAATCAAGGCGCCGGGTGATAATTGATCCTCAAGAACTTAATCAAACATCAACTTACTGCACAATACGTACCGGCTCTCGTGCCGTGGAAGGAGAAGCGATGTGAATCGTGTGGTGGTTTAGAAGTACGTGAATTGATAGCTTCTGGCTAGAATAAAGCTACAAGCTACAAGCACGAACAATACGTCAAGGGTTCGGAAAACGTGTTCTGGTTCGGGCTGGGAAAAACCTCGACAAACTGAAGGAAAGTTTGGTTGAGAGTAGCTTATCGAAGTTGGTTGCGGTTATGCTTGATGTGGTCGATAGGTGATCATGATGATAGTGCCTAATACCCCACCTTAAACGGGCGGAAAGTTCTCACAAATTGAGAAATTGATTTGAAAGAAGCTTCGATTGTTTGAAGAAGAAGTTCGTATGAATTATAAAATTTAAAAGCATTTGTATAATAGGTGATTTCTACGAATGGGATATGATAGTGGTGAGTTTTCTCGATACGGTGGTGAAATTATTCAAAAATGCCTGATGGTATGCAACACCGCATTACCCGCTGTACTGTGAAGCGTGGCCACACATGTGGTTTGAATTTACGAGTCTGCCTCCACGCGGCACCGAACGCCGAATTCACAATCGGCCACTGTTCAAACACGTTCGGTCACGAAATACCAATAGAAGGCTCATCTTCCCACAGCCGGCTCTCGTATGATGGCACGCGCACATTGATACTTTCACTTGCGGTTTGGTGAACTTTTCCGAAACCGGTGCCAAAGAAACTTCAACCCACCGTGTCACACACCAAACGGGCTAGTGGTGGGGAAAACTTTTACGCCCTCCCGACTTCGATAAAACCGGCCAGTGTCCGATGTGAAAACGAGCAAAAAGCGAGGACGTGCTAGAATGATGATGATGATGATGATGTTTTTTTTTGCCCCTGTTTTGTTTCTGTGACCGACTGGTGACCATCGCCTACGGTTGGCGTACCGAGTATCCATCCCTCGAGGCCAGTATCTGCTTTCTGGTCGATACTTTTCGATACCTATGTGTGTGTCTATGGGAGACAAGGGAAGGCAAAGTGCAAAGGTGCTTCGGTGCAGATTGAATTATTTTACACACGTTTACACTTTGATTGAGTTTTATTGACTTCTAATGTTTTTTCAGTTTACCCCGAGTTGCTGTGCAACGAGGCGAATGGGCGATGTGCAAACCCTGCAAAGCTCACGTGAACTTTGGCAACTTTTCAGCATTTTCCACCGACAGCCCGAAGAAACTACGCCAGGTGTAACGTAATTAAATGCAATCAGTCTCGGGGGAGGATGGCCGTGATTTTCGTTTGATGCTAGATGCTAGGCGACCCCAGACGGTTGGTGGTTTGCTTTTGGGCCTTTTTATTAATATTATTTGTTTAGTGAGATAAATGAATAAATTGATAAAAAAACTGCAATGCTGTATAGAGACGGCAAACGTAGCTCAAAAGTTATGCACGTGTACGGTGCGAACTATGAATTAAATGTCTGCTGCGGGAACAGTCTGCAGACGAGGCGAGTTGTATTGTGTGATTCGGTTGTAAACATACATAAACAAGTCTGGTAACTTTGTCTGTGTGTGGCAGTTTTCGCCTGTCTGGACATTTTTCTTGAAAGAAATAAGATAAATCTATTGAAACGAACTGCTACCGTTTGGGGGAGTTTTCCGATTTTCTTCACCCGTCGTTAGCTATTGTTCGCTGCAAAACGGGCGCATTTCGCTCGGTTAACACCCCAAACGCGAAGGAAAAGAAAGGATGGACAATAATCTGAGAACCATAAATGATACATTGTAACGAGTGGGATATGTTTGAAATCAAATTTAGACCAAAGTTACTCCTTCGGTCTTGGGCTAAACGTCGTCCGATTCTTCAAGAGCCACGGTACGGCAAAAACTACCGCCAGAACATCTCTGACCGAAACGATTCGAGAACCGGGACTTGGTAAAAAAGTTCGCGATTGGAAAATCAGACCACATCACCTTGTCCGGGCTTCGTGTTCCCCTCCCCTGTACGACATGTGACGAAAACGTTACGACGACCGCCAGCCGGCCGTACAGCATGAAAGAAATGAAACGAAGGATCGTCGTCGCTAAAGTTGGCTGTCCGGACAATAGCCGGCTAAATGAGCGATGGGCAAAAGTTTAGAGTATTGGCAATTTTACGCTTCATCGGGTGAAAGTTGACGATTTATGGGCAATTTGGTTGGGCGGTGGGAGAAAAGGTTGGTTGGCCGTTCGTTTCGTATTTGTTAAATGATTCGTAGTAAAAGATATGATTGTGGCTGACGAGTTGGCCAAACCGGGGGGGAGGGGCTGGATTTTATGGCGGCTTTGGAGGCTTAGACGAAATTAGCTCCAATTATCGGAAATCAGTGTTTCTTTACGTTGGTGAACGATTTTAAGTTTAGGATTAACAAGTTTTTCTTTTCAAATGTTGGGTTTATACACGCTTCATTCTGAGTTCATTCAGTGCGTTCATTCTATAATTCCTTAGTATTTCTTAGTTTGCTATAATTTTCTTCAATGAGCATCCTACTATAATAATGTTTCAAACAGTAGTAAAATCTCAATTTATGCTCTAATTATTCCAATTCAAAGTGAATAAAGCTTCTTTCAAAGAAATGCATTACCCCAGGTCCAGGATTTCCGCTCAAGGATAATGATTTTTTAATGAAGGTTTCTTTCCAAATTTTATTATTGCCCCACCCGAAAGGCACATTCCAAAATCCTTGGATATTTCAATTATCCTTTCGTTTTGCAGTGGCACAAAAAAATTCCTAATTTCACTCTTAGAATCTGTTTTCGTTCGACTCTTTTTTTCCATGAAGGCTTCCAATTTTTCCATAATGGCGATCGGAAAATTTTTATTATCCGTCACCGCAACTTGTTTGATGGATTGATGGACGTGGCTGGACCACGGACGAGTGAAAGGCGACGACTGCACATTAGCTTTATGATAGCATTTGCCAAGTGTTTGCGTTAGCATCCTGCGAAGCCATTAACGTTAGCAGGAGGAGACGAACATTCCCAGAAGAAGAAAAAAGCAAGGAAAAACAAAAACCCCGGTAATGGTGCCTGCCCGGAATCACTTCACCACAAAGGCTGACCTTAATTTTTATGCAAATTCACGATCAACTTTACTGCTCCCGGTCCCGGTTTATCGCTTTTCCATGACTGATGTGACGATTGAAAATTAATTTATGGCAGGTTTTTGCCAACAAAACCGATCAACGCATCATTCACTTTTCTCACGCTTGTTTTGCTTCCTTTTTTGCTTATCGTTCCGGATATTTTTAGCCTTCTCCGGTTCCCTCCCCTTCGAATGACTTTTTCTTTCTATCCATCAAAATTTCGGCTTCCGAACCTTTATCCGATGATTGGGTACAGATTTATCTTGGATGAGAAGTTTTGGGCGCTTTGTTCGGGGCAGTTTTTTTGTTATTATTGCCTGGAAATTGTATGAGATTGATATGGAAATGGGGGGGGACAAAAATTGAACGCTTAAAAATGGGACGGAAGCCCAGCTCGGAGTGTAATTTTTCACAATCAATCTTTGGGCGGGTTTTATCTTGGGTTTCGAGAATAATTTGAGTGATTGGCATAAAAAAAATGCAAACTTTTTCTTAAGATAAAAGTCTGCTTAGGAAATAAATTGCCTTTCTTTGTGATGTAGATCTATGTATTCAAATTCTGCTCATTTTTTTTGCTATAAAACTGCTATAAAAAGCAGCTAAACTACATGAGCCGTGAAATTACCCGTGGATAGTTTGTGTTAGATAATTGTTTCGATGTTATCCAGGCAAGGCTACCAAGCGCTCGTGTTCGGGAAAAAGAAAACCCACCCCTCCACGCAATGGATGGTTAGTTGGCACGTAAAGAAACGGTTTGCAACCGAGCAATGACTCCCATGAACCCTCCTCTGCTGCTCGAAGGATAGGGGCGAAGATTCGCGTCGACACGAAAACACAAATTTCGCTTGTTGCGTTCCGCCCGTAACCACACAGGAATGTCGTTCGTAAATTTGAAGCAATTTGCCATTTCTAGCTGTACGGTACGTTACGTTGTAAGGGCAGAACGTTTCGTATTTGTTTCTCGTTCTTGGGTAGGGTTTTGCTGCTATTGCTTTGCTGATTAATTGCAACGAAACTCGATTCGCTTGAGTTGAATATCGGTCAGTGTGTGTGAGAGAGTTCCGCGTGGTGCGAGTGTGGTACGGTGAAGCGCGGGGTCAGTTGTATCCGGGACGAATAATTTAGGACAGTATGAGAAACGAAACCGTGGCATGCTACATTATGAGTACGGTTCATGGTCAGCTTTGGAAAAGCGTTCCGTTGGAAGTGAAGAAGTGGAGTAGCTACTCTTAAAGGAGCGTTAAACTCATGTTCGTAATTAGTTAAAATGGCACATAAAGCATGTTTTCAATGAAATACAAGGACGTTAGAAGCCTCCAAACAAGCAATTATAGCCACTGGTTAGGCATTACTGATCACCAGGCATATTCGAGGATCATTAGAAGGATCAGACCAATCGAACTATAATATCGAGCTCTCTTTATAGAAAACGACCTTTGGTATGGTTTGAAGTTACGTCAGATGCTACCATGTAAGGACCGGTATCAAATCTCAGCCGGGACTGTCTCACCGTACGTAGAAGTGACTATCAAGCAGGCAACTGAGCTGAACTGCTCTCTAATCCATCACGTAATACTACTCTCTAACGGATGATTGAAGTCAAGGAAGCTAGAAGTAGAAGATTCTAACGTAATCAGGCACAAGAAAGAGATCTAGACCATAGGACTGTTTTGATAGCAACAGATGCGCCATGCTATTTTCACCATTGCAAGGGCTGACAACAGCAACTGTCATTTCAGACAGACTAGCAACTTCCCATCACGCGGATACATCGTAGTATCCTTTGACTGGTTCCCTTCGAGTCAAGCGTATAAAGCGTGCGCTAATCGGTCTAGCTTAATAAAACTATTTTTCTGTTATTCTGGTGAACTCATCCTTGTTATTTGTGCAAATTACTCTGCCCAACAAGGACATATACAAAGTAATTTCTTTTTTGAGAAATAATCAGAGATGGATCATAGTGTAAGCAAACTTGGCAGATGCTTGGAATCCAGTGCTTTCAAGGGGCCCGTTCATGTTGACAGAGGCATATCTTCTTAGAAGTTGGATGTCGAGGGTCCAATGAACCTCGATCATTTAAAGGACTCGAACTCCAAAAAAAGGCCTCATATAATGCCTTCGCCTTCGACCCAATGAGCAGATACGATTTGTTAGAAGCTTCCAACGTGATGATACTTCCAAGGGTCTTCAAGAGCTTTGATTTTCAACTGGAAACAATGGAAGACATGTAGCAGAAGAGTTAGTCTACACCACAGGATGCGCTATAAGCCGCTACCTGTATATACTCTGGGACAATAACAATATCTCAGGGAAGATCTATGTAGGAAACTTTGCTTGAGACAACCAGTCCAGGTGAGATTCGACCCGAGATATTTGATGTGAGAACCACGAGGAACACGAATGAACATTTTTTATTGCTTCCTATAATGAACGTCAAGTTCATTTTGAGTTCTTCTGACTGAGGTCATCCAATAGGTTGTCTTGGGATACTTATCGCACGTTAATTGCTATAAGTCGAATATTTCTCAAGAAAATCTCACCAAATAAATACAAAAAAAATTGAATTCAATTCTCATCAAACAGACTGAAAATTAAGTCCTTTATTTATAATTTAATTCTAATTTCAACAATCCCGTTGACCGTTGTTAGTAATGTTCTCAAAATTGCAACCTTATAAAGGAAGCTTCGCTCTGTCCGAAAGCGATCTAAATACTGGCAATCGTCAGCCGCTCATCATCACGACCGGGGCAGCTGGGGCTAGGCCATTTTTCTTTATTCGAGCACCGAGAGAGCGTAGTTGGGATAAATTGTTCCTGTTAATTTATATCCTGTTTTGTTCGCCGGTTAACGTCGCTCCGTAAAGCGGAAGCCCACGTTCTTGCCGGCCGTGTGCGTGCGAGACTGACCATTGCGACCATGGCGCAATGGCCAGTAGCCAGCGTAGCCTACGCTCGTAAACCGGAAATAGCTATAGCAAATTAAATTTATTGACTCCAATAAAGATAGAAGAGCTCCCGAACCGAACGCAACATCAGCCGCCCATCAACGAGCCGAAGCAAACGGAGTAAAAGTTAATCATGTTCCTTCCGTAGCAAGGCAGTAATAGTAGTAGGGCTTGGGCTACCGGGGCCTACTCCGATGAGCAGTTGGCGCCAGTTGAGCAGTGAGCACCGAACCGTTTAATGTTCTCGTTTACCGTATCTTCAGACGTTTTTTTCCCCCATAAATGAAATCAAAGAGAGAGCAAAGACAGAAGTCCTTCCCCAAAAACGCTTCAGTGCGGCTAAAATCATTGGGAAAAGAGTAGTAATCTTGGAGCATCGAGCCGGGTCAACCTTTCTTGATTTGGCCATCGGCGGTGGGTTTGGGGGGCAATGCACTTCCTTTGCAGGACACTTTCCTTTCCGGTGACAGTTTGGGAAAAGATTTGGGCAAAATGGTTGACGACAGTCGGACGTGAAATGATTCGTAATTCGGGTATGGACAGCAGAGCCATGATGCGTACGATATGAGCGCCGTATGGGAAGATTTTTATCAGCCACTCTTCGGATGGCGAATTTATGATCCGTTTAATAGATGGATAAATGAAAATGAATTGGAAATATGGGAGAGGGAAACTGTCGCATGTTTTATTGCTGGTAATGTTTTGACATAAATTAAGAAAATTGAGGTTATTTATGAAACATTCGGAGCAAAACAAAAAATGTGTCCTTGTGAGCTTCAACACGATTCCAATGCTTGCGGAGTCTTTCGGTGAATGATTGTATGGTGACGCCAGGCATTCCTTACCCCAGAACCATTCACACTACATGACCATTAAAACTTTTGCCTTTGGTTTGAAGCATCCGTTCACCCGGGAACGACCAATCGTCACCCAGGGATTTGGGGTATATGTTTAACTGCTTACGTACCGCCGAGTTCTTTGGCACTCTCTCGCAAAACTTATTTGCGAACTGACACTGGAACTGGAAGGCGACAGCTCCTGGCGACATGCTTGCCAAATATTGTGCATCCAGGAAAGTTTCTGCTGCACCAAAGCAATGCAGACACACGCGATGGCATACTGCTCCGGCGGATAAGGACATCCCATGACACGAACATGATGCAGTCAGTGTTTTGTACCAGTGAATGCCCGGTGCATGTGAGGAACAGCAGTATATCAGTTGCAATTGCGTACAGTTTCTTGTCGCATGAAATGGGGGGGACAAGCATAAGTTTTTTTTTGCTGAAGACACAGGGGAAAAAAAGAGTTGTCGCCTAGGACACGTTGACGAGGATGATGCTGTTGGCCAAATTTTTTAGGTAGAGCGAGGGAGCGCGAGGACAGTGGAACCCTGAAGGGGCTGCAAACGTACACAAATTAAATTGTCTAATAGTCACGTTCGTCAAATAAGTTCACAAAGAAAACGTTGGAGCTCGTTGCGTTCTTTTGCGAGGGATCATTTGCACGAAGCCGCTTTTAAGAAGCGAAAGACGGGGTTTTCGGGGGAGGGTTTAGCTGTCACGAAAACATTGCCACCCCTCTCCCCTCACACACACACGCCCGGGGAAAGCTTCGAAAGTTTTTGAGGATGACTATGTTTGGCAGTAGGAGCAGTGTTGCATATCACGTGTGCTCGCGCAGAAGATTGTCGACGTGAGTATGGGCAAACAACGTTGGGACCTCTGCAAACCTCTGCAGCCAAGGAACGACCAGAGTGCTGGGCTCGACTCTGATTGGTACACACACACACAAACGGTTTCGATGTTGCGCCAGTTTTGGTTTGGATTGTGGTGTTAATGCTAGCGTAGCGTATGCTCACGTAAGCCCCGAGCGCACGAACTTTGACGATGTTCTGACGATGTTTGGGCGATGGAGCCAAATCACCTAGGGGAACGATTTATCAGGATGATTCTTTGGCTGTGGTTTACAGCAAGAGTTGTTTTTGTTTGTTTGTTTTTTATGATTTGATAGTATGATTTTTAGGTTGGAGTGAACTTCAAGATATTCTTTGCAGATTTTTTGCCCCAGCAATTCGGATTCGGTCTAGTCTTGTGAGAGTCCTTGTTGTCTAAGAGGACAAGTAGATTCCAGAGTAGAAAAAAGAAGGCTCGAACCTCGAAAATTTAATTTCACCACACTGATCTACCTCTGAAGCAATATTTTTTCGATTTAAAACCGCTTCATCTTACTTGCGAGAATAAAATAAAAGTAAACGTAGGCCTTGCCCTGCCCAAAAAGCTCTCGCTCGAGTCGCTTAGGATGACTTTTAACGGACGACAGGGGTTTTTTGTTCAAACCGACCCAAAAATTCAAAGATCGAAAGGTTTGCTCATAATTTATCCATATTGATGTGATTTATGTGCACCAGTGGGCCAGTTTATTCAACATTCATGGCGGGGAGACATAGGCGTACAAAGCAGCAAAAATGCACCCTTCGCACTAAGAAGCGTAACTTGCAAAAAGGAAAAACATTTTCCAACCTCAACGTGTCTGCATGATGGACTGAAAACCCGAAAGGTTGTAGCGACGAAATAAACGAAGAAAAAGAAAAAAATTGCGAACGGCGGAAGTCCTCACTATTTATCCCATCCTGACTCCCCCCAACCCCCCACCTTCCCCCTTTTCTCTTGCTAGAACGCCTCACTTGTTTGTCGTGTGAGGAGATTGTCGTTCGGTAGCCTTCGTTGGCAAACAATTTGTCCTCCAACTTTCGAGCAATGATCTATGGATTGAGCGGTGAGCATCAGTGAACTGTTCGATACGGTGGGTCCTTTTGGGGTTTTTTTTTTATTCTCTGCCTCTCTCTCGCTCTGCCTCTATTGGACTTAACCCAGGCCCTGACCGGAAACTTTGAAGAGGCAGGAAATGGTTGTTGACTTGTGTTCGCACCCGTACACAAGAAAGGACACACACACACACACACACACAAACTGAAGCACAAGTGGCGTGTGGCGTATCAGCAGCGTAGCAGCAAGGATACATACACTCGTTAAGGCTAAACGCATTCGCATCATGTAAGCGAACTGATATCTGACTCAGGCCGCTTTATGCTTCCGGCCGGAGGGGTTCGGGGTACGAAGATGATATATTTCCATAGAAGGATGATTGGAACGGGTTGTTTTGTTGGAAGGTGTAAAGGCGAAGCGTTCGCACAGGAAATACTTTTTTACTTCGCGTTCGAGGAGATCTTTTTTTGAGCTATTGTGGGGTGAATTTTGTTTACTTACTGATTTGAAGGATTTTCTACTTTTCTTAAGGTGAGAAAGAAATATTTGTAACAATGTAGGGGAGTGTTTGACATCTAAAATCATGGAGGGCGAATTTAAAAAATATTTTAGTGAGATTATAGCACTTTGTGGCATCATTCTTCTCAGGGTTTTAATTACCTTTGATTCTTAGAGTTTAATACTCAATCCTATGGAGTGTGAAGGTTCAGTGACGGATGTTCATATTATTATTTTAAAAATTTTATAATCAAAATTTTATAATTCACATAATTCATACTCAAACATAATACAATATGGCGTCAAGTACTTAATATATAACTAAGTAATTTCAAAATCATACTCCTAAAAACGATACTTTTAGGACGTCTTAGACCATTAATACTGTGAATGTTTTGGCTCCATTTCGATTGGCAATGGTGTGGGTCGCGCTTAATGCTTTTCGCTAAAAATATTCAAATCACGCAGAAAAGGGTTTTTATAGCATCGCATTTTCTTAAAGCTTCTCCTCGTGACTTTTGAGTCTGAGGAATTATTATGGCCCCATCCGCCCGTTTGAACGAGCTGGTTAAACACAAATGCAGGGAGAATGTTATTCCAAACACCGGAAACCCGGAGCGGAACACGGAACTCAGTGAGCAGACTTGATGGAATCAATTTATACCCGATGCGATCCAATGAACGATGTAATTAAAACTGAACCCGAAGTCTTGTGAGCTTGTGAACGGGTTGATTGAGTTGTGATTTGCACTCAGTTTTGCTAATGCTTGGCGCAAATCGTTTGCCGCCCGGTTTGTTGTTAATTTCTTCCTGGTAAAACTAACTCCATCCTCCCTTCCCAGTCGTTCGGGTGCTTGTGCGAAGCATGATTTTTATTATTCTTCGGCTGGAAAATTAGACTTTCTTGTTGTCGTTCATGATGATTTACTGGCACCGATCGGGCGGTTATCGCTGGCGTTGGTGCGAAAGCATCCGTGAGCATCAGTTTTTATGAACTGCTGGCCCCGTCTTATTCGGGTCGGGTTCATTTGGTTGGATGAGGACGAAACTTTGCCGTTCCGACGGAAACTGGACGACCGAAAGCCAGTGCCTATTGGTAGCCCATGTCCATTAACTGGCCGATCTGGCCCACCAGTTCCAGCAAACCAAAAACCCTACGCTGCCAAGAGATTCCGAACAATTAATCATAAATAATCGAAACGGCACACAAGGACCGGCGCAAGGGTTTGTTGTTTCAGAAGCGGGGAAGGAACTCCCTTTCCCGGGAGGCTTCACTAGCCTTCCGCCTAAGTGCCTTGTCGCCGACAGAATCATAATGTTATTCATAAACATAAATTGTCTGACACATTTGCATAACTCTTCTGTCCGGTCCGAAGATGCTCTACGAGGATACACACACACACACTCTCTGTCTCTATCCAGTCTCCGGGGAAGGAAGTCCGAAGTCAAGAAGAACTTATTCCAAAATGCATTCGTCCGCACTGGGACTGGTGGCCAGGCCGGAACTTGGCTGCTACAGCAAGTGCCGGAGGGTAGCAAAACTTCTGCTCCAGTTCCAATGGCCAAGTAACGTGCCTTCGGGGCGTACTGTCTTCTGCATCGGGGTTGAAACTGGCTGGTACCCCTTGCTGGACCCGGTCCCATGCCCAAACCAAAGTACCAATTGGAGCCAAACTTTAAATGACGAACATTCCGACGGTCCGGCGACCGGTGGGTCGGTCACTCGTTTAATGGGAATAATGTACTTTTGGGTTTGGGGTTTTGGGGAGTTTTTTTCTCGTTTCGGAAACACGCTCCACATAGGCTCCCGGATTGTCGGAGGCCTAGCGTTGGGGCGTAGAGGTAACCGGCGTAAGGGCGACAGCTCATTCCCGGGAGAAATTAGTCGAAATGAGTTTTTTGAGCCGGGCTGAGAACGCCTGAAGCAATACGCCGACGAGATGTACTGGTTTTAGGCCGACATTTCCCGGTGTGTTTTCTGTTGTTGTTTAACTGGATGCAGGGATAAGCTAGCTGTGGGTCGAGTTAGCATTACCGGTACATTTGAAAATACGTACCGAAATGCTTCTGCTACTGATAACTCTCCCTCGCTCGCATACTCCCTGGAGGGAATCAGGGTTGGAAAAGCAAATGGAACGTATCCGTGGAACGCATTTATACTGGTTTATGCTTACTGAAACAGTAAGCGTGTGCCTCTCCATGTGTGTGTTTGGAACATAAAAATGGATAAACAAATATAAAAAAGAAGATTTCAATATGCGCAGAAACTCAGGTGCATTGGTAATGGAGCAGAAGAAAGAGAGAGAGAGATAGAGACACACACACACAGATAGACACAAAAAGGAGGGACGAGATCAGAGAATAATTTTCAATTACTTCGGGTTGGCCGCCGGGCCAGGATGAGATGCATATCGCACAAATATTGATAAAATGCTGATTTTATTTATGACGCTCCCCCCCAGCCGGACCGAAGATGGACCAGATGGACTTGTGGCGAAAGCGTGCGCGTGGTACGGTGTATTTATGGTCTTAAGTATGGCTCGTTTTCCACCCAGTGTGCAGTGTTGGCACGGTGGGAATGACTGTGGTCAGCGTGGTTGGCAGATTGCGTTAGGTGAATTGTCAATGGAGATGTTAGTGGAATTGAACTTTCGGACTGAGTAGTAGCGTCGTTTCAGGGGGGTATGAGAAAAATTATTTTAAAGCAAAGTAATTATTAGTACAATTTACTTAAAAAAAAGAGGTAACTTACGAATGAACTCCAAATGAACTAATTTTGCATAAGAAGAAAATAAGCTGACCACATATATCAAGGAAAAATAGTAATTTTCAATTTCTACATGAAAGATCTTCTGTATCGGATTACTTGAGAAGCCTATTGTACTTTTGCAGAGCTCTTTTATTACTTAGAATTAAGTACCAATAGTGAAGCGTACTATTACTTAGTATGAACACCCTGCCGACAGTCGTTTTGCCCACCGTGCAGCGCGGCACTCTATTAAAAGCCATCGTTGGCAGCTGCCAGCCAGCGGAAATCTCGTTTGATCATCCATCCGGCTTGGCAAAAACGGGGTGGAATAGAGAGTCGTTCGGTTCGCCTTTCAGCTGCAAAACCATTGAATTTCAATATTTAATGAAAAGAAGCAATCGCTTTTCGCATCTTTCAGCATTTCATCCATCACTGGGCTGCATCGGAACTAGCTTTCCGACTAGCAGCAGCAACAACAGCAGCAGCAGCAGCAAATAGTCGAAGCTTACAGTGACGTGTTCCGAGCGCTCAGATCTCTAAACCCCAACCGACTATCCATCCGGACCCCTTTTCCTGCCAATTTCACCGTCATAAATATGCATATCGTCCCGAGGCGAAAACTTAATGTACTGGGAGCAAATGGGGTGAAGCTATCGAATGAAAAGCTTCACAAGAAATGATGCCCGTCGCTCACTTTGCCGCCACCACCATGTGTAATGGACAGGAGCGTGTGACGGGCGCCTGGTTTTATGCAAAAACCCAGCAACAACAGCGTACTAAAACTTAATGGCTGTACATTTAATTTAAGTTATTATATCGATCAACCAAAGTGAGAAGAAGAAAAAAACTTGGGGACTGAGTAACTAATTTAGACATGCACGGCTCAAGACTCGGAAGCCTTTTCTTCCAACCATCCTTAATCACCACAAGGAAGGCTCATAAGGAGCCTTTTAGTGATATCTCAAAGTTAGATGACTTTGAGACTGGGTAGCCATTTTCTGCCCTCTATTCGATTCCCGGCTGGGGTGTTTCCCCCCCGTTTCTAGACTGGTTCCTAATTATTTGCCATCCGTATAAATGAATCAGTACTCACCGGAAGATGGAACAACTCGGAGCCATCATCACCCGCCACTCAGCATCGGGGAAGAACCGTTCCGCACGGCAAGGCTCTCTTATCGGGGTTTAAGTGCTTTTGACAATTTCATATTTTATGCCGTTAATAAGTTATGATATTTGGGCACAGTCACACACACCCACCCAGCACCGTATGCATTTCGAGGCTTGGAAAATCGTTCCGAAACACCTGCTCGGAGAAGAGTCGGAATGTGTGTAACATTAGGCGGAATGCAACATTTTATGCTAAGTTAGGTCGGTCTTGCCAGCGAACGGCAGATCGTTTGCGAGTATTGCCAGGGTTTTGCAGGCGGGATTCGAAAGAAAACTATCCAATTGTATGATGATGACAGTGTAAACTTGACAGTGTGCCTTTATCGAAGGGAGAGAGTGAGCGAGGGCAGCTCCCTTGCATGGTATGGCGCAGCTGCTACTGCTGCAGTCGATCCGATTCTTGGGAGTTTTGGAGTGGCGCACTGTAACTCGCCTTAAACTTAGGGATGGTTTAATTAAACTTTGCCACACCAGCTGCTTTTTTTACAGCAGCAAGCATAAAGTTATGATGATGGCACATGTGAGAGTGCATTTTAAGGGTACCGAGCGACGAGAGCTCGCATAATTGCGACGCCAGCACCCTGAAGGTATGCAAACGACGGTTTGTCTGCTGCCGAAAGCGGGTCCATGGTTACACTGGTCACACGATGCTGGCGGAAAACAGTTGATAATTTGTTTTTGCGGTTGCTTTGTGTGTGTGTGTGTGGGGAAGATTTAGATCAGCTAAATAGTTTACGCTCCAAAAAGCAGAATCCGATGTCTTGATGTGAAGTTTATTGCAAAGTGGAGCGTAAACTTTGTTTAAAATAGCGCAAAGCAGGATGACGTTTCTTGGAGCACAATCGTTTGCTTAATGTGTGTGTGTGTGTGTGTGTGTGTGTGTGTGTGTGTGTGTGTGTGTGTGTGTGTGTGTGTGTGTGTGTGTGTGTGTGTGTGTGTGTGTTTATCGCAAATCGCAAATGGATTGGAAAAAAATGAGGAAGGATTGAGCGAGGTTCCATCATGAAACTTTTTGTAGGTTCCTTTATCCTTTCGAGGGCTCTAGTTAATATCTTCGTTGCTCCAACTTTGATTTTTTTTAGCTGAAGCTGGCTCCGTATGTAGAACTGACTATCCATATACGAGTATAATCAAGTCACAGAAAACCAGAAAAGGCAGGCCGAGGTTGTAGTACCAAAGAAGAAGAAGAAGGGCATGATCAATAAGGCGTCGGATAACTAGCTCATGGTGTAGTATTTATATGTGATCCCACCAGGTGATCAATTCTACAAAAAGCATAATTAAACAGTTGGTTTTGATCGGCAATCCTTAAAAATTAAATTAAAAAATGGAATGTGTAATGAAAAAAAAAAAAATGAAAGCCACTTGCAAGTGCGTGGCTCAGAATAGAAAATATCCTTACAGGTCCCACCAGAAAATCTATCTTTCATTGTTTCTGCTCTTACGTCTTTGTTCTTCTGACAAGATTTACTTCGACTTTGATTGAATTTGTCCAAAAAATAGCTTCTTAATATCGAAAGAATGCAATGAACTTCCCAAAAGTATCATCGTTCAACGCGACAAGCATCTGGAATCGCAACCGAAAATTGCGGGAATCGTTAGTTGAGCTAATATCACGCTGCTACCACCGGCGCTAATGTTTCTACTTTCATTGCTACACACGTTTTCGTTGCGATTGAACAATCATCATCCCTCTGTCAAATACAAAAAAAAAAACGAGACATAGCTCAAGCAAAGCAGGAGGCTCGTTTGCTGGCGCTGGAAGGTTGATGTCTCAATATCATCATAAGTAAACATGCAAATATTACGTGCCACGGTGGTGCGTAAAGAACGGGGCAATTTCAGTTTAAACGCCGTTTCGAACGCTTCAAAGCACGAATCCAAGAACCGATCGGTGCAAAATGTTCCCGGAAGTGGCACTCGAACCGAGCTTGTGGTGGCTGTCATTCTCGGTCTAGGGGGAGGGGGGGGGGGGGCTTTGCTGCCACGTTTGCTGCCCTGCTGTGAGGGAAAGAGCAGCAAACGTGGCAGCAAAAAAGAAAGAAAAAACGTTCTTGATCCTTGCACCGAAAACGAGGCAATCAAATCAGACCCTAATCCGGAACGGTTCGGCTTTCTGATTTGTTGTTGTGGAGCGAAAAGGGCATCCACGGCTGCCGGTGGATAACACTCCATAAAACATCCGGCGCGAGGGTCCGTAACGGTTTATGAACATTTACGTAAAATGTTTACCGTTTATTTTGTGCCATTTCTCCGCCGAGCATTTGCCGTGTGCGTATTGGAGTGTATTTATTTATTTTTTATTCTTCACGGCGAAGGGTACAACGAGGTACGGTTTGCTTAAGTTGCTGCCGTGGAAGGTTTCCGCTCCCACAGATGGGTGAAAGTCCTGGCGAAGAGAGAGAGAGAGAGAGCGAGAAAAAAAGAAAGGCGGCTAACCTCAGTCAGGTTTGGTAGCAGAGCTCGGGGAACCATTTCGGGAAATCGAGCTTAAAGAATTCTGACGATTCAATGGACTGGGTGTGGTGGGTCGGCGATCGTTTAATCCGGACGACGACGACTGCGACTACAAGTACAGCAGACGGAGCAGATGGTTTTGATTACGCTTTCCGCCAACATCAAATCACATCACCGAGCTAGCTGATACAGAAATGAATGTCCTTTCGATGGAGGTGAACCCGGCGGGGAGGAGGTTGGGAGACCCAAGGGAGGGTTCGAAAAAATGCAAATCATATTAAATCTCGCATAAAAATGACAAAATATTATTTGCATAACAAATACAACGGGGCGACTCTCGGAGGGCCTTGAGGGTTTTTTTTTAACATTCCGACTAGATATTCCGTTGCCTTCATTGGACTTGATGTACTTGAACGCATTTGCCAGTGAGTTTGGGTACCCGATTAGCCTTGCTCATCAGTTGATGTAGGGCAGCAAAAAAAAAAAAACTGACATAAAAAACAGTCAAGCAAACATTTAATACATTGAGGGAGGAATAAATGATATTGATAAGCCGGTGCACAGCAACACAGACGGAATACTAACCACAGAAATCACTGCGACAAATGTATCACGCCGACAAAGGCAGCTAACTGGTCGGGGGAGTTTACTTAGCTAAAAAGGACCTCCTCAAAAAAGAAAAAGGACTTCCCTCCCCTTTGGACACAGTGGTCAGTGGAGTAGAAGCCCTCCAAAAGCAAAAAAAAAAGCCGGGGAAAGAAATCAAAAGTATAATTTTCCACTTCAACGAGCCTCCAATGGTCTGCGGGGCAGTTTCACTGCGGTGACACGAGACTTGTACTGGCCCTTTTCTTTTTATTAAACAGGAAATATTATAGCGCAAAACAAAGGGAGCAAAGCGAAGGATGGAAAATGGGGCTAAAGTCGGTTTTTTTTGTAGTGGAAAAATAAAATTTCTTTAATGAAAATGATTCTTTAGTGTGCGTAAAAATGACTAGAATGACTTTAAGAGCTTATTTTTTACCGAGTGATAAGAAATGATAAACAAAGGTCTTTTGGATGTCGGAACATGTTCACAAAATGGCGTATGAAAATGGAAACAAACCACAACCACATTTTCCCACCTTTCGTTTGCAGTTTTCTGGCAATACCGGGAGCAATCTGTCTAGGACCCATATCATTCCTTCGGTTCGGATACGGTCCCTGGATTGGGGCATACCCGCCCCAGAGCGCACACATGAACCCGACCCATTCTCGTCCCGATCCGAATGAGCGGCGATTAAAGTGTCACTCTAGCGTAAAGGATTTACGGGAACGTAATCGCCCACGATGCGAATGAACGGAATGAATGAATGCGCCCTATCAGGACCACCCTATCCGTCCTATCGTTGCGCTCGTGGTTTGCTTATCACGAGATGCGTATCCTTGAGCGCTTTTGGGGGGTTACGATGGGAGGATGCTGTATTAGCTTTCCATCCTTCTTTTTCTATATTCGTGGTGGTTACTGTTGCTCGTTTTGTTTTTGTCGTTTTTTTGCTCTCTCCACTCCATCCGTCCGTCTGTCTGAGCGGTGAAATCGGAAAGGTTGACGTTCAAATTCCGGGGTATTATGAGGGATGACGTTTGCACGAACCCTGCACAAAAGGTGTCCAAATCACATCAAATGGCACATCCGGGAAGAGGAGGGCCACCGTCTGATTTCGTTGCAGCGTGTTTTATTAGGCACGGGATGATTCATCGAATGGACGATAAGAGACGGGGTGCGGTGAAGGCGGCCAACTTGCAATGTACCTGGTGCTGGGTAATGCTAATACGGTAATGCAAAGGGATGACTTCTCTTCCGCTGTTTATGTTGTTTTGCGATGGATGGATTACTTCGCAAAGGATTACATTGTGTTGTGCTCGGTTTTAGCCTTTAAGGAAAATGCCAGTTGATTGGTTGTGATGTCTATTTGTTTGAATCCTGTTTTGTTTTCTTTTTATGAAATTTGTTGATTTTTGTACTGTTTTTATCTACTTATTCGATTGTTTTAGTGTTTTGTTACTGTTATTTAATTTGTTTGAGTATCTAAATAATTTTATGATTTTTTGTGTTATTTTATTTGTTTAATTTAAAGTTGGCTTTTGGAGACTTTAATTGAATTACTAGTAGTTTTATCGACTGTATTAAAATATTTTCAAAAATAATTCCTCCTTTAAAGCTTCAAAAATGCCTTATTTTGACGTTTTGACGACAGTTTGACGCTACCAAGTTTTGCTTTTATATTTTCATTTGTGAGCTACCTTAATATCGTTTTTTTTTCTTGTTTACATTTTTGTTTACGTTTTTGAATCTTGTTTACTGTTAAAATTGTGCCTTGTTTCTTTTTTAATTGTTTTCTTCAATTTTTTATTCTTGTTGGACGTCTGTAATTTATTGATAGAAGAGTTGAGACTTTTACGAGGATTTGGTTGCTCTTCTTAAATACTTTCGTGTCTTTTTTTCTCTATCTCAAAATCGCTAGGTGTTTTTTAAACTTTTGTTTTAGTGTTCTTTTGGAAAAAAACTATTTCTTCTCTTTGTTGCTTTTTCACTATTTATCGTGTTGTGTTTTTTTTATTTATATCTTCTCATTGCAATCTTGTCCTTTTTTATCTTCTGTTTTTTTTTTTAAATTTGTTGCCTTTTTTCTTTTAACGAGAATTTATTAATCTTTAATTTTCGAATTTTGCGAAAAAAAACCATGAAAATGACTTTTGCGAACATATTTTTAATTCCTCGAGGTTTAAAATTTTCAACCATGGAATTGGAGGAAGCAACTTTAAACTGTCCGTTAAAGTGTATTCGTTGCGCCGAAATTAAATCGCCATCCCCCTCGTTCCAAATACTACTCATCGAAGCTTTCTCCTGAGGATACCGTGTCCGTGGTTCGTGGTTTTGAATTCAATTTCGTACTACCCAAAACATGGCTCGGTTGGACCTTGCCCATCCCGCAAGCCTCTTTAGCACAGGAACCGGAACAGACATCTATGTTCGTGGTGAAATATTTTCAACAAACGGATTATACAAACATGCACGAAACCCATTCCCCCGTCTGGGTTTGGAAATGGTGAAGTGAATCCTCCGCCTACAAGGCAGTACGATTGTTTCGATAGAGAACGCTGGTACAGGCACCGTTTTGTGTGGAAGCAGCCCGTGAGTTCCTGCATGCTGTACGGCCCGGGTAGCATTGCCGGATTGAATGAAAACTATAACTGCATGTCCCTGTTTTTCGGCAGACGATTCGTTTCACTGCCGGACTTTCTGGTGGAGCGCTCTGAAACATTTATGTCCGACAAGAAGCCACGGAGCGAGGGCTGCAAATGCAAATGCAAACGATACAACCATATTTTTTTCCCCCCGGATGTTCTGCCCCCGAGAGTGGGGCAGCAGTGTTTGTGCCTTATGCTTGAGAATGGTTCCGAAAAGGCTTAAGCTTTTCCGGGTACTTTCGATTCGTAATTTCCCGGTTTTCTCTCACACCCCGTGTCGATTATTTTGTTTAGTGGTTTGGAACGCCGAGGTGATCGTTATTTCCTTTGGGGCAAGCGGAATAAAATTGTCAAACGTGGCCGGGTCGAACGTGCCGTTGGTTTGATGGTTTCGGACGATTGTTTGTTGGGTAGCGAATAATTCAACTCGGCTTCTTGGTTGGTTGACAGTTCAACGATTGTGTACAGAGGTACGATCTCATACTCTATTTAGAGCTCGAGAACTACGAAATAAGGAGAGTGTTTAACAGGCTTTCCTGCAAAGGCAAATTTTCACGCTCAGTAAAAACCATGTTCAACACAAAAATGTTACCAATTACCCAACCGTGAGAGGGCTTTGTCTAAGACTAAGAAGATCGTGTTGTTGGCTGAATAAAAAAAAATCAATTTCTTATCCAGAAATCCTTGTACCATGTGGTGAACGAAAACATCACCCTTTTACGGTTGAATCATCCGACTCATACGCCCTCGTCTGGTATGGCGAATGAGCCACGAGTAAACTATATCGACAAATAGCGACATTTGACGCGTCGGTCCTTATATCCTGTCGCAGGAGCATCACTCCAGTCGTCTGGCTTCTTAGTTTATGGCATCGCAGGGCACCCCTTTTTCGTGAGCTGAGCACCGATTCCTACACGTGTCTGGCGTGCCACACAACAGCAGCAGCAGCACAAGAGCAAACAGCATAAACAAATTCATTTAATGATCTGGAAAACAAGGCGCCAAAATCCACTTACAAGACTGGCACGGCAGCTTACGGTGGGGGGTATTTCGATCACGGATCGGTGAAACCGTGGCATGGTGGCATTATCCTTGGGGTTTTTAAACGGGGGTTGAGCTACTTTATCGTTTTGCGTTGGTAAGAATCACCAAGGGTTGAACGCTTCCAGCTGAGTTGGTGGAGGGTAGATCTCCCTAGGATTTTTTGATTTTTTTCCAAAGTTTTTGGGATTATTTTATTATAATACTTTATTTTTGTTAAAAATCTGTTTTTTTATTTTAAACGAGGACGAAAAAATAATTTGATAAGTATATATGAATGTTAATTCCACTTCTAGAACCGCACTGGTGCACCAGGGCGATTTATCGCTTATGCAAATAAATATGAATTCACACACAAGTACAACACAAACGGGGAAAAAAACCAATCGCGCTAAATGGAAAACGCATTTTTGCGCTAATAAAACATGTGTCCGACTGTACATTTGTCGCTATCATAAATTCACATTTTTCACCCTGTCTCAGATGGGCGTAGATGATCGGTATGTGTTGTTGTTGTCTCCTCCTTGACTGCTGCTTCAACAGCAGAAAAAGATAGCAAGACTCTGCGGCCAAAAGAAAAAAAAAACCCAATCAACTGGCGCAGAGGGCTCGTGCGCAGCGTGCGGTTCGATTTAATCGAGCGGAAATGACACCGCGTGTGGGGGTTTCGGGTTTTGTCGCCGGAAGGCGCCATACCGAGGTGTGTCCGATCAGTGGCCACGGAAGGTATAAGGAACGCACGCCCAGTAGGATGCGTTTGCCGGCGTGTCGTGCACTCGTGAAAAACAAATTGAACCGATAAATCAGCCTATGTTCTGTGTGTGCCGTTGGCCACAGTGTGTATCGGTGTTGCGATCAAGTGTATCGGGAAGCGTCGCCGAACCCAACCCGATTTCTGTGTTGGAAGCTGTGTTGACAGGCGCATCGATCATCGCGGAGATGATTGCCTGTCGGGGTATTATATTGTCTTTGGGGAGGGGGATTGAAAATGATGAAATTTCGATTAAATTGCGATAATCTTGCAAAATGATTCATAATATACTTTACAAATGTGTATCGAATACTATTCGAATGCTATTCATTAAGGTTAAATAGTTGAGAACAATAAAATAGTTGCATACTTTTGGGCGTTTAACTAATCATTAATATAGTTAGTTGAGAATTGATTAAAAAATGTGTAGTAAATCCTTTGTTGAGTTTGTAAATACCCTACACACGCTAAAGTCCATGTGCCTTAAAGAAATTAAAATTGCATAAGTTGAGGCGTTAATTGATTTAAACAAATGGTTGAAACAGTAATAGATGTCATAAACTAAATATATATTTTTATTATGCTGAATTGCTTTAAGCTGATTGAAATGAAAAATTAAATTGTGCAAATTTAGGAAAATACTGGAAAATTCTAAACAATTTTAAATCTCCTACATTTTGCAGCTACTTTAGGAAGAAATCCAAATTGCATACATTCAGGAGCTAGTTTTCCTACAAAAAGCTTGCTTCCATTCTCAATCAGCAAAATTGAATTGCTTTTGAGGAATGTATACTTGGTTATTCTACAAAATGACCAACATTGTGCAATGTTTGAGGGTGAAATTTCACATCAGGAGTTCACATTAACAAATGTGAACCCTGCAACAGTAACAAATTAAAAAAAAACTCAAGTTAAGCTATTCATTATCCCGAACTGGTCGGTGTTAAAAAAGGGGTTACCCTTCCAAACTCGAACTCACATTCCGAAGCGTGATCCGTCTTTTTCGAATGCTAAAAGTCAAAGTCATACCCTAACCACCGGTTTAACTGCCAAACTCCGGGCGCATCTGTCCATAATGACAACCTCAACGCTCAGGGGGAGGGGGGAAGCTTTTTAATGTCGAATGCCGTTTGAAAATTCTTCGCCCTCCACCTCCGCAACACTATCGTCGAAGAATGATGAGCAACGTGTCATCTTTTGCGTCATTCTCATCAGCATCCTCATCATCATCCCGTAGCATCCCGAGGGCGAAGTTCACACGCAAACGACATTGCCACCCGAAACGGGCTGGGTTCCGTCTGCTGGGTGTTGTTTTATTGCGTAAAGTTCTGTCGTCGTGGGGTTTCTGGCCACGCCAGTGCCACGCTAATTTGACGACGGGATAAAACCGATGCGTTACGCTTGGATGCTTGGAGCAGGGCAGTACCGAAGCGCCCGGTACCCCAAAAACTAACCCGCCCGTTCGTTCGCCCCGGGTTTTGGGGGCTGGGATCGGGTGCTAAAGTTAAATGAAGCGCTGCCTGCAGTGCCATTACGCTCGTCGGCGTTAACCGGTGGCATTTGGTTGGGTTAGTCGAAAGTTAGTCCACCAAAGCACGCCCAGCGCCAGTTTGGAGGGTGTACTCGCACACGTCGCAGTAGAAATGGTTCGCACTCACAAAAATAAAACGGAACAAATGTGTGCGCCCGCCGAGTGTGTGGTACGCCCAGTGTGGACAAGCTCGTGAAGCACTGGGAAGGTTCCTGCCGGCATTATCTAAATAGCAATATTTTCTCGAAATGGATCTTCTTGATAGCTTTCGTTTAAAAGTTTCATTAAGAATTTAAATAGAATCTGTTGCTGGTTATTACTAATTACGAAAGCATGTGCACACATTCGCACGGTTCGGAACCCCCCCTGTCATCGGATGGATGGTACAAAGGCGGACGGAATCTCTTCGAGCATCTTCTGCTGGGAGCCACCACCATCCAGTTCGAGATTATCCTTCCAGTTGTGTAGAATTCGCTTCCGAGCCAAGCCGAGGAAAACCGCTTTTCCAGGCGGATGTTTCCCGATTACTTCCGTACAGGGGGTTCTCGCCATGCTGGCAGTTAATTTAACCTCTATTCGGGGTGTACTTACTGGAGCTGTGCTAGCTGGAACATCCCGTCGCCAACATCGGAACGCTCATTTTCGCCACTCCCGGAATCGTGAATGCTTGTGCTGCTTCTGTTGCTACCACTGCCAGCGGACATCCCGCCCGGGGCCGGAAGTTAATGTGACCTCACTGCGAGATAAATCATCATTGCTCGGGAAAACGGTTGCACTGCTCTCGGCCATGCTTCACAACTTCAAACGGGTTGTCACAAGGACCGCAAGATTGTTGGCTTTTTTGATTTGCATCGAGTGCGCTGCGTTGCAATTGCTGCAGGTGCGATAAAATCTTGGCCGCCGGCTGTCGTCGTAGCCGCCGTCGTCGTCTTTCGGACGGGATTTTGGGCAAACGGGTGCCCGCTTTTGATCAGAGCTTTTGCGGTGGTGGCAGTCTATCGTCGCCTTCCCCCGTGGGGGAGAGTTCCTCTGAAATGAGCAGTCCTTTTCATCTTGAAACCGACTGCTGGGGCGTCTTTTGATATCGCCAAGACAAGGGATTCAGCTCTATTTGCTAATGCACTCGCTAATGCCCGAAAGGGACTGAAGGCACAGACCTGCGGGGAACGATTTGCACAAGACTCGATTCGGTGTAGGTGGAAGGCTGAATTTAATTCATTATACTTATCGTACCGATGGATAAGAGACCCGCACGGCGGGCATGTTTCGCGTGCGAAAATTAAATTTTAATCTCCTGAACGAGTCTGGCGTTGGGGAAGGGTATTAATGAAGTGGCAAAATGTATTTGCATGTGTAATGTTTGTGTGTTGAAGCGCTTGAATTCCGAAACGAATTTGATTATGATCAATGAAGTTGTGTGTGTGTGTTTGTATGCGGAGTGAGATGAGTGAGAAACAAATAAATTAAGTACAAGATTTACAGCTTACTTATTCAAAGTACCTTAGCACCGACATCAGTACCCTGGTGAAAGTGTGATGAAAAACTCAAAAGGTGCTTTGCTATCGCCTCAGACACTTCGCCTGGAGGTAGGCATTTTGGGAATCATCATCCATAATTCAATGCAGCACCTGTCATGAGTTGATTACTCTGATATTGGTGCCTATGATGAGTTTGGACATGTTTTTGATGCGAGTTTTCTACGAATTTTACAATCATACTTTAACACTTAATATCTCTTTAGGGATCTTTTAGTGAACTTTTAGTTGAAGAATGAAAAGAATCAGTACTTCAACTTATTCTTAAAAATTTGGTGCGCCTATTTAAGGCATCACAGAACATGTTATTGCTTATAGCCCTATGTTGCAGAATCTTGTCAGGTGATTTAACAGGCTGCTAAAAATCGCAACTTGAAGATTAACAAATAATATTTGGATGGTGATGGGGCGATATCGTTTCAAATCCCATCCGGAACGTTCCCCCGTAGTGAGGACAGCATATCCAACTACGTGGTATCATTAAGTCTAGTTAGCCAGAAACGGCAGGCATGACCTAAGAGGTCATTAGGCCAATAAAAGCCATCTAAAACAATCCTGTCAATAAATAGCTATTTAAGCGGACGTGACATGCAGATGAATGTTCTGGTTCTGGAAGGGTCCAAAATATTACCGTTTTTAAGATCAACTTTTCCTTGGGTTAGTTAGACATGGATTTTTGAATACAAGAAAATGTTGAAAAAAATAATCTATAAAAACTTCGAAGGGCTAAGGCTATTGATTTCTATTACATTCAGTTTCCATCATAAGCCCCCGAGGCTTGAACTCTCTCAAAAACTTTAAATGTGTGGAAGGACACGGGAGTAGTCAATACAAAAAGGTGGTCTCTGAGATGTAAAATGACTTTAGAATTGAATAGTGAACTTTTTGAAGTAAAGTTTTTATACGATAAACATTCCTAAGTCCGTCACAAAGTCCAGGATAAGCGCATATTATACATCTGAGCTTAGTCGATGACTTGGGTAGCAGGCCATCATTGCTCATAGGTAGCTATCATTCAGATTAAGTTAGAAGTTGGTTCCACGAGACCTTACCAATGTTCCGTCTCATCTAAAACATTATCCTTTTCTATGCCTATCCATAGAAGATCTAGATTTACATCACAAATTATAGCTTCATATTATTTCAAACATTTATGATTCTTCCACAAAATACTCATACTTCTCCTTTCGCCTTTCATCCATTGTTTGCATTATCTTCCTTCACTGTACCGCTATTCCATGTACAGCACAACGTGTACTACCGTATTATCTGATAATTAAAGCAAAACCAAACAATTGTTTCCATGGTTGTAATTATCCGAAACCAACAGTTCGCCCCACAGTTTTGCGCCCCAACTTTGCGCTATAAATCTGTAAAACAAAGCATGTTCGATAAGCATCTTTGAGTGGTGTTTTATGACAGCTTCATCGGTACGCCCTGCCACCCCGTGAAGGAGCGAGCACACATTCCCTGCTGTGCAGCGCGATCGGTGGGCTGGGTGTAGCAAAACAATCTGTGAAGCAATTCGTTGGTAGATCATAAAAATCCCCCAATTAAAGCGTCTAGGGGGCGAATCTATCGATGGAACACAGCTGGAGATAAAAAAAATCTTCCGCTTGGCAAGAGGACCCGAGATGCGCGTGAACTAAACGATACCGAACCTTGATGAATGATGAATTTACACTTACTTTTACTTCGAGGAACTCTGTCATAAGCGGACAGGACAGGTTCACTTTACTCACCGTTTTAATCCATATGTCGGAAAGGAGGCATCCCAGCAGGTGGGATGAGAAGGAAAAGATAAGCGGCAAAGTAAAAACCGCCGGTTGGATCTCCCAACCCTACCACGGTTTGCGGCCAGAAAACGATGATGATATGCAACGACTTTTCTTACGAGTTTTGATTACATATTCATGAGATATGTACGGTGTGGGACCGCCTGTGGCTGGTATTGTGCCACCTTTCCAATCTGCACCTTGCCCATCTTGGCTTCTGGTGCAGGAGCCGGAGTTCCTTGCTAGCTTTTGGGGCTGAAATCTTAAGGACTTGAACGGTATGATACCACCCTTCCGTAATGCGGCAGGCAGGTTTGGGATATCGGTTTAGAGGCGATGGTAGAAATCCTGCTCGCTCCAATCATAAGGCAACCGAATTGCTTTGGCAAATTTGTATCTTTTCTGCAGAGCGAGAGGGAGAGAGAAAAAGCGTACAAAAAAGGGATACACTTTTGGGTTCGGCCATGGGAGTACACGCTTGGTGGGTAGGCTGGCGGGTGGTCTAGCGTCGTGGTTGTCGAAATGATTCATGACTGGGTAAGTTCCCCAAAAAGCCCTTAAGGGGTTTTCAAACGTCCTCCCGTGCCGGAACGCCGGGGAACGAGCAGGAAAGTACAATGGCTCGGGTCGGGTGTTTCGTTTCTTAAGAAGCTGGGGGAACTTTCCCATTCTATGGCCGTATCCGGATTTCGGGCCGCTCCGGTGGGATGGGATGCGTGTTTAAAGTTTTATTCTACCGTTTGCGCACAAAATCGGACCGATTTGGAGTACCGATTCGAGTGTTGAACGAACACGGGGCGGGAAATTAAAAGGTAAGGAAGTTGGATCATTCTTTCCCTCTGTTCTGTTTACTTCCCGGGGGTTCGTTTCTTGGAACTTTCGACCAAAGTGAGGCGCAAAGAAGCGCTTCAGCTACAGCAGCAGACATGCATTGTGTTCGCATTGTGATGGAGGAACCGTCCTGTACCTACACACTGTCAAACAATTGTCCCCGGCCGTACCGGAAGTGGGAGTACACGCGCCAAAGACCCGACCCCCGTGTGTCATCATCGGCGACACAGCTCGGCTCAGCTCAGTGTCCTGAGTGAAACCGCCAGGAGGCGATTACGACAGCTTCACGACACACGAATCGAATTCATCATCTCCCGGATGAAACGAGCTGAGCTGAGCGCTGCTGTTCGTTGTAGCGTTACTTCCTGTTTCCTGTCGGCTGTCCTGGTGCCTACACCGATCCACGGATGCACGGATGTATATCTTTTTTTCACCACTCACTCTCTCTCTCCCTCACCGTGTTCTGCGCTTAACTCCTGCGCTCCGTGCCTGCTAGATTTGCGGTGCTAGGAGCCGAGTGACGTCGCCCGGGTCGGCCTTCTAGTCCCTGGTGTCATTTGTTCTCTGGCACATTCTTCCGAGCCGGAGGTCGCCCGCAGGGCATTGGAATTCATAAATATTGTGCTACGCGGAATGATGTTTGAACAATGAAAGTGAAAGTCCTTGCTCGACACGGGCGGAGGCAGCAATTTCCCTCGGGGAGGGGTTCCTGAAGGCCGCCACTGTATGTCGCGCTTTGAATTGTAAATGGTGGCATTCTTTGGCTCGGTAGGCTACCGGTTTGTGGTGGCAGTGTCTCGATGGAATCTAGCGCCAGTGAGTGATGAGATCGTCACGGTTTGCGTGTGTGTGTGTGCGTGGGGTTTTTTTGTAGCGTTTGTTCTTGCTTTTTGATATATTTCACGGATTTTGCAGAAGACAAATTCGAGCCTTCCTCGTAAGTCGATCTTGTGCGGCGTGGAAACCGTTGATACGGAAAATTGCAAATCAGTATGTTGTTTTCTTGGTTTTGCGAGGGCGAGATTCATAACGTGGGAGGCACGGGATGGAATCATTTTTTTAGGATGGAGAAAGAAATATTGCGTGGCGCCAATGTCAAAGAGATCAAGTACATGAATCGTCATGCAAATAAGAGGAAAAGTATGTTTTTCAACATATTTGTTTTGGCCTAGATTAGAGTTTAAAGTTTGAGCTGCTCAATTTTTCTCACAGAGGGCGCTGGTAGCAAATAGTGAACAATATTGACAGCTCCAACGTTCAAGTTTTGTAGAAGTGACTTTCTAGCTACAATTTATCCAAAGGTACCTCTCAAATGATTTTTTCCAATCCTCCCAAGCCACTCTGTTTGAGCTCGATTTTCCCTTTGTCTAACCAGTTATCACTTTTCCCCATCGTTCCATCGATATGAAAAACTAAAAGTAAAACTTTCGTTTCATAGTTCGATAAACAAATCAAACGAATGGAATATCCGGGCCACACTCAAACATCAATCAATTATTTAAATACAAAAGCCCATTCGCACCGGAATATGAAAGCGGGAGGGGGGAAAAAAAGTCAAACATCAAACTTTGGTGTGCCGGTTGAATTCCACCGAGTCGCCGCCACAGATTGCCCAGTGTCCGCTTATCCTTCGTCACGGGTTTCCACGCTTTCGACACTCCGGCGCCTAACGAAGCCTCCGGGAGTGGATTTCGCCTACAAATGCGAATGACTAATGGTATTTCTGGCAGGCACTCTGGGCATGAAGAGAGCCCCCTCGCTCCACCCCCTCCCCCTTCGCCCGGAAGTCGTCCGGAAACGTCCCATGAGACGCGTTCTGGTCGGAAACGGTGTATCAAGTGTTTTATCTGGCATCCATCATAACAATCCTTCAGCCGCCCGCCGACTACGCCACCCATTATCAATGCCCGCCACTTGAGCTTGAAGTGTGGTGATAGGGAGAAAGTATGTTGCGATGTTCGAACCACAAAAGTCTCGCGCCTCATATGTCAATAATGATGCTTCAAAACATATTCCATTCACCACGAGATGATGCACAATGGCGGCAAGAATGGGAAATCAAAATTAATGATTAGTCCATTTCTTATTTCGATACATTACAGCCGTTCGTCGGCTGTGCAAGAGGATGCAAGGACCTTCGACTTCCGGGTGGCATTACACGAATGCCTTCTGGTTTGATTTTCCTCTCCCTGTTCTTTGTTCCGAGTGTTGTGTGTCGTATCGTCGCAGGCAGGAGAGAATAGCTTTTAGCGCACGACCAAATTCATAAAAGAAAGTACGAGTTGCGAGGTTACATTTGCTACAGCTAGCTAAACAAATGATCCGTTTCGCAATCCGTTTCATCATTTCGCTCCCTCCCCTCAGTATATTCAACGCATTCAATGGATGATGGCGTACGAACGTCAACAAGATGTATTGTTTAGTTTGGCCCATTCCCATTTCCCGTTGTCCTTGCGACGAATCTCGTGGCTGGCTCATCGTTTGCGACCAGATATTTTTGGTCGGATTTATCATATTTCTCAGGGCTGGGGAAGTACCGATTGATAAAGCGGAAGGAATTTCCCGCTGGTTTGTAGTTAGCGTTATCTGTTGTGTGTGAGTGGAGTTTTTCTTGCTTTTCTTTCTTTATTTTCCTTCGGGAGGAAATAAATCAAATGCGTGTTTGAGTTGATTGCCGAAGGAATCGGTTGTTGCAGGTTGAATACCGGAGAAGTAAATAATCTTAATAAACCTTGTACAATTAATCGAAAGCAAGTGATTCATTGTCTGGAGATGTTTGTTCAAGGGAAAGAGTAATGTTTTGAATAATAAACTCGTTGAATTTTTGATACACCGCTTGTTTACTTGTGTCTTGGAATAAAATAACCATCTGCTGCGTTGCTTGAACTAGAACTCTGCAGCTACTGCCAGAGGGTTGTCTTCTCTTTGGATATTGAGGGCATCGACTGTAGAGTCTCGAAGTCCTCCACAATGCCTTCAATAGAGTCTGTTGCATTTTGCGATAGATGACGACTATCCAGATCCAGAAAAAATGCTGATGTTAAAGCATTGAGATTGATCATACGGAAGTAAGGATAAGGACTAGTCAGCCAATGCTTCATGACATCCTCCCAGGAATATAGATCTGTTAAGCAGGAATAAAAGTTTGCTCAAATTTAAAGGAAGTAGTTAAATCAGCTTAATTTAGAAGTAGAATTTATAGTTACCAGTCGCAAGTAATACAGACATCAATATAACCCTGATTGGTGATTATTAACGTGAGCCGGGTTTCCTTCGTAACGCTTCGATTCCGAGTGTCATACTACCTGAACGGAACGGAAAAGATATCAATCAGGACCGAAACAGTTCGAAAGGGTCACCGGAAATAATGCTACCGTCGGGAGGCACCCAAAAACCTAACTTATCCCTGTCCTCATTGGGCTAAGGAGCATCGTGCCGCCCCTTTTAAGATAAAGATGACGTTTGGCTCTGGTTTGGTACTCGGTGCGCAAACACTGTGACATCACTTCCCTCCGGAGCACTAGCTGCTGGGCCGGAGCAGGAGACGATAGAGGATCTATGGCAGGAATTCAAATGAACCGAAACTAATTTCATCTTGCCGCTTCATTACGCCCTTGCTACCGCGTCATTCTGGCACCTTTTGCCAACCGGTGGATCGGTTGGCCCAGGGTAATCGAGCCCCGGTGCCGTTGGAAGATCTCGGCATACCGGAACAAGATAAATAATCGTTCGTAAAATGTGCGCCGTCGTGGTGGCTTCGTCGCCGTGCTCGTCATCGTCGAGCACTGTGCGAGTGCGGGGTTTTCACGTATTAATCCTTTCCCGGGAATGATGTCACGTTTAGATTACGTGCATTATTAATGGCGATTAAGAGGAATGCTATTAATTACTTCGCTCTCAAATTTCACGACACCGCACTGTGGCGTCGGCGGTGCGGCCATGCTTCCCCGTCGAAAGAAACCTTCTTCTCTCGGCGGTGGGAATGCAACGGAGCCTTCGTGGGCTACCTTGCCTAGGAGCAAGGCCTTGAGCTTTGGGTCTGTGTGTGTGTGTGTGTGTGCGAGCGCACTCGTCTGCAGCGGAAATGTTGCGTCGGTTTCTACGCTTCTGCCATCCGGATCACGGCGCAAGAACGTACAGCATATTCATCATACGGTCGAGCATGGGTGGAAAGTTTAAAATGATTGCGGACAATCTTGTCGGTTGATTTATGGGAGAGTTCGGTGGTGGCTGCTGGGATGCAAAAGCTGCAGTTTCTCAGGTGATGGTGTTGAAAGGAGATAAACATTTAATTAAGACAGAAGGCCAACGGGTTCGGTTATCGATGGTATCACCACGTGCCGTGACAGAAATGTTTATGATGAATGATTCATGTAAGCAGCATCTGGAGGTGAGCTTCCTCCGAGGTAATGATGCGTGTAAGGATAATTGTAAAGCTTACACGGGGCGTTCATGGAACATGATGGTGCGTGGTGAATGTTGGAACATTATAAAGCAGGTTTAGTTAGTGTTGATGGAAAGTTATGTTAAATCTCTTTTTTGACTTAAATACCTGCGTGGTCATGCTGGACATCTAACGGCTTCCTAGACCTCCTAAATAAGACGTAGGTCGTTAGTCAAGTCCTTACTACGGAGGGAAGGGTCTGGATGAAATGTGAATCCCGTTTCTGCCGTGTGAAGATCGGCACTGCTGTCGCCTCTACCTCTGTCTATCAAAGCTACCAGGTGACAATGGCTCACATTAGTATCTGAAGTATTTTTCGTTTGTTTTTCCTTTAAACAACTTTCTGATGAACACTACCTGAGTTGTTCTGGGACCTTATTCGAAGCATAAAAACTTGAAAGAGACTTGCTTTGATGCTCAGAGTTGGTACATGTACTCGACCATGTGTTATAAACTATAATAGTAATGCTGTCAGCTACTGTCAGTGCTGTCTATTACTAACTACTACAAATAAGTGTTCGTTCTTCGTTCGTGTTCGTGTTTTACTGTACTTTTTTTAATCGTGTATCTGTAAGCAATTACTTAGAAATATCTCAAACCATAGAGATTCTTGTGGAAAGAGTAACATTTCCTTGGTTTACTACAAGAATTACAATGAAGCGTGGAAAATGTGAATAAAAACAAATAAACTCATAAACACTCCCCTTCCCGGATGGTGCGCTGGAATGCGGAAAAAATAACCCAACAATGCCTTCATTATGTTTGCCCTCATCCTGACGCTCGTCTGTCGCTAAGATTAACGATTCCTGCAGGGAAAAGTTTACACTAGCACAAGGTGCTAGTGGCTCATTGCAGGAACTCCACTCGACACACACATTAAAATCAGTTCTCCATTTACTGGCGGAATAGCGAAGGGAAACGGAGTGGGAATACCGCACGCAGAGGGTGGGTAAGTAATTTCCCTACTAAAATATGCCCCATTAGATTGGTAATTGGAACGCAGGGTGGAAAGTGGATGCAGGCAACAAAAAAAAGCAAAAAACCGTAATACCGCAACTTCCAGCGGTCATGAAGTTGCGTTTTCCCGCGTATTCATAAGCCATAGCATGACTTGGTGGTTCGGGCTAAAGAGTAAGAGGGTCGAAGAAAAATTGCCCTTTTTCATCGATAATTATATTCACTTTCAATATTTGTACGGTCGCGTCCGGCAGTGCCGTGAATGCGCGAAACGACAAACTCGGTCCCTCAGTTTTCCTCGGGAGTGGGATTTTTCGCTGCCGGTAGGCATATCGTGATAATTAATGACTTTCATGAAGGGTGTTAGGAAGGGGCTGCGGTCATGTTTGATGTAGCTGCCCGTTCGATTTGGCTTCGAAAAAGCCACCAGTCATTTGGGAGTTTGAGAGTAGCTGAACGTTTGGGGTAAAGTTTGGGAACGAAAATGTGGCATTTTCTGGAGCTCCCGAAGCACAAAACCACAGCAGTATAGAACAAGCGTACTTAGGTTCCCTTTTTGGTAGGACATTAGCCGCCAGTAGTAGCTCTGTTTCACTCCCCTATTTTCATTACGCCAAGCTCTTTGTTATCAAACTTTCTAATCTTGCATGTTTTACAATGCCACGCAAAGATTGGCCGTTACCATTTGCTCGGGTTTTGACGCACGCAGCCAACCCATCAAAATTGCCCATCGTGTGATAAGCATTCCCGAATGCTTCCTCTCGTTATACACACACACACACAAAACCTTAGGGGACAGGTTGCCAAAAGGCCGATAAAAACGCGAGGGGTGAAACATTTTAGCCACGGTCATTGTACTCTTTAATTTCTTCCGGTACCACAGGACGCGCTGTGTGCGTGTTGGAATGTTTTTTGGATTGGACTTTACAGGTTGCCCGGCTGGGGAAGCCAGTGCTGCCCGACTGACCGGGTGTCATAAAATCAATGGTAACGAGCAGCAGATAAGCTTACCCCGCTTTATTATCGGAAGTCGAAATGATGAACGGTGCAGATTTGTAGAAAAGAATAAAAATGTCCCTGCAGCTGGGGAAACTTTGAAACATTTGTGGCTGTTTTGTTTGACTTTAATGGCGGTTCTGGCGTTTAATTTACGGCGAGCGGGATGATTTGTAGCCTATATTGTGTTGTGCTTGTTACTTGTGTTCATTTTATTAGGGGAATGTTTTCTTTGAATGTTTCTTAGTTTTGTTCTTGTTTTGTACAATTTCTTACATACTTCACTACTTGCTATTTATTTCTAAAAACAAAAATTTTGTTTTTGCTTTATTTGTTTTATTCATCTATTATTTTGTTTAACACTTTGTAGTATTTATGTCATATTAATATCTTTATAATTACCATTCTCGTGTAAAGTCTTTAATGTTTCGTCTTTTTATTCAGTTTTTTTCTTCATGTTTTCTTTATTTTTATTTTTATCTATTTTTTCTTTTTTAATGTTTACCAAATATATTTTCTTTTTTGTTTGCATGCTTCTTTGACGGCCTTTTTATATTATTTTTTATTTTTTTTATTTCTTTAAGCACTTTTGCTTATTCCTTCGTATTATCATTTTGCATAATTTATTCATTTTTTTGCAAAAAAGTATTGCTATATTTTCTTACTTCTAGGACAAGGAAAAATAATCTTAAACTCATTCCAAGTTTTCTTGTATGTTATTTAATTTTTCCGATTTCCCACCTAATAGTCGTTGAGATCAATTTTCAGCAAATAAGATTACTGTTCGATCGCTTCTTAACACTCCTCAACCAGCTCGTAACATCCATCCAGGATAATTTTTTCCCTCATCAACTGTCATGTGCATCTCGTCCGCCATGTGCAGGTGCAGGGAATCGATGATATCGCCGGTCTTAAAAACCCAATTACCACCGCTTAGCAGATCGAAACGTCAAATCATGCAAGAAATTATGTAAAGCACCGTCTCCCTCGCATGCCGAACCGCATGCGTTCGGTGAGCATTTGTGGTCGATGTCTGTTTTTTTGTGTGTGTGTGTGTGTGCTCTCTTTTCCCAATTTCCATATCCTCTGGAGGTTGTAGCACGGGAGGCATGATGCAGCACTGCACTGCAATCAGCTTGAGAGATGCCGCTCTGAGGATGTGCTTGTTGTCTGCACCTACACTTATCAGTAAGTTTATCTCATAACAACCAAACCAAGCTCGTCGTGCATGGCGTTCGTGGCTTACCTAGGCACCTTAAGGTGACACCACTTCGGTGGTGGCATGGTCTCACCTAAACCCCCTCGACATATTCCCAGCGGAGATGTGCGGGAGGGCATTAAAAATCAATAAACACGGATGCTTAACACATGTTTTCCTTTCGTTCCTTTTCGGTGTGTTACTTCTTTTTCGGTTTCAGTTTCGCTTTTTTTTGTCCCTTCATTCCCACAGGAAAACTCGTCCATGTCCCGTCCTTCCACAATATTTAAAGGGATTCCTACACACACACACACTCCCAGCTCATTTACATATTTTCTTTTCATTCTGCCAACCCTTGGGTTTTTCTCGTCTGCTTTGTTGTATGGAAAATTTGTGCAAACCCGTGTACGTCCTTCCAGCGTAGGTTCCGTTGATTCGGAATTGCTTCCGAGATTCGTATATCATTGACGTACGAGTCGGGTGGCCAGACAGGTTGTAGTAAAACATGAGTGTGAGGGTTGGGTATAAATGGAATCTCATTTTCACATCAACCACCGTCCTCGGTGTTCGGAGTCAGATTTCAATCCAGCGAGATCCTTCGTTATTTTTGATTTCCCGGTTGCTTGTTTTCTTCCTTTTGGTCGTTTGTAGTCAGATGCACAAAATGACAAATAAAAAAAAAAGGAACAGCGTGGAACATGGGAGACAAATCGCTGAGGAGGTGTGAAAGTAGCAGTTTCTTTCGGTAGCATTGGTCGTTGGATATCCTCGGGGTATATGATACAACCACACGGCACAGCCGGGCCCTGACTTGCTCGTATTTCAAACAAATGCACGCCCAGAGCATGGATATGTGAGTGGTGTCCCTGTTACGGGACGACCCCATTGCTTTGTTGTTGTCCGCATTCTTCGGCAGGATTTCCCGAGGGCTAGATGGTGGTGTAAGTGATTCCTAACAGAGCGGCAAATGAACATTGTTTAGCCTGCGGGTGTAGGGGCGCCGGATCAGCAGGCAGAGGGCAGATGACATCGATCGGACCAATCGATGGGTGTGTTGGTAGCCGCTAATCTAATGTCGATTTGATGTCGAAGCGAAGGAGGAAGCAATCAAAACGATTCGCTTATGATAAGGGCGATGGGAAATGATTGTGGTGAAGCGATGATTTTCGTTCGCGAATTCTGCTCCTGGATGACTGTTGCGTAGACAATTTCGTGGTTTCATTACGCTTGATGGTTAACCTGGTGAAAAAACTGTGCCCTATACTCTCCTTAAAGTTTGCCCTCTATATGTCAACTTTCAAAGCACAACATAGCCAGTCTTCAGTCAGGAAAATTGGAAATATTGTAAAAATACTAAATTTAACTTGTATATTAACCATTCTACCTCTCTATGAATACTAAATGCATCCGAAATCCATAACTGAATTCTTTGATTGGAGTAAATGATCAAAATCATAAAGCCAGCCTGCGTTGCACAATAACTTTAAATAACACCAGGAGCACCATTTTTACTTTCACTCTTGTAAACGCCAGCGTCGTTGCTGTCCCCTCCATGTATGCAAAAACGATACCCTAATGGCTTCCTGACTCCCTCACACATCTGTGCACGGTTTGATTTCCCCCAAACAAAACAGCACGCCAAACAGTACAAAACAAATTCAGCACCCTCGTTTTCTCCCTCTTCGTAATGGCCAGTGAGCATGTCCACAGCGATGCTCCCTTACCGGGTGACGAGTTTGTAAACGAGCTTGAGATCTAGCCGCTTTGTGTGTACGTTCGCCACCATCCTGAGCCCCGGAGTTTCGGCGAGCGGTCAAAGGTGTGAGATTTGAAAGGGAAACAAATTTTGCATTTCCTTTTCCATTCTGACCGAACGAGGACTCTTTAGGGACAGTGCCAGGCATGGGAGGTTAGTTGCGGGGAGGATTCACTTTGACACCCACGAAGTGGTTATGGCATTTTGAATTCGTTGATGATAGTGCATGTGCGTGAAGAAGCCCATTATGGAGGATGGAAAATCAATATGTAGCAGGGGTAGCCGCATAAGGATGGTTGGAGTTTGTAAGGAATGTGTTTATGCCTTTTTTCCGGGGATATTGAAAAGTGAAAATATGCAATACTTAAAGTTTGGAGAGGCAAAGAGAGGCACTCACTTTGTAGATTGGGGAAATGGAATTCGAGTCTTTAAGAATGTGTTTTTGTTGCTCTGAAGGATTCGGAAAAAATGTGAGTGGTGATGTGATACGACTCTTCCTGGCACTAACAACTTCGGGATTGCTCGGGAACTGCAATTTCTGGCTTTCTGTGACTTATTTTTACCCGTAGTAAAGTTGTCAAGCCATACGCATGGGAAGGTGGTCTGGATGGGATCTGAACTGGATCTGGATCTGGTCCTGCTGTGTGAAGACCGGCGCCGTTATCGCCTCGGCCATCCGATACGATGATACGACTAAATCATATTTTTTGCTACAGTGTGTTGCATTCTTGTATGATCATTGAGCAAAGTGAGGCTATATGCAACATAACTTAAGAGAAATTGATTTTTTTCCAACGAAGTTATTAAGGAAAAATTATGGTAATCTACTAAAATTTTTGTGTATTTCTAGAAACAATCCTTTTTTTCTGTTCCTTTGCCTTTATAATCTCTTGGCAAGTACTTAACTTAATTAAGACGGATATATAGTCAAGCCTTCTTTAGTTGGATAGTCAGCCCTCTCCAGGGAAACGTTTCTTAGAATTGATTCTGGTCCCGTTTTAATAATTCTATAATTTTTCATTACATCATTGACTTTTACTCTATCCGTCTTAAATTTTCATTACTAAGGCATACGGGGAACTAACCGGTATGTGAGATAAATCCTTTTCAAAAAATGTGTCAAAAATACCTGTTGAAAAGGATCAAACTATTAGCGCCTACAGATAGGCAATATGCAACACACAGAATATTTAGATCATTAGCGTTCAGAACCGATTACTACAGGTGTAAGTATTATTGAAACGTTATAACGAAAGCTTGAATAAATAAATGTAAGCTAGTCTTAAAGTGAACCTCGACAAGAGTGGAGATATAGTAGAACGATCGGAAAGTAAAATGGATATAGATATTTATCGAAATTTGTTGAGCCATACAACAATCATGGAGAAATGCAGTTCCGGTATTTTGTAAAGTTTTTATAACAATATTTAAAAAACTGTTTCATACTTTTGTAGCACACAGTTTATACACATGAATAATTGTTCATTTTTTTCATTTCGTTCAAGTGTATCCAATGCAACAATTTATTTTTTCCCGTGCTCAACAGAAACATAATATGCATTTTGTTGTAATATTTTCCATGAATGTAAGCAAAAAAAAAACGAATAAAACAATTGTGTATCCGGCAGAAATTATTAGAGTAGAGGTAATTTCAGTGCAACACACACACAGCTGCGGGGAGTGAGGAATTTAACAAAATGTTAATTACTGCATTTCCGCTACATAAATGTGTCAGATTGGTTCACACAGGCTCTGACATGAGACATGTTCGGCTGAACCATTACCTTACACCCGAGTGCATCGCGCTACACATTCCAGATGGGCTGTGATGCGGAAAATTATTCGTTACTGTTATTGGTGTTTTAATATCAGCAAAGATTTTTTTGTCTTTAGTTTTGTTGAGTTGTTCCGAACCCACCCAGCCTATGATGATTTGCGAAGCAGTTTACAGTACTCAAAATGCTTCCGGACAAGCACTCATACACACACAAACACACAAAAGCTTGCAATGGATTTATCGTGTATGGAGATTGTGATTTGTAAACGTGTGACCTTTGAAACGGATTTTTTCTTCCCTCTCTCTCTCTGATGTGTAATTTGGTTTCCATTTGAAATTTCCATAAATTGTACCATCCCACCATGGGAAATGTTTTCCCTGTTTTTTTTTGTTACCCACACGAGTATGAGCACTTTTTCCTGCAGCAAGCAAGCAACAGCACGGTCACCAGGAAAGGGGGCAGCAAAAAAAAAAACCTCGAATCGAGCTTATCCACACGTAAATGGTAAATGTGCACGATTTGCAGTGTGTTCCGTGCGCTCTCTAAACTATTTGCCCCGCGAGAACAGTTTGACAAATTTGTGGCACTCCAACGCGTGGTTTTTCCAGCCACGTCGGCCGACGAGGACGAGCCGGTTTGGGGTTATGAGCGCAGGGGCTAGGAAAAATTCTGCACAAGATACTATAAATTTGGCACCGTGAGGCGTCAAAAATACAATGATTTGTTCAGCGGAAGTGAAATATGGTCGACATTTGTCTGTGTTCGCAGCGATGTACAGCGAGGATGTGTGTGTGTGTGCGAGTAATGTGCATCGCACCGTGCTTAGTTGGTCGAGTGGGAATGCAGCTGCAGCAGGAATTTTTATCACCACACACAGAGAGCGCCTGAGCGTAATGTTGCTATAAACGGAGCCATTTCTGTGCCTCGTACTCGAATCAAATCAACGATTCAATCCATTTTCCCTTCTCGGGGGCACAGCTTAATCCTGGACGCTTTTCTTAACGCTCTAAGGGGTGGAAGAAGGAAAGGGAATGCTGCAAGGAGTGGAAACTAGTACTTGATCATCTCCATCACCCGCAGCTTAGCTCCGTGTCTGACAAGTCATTAATATCGAAAGTATTAGTTTGTCATAATTTATTTCTTTTCTTCCTTCTTCGCTGACCTTCATCCTTTAGCGGTACGCAGTAGTAATCATGCTGGCACACTCCTTTTCTCCCTTTACTGTCCTTGTCTTGCCTCGTAACTGTTGGATGTAGCTAGGGATGTAGGGAGGAAGAAAAAAAGCAGCCACCCATTCTTACACTCGGCGCCATTTATCAACACCCCCGAGTTCCAGTTCCAGCATTCGGCAAAAGGTCCTGCTCGAGTTGTGAGCATGTTGGCACATAGGTTGGTGTAAAATCGTTCCATGCGCTGAAGGTCGTCCGTGTTCAGGTTTGGACAATAGGGCATGTTCCATGTATGGTAGAGGTTCCATCGAGCAAGGTGACCTAACACCATGACACCAGCCGGATGGTTGATGATAGTAATAGTTGGTTGTAAAGCGAGAAATATGAGCTCGGAAATTACGGCCAAGTGTCTGCAAGTGGTAGTAATCAAAGGGTGACATTGCCGTTTGACACTAGTGTCGAGAAAATATATTATTGCGGCCGTTAGCAGTTCTTTTTCGGTTGGAATGGGAGGATGCAACAATTTCTACTGAGTGCAAGGATTTGGACTGGTTTGATTTAGAAGATTGAAACTCAAGTATGGGTTACGCCATAATTCTATCGGTCCGGGATCGTTCGTTGCTAAATTCTGTGTAACAGTTTAAGAAAAATATCCTCTCAAATAACTCTTGGAAGGAATTCTGTAATTATTGAAACAGTTTTTAGAGCTTAATTAATCTCAATTCTTTGGCAGCATAATGAACAAAAATGAAGTGCCAATGAGTGTCTGAAAGTGAAAATTACCAATCCCTTCGAACGATTCCCGTAACGATTGAATTTAATCATAACCTCTTCCCAATCTCTTATTCAATTTGATACCATCTTCATAGAACATTGAACTATTTCCCCAAAGAGCCTGAGATGCTGGAATCTATCGAGAAATGGGCCATAACTCTTCCGGCGAAACTATTCGACATGCAATAAATCATTAGGCTCATTTTTTAACCAAAAACTCGTGACCGTTCCTTGGTATAAAACGAATTTCAAATTCGTTTTCCTTACTCTCATGTCTTCCCCGTGTAAAGGAACCCGTACTCCATCAGCGCACGGGTATGGTTTTAATCACAAGAATGTGTCACATCTTCCGAGAGTGCCTTTGCGGAGATGATCTACGACCAGGCACGCTACGCCAGTAGCTACGAGGCTGAGTTATGGCTTGGAATATTTTGCTCGTGTAAGGAGCATCAGCATACGCGAGTCCTTAACTTTGGATTTGGTACGTCTTGGGCTGTATTTTTAAAAAGCCCCTCTTTTTCGGAACAGGAAATATTGATTCTGGCCGTTCCTTGGATCGTCGAATCCAATCCGAATCCGATGGACTGCTGCTGAAGCTGGCTAATTGAGCACGTTTTCCACTTTACCCTTTGCTCGCAATCGTAATTCTTTAAACTTCTTGCAAGAAACCATGCTGATGAGCTGGAGCGGGGGTTGCTAGGTCGAAGGATCTATTTCCTTGGCGTTTCGATACCGTTTCCGCCATCCAATTACGGTGATTCCGGTAAGAATCGACCAATCGGTTGGGCAGGAAGCGTGTGATGCGGTGACACTAGCCGAACATCAAAGCGTGTGCGAGTAGTAATTGAGAGAGGGCCTTGGTTTTTAGGACCTGTGAGCTCTCACGTACAGTTCAACTTATTTTCTTCCATTCTTGATATCTTTTTAACTCTTTTTTATAAAAATGCTCAAAATTTGTAAAAATATACTCCTTTTAAATGTAACAAAATAAACAAAACCACGTTCTCTTCTTGTGACAACAAAATGCTTTCGGTATTGGGAAAATCCCATGAAACAACAAAGCATTTCCGGGTGTCAACCACCCCGAAACGAGACGGGAAACCCCAGCTCTATTTGTGTTGTATATTAAAGCATACCAAAGATGCGTCATCGTAAGGATTTTCTTCGAAAGCAAAAAGAAATCCCTTTCCCCTTTTTTCTCTATGTTTTCTTTATAAAAGAGCAAAGGAAAAGAGGAATAAAAAATAAATACACCAATGCTTGCCCTGCTAAGCAGGTTCTTATCGGTGACTTTTTTATGTCCCTACTATCCCTCGACTACAACAACGCACGAATCGATAACGAACGGCATAAGTGTATCTTATTAAAGATGGGTTTCTTGCTCTTCTGTGCAAGGACGCTTTGAAGAAGGTGGTCCCGGTGGTCAAAGAAAATGGCAGTGGAAGTGGATGCTAACTCAGCAATGGTACAAGCAACAAACGGAAGGACTGTGCTGAGTTTATATTAAAATTATGATTACGTTATCACATTTCGGATCGTGGAAATAGTTTCCCTGATATGTGTGTGTTGGAAAGAGAGAAGTTTGGGAGGAACGCATCGTGGGATGTTTTCCGTTTGTGATTGTAGTTATGATAAGGGAAGCAAAAATTACGGGGAAAAGGGATTGATGCACACGGTGCGATAGCGCAATGCTTAGGGGTTGTTTGGATAGTGTTATGGAATGTAGAGCGTCCTGTATTCAATAAACTGCTGACAGTAAAAAGGAAATTGGATCTACTTTTGTCTGTGTGTAATAAAACGGGACACGTGCGGAATTTAAAAGAAAAACAGGGCTTAGTGCAAGAACAACGGCTTAACAATATAGTGCATCTCCGATTATCCGGGCTCCTGATAATCCGTGCTACTAAGAAATGACGTTTACTAGGAATTGATCTTGCTATAAGAAAAACAAAACACCATCATCGAAATGGGTGCTGATGCATACTTTAAACGAGAAGAAGAAGGAAAAATGAAGAAAAAGGAGAAATTAGGATAAAAACACAAACTTTATCTGCAATAATTTATCCAGTTAAATATAAAAGCATCAACTTGCACCAAAAACCCTTTAAAATCTCATTACACCGTTCCATTCATAGGAGCGAAAATAAATGCTCTCTTTACAACGATGTTGTTGTCTAGTCATTAAGGGCAGCTGCTGCCGTTCTACCGTTTCGCACAAGAAACGCTCCGAAATCACAACTGGCGAGTGAATAGATGAACGCATGCATAAGACTGCATCCTGCCATTATCCATTCTCTGTTCGGAGCTTTGATTCGCGAGAATCTTCTCAACCTCGACCATGCTCGGTGGAGCATTTTTGGCTCGCAGAAAAACTGTAGCGAAAAAAAACACGACCCGTGGAAAAATATTTTCCATCTTTCCGGCCTCATTAGGCGTGGCGTTCCGTGTATGCGAAGCAGCTGTTCGCCTTAAGGCATGCATTCCCACATTTCCCAGTAAAGCTTCCGTTTTCGTGCCTCTGGTTTTTCCATCAGCTGGTGCGCTGTCGAGCCCGGTGGGAGTATGGTGAATAGACGAAAAGCATCCGATTGAATCGGAAAACCCGCAAACGATGATGCAGCCGCCCCCCCCCCCCGAAGATACATTCACACAGACACACATTACGAGAAGCGGATTGTTTCCTTACGGATGCAGTCGAGCGGCTGGGCGTTATGGGCTTCTGGGTTTTAACCTTTCGGGGGTTTCGCTTCCAACACCGGCCGTTCGGATGGTCGCGATGCAAAAACGCAGTCAGACACCTCATTACTCTTAATTACTCCAGACACCATTCATCATCGCTGCTGCCACAATTAATTATAATTCTTTCGCTTCGGTCGGACCCCGTCGGGGGGTGAGATGGGCAAGCTGCTTGCCCACGGCCCTGCCAAGGATGCTGGTGGCCAAACGCTGCACCCCCTGCACCGAGCTTGGGTGGAAAGTATTTTAAACGAGCTTGCTGTGCGCTCGCGACACGTTTGCCAATGGTTCGTTGCACCCGCAGGGCACGACTTGCCTTTCGACCGTGGAAGGAAACGCCGGTCCCGGTTGGCCAAGGGCCAGAAAACGGTGCAAAGCTGGCGTGCAATGCAACGAAGTCCCGTTCAGGTAGGTACGACGGAGTGAACGAAGCTCACGCATTCATTTGGCGAACGTCACGAATTAACGTCCGGCGAAGGCGATGGGTTAGTGAAAGAAACAAACAAAACAAAAAAACTCCATCGCGAGCAAAGCCAAGGTGTGAACGGGATATCGCGCCAACGGTTGGCACATTGCCGTGCGATTGCAATGAAATGATTAAGCTCCCAGACCCGAATCGGGTGGCAGCACGGTCGTGTTGCATTTATAATGAAACATAAACTTACACAGTGCACGAAGCGGGCAGCAGCATGATCAGTTGCGAATTGTAATTGCTATGCAATCGGACCAAAGACGGGCGAAGATGGTGTTAACGATCTGACGCTTGTTTGAAGTGGAAACGTGCCGTGAGATGTTATGGAGCTGATGCTGGAGAAAATGGCAGGCTATAAGCATTCTAGTTGGCGTTTGTATCGTACACTAATAAGCTGCATTTGGAAATGCTTTTTATGGTAATTGTTGAATAAGTGGTAGAAATGCTTTTGAAATATTTTTGTTATTTAACTAATTGTTCAAAATTTTATGAGTTGTTAAAAAAGTTAAGTAATCAAGGACGAACTGAGTATGAAAAAAATAAAGAAATTATTAAGAAATTTAAATAAAGTAAATCAAGTACAAGAAAAAAAATCTAAAATTCATAAAGAAACATTAACAAACAAGCCTAAATAATATAAATATCGATGTAAAAAATTAAGAAGAGCCTTCTAACTTATTGAAATTAATATCATAAAGGATCCTTCTAGAGAGCAAAAGACATGAGAAATTAGCAAAAAACAAATAAATTTTTTTGATGCTTTCCTAGTTGTGATTTGAGCGAAAAAATGACACTAAAACTCAACTATTTTCTATTCCTCCTATGGTCAAGTGGCGCCCTCTTATGGAATCAAATAGCACTACAATAACAGCCACGAACGGACAAACGATTTGAAAGTAATCATATTCAACTTACGTACACTATCAAATATTTTCATCAGGGACAGTTAATTGAATAATAATACGGCCTTCCTAACCAACCGCCAGCCTTTTAGACTTCAAACAGAATATATTTACCTCGCTCAAGAATGCTAGCATCGGGTAGTTCCGGGCTCCCTCTTTGATAATAATCATATGGAATAAAAACGTTCATTAGAAAATTCTTCCCCAAATTCGTTTCGTGCAACCGGGGATTTTGCTTTAAATGTGCCCAGACACCCGAAGCCCGGCGTCACCCTACCGGTTGTCCTGGCTGCAAACACACTACAAATTGAAAAATAAACACTCACATTGAATAACTCCTTCAGACCGTAATTGCACCGTACGCAGACCGGTTCGCTTCCGAGCCGTTAGCCGAGGGTTTAGCCGTTACATCTTTTTATGCTACCCACTTTTTGGTCCCGTAGTTTTCACCCTCGGGAGTAGGCTCTGGAGGATTTTTAAGGTTCAGACATTGCCCGAAGGATGGAAAAGAAAATCCGAAAAAACTACACTCGTCCAGAGTCGTCTAGCCGTTCCGCTATCCTGGCTTGGAGTGGGTGTAATGTGCTTGATTTGAACCCTACTTTAAACCTCGTAACGCTTGCAGGGGGCGATGAACGAAATGTTAATGAAAACGAGGTGATATCCTTGCAGCACACAGAGGCGTTTGGTTAATGTTCTTAAAACCGACCCCAAAGGTTCACGGCAAAAGGAGGGATGCAAAAAAAAGCTTTTCATTACTACGGCAACGTACTGCATGGTTGGGATTTCCGGAGCGTGAAGGAATTTGAATATATGTGCCGTGTAAAGCTTAATGTCTTACACTCCGCCTGGGTCCGGGAAGCACCACCAGCAACCTCCAACACCGAGCCGTAATCTTTATTAATAGTCGGCAAACATGCGGAACCGCCATCCGTTTTTCCGAGTCTCGTTTTCACGCAAAATTGGCACAGCGGAAGGGCTCGGGCTCGGGTTGAGGCGGGAGGGGGAAAAAAGAGTTAATTTTCAGCATCGAGATAAACATCTTAATTTCTCATTTGCTATTCTCTGTGTGTAGTTTCCATCCTTTCCACCGGTGCCGCTTCCACCGCTGTAGGGAAAAGAGTGTCACAGATTTTCCCCGAAAAAAGAGTGTGCCGCGCTTTAAAATGCCCGTGGGCAGACGACCCCCCGGGTATCGTTTCAATAGTCAACAGCGACACCGATACCTGATACTGTTGTTACGTAATAAAGTATGCAAATGGAGCTTCTGAGTGCTTGTTTGCATAATTTTCCATCGACGGTCGTAAGGACCTGGCCGTAGGCGAAGACGGCGGAGCATTTTTCATTCGTCGCGATAATACGCTGGTAAGGTTAGTGGATCATTTTTTCTGCTTGTTCTCTCTCTTTCTCTCTCTCTCTCTCTATGTCGATTCCATTTTGTCGCGGTGTGCCGACTTTACTCCCCCGATGGTAATCATTCGCGTAAACCACGTTTCACGTTTGTTCGGCATTAATCTACGATTCTGAATTTATTCTGCCGGGCGAGAGGGAGAGAAAGAGAGAGAGAGAGCAAGAGTGAAACCGGGCCATTCCGAACCACATCATAATCGACGTCTTGCTCCACCGGCACCATGGATTGGCACGCTCTGCAGTCTCGGCATACGGAAAACCTCAGGAGCACAATGGAAAATTGGCTTTCCAAGCTTCCGTCATGAGCCGTCGGAAAAGTGTTTTCGGTGCATGAAGCCCGTATTCCCTGCGCTGGGATCGAGAGGTAATTGATGGTTAAATTAAAATTCATTTCGTATACACCGTCCCGGACCGGGACGGGACGTGTTGGCAATGAATAAAATTCACCAATCTATCATATCGCTGTGACCGGTGTGACAGACATCCTGCGCACATTCTACACGTGCCCGAACCGGAAGTTCTTCGCATCCCGGGGGAGCCCGGGCCCGGGTTTCGGTACGGACTTCATTGCCGGGGTTTTTGATGATGTTGTGGAATTGTAGGAGCATAGTAGTAGAATACGTGGTTAAGTGTCTGAAGCGTACTGTCTTATCCGTTTCCGAGTGGATCGTTACTATTTTTGGACACTTTGATTCATTTGACAGCTAAAGGAGGAAGTATGAGGTGAGCTGGATGGGTTTCAAATAGTAAAGATGATAACGTATGAGTCATCATGATCATCTGACTTTGTTGCGTGAAAGAATCGCCATGTCTAGAAACTTTGAAGAGAAAGAAGGTCATAGAGTAAGAGAATTTAACCATTCCACGTCTTGAACCGGAAGGTATCGGCAGGCATAATTATGATGCAGAATTGTCAGTCGGGGTCGTCTATGTCTGCTCAGACTTCACCTGGTCATGATCAGCATTAGTGATCAGCAGGAGACAGGAGACATATTTCACAATGAAGTACATCCTGATGGTCTACGGCTTCTAAGCAAGATAAAGTTTACTTCTAATCGATCTTCAACATCAAGATCTTGAAGAAGATCGCTGCTTGATCAAATATTAACGAGAAGGGAATGCCTTTCGGTCGAGAATTTTTCAAAGTACTTCACACTACGACGCTTCTGTCGTTGTTTATGTGTTTACTAATCAACATACAAGGTTAGACCTAAACCTTTGTAGAGATAAGAGCATTAGACGATCATGTTGGGGGATCTTGTGTAATTCTTGCGCTCTCACCTAACTGGCCAGTGAATTGCTAAAGCCTTCAAAAAAATAAGAATACTTTAGGTTTTTGTTCAGCTGAGTAAAGGGCCTCACCTTTATTGGCCTAACGACCTCTTAAGTCATGCCTGCCATTTTAGGTTTACTAAACTATGTTAGCGCATAGTTGGATAGTCAGTCCTCACTATGGGAGGAACGGCCCAGATAAGACTTGAACCTCGGTCGTGCCATGTGAAGACCGGCGCGGTTGTCGCAACTACTGGGGAGGCCGTCTAGGGTCTTAGATAATTCCAAGATCGTTCTTAGTTATCCGCTCTGATGATCATCTGTGTTCATTTGTGTTCATTTTCATCTTGAAGGACACTAAATAAACTTCCCAAAAACTGCTTAAGTGGATCATCATACAAGTCACTTTAACAGTATTATGATGTTTTATCAGCCCAACTGGAACCGCTGCTCAGAAATAAGTGCACCGGCAATTTATGCTCCAACGAATAAATTTTCCAAAAAAAAGACCCACCAAAACTGCAACACGAACGTCTGCCAAACTTCTGCCGAACCGGGGAAGATCTAAAACACGTTTTCCACCGAAATAAAGTTGTCCCAAACTTACCGCACGTAAGCCCTTTTTTCATATTGGTGGCGTTCCTACAAAGGAACGTGCAGAAAGGGAAACAATGTCGCGATGCTCTTTTCTGCATCCAGTGGCACCATGTTGCGTGTCGTGGCAGTAACACCAGCTCAGCCGGTGTGTGTTAGCATGACAGAGAGTTTGTTTCCGTGTGAAAGGTTTAACAACTTTTTATCGCTCCTCTTCTAATAGTGCATTCGGGGGGAGGTTTCATGCTTTGTGGCAGGCAATATCCATTCAACGGCACAAAAAACGGCGAGCCCTCCCCTAAGGGCAGACTGCAAAATTGGGCCCCGTTGTGCGAATGATGAACGTTTCTCTTCTCCGGTTTCCTGTTTTTCTTGCTGGCCCACTCAGTTTGCCCCTTTGAGTAGTTTTAACCAAAAAATCTGCTCTCCAACAACAAGCAGCTCCTTCCACGCACGGCGTCAAGTGGTGCAGGGCAATCGGGCAGGACCCGGCTCATGCATCAGCAGCGAAGAATCGGATACTTCATTATGATTTATGCTTTGTTATAAATTGTTTAAAAACTCATTCGAAATTCATTGAAATATATTATAAATAACCAGCCTCAACTTCGCATTCCTGCGTTGCGCTTCTGGTGTCCGGAAAGGGGGGTATGAGCAAAAGGGCGCATCACAGCAGGAACCGCTCGAAGAACGAATCTGTTCGCTGCCAAAAAAGCGAGCTGTGGACAACGTGGAAATGAGGTTTTGTTTTTTTGAAAATAAATCCAACGTAAAGGACCTGCGGTGCATGGCGAAGGTCTCACTTCGGTTTCGGTTGGAGCCTTCCTGCCGGTCACTCGCCTCGATAAAGGGCAAAATTAGGTTTTAGATAAATAAGCATCGTCTCGAAACAAACGCATCGCTTTCGAAATTCGACGTCCACTAGTTTTGTATCGTTGCATTTTCCTGATCGCTGCAGCAAGCTTTCCGCTTGCAGGCCAAAAGGCAAACAAAAGCGAATCGGTCCGTACAGACGAGCGCGACGAACGCGGCTGTAGATTTATCGTGCTGTCGGGGTCATTTGTAAATGTTCGCTTTATGCTTTCGAACATCTTCGTCCGACCGCCTTTGCGAGCGAGCTCCGAGCGTGTTGGCCACCGTGGTGTGGCTTGCAAGATTAATTTAACCCTTTTTTTCTCTCCCTGTCTCTGCCGTTGCATTCCGGCCACTCTTCATGTGGCCGCGGCGCATTAGCAGCTAACCTTTTCTATAGACGTCGGTGTCGGTGTGTGAAGGGGGGGCGAGTGCTATGGAATAAATTAATATTGGTCTGATTATGTTTTTCCCATAACCGTCCGACCGGTAATGGTGTCAAATATTTCATCTCGAAAATTGGAATCCCGGTGTGCGCTTGCCAATGATTCATTACAATGTAATCGATAGTTTAGTGAAGCAATCGATAAATCAGCCGAGCTTTTTTGTGTGTGTGTGTGTTTGTCTCTAGCACAAGGGAACATGACGTTTTCGATGGATGAAAGATAATTGTTCGCAGGGCGTGTTTAATTGATATGCAAAGCAATTTAAAAATCTTAAGAAAATTGTCTAAACTAGTATGTTAAAAGATTTTACTCTATTTTATAGTATGAAAAAAATCTATCTGTGTGCAACTAAAATTTATAGCAAGGGAAAAAACAAATGTTCATTTCGAATGAAGAATAATCTTTGTACCTAGTACACTTAATCAGGTTCATCTAGATAAGAAAATGAACTCTCAAGTGAACAGGACAATTGAACTACAGGTAATCCTTTCCTATATTCCAAATCATTTTTTATATTTGAAATGAATGAATTTATAGCAAGGAAAAAAGCTTCCCCGGACAGGGTTCTTAAAGAAAAAATCTAAATGAAAATAAACATTTCCTATTCATCCACCCATATCCTCTATATTTTATTTATTTATTTATTTTCGATAATGTCGGCTTGACGTCGTATGGTCAGCAACGCATGTGCTGACGAAGTACAAAATCCAAAGATACAAAAAAATACCAAGGCATTTCCTCCTTGATATTTCGCCTTATCCCGGGCGTGCTCGGTTAACATATCCTCTATATTTTACCTTTTTTTGGGTTTCAATTCATCAACAACTAAACATAAATTGAGCGGCTCAAAAACTGATTTCATTGCACTATAAAAGGCAATAGTATATGGTGAAATAAATGAATTTTCAACAAAATAAGGATTTGGGTGAAATTGATCAGAATTGTATCCTCTTAAACAAATTATTCTATATCGATGCGATCTGCTCTTAATCTCTGCCTACCTGCCTAACATTACCCTTCCCAAGTGACACATTCAGCGGAGCCCATTTATGGCAGAGTAAATATGCCCGGCCCAAAAGATATGCATCTTTGCTCTTTCCGCCCATCGCCTCGGATCGGCGATACGTTTGATTGTGCACCAAATCGCCCTGCGCTGTATATGGACTGCCGCCAGAACCGAACTAACCACTTGTCAGCGGGCCGTCCGGCCGTGTGCGCCTGGCTTTGCCCGGGCTGCAATTATTCACAATTTGATAAACGCCTTCCGTGCCTCTATCATGTCGATCGCATCGAAACCAATTTACGTTAAATGTTCGCGATTATCCGCACCGTGGACCACGGTGTTGCCTTCCGCTGTAAGTGACACGCTCCAGAACCATTCATCCTCGATCTCGCGGTTACGCTTTGGACCTTCATCCCCCTCCAGTCCAGCCGTTTATTGATACGCTCCAAATATGGGAATTGGAAATGGTTGGTGAGTTCTGTGTGTGTGTGTGTAGGGGTTTTTGTTCCCCGAGGTTGGACACATTGGGACGAGATTTAGTGGGGAGTTTCTTAAGCCCTTCCCAGTACCGATGGGTCAACTGTGTACGGGCATTCGGTACTGCATCTTAAGCGCGCCTCCCGATCCAGCGCTTGTGCATCACTCTTTGTTTTAACTGACAGGACAAGAGTCCAATCAGCCAAGCCCAGTTTGCTTTCAATGCAAATTAAAAACAAACCCAGCAGTTCTTCAGCAAACTGTTAGCTGCAGAGCGAACGCGCCCACTCGGCAGCTTTCCGGGCGGAGCGGATAGTTTGGACCGAAGTCACGGTAGATCAGAGATCAGCGCATCGCGATGCGGTGTCTTCGATTTGTGTGCATTAATTCAATCGAATGTCTTTTTTTCGCTGTTGCCAGCGCGATTATCTTGACGGGGTGGGCTCAGCGTTTCGCGGGAGGACGCGCTCGTTTGATGGCCAGAAGCTTCCCTGCCAGCCGCAGTTCATTGAGCGTATTGAGGGTAGTTCGTTAGCTGGTAGGGTGGTGGGAATGTCTGCTGACGGTGCAACTATTTTACCCACCACTACTGGTTGACGGCGGGTGTCCAATCCAATCATGATGGCCACCCGCTCTAGGGGGTTAAGCGGCCGCGTTGGAGATGTCTATGGGAAGAATGATGGATTCACTTTAAAGTTTGGTGTTTACAGTGTGCATGGTGAATGCTTCGGTTGGCTATAATTCATAGTAAGCGATACGCTAATTAAAATTTGTTTGAATTATTTAAATTGATCTCCAAACTAGTCCTCGAAGAGGGATGAATACTTTAGGTTATTATAGTTCATTTTGCGCTTCTTCTATTAGAATTATAGCAAATAAGCTTCTGCGTTCATTTCAACTAATAATTTGTTACTATAAGATTTTGTTTGCAGAAAGTTATACCCATACTAACTTCCCGATTCCCGAGTGCATTGTGCAACGGATTCGATCCTTATCCGCGCATCGCACACGCTGGCTTGCTAATGTATCGGAATGTCGCGCAAGGATTGGTTGCGCTTTTTGCATACCAAGCAGCGTCTGCTGCTTCGCTTAACGGGCAAGTATTTATCTTCGCTCGAGACGCAGCGGCCAACATCTCAAGCCACGAAGAACGCGCGTAACGAAGTAAAGACAAACCAAAAAAACAGCGAAACCGCTCTCTTTAACTTCATGCAGCTACCGGAACCGGAATGCACGCCCGGGCGGAACCGATTCGCGATCCGGCCGGTGGTTGCGTGGCACCGTGCGGAATAAATTTGAATTAATTTGACTTCGTTTAGAGTTCAATAAATTTTGTCTCCGATCGGCCTTGCCCAACGCGCGCCTTAACAGGGCATTACGGGCTCCGGTCCTCCGTGTCCTCGCAAGCAGCAGCTATTTGTTTATTTGCGTGCCTTTTATCGAGCGAAGCAAACAAACAACGAAAAACCAAAGCGAGCGATCTTGGCTGAGCGATGCAAGCGAACAAGTGCAACAACGGTGGCTACCGCCAGAAAGGTTATCGGCGCATTCCGCGTGCATCAGACGAAGGTTCGCCCGGTGCGGCGATTTGCACAACTGGGGGCATAAGATTAAAATCTGACCAGCACCATAATACGTCCACCCCTTAAACGGGAGTCGGCAGTCAACATTAAGCAGTGCGCTCACGGACGATCATGAAGACGATCCCCTTCCCGGGCGACTGCCCGCGATCAACTGTCGTCCTTCGCGACTGGAATAAGAAAGAAGGAAGGGTAAAAAAGATTATGCTGATTTAAATGCACATACATTAATTGCATGACGGGTGTGTGTGTGTGTGAGTGTGTCAGTTACGATCGCGAGCCGATTCAATCTGTGAACAGTGGTGGAACGCTTTTCAGAACCGGGATGACCAGGCATCGCCAAACCGTATCTGGATGAACCCGGACAGTACGGAGTGTTTGTATGTGTGTGTGTGTGTATGTGATTCGCTTTGCTCCAGAATTCCGAGGGCATGCTTCACTGATTATCGAGCATTATGTATGCACATACGTTTAAATTGCGGGAACGACTGTTTGTTCGCTGTGCTCCTACTTGTGAGCTATACTTCTTTTTTCCTCGGTGAGAATGGTACGAGATTTCTTACTACGCTGGGTGGACGAGAATCGTCGAGCGTTAGAAGACGATCCAGTTCCCCGGGTACGGTCGTGGATGTAACGCAATGGCATAGAAGGATGCGCAAATTGGGAGCAAAAAGTCACCAAAAACCCAATTGTTGCAACAGAGATACACAGTGCGTGCCAGAAAAGTGTAGCAGCAGCTTTATTTGTCAGGCGAAGATGAACTCAAATAAATACCAATCAACCAATAGTTGAACGCTCCAGGAATGATTAAATACGAAGGTTGAATGAACCTGCCATATGGCAAATTATTACAAAAATAATTAAAATAATTTTAATATAAAATAATGTAAATAAATGCGCTTAAAGATCTTGTGGAATCCTCTTCACTCAAGAATGATAGGTTCAGATTGAGCACAAATGAACACTTCCGTAACGCAAAGCACTTTATATTTTTGAGCTAATAAGCCCCAAGATCTTAAAGCATAGAATTAAAACTATTTCTTCCACAAATCGCCCAGAGATTCTCAGGAAACATAAGAATGGATTACATTTCTTCAATGATCCTATCCACGGTCCAGCCGCATCCACCCGTTACATTGTGCATACAAATTCAGCTAAATTATTAACACCTTACACCGAAATTGTTCTGCCACTGACCCACCCATTCGCCAGGAGAAAAAGGATCCAAAACATCGCTAATGCATTGTTCATCACCTTTGCAGAACATTTTCTGCACAGCATTGTGTTGGGTACAGCTTCGAGGGAAAAACTGCCGTGCTTCGTCCCGTGCCAGAAAATCACTCCATTCGCAGCAAAAACGACATCCAAAGACGATTGTAGCTTTGCACCCTTGCCAAGTATCGATGAAGATGGAGAAGTGGAAGAAAGAAGCAAACAAAAAAACCATCTCGCCAATCTTCCAGCATCGGTCTGGTGTTCTGTTTCATTGCTGGACAGTTTTCCTTGCACCCAGCACGCCCGGTGTCGGTGCATCGGTGCATCCGTAAAGGGAAGCGGGTCATCGATTGAAACGAGATCGAAAAGTTAGACGAATGTGTGCAGCCGAGCGGCAAGTGGATTCCGGGGCAAACTTCAGCCGCGTAACCTCCGCTCGCTGCTGCATCTGCAATCGGAGCAACCCAGCGTTACAGAAGGCTAACTGGGTTTGCGAGTTTCCTTCACGCTGCTGCATGCAGATCGCGTGCGGTCGTGTGTGTGTGGGAAAGCGAGCCAGAACGTGTCGGGAGCAACTGTGACGATGCAACTCCATGTACGTGCCTGACTGTATCTAATTTTCAATCAGATACACAAATAAACTCGCCCATTTTAGGGACGACATTATTTAATGCTGCTGCGCTTGGTACAAGCCCCAAAGGGCCCGCAGTGGGACTACTTCTGGGAGAAGTTTTTTTTTTTTTTACGGTGCTGCACCCGGCTGTGCATAGTCCGCCCGTTGTTCGATAAGCCCAGCGAGTTTAACTGGCATCGGTTTAACTTTTTCATTTAACAACCTCGGCCACGGTTCGGCGAAGCGGGAAGGTGAAAATTTGCAACCATCCGACCAGTGACGGTAAGGAGGCTTCGTCCAAAGGGCCGGCCTCTTATCGAGTGCAGTTTTCACACACACACACACACAGTTCCGAAAGTTCCAGCCCTGCCGGGGCAGCCCTGCCGGGGCAGCCCTGCCGGCGTAGGGAAAAGTTTTGCGTATGTTTGGCTCGCAGTATCACAAATCCTTGACGTACTGGCATTATTCGGGCTGTGCTGTTTGTCCTCGCTCTGCAGGGATAACTTTCCGCTGTAGCTTTGTTTGCTTCGAGGGGAGGTTTTTTTCTTTCTTTGCTCTGGCCTGCGCGTGTGTGTGTGTGTGTGTGGGCAGTCGTTTATTTGCCTTGGCATGCCGGGATGTTGTTGCAGTGGTATAAGCTTTGAACAGGAGAGCAGATTATGGCACTGATCACTTTACGATGAGTGGAAGCTTGAGCGTTGGAAAAGAAAAATCGATAAGACGGTTCCCAAGCTTTGCCTGCTGTTTTCAATTTGCAGCTCGAGTCAAACAAAAGCGGGATCGTTATGTAAACAAAGTTCACCCTTCTGTTGCAATTTGCAAGAACAAACTGGGGTATATAAAGGGGAGCTAAAGTGAAGCTAGAGTTGGATGATATAAATGCACAGCTTATTGAGCTTTATCACAGAGCTAAACACTTTCTAGATGCAAGCAAAATCTCTTGTTGGGCGACAAATCTGACCTATTCAAAATCTTGTGCTGTATTTCAGTGTTTTTAAATATTAATTTGAGTATAAAAATAAAGTTGTCTAAAATTTACGTCCATGGAAGAGAGCGTTTTGCTTCGTAGTTGATGATTCATCGATCTTCTTTAGAAAAGGCTCTCTTGTTGAGCGAGGAGCTGTCAGATTTTATCACTAAAAAAGTATAGCAATAATCTCTAAAGCCGAAGAAATGTCATGAATGGTCACTAAAAATTAAAATCAAGTACGAAAAATCAAAATAAAATTTACAGATCATTTGTGAAGGAATGTCAGCCTGAAGGTATGCAATCCATGGGACAAAACGACTGTTTGGATTTATTTTGAAAATTTCAATTGCAAAAAATTGTGTGTTGGTACATTTCAAATACAATTCATTCAAAAATACCTAATCCAAGTTTTTTAAACTGTCGTTTTTGCCTAAGACGCTACTTAACTGAATATTTCAACCTTTTGCTTTGCTTTTCAACCTCTTGCTTTACCTAGCACTGAGCTCACAGCCGGTAACAGCCAGATAAAAATCTATCGCACCTTCCACGACAGTAAACTATTGCTACAATTACGCAAAACATTTGCATGTAGCAATAATCGTTTGCTGCACCGTCGTGACACTGCTCAAAGGCACTGGCTAATAAAAAAATAATCCCATTAAACTGCAACACAAACATGGTCTCCACTCTTCTAAGCTGTTACTATTTGTTAGCTTCAGGGGGGAAAGAAAGCTGGGAGCTTAGTCCGTTGCAGCTAGCGTATGGAGTGCCGCTGTCAGTGTAACGATCATGTGGAGCATTAAACCTAATAAATGCCATCCCTCAAGCACTGTCCGCGGTGGTAGTGTTTGTTTGTTAGCTTGCTCTTTTTCCACCCCATTTTCGCTCTATCACACCTAATCCGTGAGTAAAGTCCAGCATCGCGGCCCCGTTAGAATCGATCGAGACTAGGTGCGGGTCGAATTAAGTCATTCGACATTCCTTCGCACGATCGTCACGGTGTGTTGGGCCGTTTGCTTATAAACATGCAAACCGCAGCGTCCATTCGGTCGAAGCCACGTCCAGACTAAGCCGGCACGATGCAACACACCACGTCTTGTATTAAGATTAGGCTGTGTGCACTTTTCTGAAGGTGGTTGCATTACGACTTCATCGGGTTGGACTGGAATGGCTTAGTGCCGATTGGAAATCGAAATCGGTTCATAATTTTCAAATCCCAGCCACGCCGGTCGAACTGGTGATGGCGTCAACGATCAAATTAAATCTGCTTTTATTTTGTCCCGCACCGGGCGGTTCGTTTTGACAGTTAGCTCGATTAACGACCACACGTTCTACTCGACTCGAATTTGTCTAATCCTTTTTCGATTATGCAGTGCATACGGTGCAAACAAACTAGGCCACAGAAACGAGTGTGGCCGGATATATCTGAGCCACCCCAAAAAATAAACCGGGCTGGACGCCCACGACCCGCCTGCAAGTCCCAAAAGATTCCGCTTAATGTCTTTCGTGTGTAGCTCAAATCGGAAACAATAAATAAATGACAAATCGGAAGAGTATCGACAGGTCGCCAGCAGAGTGATAAATTGCTGTTCGAAAGAGTCTTGCCTTTCTTCTGTAGTCACGGAACCTTCACGCGCAAAATGACCGGATCCCGGCCAGAACTGAACTGCAGTCAAAGGCAAAGGGCGGGTCAACGCCTACGAAAGAACCGTCTTAAGATGCGTGGTGTGCTTTTTAACACCCATTTTCGGGATGGCATGCAAGATAATTGCAGACATGGCACGACACTGGCCAACACGAACTGCCACCCGAATTTCCGATGCCACAATGTGCCACACGCTAATTACAATCGTTTTCCGGCCATTCAATGTTATCGCCGCGAGGAAGGGAGGACAAACACAAACCATTCTCCAAACCCCAAAAAAAAGCGGGCTTAAATCGCAAATTCCGTAGGCGCTCGCATTTTGGGCGCCTTAATTTACACCACCAACACCCATTACCAATCAGCTAATCGACTGCACTTTAATGGCACCATTAATGTGGAGAGCTCGGGAGAGCTCCAGTTTTTTTTTGTTTCATTGTTCGTTCTACACCTTCGAACCTGAAGATGCGAACCATGCGAGGTGTGCTGCCATTTTGGTGGCACACATTTATGAATATTTAAATTCAGCGCGCCCGGCCAACCAACCTTTGGGGACGCGGCTGATGATTAATGGCAACGGCAACTGCGCCGATAGTGTTGCGCGAGGTGTTTGTGCAACGGATTTCGGTGCAGAGCGCGATGCATTATGCATGTAAGGTGGTATTTATGTGCGCTGTGTTTTCAGAATTAGATATTCATTTCCCCCCCCCCCCTTGTTTCGTCCTGGTGGCGAACTGGTGGATGTGCCTTAATGTGGAGATAATGTAGCGAAATGATGAAACAATGCATGGTGTCTGTGTGTGTTTGTAAATCGAATTTTGTATAATGCTGTAATTGATTTCGGGGGACGAAAAATGGCTGGAGCTTATGGGTGGATTTTTGCTCGGTGGTTTGAAAATGAAAAATGATGCTTGTATCGTAATTATGTCTTCTTCAACCAGAAGAATGCATTCGAAATTCGATTGAGGATTGTGTTGAAAATGGAATGACACCAAAGAGCAATAAAGTTGTGTGAATCGATTCTATATTATTACTTGCCATTAATATGAACTTGATTATTCGTGGTAAATGTTATTATAGGAACGTAAGGAAAATACTAGCAACTGATAGGCACTATAAAGGACAGATGATAGCACCTGTAAAGTCTTCTGTCTGGAGTCAAAAGTCAGCACCAACCACAATATAGACGTTGAGACACACGCATAGCATCTAACTGCCAACTGGCCATAATATACCTGCGTGACCGACTGAGACAATAAAGAACATGTAAGAGGGGCTTGGTCCAGGTGGACCGATGTGAGAGGTAACAGCGGCTCCTGTTTTCACACGGCAGGACCAGAGATCAACTCCCATCTGGACCGTCCCTCCATAACGAGAACTGACTACCCAACTACAAGATATTAATAATAAATTTAGTAAGTCAGAAATGGCAGGTATGATCGAAGAGGTCTTTAAACCAAGAAGGAGAAGAAGAATCCTCTCTTAGTGCTTAGAGCTTCCCCTACAGTGCTCTTTGAACCGAAGAACTTAAAGTCTTGTCAGACTCCGTGCGAGGGCTGGTCATGCTATGTGACAGGCACCGGACAACCCAGCCCTTAAATTTATTTTAGGCCGTTCACATGGACACAAGAAGCTTAGTAGACATAAGCTAAGATGACTAAGATGGCGTTGACGAGCTCGCCAGAAAGGCCGGGATAATGGATTGACAGACGACTGCACTAGACTGTGAGCGGTATCGGAGATTGTCGGCTGCTAAGCGTGGTAAGACTTCTTGAGGACCCTTTTCTTCATTTTTTTCCTCCAAACAAAAACCAGATTCCCATATCGATGTTAAGCTTAGCGGGCAAAGCAAAATCCAAAGTTCAAAATAAGCTTTACGACGCCTTGTTTCGCTAAGTTGTAATTCAATCGCCATTGAAAAACTTTCACAAGACCTTCATCACGCTGCTTTTGCACTTCTACGCTACCGTTCGAATAACTTACCATCGATCGGGTGGTTCGGGTTGTTCGAAAAAGAGCGGAATAAAAAGCGTCCGCGGTCCCCGGAATCTGGTGCTGACAGTTTTCCGATGGCAGTAAATTACGAAACTACCGTTTTGCTAAAAATTTTCCTTCGAGATGGATTTCGGCGTAATCTTTACGGTGCTAAGTTTTGAAGCATGCCCCTTTTTAAGTGTGGAGCGTGTGCGTTTGCGTGTGCTTCGTGTACATTTTAGTGGCACGGTAGGGCCAATCGCCGATGGTAAAGGTAAAAAGCTGTTTTTTGGTACCCTTTCGCCGATACTCCGATTCCGAGCGTGTGCGAAACGAGTTATTGCGGCAAAAAATAAGCAAACGAAACCCAAATTCACAAACCCATTCAAGCGTACCGAGAGGGATTGCTTGGCCAAATGGAATGCCTCCGCACCGCACCGGCCTCAGTCCAACACAGTTTGGGGACAGTTTGAGGTATACGTAAGCGAGAAGAAAAAAACGTGGGAAAACTTTTCAACCAACCAGCAAAGATTGCTGAACCTGCCCGCACTGTGCTGCTGTAAAATTGGAGTTTAGCAAGTAATAAAGCAAGTGTCGCGCGCCATTGCGATCGAGTTTTTGGAGCCCGGCGGTGAAAGCAAATAAATCCCAACAACGAGCACGGAACGGTACAAGTTAAAATGAGGAAAAGTTAAATCAGAGTGGGAAATTATTTTTTCTTGCAGCTGATTGGTGCGTACTAGCGCTTGCAGAGTTGCAGCGTTGAAGGTTATTTTGAGTGAAACGTCAAGTGAATGCGGTGTAAATTGAGCGAACGGAATTTAGTTTGGCTTTTCGTTGAAGGGAGTATAAATGATCGATGAGGCAATGTGGTAGATGCTACAGTCATGGAATTAAATTTCTGTAAATGTAAGTATTAAAGAGTAGTTATACAAATTAATATCTTGACTTGAATTAAATATTGATGATAGTGGGAACATTTTTATATGACTCTACGTCTAGACGTCAAACCAAGTAAAAAATTGACTCAACTTTCTTACTCAGACAAGTCAGACAAAACTTGATACCGTAGAATTGACAGTGGCATGTGAGCCGTGGTGAAGATGTTGAAAACCGAGAGTGATACATCATGTCTCGCCGAAAAGTTCCTTGTAACCTCCCAGCAAGCAACATGTAACCGTTTTAATGCCATAGCTCCTTCTCAAATATTGACTCGTCTGAAGGATGTATGCAATGCACGAACAAGTGCACAATGAATGTCTCCGCAGGCGGTAGGCAAACAAAACGCTGCGATTTGCAAGAACATGTACTTGTATCGTAGGTACAAGCATTGGCATATTTACGCAAACATGAAGAATTACTAGCTGTAGAGTCGAAGGTACAAAGTGCTTTAGTGTGTGAAGCACTCTCAACTAAATTGGGGTCCCAAAAAAACTGCTTCCTCTAGTCAATTTATGTTGATTTGAAGTGCTAAAGTTGTTGCAAAAATGTTGGCCTCCTCAAGTACTTTAGCTCTGATGCAACGGAGTTGCAATCGCTAAGCGCCCGGTAACGACGTTAGGGCCCGTTGCACAAAGGACAAAAGGCTGCAGGCTTTTCTGGCGTAGGTTTCGACTTCCTCCAGCAGTGAAAACTCTTTATTTGCTGCAAGAATAGCAGTAAAGTTTGATAAACTTGTGCACAGTTTTGATATGTCTGCTGGCGGGCGAGTTGAAAGGATGCTTTGCAAAGACGAAACTAACCCGAGACTGTTGGTAGGATGAAAAAGTAGGTGGGACATAACTTTTTCTGAAGCTTTAAAAAAAAGGCTACCGAAATTGACACCCTTTACTAGTCGGTGCGCTTCGGAAGCGAACAAGCGAATAAAATTCCACCTCCAGGCAGAGTTTGGATGCGGGTTAAGTTTAACCAGCACCAGCAACCACCTTACAAACACGGGATGCTGTGGCGTTACCGTGTCGAATACGTTGGAGTACACGGGTGCCGAATGGTCATTTCCCGGTACAGCATTACCAGCGTCATATCCTGGCAGGGCGAAAGCGTCACAATATTCCTTCGCACTACCGTGCCCGAGAAGAGGTTGTCATGGAGTGTGGTAACCGTTCCCCCCCCCCCCCCCCCCCCCCCGGGGAGAAGCCTTGTTACGCGAGTTAGCCCAGCTAGGTTATCCAACGGAGGAGTAAAACTTTTTGGACAAAGAATCCTGTGAGCTCGGTAGGTGCTCTTGAGACACGGATAATGGAGACGTAGAGTACTCGACTGTGGAGGTATAACCCCTCGGCCATCGGGAGGACTCAGTATCGTAGTGGAGGTTATTTATTATAATAATGTATGGTTTTATGTTATGTGTTTTATGTCGACCTGGTGGATGGTGGATTTTGTGCATGTGTTTCCTGTCTGGTCGGGTTTTGTTTACTACTACTACTTCTTTACTATTCTAGTCTGATTCTGAGCCAATTTTGAGTCATCTAGGCTTCAAGGGTTTTTCTAACACTTTCTTGGACTTTGACATTCTCTAGACGCTTCTGTTTGGAGTTCTTAGACACCTTGAGCATACTAGACAGTCTTTTGAGACCTAAAGACCTCGTATCCTTAATACATAATTTTCACCCTTAAAGACTCCTACAGTAAAGAACAACAAAACCCCCTTTAAGATTGTGTAAGTTTTATGCACAACTTTTGTTGATCTACCATTAGACTGGCCACCTCGTTATTAATGGTCAAAGTTTGGCTAGCTCCGGTATGCCCTCCGCATCGAACATATTACACACACATACAATCCCGATTCAGTGCATGGCATTATATGGCAATAAAATAAACTTCTCCCTCATCGGGACCATCGGCAAGCTGGAGTTCCGTGGGGTAAACTTTAATATTTGTGCAATTATGCAATTGTTTCTGCATTCGACTGGTTGTGCTGTGCGGTGCAGCTGTTCGTACGACCTCCAGGTGTAGTCACACACACACACACATGTTAGGACCTTGCAGATTGCACTAGGGCTAAACCACCACCACCAGCTAACCGATGGAGGTGGTTGGGAGGCTAAAAATTATCATAGCATTACTTTTTGACCACGGGCATAAATCATTCGCCTCGTTTGCCTCCGCAGCGCCGGTGTAGAATAAGGCGCATAATGCGGCATAACCGGCAAACCGGAGAAAGTTTGATCCGTTTGCCGTTCCAGGTTCCGTCCGGCCGATACCACCCAACTGCCCCAACACGGTACGGCACAAAGTGTGCTCCTCGATAGGAATTGGCTTCCGTTTTTCCAATATCCAACCAATCCAGTCGGCACAATCGGGTAGTAGTAGTAGTAGTAGCAGCATTACCGGAAACTCATTCATTTTCAGCCCAAAACCCTTTGCCCCGAGCTCAGAGCGACGGTTCGATTTTTGCACCTTCAGTCGGGTCGGGTTTAATGCAGGAAGGAAGAACGATTTGCCTTCGATCAAGCGTGCCCGTTCCGGAAGAACAATAGCACACCCCGATCCCGAGCATTGGGCGATGAAATTAATCAATTGAAAATCCTATTTTAAAACTTTCCCAATCCCCGATTCAAATGAGACCGATTTGTTTGGTTTCGATTTCGTCCGCCCCGGTTCGGATGGGGTTGGGACCCGGTTAATGGTGTGTCTCATTGCGGACGTAAGGGACGGTTTCTTTACGGGTCCGGGAGGGGGGGGTACCACGTTCGACTGGTGATCCTTCCATTTGCTCGTCCAGTCGAATGGAAGCAATTTATATGGGCTAATTTATGATTGCGAGATAATTTTATTGGATTGCCGTGTCCCGTCCCGTGTGGACGAACCCAGCTCCACCAGGGACCAACAGGTGCTTCGATGGAAGATTTGTTCGAAAAGCATGTCGGAAGTGGCCGGGACAGACACTTCCGCTTAGCCAATGATGCCCTTTAAGCAATCAGACGGTAATGAACGATGGTAAGACACCATGGTTCGAGGCTACCGTCTGAATGGAGATTGTCCACACGACGAATGGCAGTACTGTTTCGGCTCGTGCCGTCTAGTCAGCCAGACCCGATGCGACAAAGTGTATTGTTTGGCCGGGATGAAGAAGCAGCTGTACCGGTAATTCCGGGTCGAAACTCTTGAAAGAGCCAGTGTTAATTAAAATCTACAATCTTAACGCGCTTGCTTCTACGTAATTGAAGGTGTGATTAATGGCTCACTGTGTGTGTGTTTCTGTGCTGGGCTTTGCTGGTGTCCATTCGTGTACCGTAACGAGTAGGATTGAACCCGGCGGACAGTTTGAGGGAGACCTTTTGGATTCTTCTTCTGGACAATGCTGTTCGTTTGGTTGTGTGCAAATGAATGCGTTTGGCAGAAGTCTGGCAACGGAAGCAAGGATTACAGTGGATCTGAGCGAATCACGACGATGTTCGGTTTTGTGGGGACAGTAAGTAGATTGAAGGTGGAATCATTTCTTTGGAAATCGTCTAGATTATTCGAAATTAGGTGCTTTTTAAAAACAAAAGAAGGAGTAATATCCTATAGAGAAGAACTAACTCTTATCCCTAATTTACGATAATCGAATCGTGTATTAATGTGATCAGCAATGAGCAGTTCTGACAGCAGAAACAAATCAAGTGCCAACTTCTGGATCTATGCAAATCCCGATCCTTGGTGACTGTTTTACTGAATCATCTAAAAAACCTGAGCAATAAAATGGTAGCAATCAGCCTTATGGGGCGGTCCGGTGGCCGAGGCGACAGCGGCGCCGGTTTTCACACGGCAGGGTTCAAATCCCAAACTGCCACCCCGTGCGTAAGGCTGACTACTATTCTACGGGTAAAATTAAGTCACAGAAAGCCAGAAATGGCAGGCCGAGACCTCTCGAGGTTGTAGTGCCTAAGAAGAAGAAGAATCAGCATCATCCGGCATCAAGTTTATAGCTTGAAGATTTATTAAGAAATGTTGACGAAGGTTTTGACGGAACAGTCAGCAAGTATCTAGCGATGAGTTTAGATGAAATCTCTTTTGAATCATTTGGGCATTAGAATGGTATTCTGGCATTCATTGGAAGATCATTTAATCAGATCTGAAACTCTGAAGTTAAAGATAATTATAGACATCAGCACTGGTATTGCAGTCCTAGAACGTTGGATGAGTTTTCGCTTAACTTTATAGAAGGTGATGGTGATCAGTACCTTAAAAAAAGCCCGAAGTTCATGACACGAATATTGTGTACCTCACCACTGCTGCATCATAACAATGGATGACACGAGATGTAAGGTACATAATTCATGTTTTATTTTGATTAAGAATCTCTTAAGTCACTCCACAAACCACACGGCACGACCAAGGCTTAACCTCTGCGTCCCTAGTAACACATGATCCTCCCCTACGTATCAATATCGGTCCCACAACGCACCACCAATTTAATATCCCCGTTTTCGACGAATGTTTGTCCACAGGCCATCATAACTCATGTGTCTGGCTGCACGCACTTTTCGGTACGCGGTATGATTTACTGATCCAATTTAAACCCAATTAGTTTCCGTAACGCTACCAAACGCACCCAAGAGCGTGCGAGGTTCGAATCCTCAAAATAGCGTTGACACACCGATCCGCCTTCCGTGCGGTCCAGAGTGAGCTATCGGGTGGCGTAAATTATTTTTGGACAGCCCGCATCGGCACGGCCGGTATGGGTTGGAAAATTGTTCGCCAGTTTGTTCGATTAACGGTCTTTGTAGCGCACAAGACTGGTGCGAGAGAATAAAAAATCAACTAACTGTCACGTTCTGAATAGGTTTTTTTTGAGGTTGAAGCAGGCTTCTAAAGCGAGAAACGACTGCTGGGAGCAGTCATTACGGTGAAATGTTATCCAACATGGGTGCGCATCATCGATCATAAAATTGAGCGGAAAAGGAACATGAACAGGCTTAACCGGGTGAACTTGGGGGCGACAATGGAGACGACCGCCAGCCGCCGTAAGGTGAGCGGTTGCTCGGTCCCCATCAATTCGTACCCCGTCACAACAAGTTTGTTGCGGCCACGCGTTCTGGTCCGTCCGTCCGTTCGCTGCTATCGACAAAAAACGTGGGGATCATAAAAAGAAGTTGCAGCTCCCGACCGAGGAAAAGGCCCGTACGCATGGCCATGTCGTGTCGGACCAGCAGGAAACATCAAACGTGTATCACACGCGGGGCAACATTTTTGCGGCGACAGTGAGTCTTTAACGGCGGGGCCGTCGAGCGGCGTCGGTGTGTGACACACGACAAGCGAGCAGTTAGGCCGGGCCGGGAGAATGGGACTTCATTAATATTTTACTTGCGCGGCGCGTAAACATAAACGACTTCATTATAAATAGATGATTGACAATTATTGTTGCAGGTTTTTGTGTGTGGTTCATCTTTGTCTCGTTAAGCGGCGTGTTTGTTGCCCGTCTTGCGAGCGGACGGCGAAGGGTCTTCGCCTAGGAAGAGAAGGGTGTACAAACTATGTCTCTTGGACGGTTTTCTTCCCAACAAAAAATATTGAAAGTGCTCAGGAAACTAGTTAGATAGTTTGGCCCAATATTTCATTGAGTCTTCCGATAGCTTGAAGGGCTGAGAGGGCTCATCGAGAGTTCTTAAAACTAATACTGGTTGTCAGTTAGGCTCACTTTAGTGCTTCCCTACTTGCAAAGATTTGCTAGAGCGATCTGCAAGAAGAAGATGTTCCGGAAGCCCACCTACATAAACTAGCCGTGACTTACGCCCACCGTCAGAACTTCAAATTAACCGACAAAACGCCGTCTCAATAAATAACCGATGCGTATGATTAATCGCTGCGACAATAACGCTCTCTCCGGTCTTGAGCCCCCGTTGCACCGGCTTCGATGTCTTTGGTCGCATTAACTTTCGCTCCAAAAATACCCCACAAAAACAATTAAACCAACCGCATCCGAACGGATTCCAGCGCGGGAAGGTAGCATCAAACCGTGTGTTGCCCCGTGCGTAGGGCGACCACGTCAAAATGAGGTCGTAATATCCTTACCTCTTCAAGATTTGGTATAAAGATTCAATTACGCACCATAAATTAATCACACGATCACGCCTCCTGAGCCGTGGCGCTGGTTTGGCGAATTTTGCATCGTCAGAAAACGCAAATGCATGTGCTTTGCATACAAGGCAAACGGTTTCGCGTGCCTTCCCCGGGCCGCTTGAAAATGTTAATAACTTCATTCCACTTTGTGCCGTGGGAAGAAACAATCGGCACGCTCGCATGTTCCAAGCCCAAAGTCTGGAAGACGGGTACGATCGTACCGAGCGCCGGCAAAACGGGGCTGCCTTGATGGCACAGAGTATGGAAAATAATTTAATAAACACAATTAAATTAATCGAACCGTTCGGCCCGCCGTTTGGCCGTGGTCACACGGTGGAAATAAATCTTGTGTTGCCGTGTTTTTTTGCGAAACATGAAATAATACAAAACTGTGTAGTCATGCCAACCAGTCCGGAGCTTTGCGCCGGTCTCGATCATCAATCTTCCCGACAAGGATCGAAGGAAGGATGATGCTTTGAATTGGTGTGGCAGGGCTGTTGGTTGCTGGTGGCAAATATGGATGCTGATGCCCCGAGACATTTGATGGTGGTAGCTGGCGCATGTGGCCCGATTTGTTGTGGTACAAAATGGTGGAACATGAGCCGTTTGTCCTGGGAACGGAACTGTATCGGGAGGGGTTTCTTTTTTCCTGTGTTGTGTGAACCGTCTCCCCAAGACCAGCGTGGATCGTGCGTAGGATTGAGGAGATGATTTGTCGACAAGAATTTATTGAAAGCGATGTAACGATTGAAACTGTTTTATCGTTTATGGAAAGGGAAATATTTATTTTACAAACGGACGCGTGAACCTCGCAGAATTTATGGACGTATGCGTTATGTGTGCTTTAATCGTTCTGCAATTTTCATTTTTTGATCGATTTAAGAATTCTTTCGCATTCCGTTGTGGAAGTGTATTGCAGAGATTTCGGTTTGATTTCGTCAGACTACGTCCAGCAAGGGCGAACATCCATCCATATTTCTTTCGTGACGCGACGGACCATCATGTAGACATCGTCAGGACAACCTCTTCATTCGGAGTCGATTGAGATGTAGTTAAGGTGCTATTCATCATTTAGATTCGGGAAGCGTCTTTGGCCTTCGTCGTCGCGATTTTATGTTGACTGTCAGCTGCGAAATTCGACAGCCTCGATCGTTTTGTGGAGGTTGGTCTGGAACCATTAAAGCTGACATTTGGATCGTATGAAAAAAGCTTCTCCTTAAGAATTGTAACGCAAACGATAAAATGTATCATTTCATGCATTTCCAATCCTGCTCGAATAAAATAAGCGAAGCAGGGTCCAAACGAATGCACACTCGAGCGTACGTAAGCCGCACAATCATAACGATGAGCATACCGATTTGGGTTGCATACCACGAAATTGCCTCGGGCAGAATGAATCTACATACTTCTCCGTGCAGTGTGCACTATACTGCCACACTGCTCACTTTGACTGCATTCCTTCGTTAGGTTTTATGCAGAAAAAAAGGGACACACACACCAACTCCCGTAAACTTACAAATAAAGCTTTACGGCAAGAAACGAGAAACCTTCGCACACACCGGTTCGGTAGCTCACATACGACGTGCAGGGTGACTTCTTTATGGTGGCACGTGATCGAATGCACCGCACACAGCTTTTATCGTAATGCAAACGTTTTCTTACGGTGGCTACGGATAAATGGGCTATTTCCAATCGTGCCGGTATCGCCCCCCAACCCCACCCACAGACAGGTAGCTCAGATAACCTGGAGTCGTTTTGGAGCGCGCATAAATCAACCGGTTGGGAAGGGGAGCGCTTTACGTTCGCCGGGGCACCACCAAAAGTGGTCACATTCATCAAATGTCCTGCGGATTGTGGATGAGGGTTCGAAACAGCTCTGCCGGCAGCATGAATTAGTTATGAACGGTGTTTGCAAAATCCGGCAGTGCTGGTCGTCTTGGACGTGTGCTGGTTAATAGTTACCTTTAACGAGCGCTTCGGGTGCAGCTGAATAGTTGTGTGCGGTTAAAAGTGTTGTTAGTCCGTCGCTTACACGGTGGCAGAAGAGCTCGTTACCTTTGGGGAAGGTTTTTAAAAAGAAACATTAGCGTTTATTCTAGATGAGAAGTTACCTGTTGTAAAGGGTTCTTCTAGAAGGAGATTAGGGCGAGTAGATATGTATGACCAAACCAGACTCAACGTGATCTACTATGATAGCCAGGGTGAGATAATGGTTAGTCAGAGATATTCTTGTGGAAAGATCACCTCGAACTCAAGTATAAGAAGAAGAATTTTGTTACGAAGATTTTTAAATATGAAAAATTAAACCGTTTTCGTTGGTGTTTTGGATAATGAGCTGGTATTACGGGGGCAAAAATCCTCCAGAAGGTCTTTACTCCTATTCTGCAATATGGATATCATCGAAAAGATGTACGGATGAATACCAACAGCAATTTTGAACGACCTGATGCTGCAACAAATTCAAAAATGCACTAATTTTATGTTCCGACTGATTAGAATGTTTATCATCACATGAATAACTCTCAAGATCCTTTTGCTTTCAACTAGAACTCAGGTACAAAGAAGAACCAGCTTGTCTATCTTTTCTTACGCCTTTAGAAAATCGAAGGTAATATCTACTTACAGCATCTCCAATAAAGCAATGCAGATTCTGAAATAGGCAGGTGGAAAGAATGATAGAAAACTTCGGGCTGGAAGTTGAGGATAGTTATGAAGTACAAACCCTTAGACATCCTTAGACATTCCTCAGGAACCCTTAAAACATAGAATCTTTGTTATTATGAATTGTTATTTTCACGAGAATGACACCGAACTATCAATATCTGTGTAGGCCTTGTAGACCGTCCACATAGTCCACCTCTTCTTCTTCTTTGACACTACATCCACGAGGAATCTCGGCCTTTCCGCGACTTGATAATACACCCCTATAACAATCTACACACAAATACATCCATCAAATGTTCTTAAGGGCCTTCCTCAATATAAACACCCCAAAATCCTCAAACAATGAGAAGGATATCTTATTTAGGCATTAGGTATTGTAATTTAAATCCACAATTTATCATTCACTCACACTCACTCACACTGCACGGCTGTTCGTTTGGGTGCACGCCTGATTAATGCCAACACTATTATCAGCACATCAAACTTCACTCCACATGCATCCGATTTATTTAATGTATCCGATAGCAGCGACTCGTGCGTTAGTGCAGTAGAATCAGTACACAAGTATCGCCATAAATGTAATGCAGCTCTTTCTCTCTCACATATACATACAATAACGACATTATGCAAAATCCGCGCAAATCCCTTTGCTGTAAGCCATTAGCCCTCCGGGTAATGTTGATTATTTTCGGTAATTTTTGGTGGCCGGCTAAAACATAAATTACACCATTATCCGCCCGATCCATGCATGCCCACGCGCGCCAGCTCTTTCGTGCGCCTATGCTAATCCTAATGGTGCGAAAATCACATCAAACTATTCGCAAATCGGCGGGGGTTTAGGTTAGGATGTGTCCGTTGACTTTTTCCGTTATCTGTGTCGCGCTTGGATGTGGCTGTAGCTGTGTGTGTTTTCCCCATTTCTTTCTGGTCCTTGTTGGAGTGCTTGCTTTTAATTGAGTTGTTGAGCCTGCAGGCATGTATCACAGGCGAATCGAGATTTTAGCCGACTTTATGATTATTTTATGCATCTTCAAAACGCACGCCTTCATCATGTCGGCGTCGTCGTCGCCGGTCGTGGGCAGAAAGGCGACAGTAAATTCGGTCCAGGACGCTTGGTTGAAGAAGACACAGAGAGCGTGTGTGTGTGCTGTAAATAATGATTATTTATTTTCCGAGTTCCAGAAATTGATCCACAAAGCTCCAATCTAATGCATTTATGCAGAATTTATGGAACGAAATGGTTCGGTAAAGTGTCGGTAATGGTCGAAAAGGGGGCGCGGAAAAATCGTTTTCCAACCCTTTTTTCCTGTGCGCCTGTAGCGTCGTTCCCGGTCGCTCACGGTGCAGAATTAGCATAGGGGGGGTTTTGGTGCTGGATGCGGATGGGTTCGATTTGTGTCCAAACGTTACCTTTCGTGGTCGGTGATGTCGTGTGGCGTTGTTAAGTTGTTAAGCGCCACTCTGCGCGTCTTTCCCGAAGACGGCCCGTCCCTCGCTGAAGGTCGGCTCAACTGGATCAAGCACTCGCTCGTGTTCGTAACGAGTCACAGCAACAATAAATATGCAAATCGCAGGCAAACCCGGCCCGCAGCTCGACGAATCCTGTGAGAGAGTGTGAAAAACGTGGCATACGTTCGTCGGGGCTCTGTAACCACACGCCGGTTCTTCACACTCCCGAGCGTGTGCAGCGCATTTGCATGCGAGCGCATTTTGCAATAAAACGTTGAGGAGCGACCCGTCGTTCCGGGGGGGGGTTTGGCATGACTCTTTTGTAGCGTCCCTGGGCGAAAAGTGCAATCGATCGATCGGCCGGGCGCGAAAGAAGTGCATTCTTTTGCTGATGCAGTTCGAGCAGTGAGTGATTCATCGGGCCCGCATCGACCGAACCGGAGACCGGTATGTAGCATGCCCGTTCATTTATTAATATTTATGATACAAGCACAACCCACACCTCGTTCTTCGATCGGTGTGTGAAGCGACGAAGACATCACAAGATGGGCACCGTTTAGTGGGCATTGGCACTCTCGACTGGTCCGCGACTGCTGCGGCCGGTTAGCGCGGGTGAAATGTGTGGCTCGGTGTGGCAGCGATCGAGGCACGCTGTACGAACACGTGTCATATCAATATCAAAAGGTGTCGCCGGAACCATCGATCTTCTGGTTGGTTTGGCGGGGGCGTGCTACAAATCGGTTGAAAAGCAAACGCAGGATAGAACAGGCACAGATTTGCATGTCAAATGTCAATCGTTTCGGCGTGGATGGGCGAACGGATGGCGGAAATTGCTTTAAGTGTTAATACCAACAGGCTGAGAAAATACAAAGCAAACCGTGTTGTTGAGATTGTGATGTAAATTTTGAATTTTAAATCAGTTTTGACGACTTCTACTCAGTTTTGTTTTATTCGAGGGAAGTTCTCTTCTTGGCTTGGTGCCGTGACCAGGATCCTCAGTGTTTTGGTTTTTGGTTGAAAAACCTTAAATTTTTTGATTAAATCGTTGATTTAATTCTCAAGTCAGCAGAGATCCTACAATCACTTAGAAATATTCCTGCAGGACTCTTGTACAGCAGAGAGTCGCTCATGGTTGGTTCTCTTCTTCTTTCTCTCTTCTAGGCCTTATGACGCCCTTGGGTCATGCCTGCCATTTCTGGCGTGATAGACTTAATGATACCACGTAGGTGGACAGTCAGTTCTCACTACCGGGGAAAGGTCCGGATGGGATTTGAACCCCGGTTGCCAAGTCTTCCACCGTTCGTTGCCGTTATTTACTATACAATATGCAAGGCTTTGTACAACCCATATGACTTTAGAGCTGCTTATGAAACTCCTTACGGTTCTGTTACATAGGAGAGAGCCTCAATTCAATGATTTCTATGTCATGAACATAGGTTTGAGTTTGCATTAAATTATGGAGATGTAAAGAAGAGACAAACAAGCCAATCACTCTAGAAGAGTCTCTGAGTGGTAACAGCTTGGGACATTATAGGGACCTCTTATAGGCATTTGATATTGATAAGAGTATTTCTGATATAAATCATAATCTTAACTAAATAACTACTAAAACTCGCAAATAAAGGAACAACTCCTCAAAACTGGGCTGAAACTCTCAATTACAATCTATCTTCAGTAGAAAACAAGATTTGACAGTAAAGTAAAATTTAAACGACTTTCTTCCAAACACTAGCTCATACCATTTTCATCGTCTCCCGTAGGCAAAATGGCGACTTCAATCAAGCTTTCGCTTCCTTAGCAATGACATTCGAATCCTACACCACACGTAGCCTCTTTTAACTACCTAGCCAAACAAACCATTCAAATTGACGAGGAAAGAAACTGGCAGGCTAATTCAATTACCATGATTTGCTGTCATCCGATGCGTTTCCCTCCGTAGGTTACATCTTGCACCGAGCCTTCGAATCGGTTTTGCTGCCCGATGACTTTGCACTAACCCGGAGTGCGTTCGTTTACATTTCAACCCCATCGGGTTGGAAGCTTTTACGGGGAAAATAGGTACGGTTTTAATTTAGCGAACGAGTTAAGACCTACGGGGTCGGCCCGCTAAACCGAGCCGCTTGTGATGTGGAGAGAACCAGTCAGTACCACCTGCACATCATTAGGCTTGTGCGAGTGACCTGATTGTGGTTTGGGAAGTTGCGGGCTGTATGTCAGCGTATGCATGCGAGCGGGAGCACTACAGTCGGTTAACCAGCCGAGCAGCTGCTCGGCAAGTCAATCCCATCAGTTCTCGGATCAAAGAAGGCAATTAACGGTGACGTACGCAGTCGGGTTGATGGGTTTTGTGGCGTGCGCCCGTTCTCGACTGATTGTATGCGTATCACGGTCACGCGGCTGTCAAGGTGACGTTTATGGGGGGAACAGTTAACCGTTTCCCTCCAGTGACCGATTTTTGGTGGCTAGAAAATAGGATACAATGTACAGTAGCGTTTCAATTTCAGTTAAGACGATCCATAATTTGTAAATGGCTCACAAACCCATTCCTTCACACATCCTTGGAAGCTTGTTGACGAGATGAGCTTTTTCGTCCCTCGCGACCAATAAAGCCGATTGCACGTCTGCTTGATGCTCCGAATTAATCCGCAACCTTTGTGGAAGTGCGTGATAATGGCTAACACGGGTCAGCAGGTTCAAGGTTGACGCGCCTCTGAATATGACGCTGGTGACAGGTTACAGATAATGGCCGGACAAAGGAAAAAAAAGGCCGCAAAATTCTTTTCATACGCCTGTCGGTCAATGGCTATATTTCATCCGATTTGAGGCGTGTGTGTGTGCGTCAGGTTTTTCCGAGCTGTGCACAATGGAAGAAAAGCACGGTTGGTAGTCGGTCAGATAGCAACGCATTCATCCCGGTGCCGGTGCCTCAAAAGACTACTTTTCTTGATTGCAATGACCAGGTTCTAATGGATTTCCATTCAGGGCAGAGGTTCCGGACCAAGAGAGAAAGGCTACCAAGAGTACAATATGCACGCACCCGTTGGTGTGTGTGTGCCTCCATTCAGTGTTAATAAGATTTTGGATGGCCCCAGGAAGTCCAGGACGTTATCGGTGGCAATATTGCTCATGTGTAACTAAGAAGCATCGCCACGCTCGGGACGTTTTGGGAGTGTGTATAAAAGTTTCATGCTCTTATCAAAACTTCATTACCAAGACAAACCAATACTGGCAGCAGGTTAATGCCTGCAAGCCATGAATATCTAATTTTCTCACCAGCCGGGCAAATGCCTGCAGCAGCCGACCACTCGGCCGCCCATCGAAGGTAGGCCTCATTTTACACCGAGTTATATGGCTGGGCAAAACTTTCTTCGCCCCGGCGCATTCATCAAACTTCGGGAACGGCTGCAAGGGTTGAAGATTTCAAACACTTCCCTCCACAGTCACGTATCATTCCGGTCTAGCGGTCGTTATCTTACATGACAGCGAGCAGTAAGTCTCACCTCCTGCTGACGCGCAGGGTTCCGGATAGGATAAAACTAATAGGAAGAAAGTTACAAATTTAATGCCGATTAAAATTTCTTCGCCTTCGACCTGAGTGCCCGGAGAGCGTCTTGGCAGGAGTGTTGCAGTGCTGCTACACGGCTTAAAGACACGGCAGACGAGGTTTGTTGTCAAAGTGATTCTAGCACAACTAGCGTCACTAAAACGTGACACCGTTTGCGCGGGATATATGTTTGTGTGTGGGTACACCGATGATGGGTAATGGCATGTGTGTGGAGAAAGAAAAGCTGGTTGATTAAAATCTAAATAATTTAAAATCAGTCTTCTGGGAATACGGAAGCCGGGCGCACCTTGGCTGGGTGAAGTTTCCAACCACGCCAAGACGTTGGACGCTCGGAAAAAGGAAACCGAGAGTTTCGTTTGGGAAAAGTTTTCTAATATGTAACATTGATGAAGCGGACGATGGGGTTGGCTTGCTGGCCTGGATTTTACGTCCAGGTGATGAACATGATGTGTGTGTATAGAGGGTGGATGATAGTTTGCGAAATGTAGTTACGTTCCGGCACGCTGGCATTGTTTTAGCAGGAAATCGTGCCTGATATAGTTCTGGTTAGCTTGTCTTTAAAATGCGACATTTAGAGATTGGTGAACAAATTTTAATTCTTCTTACAGTGTGTGGCATAACTATGAGGGTTCTTCAGGAAAATATTATACTCGTTTCCGAATATCGATTTTTCATGAAGTTCTCTACCAAACTGAACGTGAATGGGAAACTGTACCAGATTGGCCCACAGCATGTTTACACAATTTTTTACCGGTAAAAGCAAAAATAAACCCGTCCCACTCACACGCACACCGTTACGTTAGGACCAACGTTTGGGACGGATCGAAGATGTATCGGCAATTCTGTGGGGAACAGCTATCAGTCTTCGGTAAAAAGTTCCAGGCCTATCAAACATCGCCGGTGGCCCGATAGCCATTTGCGTTCCCGGGTTTGCTGCGGTTACTGCCAAAAACCGTGCCATCAACCGGCGAGCGTTCGCTTTCAACATGGGAGCGTAATTTATCCGGCTTCCGGTTTGCGAGCGGAAGCACGTGCTTCGAACATTTTGGCCACCTTTTTCAGACATGGAGGTGTGTGTGTGTGTTTTTTTTCCAATCCCCTCTGCTATACGAACACACATGAATACTTCTCTGTGGCTTCGCTTCTTGCGGTTGCTCCAGTGTGCCGGAGTGCAGAGAAAAGTTTGAAAGACAGCCGGGAAGATTTTTCTCTTCGGCCCGCAGACCGATGCGAATGGAAGCCGGCAAAGGTGAAAAAGCGGAACGGAAATAGATCTTGTTCATCTTTGTAATTTATGTATAAAGTTAAGCAGGTTCGTTTCGTCGGTGGTTTGTTAAAAATGGAGTTCTTTCCCTTTTCAACCTTCGCTGGTATTCTGTGGCTTCGCTTTTGGTTCGCCGGTGCCGAAGAATTAGAGCTCTTGTTCGCTGTTTGAAAAGTTCAAGAGCTTTTCCTTTTCCTTTGGCTTTTCCTTTATCTATTTCGTTTCGTTTCGTTTCGTGTCTGTTCCGGCTTCAACGCGCTCCAGCTGTAGTGTCGGTGTGTTTGGGATTCTTATGCAAATCTTAAGCCGTATCGATAATAGCTCCACGGAGAGATTGCGATGAGTCTTCTGGACGAAACAGACAAAACAACAGGCAACATCATCCGCTGCATCGGGCAGCTCACTGTAAGCCATTTTTCTTCGGTGGAGGAGGGTACATTCACCGACCGGTGGGTAATAACTCATGTTCGAACGGTTTTGAATCAATGCGGCGAATGTTAGCATGGTTGGGATTTAGTGTTTTTTGAGGAAGTGTTTTGCATCTACTTATGCTGCTCTGCTGGCTAACAAAATCCTCGTACCAAGGACTGTGCTTTTTCGTTTTGATCTGCATATCGAAGAAATGCGAAAAATCCATCGTTATCTTTGCCCGCAAATCGGACGATGAACGATGAAAAATGTTTGTTCTTTTTTGTTGGCTTGTTGAAGATGAAGGTAGAATATCCTCATCTTATTATAAGGGGATAGAAATGGAAGGGAAGAAAACTCTCATCAATTTAAATCCATCAAATTGCCATTTGTTTGAAGCAACGCAGATGTGATTCCGTTCGATAGCGTAGAAGGCGTGCTTCTGTTGAAGTTTTTTTTCTCATGGGGAAGTAACGTATGCATTAAATAAATGGACTTAAACAAGAAACAAGCTGCTTCAGATAGCTCTATTGAACATGTTTTTTTCTATTCATAACTTTATTAAGTCTTTCAAATAAATGCCTTGAGGTACTACCCTGTGTGACTTTAAAGTTCTGAAGATTAGTAGATCTTAAACGAAGGTAAGATTCGAGGACCAAGAATATTCTTGAAGTGGGTCCTTTGTTTTAGGTTAATTAAAAAAAACATCATTTGGCCACAGTAAAGGAAGGATCGCTCAAGAGGCTTAATCACCAAGGACCTCGTTGTCTATTAAGAGATCTTAATTATGAGATCCATGGTGATCTCATACATCTTTGGGATCTTTCTGTCTACGTTGTCGTAGACAGGTTAGACCTCGATTCACTTCTTCGCAGTAGGCGAAAATGAGCATCAGAGCTCCTGTCAGCTCCTCAATGTCAAATCTTTGGAGATAAGTCTCTGAACCTTAGAGAGTCTCGCTTTGGACTGCACAACATGAGAACTTTTGCTGTCTGTTGTACATGGTGCAGAATTGTTCACTAAACAGGCTTGATATAATTAAACTAACCGATTTGCTCGTCAGTTTTCTACGCATAATACTAATCCATTTTCTATCTTCCGGGGCTAAAAATCTACTTCCTCTTCAGCTCATGCTCACCGCCCGCTGCACGTGTGGTAAGATTTATTTGGTAGAAATTAATTTTCCTCCACGGTTTTATGAACCACTGTAAAGAAATAATTCACTGTCATCTGAAGCACTGCGGTTCCGGCTGCTAGATACGTGCCAGTGGCACTCTCATAAAATATCAAAACATCAGCCTAACAGTCACAGCCACAAAGTAGAGACATTACATCCATCGACTGGCGTTACGTTACACACGTTACAAGCCACCACAAATGGCTCTCTGGAGACGCACTACAAAACGTAGAACCTGGCAACTGTATTTGATCATTTTTCCCCTGCCACCACGGTTCTACGGTTAAAGAGAAAGTAGACGGGAGAAAAAAATTGGGGATACAAACATGGGAAAAGAAATAACGACAGTCGAAATAAAAATCTAACCCAACACACACACACGCAGATAAATGATGTGGCACACACAGTGCGTGCAACCCTACAGAAACCGTAGCAACGAATCTATTATAATTATCTCCAACTCCCTGCTGGCCCATGATGCTGATGATGAGCTTGGCAGGCTTTTGGCATGCTCCGGAAGGCTGCCGGAGCCCTCTCGGTTCTTGTTTTTATCACCATTTCCCAATCTCGTTATCGGGCGAGGAGCGTTATCCTTCTGCGGGTAAGGAGCAGCAGTAAAGCCCCAAAGGGCGAAAGCCTTTTGCGTAACATGGGTCGTTTTTCTTTTTAAGCATTCGTTGCGTTTGCAACAACCTTTCCAGCAAACGGCAAACCTTTCCCCCAATCAAACTTTGTGGCCACCGGCATACGTCACCCCTTTTTTTTGTTCTTCCCGGTGATCCATTCTAGCCAGCCAGGTTCTAGTGTTTTATGGCGCCGAAAATAGGGGGAAACATCAGCCACAACAAAACAAAATCGTTATGCTGCATCGCCTTAAACACCGTAGGCCACACGGTGGGTAAAAAAGAAAAAAGTGAAGTCTCCTCCAGAAAAAAAAGTAACATCACGCCTCCATGCCCCTTTCACAGCAATGAAAGAACGTACGGATCCGCATCCCCTAAGATGCGCTCCGGAGACTCCCGAGGGGATCAGTGGGATTAAATGAATGGTCGCAGCCCCGAAGGATGGATGGGTTGCGTTTCGCACCAAAGAAAAAGAGCAACCGAAAGCGAATGGCGGTGTAGTAAATGCCTTACGATGATTACTGTTGATTGTTTCGACGAAGTGTTGTCTTTCCGGTTTGGTTTCCGGACCAAGGGCACAAGCGGGAAAGTGAACCGTAAAGGGATGTGCCGAAGGTGTGGTGGCGCACGGATCTATTACTTTTTTCGCCTTAGCGCCTTATTTAAAGAAAGGTGTCCGAGAAATTGAAAGAAAAGCGTGAAAGGAAGTGTGAGAAAAGAGAGAGAGAGAGCCGGGGAGGGAAAACAATTTCCACGCGAAATGTTGCAACCCCCAACGGTAGAATGTCAAAAGCAGTTGTAGCGCCAGGTAACGAAGGACTCAAAGAAAAAAAAAGGAAAGGATACTCATTAAAAAAGGCTGTACTCGGTGAGAAAAGAAATGGTCCGCCGTGTCCATGAAGGCTGAGCCTGATTGTGGCCACTCGTGGTAAGGGAGCTAGGTTTTAAAGGAATGAAACAAAGACACGGAAAAAAGGAAGCTAGAGGGGAAAAAAAGAAACCAGCCAGACCGAACCAAAGATGAAGACGATGATGGAAACTCAATTATTTTTATTATCCTTTTGCAGGGAAAGCAAAACGAAAGGGGTTTTCCTTTCGGGCGTTTGCAAGTGCTTTTTTCCGAGTTTTCTTTCGAGCGAGAAAAAAAAACACCGAATGTCCACTAGCAATAGCACACCTTTACTTCTTCAGACGAACCAATGGATCGTGGGTTACGCTGAAGATGGATAAACGTTATCTCGCTTTCGCGCTCCTTTGTCGATATTACAATGATGTTTCCGTTTTAATGTTCCATTGTGAGTAAGGAAGACGAGAGCGAAGAAAAAAAAATCATAAAAGAAACGCTTCATTTTAGTGGCGAAACGATTTTCCCTTACTGTAAGGAAGTAAAAAAAAAATGAGCCAACAAACTTTGCTTCCCGAAATGATGCGATCTAACGTGATCCTAAAGTTTAGCCAAGAGTGTATGGTGTAATTCTCTTTTCCTTAAGTCATCAGCTTGCTCCCGGATGGTGCACCCGCGGGCAACATCACTCGCAATGGGTGAGGGGTTGGTGAGTTGCTTCTTTTTTTTTCCTCACACCGTAGAACGGTTTATCATCTCGTTTCACACTTTTTGTGGCGGCGCTTAACTATCCATGGCTGTCGGGGTTCGGTTGGGCGCCTCTAGGGCACGCAGCACAACTACCATGGTACAGGTGGTAACCGGTGTAAAAGTTTGATTAAAACCGGAGCTAAGAAAAGTTTTATTCTGCTCAATTACAGGATACAATAAAGATAACATAATGCGCCACGGTGCAGCCAAGGCTACGTACGCCCAAGTGCCGGTGGCCGCTTCCGGGGGCAGTGAAAGTTTTCGGATTTTGTGACGCGAAGGGGTGTGCAGAGGGGGGGAAATGGGGTTGGGCCGAGTGAAAGATGAAAGGACGAGCATAAATATTTAAACCGAAATTGCCGTTAATAAACGTTCGTTATGGTGTTATCGTACGGTAGTGTGGGGGAATTCTTTTTGGTTTCTTAACACATTTTCCGAAGGGAGTAGCAGACCGTAAAATAACTCCCTGTATCTGAAGCAAAATTCTTAATTATGGTGGTTTACCGGGTGAATTAACTGCGGCGAATCTTGTGTTGAAAATGGCAGCGTAGTGGCCACACTGCTTAGATCTCTTCATTCGTATCAATGCCGTAGCCGGAATGTTCAAACAACATACGAAATGCGCGATATGCCTCGCACTGTTACGTACGGCCAAGACGTTTTCCCGTAGAGGACTAAGCTGGCGGAGGACACCAATGCAGTGGTGGGTCAAGATCTTTGGAGACCCCGAGCGGAAAGGCAGGCCCCTCTAATTGTGATATGAGAACGAAACAACAGGATTTCCCTCACCGATGAGGCCCCCGTGACCGACGAGGTCTTGAGCGGCCGCTCCTTCCGCCCCTGGGTTGATTCGCCACTGCACCAATGTACTCGCCATTTTCTTTATTTGTTGGTTTGTAAGAGCAGGTCGAACAGAGAAGAAGCTATCTGAGCTGTTTGACGGTGCCGGAACCGCAAGGATCCGATGGCTGGGGCACGTGATGGGGTTCTTCAGCGACCGGATTGCTACACGGCGAAGGGCAGTACAGCGAGCTCGTCAGCTGGATCAGGTGGAGTCTAACCTGTCGGAGATCGGAAACAACCGTGGTTGAAGGTCAATTCAGCCCAAAACCGAGTTTTCTCGAAAAGCATTGGCGCCCTGCCCATGTCTAATGGACGTGCACAACCCAGAGCAGTCTAAGAAGAAGAAGAAGAAGGCGAAGAAGTGTTTCGAAAAATGTTTTCTCAAGATTTAAATAAGTTAACAAAAAATATTCCTTGTTTTACAGCTCATAATTTTATCCAAGAATGTTCTAATCTATGTCGCCTTGTTTCAATCCCATGCGATCGAATCTAGTAGCATAGGAATAGGTGGCATTGTGCAGGTGTAACATATATGTCATAGTAGGCTGAGATATTTTTTCGTATAGAAGACGATCACATCTTGGGCCGTAAATTAGTAGCAAAACACATTCCAACTCAAAGACCCAAAGCCTCTATAAATAAACGAAAAAAAAAAGTAGCAAAACACATTCCAACGAATCGCACTCATCTTGAAAACTCTGCGCCTGGACGAAGAACTGAATTGGTTTGTTTAAACGTAAGCGCGAGTAACAGCTGATTGTTGTACGGATCGAGTGTTTACTTTAAGTTGAGTGAGTTCGAGTGCTGCCAAAGGGTGTTTATGATATAAATTTATTTAAATTTATTTACCCATTTTTCATTCGCAAATGTGCTCAGAAATAGTTCAGTGCAGTTTTATAATCGATTGTTGCGAGCTGCCGTGAAACTAACAAAGTAGGTGATGTGATATTCAATGTGCTTCGGTTACGTAATGATCCAATATTAATCTGTGGCTTCAAAACCGACCAACAAACTCGTACCCTGTCTGCAATGAAAGCCATTCGAAGTGGATAAGTTGAAAATCAATCCCTTTTAGCCATTGTTTCCTGCTTTCATTCAATCGACTAACCAGATATCTCACACTCCCAACAGGGTACAAACAGTGCCGTCATGGAAGGTAAGAGTGCACATACCGTTCTGAAAAAAACCCTCTCAATTGACGTTTCATAAATTGGTGTCAACGGGTTCGTACCGAGTAAAACGATGGGAAACTACGGACGGGTCAAAAGGGTGCAATCGTTCCGTTCGCAGGCGGTGCAATCTTCACAGCCCCTTACGGTCAGGACGACCTGGCAGAAAGTGTGTCACCGAAAGGGCGTACGGCTGGCGAATTAACACGAAGCGATTAAAGACAGAAATAATAGCTTAACTCTTCCTTCGGATGGATGTGAACCCTTCTGTCCCCTACGCAGGTTATAAGCATTGAAGCCACACTGACGTATCTCGTACCGGATGGCTTCATTTCGTCGATCAATGCATCGGACGTGATGCTCCCCATGCCTCATGGTGGCTTCGCGTAGATGATCTTTGAGCAGGAATTATCGTCTCCGTACGGTCGCCGTAAGCATCGTCGTACACATTCGAAGGGAAGAGCACGATTTTTATGAGCCCTCCGGCTTACAGACGTGTTCCGTTCCGTTCTGTGACGCCCTGGCAGTGGTTTTATACGATCTTCCGGGCTCGTTTTCTCATCAAAGAGAGGGATAGGGAATACAACCACACTGGTGGACCATGAGGACAGCTTGATGCACGTGATGAAACTTTGTAGAAATCTTTTCTTACCGTCCACCAGCCGGCCTTGGTTGCAGTGCGTTTGGGGTGGATCAAGTTGGGGAGATTTCTAAAATTGCCTTCGGGCTTTGCGATTGTGCTCCGGTGAGTGGCACAAATTCGATCCTGGGCAGCATACCAATCTGTAAAGTGCAATGGCTCCCGGGTGTGGTGTCGCCGTGCGGGCGGACTGCGTACAATAAAATCACCCATTTGCAGAAGAATGCCGCCCAGCGACGACGACCCGGTGGTGGTGTATTTGTAATGGGATTGCATTACATCGGGAAGTGCGCATCAGTATGCTCATAGAAGCACTCGTGCCGGCCAACTTCGACAGCTGCTGGTGGAGAAGCCTCCCGAAAGCAACCACAATAAATTTGCATTAAGCCTGCCGGCCGACTGTGCGTCTTTGTACGGGCAGGGTTGGGCGAGTTTCTTTTCTTCCCCAGCCGAAGGAAAGTAATGCCGCTCACATATGTGCAACATACTAACAAGGCTGGCTGGCCATCGAGAGCAACCAGAGCGGTAACAGTGGCCTCCGGTGTTTGGAAATGCACCAAACGTTTCGAAACGTAGAGCAGCAGGAGCCTGTGAAAGGGCTATCCTGTGGCTTTTAAGGTTAAGCGGAGCCCAGTACTCCAGTTTTGTATTCAGTGGCAGATGAAACGATATTCAACGTCGACTACACAAGTGCACGAGCTTCAGTCGGACACTTCATCAAAAAAGCCGGAGAAGCTTCGGGATGTGCCCCTCCGGGGAAGGTTGATCGGTGGCGGCGGGTGTCTGGAATTTGCCTACCGATGGGCTTTAATTGATTTGGAACCATTTTTCTACTCGTGCTCGGGTCATGTTGCAATAAGAACCTCAGCCGGCTCTACCGAATGGCCTAGCTTTAACGTGTCTAAGTAATGAAACATTTGTACGCAGCGTTCAAATCTTGGTCGAAGCGAAAGGAACTGGTGCTTATGGGTAAAATATGGTTTAAAGCCGTTTGCACTTACGCACTCAGCACAAATGGTAGCAGCAAACGTTTTGTGCCAATGGTATTACGTTTGCCATTCTGGCGAGTTGCACTTATCGCTAACGGTGGAGCGGGCCACCATCACAGGAGCAGGGACGGGACACGCATGCCACTGCCATTATCGTTAGTGAGCAAAGTGCGTTATTTAAAGGAAGGCTATGTTGGAAATGGCTACGGCTTTTTGAACAGCGCACGTACGGTGTAAGAAATTGTAACGCATCAAGCATTAAAGTTTTATTCATATAATATGTGCGTAGTAAAGTTAAACGGTGTGTCTGCTTTGCTAGAATCTGTAAATAGAACAATTTAAAATCCTGACACGCGCCATGACGTGCGTTCATGCTTCACCATAATGTAAGACGAGTTCTAGGCTCGTTAAAAATAGTGGCTAATTGAATTTGGAAAAATAATAAGAAACTCAATGATTTTTCTGATTAGAATTTATTTAGCGAGTTTTTAAATAAACATCTGTTGCCTTTGCCAAAACATGCTACTACCACGGTCAAATTTTGCATTGATTTAATTGGAGTCCTTGTCGGTTGTTTGAAGACTTCATGCCGCTTGGAGCTATCAGCGTTAAGGTTGAAAATAAGACTGATCATAAATATGTGGAATACTTAATGGAAGGTTGGAACCATATCTGTGAAAATTATTTTAAAGAAATTCATTCCTTTAAAGGAGTTTCTATTTCGTCTTTGAATATTCTAAGAGCCTTCATCACAATTTACAGCTTCTCCTGGAGTTCTTCATAAAATCTTAAACTATCATCTCATCTACAGAAAACGAGTTAGAGGGTTAAGCATACTGCCGGCGATCAGCTTGTCTCTGGGAATTCATTTACGACCGTATGCGCACCAGACGTGAACGTTCACTTTGTATTCGATGGTCACCTTGCGTTCGATAAAATCTATTAAGAAAACGGATTTTCTGATAAACCGTAAACCTTGACCACCTTGAAGGGTAAGGATAAGGCCCTGAGGGCCGAGCCCGAAATATACCGTTGTTTTAGACTTTCGTTATCTTAAGATGGACTCTCCCTCAGGGGGGAAAGGCACCCGTTCCGATAAGAGCAATCGGAACACGGAAGGATACCGGGATGGCGGGAAAAGCGGATGACCACATGACTGGACAGGATGTTCAAAAAGCAGTTTGTATAACCGGGGTTCTAGGACCCTCATTTGGGTTTGTGTCTTTTTTTTAACCTCCTGCCTGTTCACGTGCCAGGGCGAGAGAGAGAGAGCAAAAGAGGAAAAAACGAGCTAAAAAACGAGGACGTTACGGATGGGAAAACACAGCCCACCCCGGACATGGAGATGTCCGAATCGAATCGGAGTCTAGTATCGACGTACAGGTTGTTGGTATTATCTGTCCTTTGTTGTTGGTCGGGTGATAGAGAATTAGGGTGCCTTTCTGACCCTTTCGTATCATAACGGTGAGCTGCCAAATGAAAACGGGCGGCCAAGGAGTCGCCAAAGCGTGGTGCGTTTTTGTTGGGAAGAAATTTAAATTTTTCCCTTTCTATGCTACATATGCTCTACACGCTGGACACCACCACAGTCAGGTCTCTTCCAGGCAACCATTTTTTTGCCAACGACTTGGTTGGGATTGTTCAAATCTTCTTCTTGCGCCGCCTAAACAAAACGTTTGTTTTTCCTGTAGGTGACGAGAGTTTTTCTTTGGTCGAAATCTTACCAATAGCCAGAAGCCAAGCCCTATCGAAAGTTTCGCAGGCTCTATAGCGAAGATTTTTTTGTTGAGCTTGTGTCTAACACATCCTGTAAAAAGCCGGCAAACTGGGAGGGTTGATCTTTAACCCATTCAGAGGTCGAGAGTAAATCCTGCCATTCATAAATATTTATTACGATCATGCTCCAAAGCGTATTCCTTTAAGCATTTTTTTTCTATTTTCTTTGTTATCTGCCCCGAAGGTTCGGATTTTTGCTATTTTCTATTTGAAATAATAAAAGTGTCCTTTTGATTGTGATGGTTCCTTCATTAGACTGCCATCTCCGACTGGCATCTCCAAGCGAATGGGTTCGATTACGCTGCCCCTTCGGAAAAGTCAGCAAACAAAGGTGAAAAGGACAGCAGTCTCGAATCCAGCCTGTCAAAGTCAGCTCTGTTTGCGGATGGGCGAATGCAATATCATGCATAATTTCGCTACGGCTGTCTTGAGTGTATGGCCCATCAATATGGAGAATTTCATCCCCATTACCTTCTGAACCATTCGAATCCGTTTGTACCGGATGCGTTGTTGTTTTATAATTAAAGTTGAACCTTTGATGAATAAGCTGGACACGGGGTGTTCGTTCACTGGACACTGACTAAACTTGAAAATGAGTAGTAAAATATACATACCGATGTTACCACGCACTGACCAGGTTGTGTTTGTGATGATCTGCCCCGCGGTTAGGATTACTTTCGGACGACTTCCGCGCCAACCTAAAATGTTGGTTTAACACTGGGTCGAATTGTTCGTACGATAACTGACGGCGGTAATGTTTTGTTTTAATCTGCTTCACGGACGCTAGGCGATACTTTTTACGCGGTGGCAACTAGTATCATCAGCATGTTTCGTAGTGTTCTGGGTGCAATACGAGACAGCAATGTACATCATCAATCTAGCGCGGCTGTACGCGTAATTGTTGTGGGAGATTTGGTTGATCGTAAATTATTCGGGTTCTTTGTACGATTTGTACTTTTGTGCCTTGAATATATATTTTTTAAAGTTCCTTCCAAAGACTACGTATGGAGTACAATAAATTACAAAACGCAAATGATTCAGCGTATCGAAGTTCGCTGGAGGTATCGGTCTGCTGGGTTTAGAGTAGCCGCATCGCATGTCGTTGATGCACCAAACGATGTGATGTGTTGTGTGCGTATTGTTTACAGTTTTATGTTACTGTTGACAAAGGTGTTTGAAAGGTTGTGTCGTGGGTGCTAGAAAAGAGGCTTAAACAATCGTTAAAGGAAATTTATTACAGCTGCACAGAACAGGTATGAGCTGTTTGATTTTATTTTTATTTAGCGTAAATGTAGGTGTAGGTATCTGTGGTATGGCAGGATAATGCTCAATATGTTATTTCTAGGGAGTTCATGTCCGGGTTCATGAGGTTTTAATGGGCGGTCCGGTGGCTAGGCTATAACGGCGCTGGCCTTCACAAGGCTGGACCGGGGTTCAAAACCCATCCAGACCGCCTCCCTGTACGAAGGGCTGACCATTTTGATATGGGTGAAAACCAGAAATGGTAGGCCGAGACCTCTCGAGGTTGTAGTGCCAAGGAAGAAAAAGAAGAAGCATGAGGTTTTTAATACAAATTTCTTGGCATATCAAACTTGACAGATGACCTATGGCGGTGGTTCATAAGGCTTCCAACTAGATTTTAAGGTCAACAAGGATCGTAACTTTGAGTGGGAAAGGTTTGCCCAGAATATGCCTAGACCAACGATTTCCAGGTTATTTCACATGCCTTTGTAGTAAACCCAACCCATTTGTGCTCCCCATGTACAACATAAATCGTAATGAACAAATGAAGCACCCCGATAATGTGATCATCCAAAAACCGTTTAAGAACGAAAAGCAACTAACTTTCCTATTCGTTAGCAATATTTATTAACCGGAGCAAACATAGAGTTTTCCTAGCTCAATGTTCACAGTGGACTGAAGAATAATATTTTGACTTACCAGCAGTACAGAAAGCCCACGGAACGCTGATCGATCCTAAAGTCCGTTGCTTTCGTTTGATCCACTGTACCGAACCGGCCATTCCAATCGATTGACCTTTGCAAATTTATCGGAATGGCGAAGAAGAAGAGAAAAAACCCCTAAAAGCGGGGGAACAAAATAAACTACAGCGAAAAACCGTTTATAACCGATGCCTTTTAAAGCGATTGCTTGAAGCGTTATAATTACATCCTGGCCAGTCGATTGAGATGAACCGATCAACAACGGGGTCGAGATATCCTGGAGGCGAACGGTTGCGCTATGTGTACACGTTTGGTTCACCTCTTCCTTGTCCACTAGCCGCAGCTACTACCGATCAGCCAACAACCACTCAATCGAACCACCATGTACAGTGTACAGGCGAACCCCATATATTCCAAACTAAAAAGCTTTCCTATGTGGGTGAAAATTGTACCCAGCGTTTCCCAGACACCCATCATCGGTTCGGTCAGCCGCACGACGGGTTCCGTTTTGATGCTGCCGATGCCTTATTTTTTCCGGTCAACAGTCACGCAGTCACACGGTTAGTAATGCCTTTCGTTTTAATCGTGCCAAGTAAGAGAAACATCAAACCGGGCGTACACATGGGTTGTGCGCGTTGATTGATGTTTGTTTTAGGCTGATTGCGAATCGCGATTGCGTTCGAACACGGGATGAATAAATGGAGCCAAGCTGTGGTGCAGCAGGTTCAGGTTGTCCTGCTAGTACATCGCGAGATAGATGTAGTTAATGCATGCATCGATAGCACGATTCAATTACGTGTAAAAGCTTTGTAAATACGTAATCGTATGGAGTCGGGGAGCCGGTGCGTTAATGAGTTGCGGGAGCTTTCGAGTTGGGAACGGAGGTTTAAGATTTCGATTCGGTTGAATAAATTGGTGCTAATAAGTGGTATTTCTGCTTCTCGGAGTTGACTGCCCTGCTTAGAGTCTTTTTTAAGGGGCTTTAGATCCAGTTGAAGTTAGCTGACTTAGGTGTATACATCAGTTTCTAATTATTATCATATACTACCGGTATCTGATGCTGTAGAATCGCGGGAGTTTCTTTCGCTAAATTCGCATCAAAATTTGCGTACTTACATTTAGATATTTTGTTTTGAAAATCCCATAGGACATCAAACCTCAACCTATGTAGAAGATCGGATGCACTAAGCTCGCAGCACCAAGCTCACAATAACTCGTCTCTCCCTGTTTCACCAACATTTTAGGCGCATAATCAAAATGTCGTTAGCGTTTTTTTCTTGGGTGGCGAACTTTACTGAATAGTCAAAGTTAGAGCGATGACCAAATCATCCGGCACGATTCAAATCCAACAAACTGGCACCCCTCGCACGATAGGAGCGAAAAAATCATAGCCCCCTACATCGTTGACCGTGCGACAATATTGTGAAGAATCATAAAAAATCATAAAAGTCCAGAATTACTTTCCTTTACCTTCCACGGAGTTCGATCCTTGGTAGGCTTCAAGAATGGAGGGGTTTTTTTTATGCTCTCTCTCTCTCTCCCTTGTCGTAGGAGGCTGGGAGTGGTAACTTCCGGGAAGCAGGGATGCGAGGGATGGCTCCTGAGTCGTTGGAAAAGAAGTACTTTACGATCGGTTTCGGAAGAGCATCAAACCACCGCGTTCAATGCATTGTGTTTTCGAGTTTCGTTTGAAAACCGTTTCAGACGAAGGTTTTTGATGAACCGTGGAGAGTTGTGAGAACGATTTATGTTGCGAGGTTTTTTTTGTTCTCTTCCTTTGCGCCAATGATAATCGCGATTCGGCAGAGAATGCATTTGATGATGGTTTCGTAGAAAATCGTTCCAATTTTTCGGTTCGTTTTACCCTCCTGGGTTATCGTTTGCAATACATGATGCCGTAAAAGTTTGAATTGTGTTATCAAGCTGTGGAGTTTTACCACCGCCCCCTAATATATATATTCCATTGATGCGTTGTAATTTAGACAAGTTATAAAATGTCAGTCGATCACCGATTGTCACCGATTGGGGGAGGGCTGTAGGAATGCTCCTCAGAGCACCATTTGTTGCACCACATCCGATCGTTTGGTGGCCTGTTTGACACGGGCTACCGTAAAATGGGACCCTTCCCTCATCGAGTGAAGCTCGCTCAGCAAAACATACGTAAACCATAATGTTATACTCCGTACCATGCATAGCCACCACCAATTTCTCACATGATGAAGATCCTTGAAGTGAAGACCTAAACCTGGCACTACCTTCACAACGGCATGAAACCAAATGAGCGGAACACTTTACGAGTGGTGAAATGTGTGCCGTTTAAAAAGAACGGTAAGATTTTTGAGTTTGCTGTGGGGCAATGATTTCTTGTGCTTTGCTGCCGACCTTATCCAGGCGGTCACGGTACTTTGAGCGGGGAGATAAAGTTCTAAATTTAATGATAGCAAGTTTTGTCTAAAGAGGCGGCGTACATGAGATATCGACACCTTCTTTGTAACAAGAGTGGTTGGCAACGGTAGTGGGCAAAAGTGTGATAAGAGTAGTTAGGAGGAGTGTGAAAAGTTATGAAAATAAAATAATGCTCTGTTGTACCAAATCATATCACATAGGGGGATTGTCAGCTTCGGGAAAACGATCCGGATGGGATTTGGTCCCCGATCCGGATGGTGCTCGAGATGATTTGAAATGATTGCTATCGAACATTTAATTTCAGATGAGTTTGGATAGAACTGTCCCAGATACCTATGCTAGGAACAAGGAACAGCGCCACAGTTTCTAGAGGCTTTGTTGAGTAATTACGCAGCATTCGTCTCTTATGATAGGGTGACTTGTCCCTCTTCGACTTTCCATCCGCCCTTCTGTGCTGAAAGAATTGGCATACCTACTTTTAGGGATCTTTGTAGCAAAAATTAAAGGCATAAGAATCAACATGTTGATGGCACCAACAATCAACAAGGGATGATTTTGGTTGAAAAATCAGCACTGACTACAACAAGAACCTTAAGTTGATTTCTCTCACGTTCAATCAGACATTGTGTTGCCTTAGCATACCATTCTTGTGTTATATAAAATTGAAACAAATTCAGCTGAAATCTATCTCGGTGTAGATTTTCTTGAAGGACAAAGAATTATATTTAAAAAGAAAAAACAGTTCCTTAGAATCGTATCCTTCGTCCTGTTTGGTCCATGAGCCTAGTGCTTTCGATTCCTTTGAAGCACCTAAATAATGTATTGATGTTTTGTTTTTTTTTGCGCTCAACCCACATTCTCTGGCACATGTTTTATGCACTTCGAACCTCCTTGGCGCACGTCTGGGGCGAACAATGGGGTGCATGGGACATTTGCGAAATGAAACATTGCATGCGGTACTGCTGCATCGAAAGGGAGGTTCTTCAACAAAATCTTGTCCCAGGAACAGTGCAGCTTGTTTTATTCAGGCAGCCCAACAACAACATGGTACAATAAAATGATTTGTTTTATTTTGGGGTTTCAGTTCTGTCTTTGCTGTGCCAAGGGTTGTTTTAAAATGGCTCTATTTTTAAACACAATAAATAAATAATGAATCATTTTCTCTGGACATGCTGCTTAGGCTGTAAGTGGTGAAAGAAACCCTGAAACAAACCGCCATTACCAACCGACTTCCGGTTGTTCGGTGGTGACTGCTGGACGGTTTCGTTTTCCCACTAGAGACCACCACTGGCCGGACCTCCCCATCAGGCAGGAAAGTAGGTGACGTTTTACATCGTTGGTCGAACGAGCTGTCCGAGAACCGTCAATTATGGTATGTGATAGATCATCACACAGGTAAAGCTTCTCACGGGCAAACCCTCAACGGGAAAAAGCAACCAGAGCCCTACACCGAACCCCCCGGTATTGATTTCCAATGGTTAAACACCAACCCAGTATGAAATATTCATGTCAGCAAACTTCAAACGAAGAAGAGTGTGTGTGATGGTCGTGTTTGTTTGGGCCGAGCTTAAAGCGAAAAAAATTCAAAGTCAATCGTGATGGAGATCCATGTTTCTCGGTGGAAGACGCTAGAACCTGTGTGTTGGTTTTCGGATGGGTTTTCTACACAACGAAGCACGCTGCACGATTGCTTTCCGTTTCAGTAGTCAAATTTATTTTTCACCTCAGTAGCCGTTTCGATTTTTTGTTTGCTCTCCACCAGGCTCAGTCTTATAACAACTCAGTTTAACATATTCGTAATATTATCGATTAGTATTACAATTCGTACGCGTTAGCTTTTCCTCGCCGGTACCGTTTCTACCATCTTGTTTTTAAGTGTTTTATATTCAAAATTCTTTCCATTTGTCCTCTTTTTGTTTTAGTTTTATCGATTGCTTTTCATTTCTTGTTTCTTTTATAGCTTTTGTTTTTATGTTCAGAAGGTTCTCCTCGAAGCTAGTGACTTTATTCTCTTGGCGTGTGTTGCATGATACAAAATAAAGCAGTTTTAAATAGGGGTTTTTGTTTGTTCTGGTGTGTTTTTAGTTAAATTATCTCATTTTCTTGACAATTTTACTGCCCGTTTTTACGTCGTATTACAAATTGTTTGTCACCCTTTTTGCAGTTTTGCTTCGTTTTTCCCACTATTTATTGTTGGGTGTTTTGCAACGTTCAACTCGTAATTGGTTTTGCAACATTGCTACGCATATGTCGTGGGAGATTGTTCTGTTTGTGTCCGGCCTCTTACACGCTGGTTTTAAAAATATAAATTACCTCTATCTACTGTACAAAATAGAAAGAAAGAAAGAACTGCAAGAAGCTTCATAGTGTTGCATAGTTGGAAGAGGAGTCACATCAAAACAGGAAAAAAAGGTCTCAAAAATAGTGAAAAACATTTGTTCGCTAGAGTTAAAAACGATTTAGCGAACTAAATTATACAAGAAAACTAAAGACACGAAGCCAACTCCTGTAAATCAATTTATTACATCAGTTGTACAGCGAAAAGTTAAGGCTTAATTGGATGTTCTAAACCGGGTGAAATCGTGTTGTATTTAAGCTTCTCTCAATACAACTATACGGCTTGGTAAATATTGGGCTTGTTTTTTGTTTTATTTGCTTTCCTAACGTACAGTACAATTCGAGATACAAAACCACTTAATCTAATATGGCGCATTTGAACGATTCTTCGAAAAAACAATTCCCCTTAATTTACGCATTTTGTTAACATTAGTCTAGGTGTGGATGTGTGTGGCTGTTTGCCCGCCCGAAAGGAAAATGTACATTTACAATTGTTGTTTTGTTGTCATTTCTTACTAGCCTTGTCGTTCGTTTCGGGCAAACCACCTTCGGCGCCCCATGCCCCGCCACATTTTGGTGACTTAGCCTTTCGAAGAGAACGTAAAGGGTGAAGAGTAAGAGGAAAGTTACTTATGTTTCGTTACCATTTGCACTAATTCACTGTACAAAACGAGTCGAAAGTTTGATTGGATTGCTTCATTTTTGCTACATGCTAGAGGAGCCGTGTGCGCCTATCGCAGTACGCATCCCGTACCGTGTCCTGCAGTACCGCCTCATCATAAGGCTAGAAGCAGCAGGATGAAGTGTGAGTACAGGACGTAGATGAAGAAGTTGGGCGAATAGTTGTTGAGGTTCCGCTGCCCCGGAGGCACTGGCAAGGTGTTACTGTTGGTGTTGGCAGCCCCGGGCGTAGGACTGGCCTTGTTGTGGTGGTGCTGCTGCTGCTGCTGGTGGTGTGGATACTTGTGCGGATGTTGCATCGTCATTGCAGGTGCCTGCGGATGACGTTGCTGTTGATGCTGCTGGTGGTGGTGGTGGTGATGGTGATGTTGTGGACTTTGATGGGGTTGTGGGTGTTGATAGGATGCGGAATGCAGCTGAGACTGTACTTGAGGAGTATGTCCCTGTACGTAGTGGTATTGGCTTGGGGGTTGATGATGGTGAAAAGGGTTCGTGATGATGGACTGAGTGGAGGGCGTGTTTGCGGTGCTCGAATTGCCAAGGACTCGCTGGTGCTGGAGGTAGTCGATGTTCTCGTAGTGGTCCGAATCGGGATCCACCTCGGCCGACACACCCAGCTGGTGTGCGGTTTGGTCCGGGTACTTGAGATCGTATCGCACCGGCAGATCACAGGCGGGCCTCAGTTCGCGGTAGTCGTTGGACAGGACCTGCTGTGCTAGATAGCGCTCCAGCTCCAGTTTGTCCACCTTCTGCGGCACTATACGCTCGTGCACGTTCTTGCGCTCCTGCAGTATCTTTTTGCGTTCGCGAGACTTGCGTCGGTACAGGATGGCAGCACCGGCCCCGAGTGTTAACAGTAGCAGACTGAGCAGTATGCTCAGCACCGTGACGAGATGCGCTGGACAGTTTATATCACTTTCGGACATGTTGCGCAGTTTGCGTCTGGTTACTAGCCCATCCTCATTCAAATCACAGCCAATCTCGTCCTTGTCGATGAGGAGTACGGTGGTTATGTTCGTGTGATCTGCCAACGACTTCCCCAGGAAGGCAACACCGTCCGGATCATCGCCATCGTCGTCATCGAGCGTACCGGTCACCAGTCGCCACAGCCAGCGAATGGTGCAGTTGCAGACGAGTGGATTTCCAGCCAGCTTTAGGCGCTGTAGCCGATCGAGTGGGAACTGTACAGCGTCCAGCGTGAGCAGCGCATTCCGACGCATGGAGATGTCGATGAGATGCGGGTTACCGTGAAACAGACGTACGGGAAGGGTCGCAAACGAGGGATTGTCGTCGAGCGTTAGCACCTGCAGGTGGGTATTATCGATGAAAGCTCTAGATACAGATAAAAGGAGGAGAAAAAGGATAAAGCAGATAAGCCACAGTGTGAAGGGAAAGATTTGTATTTTATCAATTGTTATTTAAAGACTCTAGCAGTATTCAATGACTTAGGCTTGGACTCAACAGATGACGTGTAGGCTGTTGATTGTCTCGAATTGCGCATCGTTCCAGACTCTCATTTTGCAAGGCTCTTAGGACGTTACAAATACTCCCTTCCAAACAATCAACAATAACGCAACTAATGAGAGTGTGATTCAGTTAGACTTCTTTTTTGTTGTAACTCCCACAAGTATCTCCCTTGGCTGCATCCTCCCAAAACACGCCCCACCAGCACGCGTTTCTTTTTACAACTCATTACATTTGATTTTATATGCCTGTGTGCCCACACTAAACGACTGTGCAGCGAATATTGTTCATGTAGCTATCGCGGTAATCACGGTTCATGAAGTGCCGCGAGTTACAATGCAAATGCAACCACAAGCAGGGCAGACGCTGGGGTGATATCGCTGCGAGGGGCAATGTTTACGACGTACCGAGTAAATCGAGCGAACGGTTTTTCCTGTCGGGTGTCCTGCACGTTGGACGAAATTGAAGCGAGAGTGGCACACATAAGATAGCATTGTTAATGGTGCTACAATTTATATGACTCGGTACATGAAAACATGTGACTAACCGACGCGTTATTTGGAGGCTGGTAAAGGGCAGGCGTATTATGTTTGCTGCGAACAGAGATATTCGTTTTACATCCACTTCCACTTCATTTGACCTGGGGCGGGTTTCGGGTGCTGAGGATGAGCTGCTAAATTCGTAGTTTATTCTTCTCAAAAAGGGCATCATTTGAAGACAAGACAGTATCAAGAAATGAATCAGAAAAGAGGTTTGTGAAATCTACTTTTCTCAGCCTCAGCCTCAGCTCACTTTGCAGTGGACACTTATATAGATCGCTTAAGTATAAGACTATCTCGAGACGTATTTTATACCAAATAATGGTATGGCTTCTAATGTTCCTGGGTAGTGATCTATAAATCCTTTGCAGACTAACTCCTAATTTTACAACATACTCTAAGAGTCTGGGAGAATCTCCAAGACTCTTGGGTCTTAAGCCCGGCTTCAGCAGGAACAGCACATCCTTTCATCGTACGGCGTGTCGGTTCACAGCAGTTGGCGTAATTGGAAGAAAGAATCTATTTTTGACACGTTCAATGTTAATATGGTTAAGGGCTATTGGTGTGTGGCTTGGAAATTCTCCCAGACATTTGGGTCCAATAAGTTCAAGAGATGTTCCTGGTTGAGCTGTTGATCGTTTACTCTCAATGCTTTTTGTAGGAGGATTTTCCTGAGAATGGCTACTGAGCTCTTACGAACTTACTGCCAGATGCTTTCAAATAGTCAAATCTGTTTGAAATGGAAAATGAACTTAAAACGACTTTCTTCTACGTGTGTCTTAACGGTTTATGTAATGATCGTTTTCCTGAGGTTCGCAAATAAAGGAACTCGCGATCACGATTGTTTTTTTTTTATAACCAGACGTAAAAATATATATTTCCCTTTAACCACACCAACATTGAACGTGTCAAAAATAGTTTCTTTCTTCCAATTACGCCAACTGCTCGGAACCGACACACGCCGTACGATGAAAGGATGTGCTGTTCCTGCTGAAGCCGGGCTTAATACGTGCGTCAGCGTGATCTTGCGCAAACGAGGAAGTGTATCTTGGCAGGCGTTATTTGGCAGTTGCATGCTGCTAGGAGACTGCTGGCGAGCATGCTGCATACGACTAACAATAAAATACACTTTATATTCCACCGACGACGACAACGGTTACGGGTTACGCTGAGCAAAATGGTGTGTTCCCGTGGTGCAGACAGCGGGCAAGATGGTACGAAAATAGTTGGCGAATGTGTGAATTCGACCCAACTTTCGATACGTCCGCCATTTCACGCGTTTGTGCAGCTATTGTTCTCGGCTTCGTGGCCTGGCCCCTCCAACCGTTCCTTCTAAGCGCGGTGCAAACCGATTCTCGAACCTCGAGCTCGAGAAGGAATTCTGATGATGAACTATCACATTTTCCCGCCCGGTTTTCCTTTGTGTGTTTTTGGTTCCCTCACGGTAAGGAAAAGCTATTTTTGCCACAAAAAAACGAGGACATGTTGAAACGTGCGTGCGAGAAGGTTTTTACCGAAATTACACGCGAAACTTTCACTACACTCGCGCGCTCGTGTATTTTGGCTCGTTGTCAGGGTGATGCTAGGGTGTAGCAGCAAACAAAAGTGAGCCGGTACTACCGGTTCGGGGCATGAACATTGCGTATCCTGAGACCGTATTGTGGGTGCCGTTCGCTGGCTGGTAGAGTTGGTTTTAATTTTGAAAATAGTTTGTCAAAATAAAATGAGCACAGGAGGAACGGAGGATTTTGTTGGTTCAATGATTGGAAGGAAACGTCATACACGATTGGAATTTAATTTCGTGTGCATCTCATAAAACTCACTTTATTGCATCTCAGTATATATGATGCATGTTTAAATATAAAAACGTAAAATGGTAAGTGTTAAGCCTTAAACTCGCTCGTATCAACACAATTTATGTTGAAAGCTTCCTGGGCTGGGCTGAAGACTGAGTTGTACCTGAAGGAACACTGATTAGCAAGTTGTCAAAATGTACCTACGAGCGCATATGAATCGTGAGTGCTATCACGTGGGGCGGTCCGGTGGCCGAGGCGACAGCGGCACCGATCTTCACACGGCAGGGCCGGGGTTCAAATCCCATCCGGACCGCCTCCCCGTACGAAAGGCTGACTACTTTACTACGGGTAAAATTAAGTCACAGAAAGCCAGAAATGGCAGGCCGAGACCTCTCGAGGTTGTAGTTCCACAGAAGAAGAAGAAGAAGCTATCACGTGCCTCTTTAGTGATTTCATCTGCTGCTGTAGTATAGATTCTGAGTTTCTGCTGACCCATGTAATGATTTTGCGGTATCATTTGCTGCTTTTTGTCTAAGTAGAAGTTCTTCATTTAATGCACCTAACTACACGGGAAAGAGCAGTTCTTGTTCTAGTTCAAAGAAGTACTGAGTACTCGCATAGTCACAAACGATGTCCCATTGAGAGCAACCGTGTTAGGAAGTACTGAACCCGTCGGTCTGAAGCAATGTTCAATCACTATCAATTCCACATCGGTTCGAAACGATACGAAGCCATTGTGCCATCGAACCATTTGTGTGGCCACATTTGCTTTACGTGTTTAGTGTTGTGGTGAGAGTCATAAAAATATAAAACTTCATCACCTTTCACTGGAGGCACGGGGGTAGCGGCAAGATATGGGGAAATGTTTAAACAGGATCACCCGACCACCAAGCTGCCCGGTCCTAGACGAACGAACGAGCTGCGCTAATGAAAGTGCCGCCCTCTAATGGAGCTGCACGTTCACCAACACGTGCGATCCCTGGGACGGGTTGGAAAATGCTATAATCCCAGCCGATCGTTACAAACATTGATGACAGCTCGTTCGGGGGAAAACCTTTTGGCAGCCGGCGCGGGTTTACGATACTTTTCTCCCCATCTCCTTCGCGAGCCCGTAACATTTTATCGCAAACCCGGTTCCCTTCAAGCTCCCGTATCACGTTTGCGTTGATCGTGGCGCACACACGGCTCACTCGGATGATAACATCATCCAATCCAGCGTTTGCTCCCCCACCCGCAGCGTAACTTCAAACCCGGAGTCAATGGAATGCTGGCAGTTCATAACGGATTGCATCGGAGCTGACAATCGATTTTCGATGCTTTACACCGTGTTCGTTCGTTCGATTGCGGTGGTGTGTTCGACTGCAGTTGCACTTTATTTACACCGTCGCGGACCGTGCTTAGATGCAGCGGTGGTAATATTGCGCACAGGAAAAAAAGGGGGAAGGAAACCCTTTGCATGATAAAGCTCCCGAGAGGGATGAAGTGAACCACTAACTGTACCCATTTACCTCGTATCGATGCGCTCCAAACGATCCAACCGGTCCAGATGCAGCTCACGCAGTTGAAACAGATTCTGGAAGGCAACCGCCGGTAGCTCCACGAACGAGTTACCGCTCAGTGTCAGCGTGGTCAGATTGTACAGCTTCGACAGCTGCACCGTCGGGATGGTCTAGGGGAGTAGAGTGTGGAAAAGAGACGGAAAAGCACGCGATGATCAGAATGTGAAAGTGAAAATTTCAACCCACCCCCCGGGGTGGTTGTGGTGGGATTCAATCGAAATAAATTATAAGCATTATCGGGAGTCAAAGCCGTCCACACTCCATCAGCGATGTCAATGGGGTGAAAATAATTCCCTCGCCGGGTATCGTGATGAATTTTCACGAAGGCAGAAAATAAATAGCCGATGGATGGAAATTGGAAAGGCAGAGTTTTCGAAATCGTTTTTCCCCGATGCGGGTAATAATTGTTTAAAGGAAGGAAGGAAATAATTATTATGAAAGTAAATTTAGACATTAAAAACCATGATAAAGTTCTTTTCTGTTCTGGACTCTGCGAGCTCTGAGGAAAACTTTACGGCTTGTATATTAGGATCTAGATTTGTTTCAGACGATCGTATTTTATAAAATTGAATTTTACAATGTTATTAAGTCCAAGCCCTAACACATAATCGAAGTTGTTGCTATGTTTCGAATAGCAAATCGTTTAAATGATGGAAACACTTGTTTAATGGCCTAAGAAACACTGTAAAGAAAAGCAATTAAATTACTACAACAAAATTATTGTGACAGTCTTTTGAATGTCACAAAAACTTCATCCACAACGCAAATGCTTCGTCAAACATAAATCCTTCCCTTTAAATTTATAGGCGCCCCAACCTCTACCGAGTCGCATTTAAATCTGTCCATCAATTGTGGAGTGAAACATTTAACTCGTCGAAACGTGAGTCGGCGCTTTCATCGTTGATGCACCGGAACCATTCCACGGACCATCTCGGGCGTGAGTATCGTCACCACCAACTAATGGGTATCGGTTTCTTCACACGTTGACCGTACCCACCAAAAAGAGCTCCAAATGGGGTGCTCCATTAAAACGGACCCAACTCACAGCGCCGTATTTAATTGCATGGAAATGGTTTATTAAATTCTATTAATTTGAATTTCAAATCGAAAGCTGCCCGACCGTGTCGAGATTTGTAGACTGTCTCGCTTTCTCCCAGCACGAAAACCTCCATCTAATTATGTAACGATCGGGTGAACCTTACCGTTAGATTGTTATCTGCCAGGTCGAGAAGCTGCAGCGCGTGCAGCCCGCTGAAAGCGCTCCAGTCGAGCTCCATCAGCACGTTCCCGGCCAGCCGGAGCGTGCGCAGCTCGTGCAGCGTGCCGAAGCTATCGTTCCCGACGTACTCGATCAGATTGGTAGCGAGGTCGAGATGGCGCAGCGACCGCACATACTCCAGATTACCTTCGTACGGGACCTCGAGCAGCTGATTGTTGGCCAGCAGCAGCGTTTCGAGTGCTGCCAGCGGCCTTAGCACACCGTCCTCGAAGCTCACGAGTCGGTTGTTCATCAGCTCCAACCGCCGCAAGGACGTTAGGGCCTGAAATGCGGTCGGATGGATCTGCTCGAGCTGATTGTCACCGAGCCGCAACAGTTCGAGCCGCTTCAGCCCACGGAAGCTGTCCTTCGCCAGGGCTTGCAGCACATTGTGGCTAACGTTGAGCGCCAGCAGCTTTTCCTGCGATTCGAAGTTTTTCGACCCGAGCGAATCGATCTGGTTGTGGGACAGATCGAGCGACTCGAGCTGATAGTAGAAGGCGAGCGTAAAGTGTACGTTGGTGATCTGGTTGACGGTAAGGTTGAGGTACCGCACGTCCGGATTGAGCTGGATCGGTACCACTTCGAGCGAGGCGTTTATGCAGGACGTGCGTAGATTGCGATCGCTCTCGCAGGTACAGAGCGAAGGGCAGAAGCAGTTTACTGTTTGCAGACGGGTGAGCGCCAGCAGTAGCACCGACAGCGTAACCAAGGTGACCAACGGTCCACTTGCTTCGGCCATGATTCGTCACGCGTGTGCTGAAGTGGGCGCCGCCTGATGCGTCTTTTGCTGCTGTTCGTAGTGGATTTATTTTCTTCTCTCGCTTGGGTTTAGGTTGTAGCCAACCAGCCGAGAAGACATTCGCTCACGTTCGATTGGTGCACATCTGGAAAGCAAAAGCATAAAGGTGAAAGTGGTGGTGGTTAATGCGCTTATCTTCTTAAAGTTAGAAAGGAGTTCGATAAAGAGATAAATAAGAGACATTATGTTCTTCAATATCTCGTAATGGGGATGCGCATAAGCTTTGAGATTTTATTTGTAAGAGACGCTGTTAAATATCAAATCCTTTTTTTGTACTTCAATCATCCAGTTGAAGGTTTGCAGACACAATTCGACTGCATTATACAGAGCAACGGAGGCGTTCGTACTATCAGCTCAAAGAATGTCAAAGACGTTGGAAATGTCGAGACTCTTCCAGGCTTTTAGATGTTGAAGATATAGCTTGTGAGTCAAGAACCTAACCATACAGCGGAATAGGAAGAACACTGGTCATTGTAATGTACTGGATATCTAAGCAGGAGGCGTTCATTTCTAAGCACTAGTCAATTGCTCATCATCAAGCATCAGATACATCAAGAATGAAGTTTTAGTCCGAAAGAGAGTAGCGATCTACGTACAGTTGGAGAGCAGCTTTTGGCAGATATTCTTGCGCTCTTTGCACTGCTCAAAGCAGGTAAATATTGTCGTATAGAAAGACCTTTGGATTTATAAGATCAATAGTTTCGGATAAAATTCTTCACGCCGCATCTATGGGGCAGATGGCCTAACTGGAGAGAATCTTCGACTTTCCAAAGACTACCAATCCTCTTGGCAGAGTCCTGTAAAATATGTTAGCACGATCCTCAAGCAGAGGAAAGTTTCAATAATTGTATGGCTCATACAGCTTTACTGCTGATGATGATGCCTCAAAAAATTGTATCAATTCAGCTACTTTTGGCATAAATTTTCTTTCATTTCCTTGCGAGTAAATAATCAGCTTTCTTAATTCCTTCCTTATAGCTTTAATTCCTGCCAGGTCAGTTATCGGAACGACTTTAAGATACAATCCCACCCAGCATGATTTACGAACGAGACGACAAAACTTCCGTAACGACTTTCTTGAAGCATACCAAGAGAGCAATACTGTTACTACATAAATCATAACGCAACTCATAATCATCCCAGCGTAACCACAAATTAGGCACACCCCAACTCACGCTCTCTGTCGAGTGCGGCCAACTCTTTGTGCCACTGTGCCTCATCCGCAGCACGCAAAATATTTCACCCCGCAAACTTCCAACAATTTGGCTCGAGCAAGCCAAGTTCCCGGGAACACTCGAAACATCCTCCACCAAAAACCGCTACTTAGAATATGGATAAGGTCGGTTTCGGTAACGTGTAATCTGTCAAAAACTTGTCACTCTTGACACTTGGCTGCCGCTGGTGAAGAGCGGGAATGGCCGTTCGGCACGCGATGTTAAGGGCGGGCACCCGCTTCAGTGAACGGGCTCTGGGAGCCGATGGGAGCGAAGCAAGCTTCAAGAGCTATAATACGAATTGGCACGTGCCGTGAAGATTGGTTTGAGCAGGAAATTATCGCCGCAACACTTGTTGTTTCAAAATTTCAGATAATTGTGTCTGAGAGCTTCCGATATGCTTTTGTGTTTCGCATGGATTTGCATAAGCGTCGAGAATGGCTAAGCGATTCTACCAACAAATGTTGTAACGTTTATTATGCTTTTGCCAAAATGCAGTCATCACTAATTTCCCCAGCATCATTAATCAATTATTCGTCGCACATCCGTTCTACCATTAAACCCCGAGGCAGCATGTTTTAATCATAAAGTTACGCCCGGCTCTCAAGCTTCAATTATACAATAAAGGTTGTAGGTTTGTTTTTCATTCCGTTTACAAATTTACTCTCCAAACACACTGCAGCCCAGCGAAGCACTGTTGGTGGTGGCACTGTCGCTGACGCTGGAGTTTCGTCAAGATGCTTTGAAATAATTAAAGCAATGACTAAAAGCAACAATGGTTCAAATTAAAGCCTTTGCCGGTGTGTGCGTGCATCCGGCGGTACGAGTACGGTGGCGAATAAAATAAATAAATCACGAACCGAGAAAGAAAAAAACAACACACACTCCCAAGCGCAAAACGCGATGAAATTTTGGACCAGGCGAATACATTCCACGTTTGCTTCCACGATTGCGCCGCTGCTTGGCGAGGAGGAAGCATCGGCGGAGCAAACAGGAAGGGGTTGAGTAAAATGTGTGTGCCCTGGAATTGGTACAGTTTGGAACGAAAAACGAATGCCAAATCATCGAAATTCCGTAGTAAAAGCAGTTGTAGAATGTTTTTCCCTCTCCCCCTCCACCATTTATACCTTCCAATGCAGCCTGCGGCGGCCTGTCTGGCGTTCGCCATTTTTAAACCCCTAAACCCTTACGGCACCGTACAAGGTAGGCCAATTTTCAGCCAACTTTAGGGCCTGGGAAATGGGACTTGGGGATGGTAGGATTTTCCCCCGTTTTATTGTTTCTTCAGCTGTTTCAGGTTTTGAATCTGGTGCCGTTTAATTTAGAGCCCCGTCGAGCGACTAAGAAAGCAGCGAACACGGTAGTGCCGCGCCGAGAGCCACTTAGCCGAAAAATTCGTCCACAAGCGAAACGGGACAGATTTTACACTTACACGCGTAAGTTGCGTAGAGAACATGTTGGGGTGGAGAAAAATGGGGGGATGCTGGGTGGCAGATGCGCACAAAAACCGTACAAAAGGGACCACGGGGCTGGATTGCCTTACGATGGTACGACCCCGGGCAGTGCTTACGATATTGTTATTTTTAGTTCTGTGCGAGACAGAAATTAATTCCCTTTGCCCTCGCCGTACGCCGTCTGACACCTGTCTGACCTCTTGGAGATGGGGTTTCTGGCTGGTTGGCTGATTGGGCGGACGGGGTCCTCGGTGGAGGACAATCCGTCTGGGCAACAATTTACGCACCGTACGCTGGTTCTTCCTCCTTTTATGTATTGCTTTTCGCCAACCTAATGAGCCAAGACACAAACGGCAGTCTATTGTGCCGCGTTAGTAATATTGTTCCCGTGGTGGGATTTTAAATTTGGATTGCAGCGGGCTGGATAAAAGCTGGGAGCCGGGAATGGCTGCGAATGATGTAGCCGCAACAGGTTCAGCGGAGGTCGTTTGTCAAGTGTCGTGGATTGTGCGGACTCGCAATGGAAGATGGAATGCCTGTGCCCAGGCTAATGGCGAAGGGTTAATGCTATGCCCAAGGCGTGCAGGTTCTCATAGGTAAAATCTTTAATGATTTTTGTGATTTTCCTTTAAACTTCCTTTTAACGGTCTTCCAATTGTCTATGTTTGGTATGCTGAATGTTTTAAAGAAATATTTTAACAAATTTCCAACGTCATTCGAGCGCTGTTCTTACAGGATCACTGAGAGCAGAGAACTACTTGTTTTCAAATCGCTCATTAAATAAAAAAAATTAAATTATTTTGTCACTTAATACTTTATTCTTGCGTAAACCAGCTATAATAGGTACTTCCTAGGAAGTGTCCAATGATTTTTTGTATAAAAATTTAATTAATACTTGAAAGGCATTTGAGTTTTTCTTCAGAATTGGCATTAAGGTCAAAATTAATTGCGCATCAAAAGATTTAATAAAATCCCGTGAAACGACAGGACAATCAACTCTTCTGCAAAAACATAATTTAAGAATCGAAGAAGAAGAAGATTGCACCAAATTGCATCAACACTTTTGTTTTCCCTTTTATTATTTACAAAACGGTTCGTTCCGTTGCGCCATTTTGAACCCGATTCGTATTTTCCATAACAGACGCGAGCGTCTCCATCGATTCCAGGCTTTAATATTCATCGCCATCGGTATCATAAATAAGTACGTGAGCTGCATTCGTGCTTTGCAGTTTCTGTTTACTTTTATTTGTAAACGCGGAAACCGGTAACTGCAGAAGAAGTAGTCGCAGTAACAGTGGCACAAGAAAACTCCCCGCCCATCAGGGCTCCTTGAGAACGAAACGCTGAAGGAAGGACGCTGCTTTGCGAGCGTGAAATAAGGGGGTATAGGAGGGGGGCAAGCAAGCTGGTGGTGGTGAGAAACCAAACACACAGCGTATTGTTTGCAGTCGGGGGCGGTTTTTACTTGCAATTTTGTTACATCGTTCACGTAGCTCATAAGTTTAAAGGGAGCAAGTCAGTATCGTTTTGTTTGTTGGCTGCAATAGTTTAAATTTGAATTTTGAGAAAAAAGGAAATAATTAGAGCTAGTAAATTCGTTTTGAATTTTTATAAAATGTAGCAAGACCAGGGATGATGTAATTTCAGGGTCAGGCTATTGAACTGTTTCCGAGCGAAGGCATCTCCACCACTCAAAGGAAAACAAAACACTTGAAGCACTTCACGCTCTACTCTCTGCATTGTGAAGAATTCACGGCCAAATACTTACACACCAGCGTGATGGCTACTCGAATTTCCCAAAACAAAAACCTCCAGCCGTCCATTGTTTTCCTTGCGCCAGGATAAACCGTGAAAAACTCAGTCAGTTCCAGGCGCGACAACAATGGACGATGACGGCCAAAAGTGCCACTTCATGATGGGTGGTTTGAGGTAAGTTCGACCAGGAAACAAGACACCGACGGGCATCCCGAGTCCCGCTCGGAATGTCCCGAGGTTAATGTCTCAATTTGGCAACCGATGCGTAAAGCGATGCGTGGCGCCCATTGCCGTGCGCGGAACATGCCGAGCGCCGGGTGAGTGATAAATGAGACCGTGCACCAGTGCCAGCTGGCAGATAAAAGTGGTCACGGTACGTGTGTCAACTGAGTGTGTCAATCAAAATCGAGCTAAACGGTAAGTTACATCCTTATGATTCTTCTGCTCGTCATCATCATCATCGTCCTGCAGTTTCTTTCACCCGACACCCGGCTCCTGAAAGAGTCAACAAAAGGCAGCACAAAGATTTTCGGGCAGGCAGAAGTAAAGAAAAAAAAAATGGCAATGGGGCAAAAGGAAGATTTATAGCCCGGGAAGACATTACCGGGAAAATGGTTTACTGTTTGCTTGCACCCGCTTTCGTCCGGTTCGGCAAACTTCCTTCCTTGGCCTGCGCTAACACGCTGGCAGGCGGAGGGAGGTAGACAGAGGACGGTAAGGGCGTGAGGCAATTGTTCGTAAAATTCTAACGTACTCAAATAAACTTAGTTTGTAATGATGTTTGATTTTGCACGGCAGACATCCAGCCTCCTCCCGGCCCTTCCTTTCAGTGTCTTCGCGTTTACAATGATTTTACACGATGAAGCGAAACTTTAGTACGGAGGAAGTCATACATTGGTTTATGAGTTGGGCGATTGCTGAAAACGTGGTGTGTGTAACGGGTGAGGTACCAGCGGCAACATCAACTCACCCCACATGTGTGTCTGTGTGTGTGTTTTTGTGAAGATATCCGGACTATTCTGAACGTCCTGAGAGGATAAAATAGAGGATGATGCCTCTACCATCAGTAGAACTTACGGGGCAGATTGTTTGATAGCGCCGGTGGTGTGTGTTTCATTTAACGAACGACCAATAACTCAATAAAAAGTTGTACTACATGCATGCACAACAATGAGGTTTTGCACCGTAAACACTTTGTTGCATCGTGCGTGTTGCTCTGGTGGTGTGTCCTGATGATGATGATTTCAAATGCTCCGATGGTATAGCTCTATCTCTACTGTTAAGAGATATTGTGTAATTTGTTTGTCCAGTTAGGCACCACCGGTATCCGGTGTCTGTGCTGGACATGCTATCGACCACAGTTTTCCAAATTTTCTGATCGAAATCTTTCCAGAGTTTGGGCCATGCAAATTTGAAGATCGTTAGTATTGTTTGAGTATTTTTGTCGGGCTCATCTTCAACTCTCAATTCTATTCCCTACTGAGTTGGTGTGGCTTATGAAGGGATTGCGGAATGATCCCTAAGGATTGAGGGTTGAGGAACGAAGCGTGGCCGTGATCGAAGAGTTCTGTTACCTTTGCACGAGAATAGCCTTATCATTTTGAAGTAATTTTACTTCTCAGTCATGCAGTCCAGACGATTCAAACAGTAAGATACAAAATGGCAGTTGATTTGATAACTCCTGTTGACTTTCTTGGGACCGAATGCTGGCTGTTAGAAGAAGCCAACGTTCTCATAATTTTCGAGCAATTCTGTTAGCTTTTTCCAAACGAATTATTGAAACCAGACTATCAACTATTGGTTCAACAGGATTTCTTCGTATATCCAACTTTGCCAACAAAAGGCAACTCAATGGTGTGCCAATTGTTGGAGCAATTTAGTATTTCTAATCACTTTTACTTTCACGTTCATTTCTAAACTTATCAATAGAGATTCTCATAGTTCGGACCATGTGCTGTCCGGCTTACACACTGTTATGAACCTCTCACCCTAGGGTCCAACCATCCTCGATAGCGGTAGGTTTATTTACCTTGTTAGCAAATCTCACCCGTTCCGTCCACAGCAAAATCGCTAGAATCCTTGGCGGAATTTTAATTATCAATTTATTCCGCAGATTACACATCCCGAAAAAGTTACACCATTCGACAGGCCCCCCGCACGCACGTTCTCGTTGAAGCAGCGGCCCAAGCGGTACCGTCACGTGCACCGGAGAGAACGGTACGCGCAACCGAGAAACGCCAACTCAACCGAATCGCGCCATCGGTAGCCCGGTCGTGCGACGCCCCAAACCGGTTAGCATCGTTCTCGACGTAACTTTAAATCTCTGTCACTTATCCATGTCGTAAAACCGAACACCCCAAAACGGGCGTGTGGTGGCGTCGTCGTCGTCGTCAGCGTGCCCGACCAGAGCACCGTTGTTGTGTTTGATGTTTGATGTGGTGGAAGCGTAAAAAAAGCATAACTTCTGCTTATGGTGTGTAGTGGTGGTGGCACACGGCTCGCGCTATATCATCATTATGCAGAGTCGCGCAAAGACTCGGGACACACGGACGTCGTCGTGGTTCGGGTGGGTTTTTCGTCCAGCAAGCGATGCACCGTACGCAGGAGAAATGAGGCAAAGGCCCTAGACACTGTGTGCGCCTGGATCGTCTAGCTGTGGCTAGCAGCTCGATGTGCGCGACATTCAACGAGGCGCGTTGGGAGTGTTTCGGGGAACGAACGTTGTCTGGCCCCAGTTGGTAGGAGTTCACCAAACGCTGCAGATCATCTCGTTCAGTCAATTTGCCAAAACAAAGTCGTTTATTACTCACCGTGCCACCGACCTGAGGGAATGGCCGACGGGTTTCGGATCCTTCCCATCTGGTGCTTCTCCGAAACGCTTGGCGTGGTTTAAGTGTTTACATGCGTCAATCGTTTGCCACCGGTATGCCTCTACGGCAGAGGTTTGTCAGGGGTGCTTTTTTTCTCGCTCTCTCTCTCTCTCTCTGATTGAAGCATCCCGATATATGCTTTTGCTGCAAAGTCGAGTGCCAGTCATCAAACCAACTACATCAACAATCGCGACGAACGCACCCGGGGCTTGGAATAGCCTTTGTGTAGAATTTGATGTCCTCATCGTAAAATCTCACTTCCCGCGACGACCGTTGTACCGAACAGTTGTGCATTGTGTCGCATCTCTAGAGGGGACAACCACAGGCACCCATTCCGTGGAGTTGAAACCCAGGAAAAGGCACGTGAAAAAAGAAAACCGCACGCCTTCTGTGCGGTAGGTTGTGTGTTCCACGATCTGACCGTGGATAAGCAGACTGCTCTTATTGCCTGCTGCTCCACTTTACTACAGCCCGACCGAGCCGCCGTACGCAAGATTATGATTTAACGGCGCTCGCTGTCAGCTGTCGTGCCCGTTTGGTGGCGAAATGCGGAAAGAAAGTTGGCCGATCGGTCTCTCGAGAGGTTTGCCTGTCGTCTTTGCCGTCTGCCGCTTGGAAGAAACTGCGTGCGATATGGTTAGCTGTGTGCGTCAGGTAGGCAAGTGAATTAAATTCAGTTACACTCCTTCTAAAGGCATGCGTAAGATTAATGGGTTCACATTCTGGGCCCAAGTGAGCAGCAGCATGTTGATTAACGTTGATTTATGTCCGATTGCGTTTAAATGCTGCGTTTAGTGCCGGGTTTTGCTGGGTGCGTGAAAGGTAGCATAATGTCTATGATCCTTTCACTGTCTTGGTTGTTATTTAAGCTGTCGGCACAGGTAGTAAGAACCCTAAAGATGTTTAAAATCTTTAAATACAGCATCGAAAACGCTAGAAAGATGTGATGCTACGAGTTGTTTTTGAACTTAGATATTTACTTATAACTTTGCACTTCATAGTAAGGTTGGATTGAGGATCAACATGGTTTGTTCTGTCTAGAGTAAGATGAATTCTTTGCAAGGGAAAGGACTACACATTTCTCTGTCAGCATATCCTTAGGAAGAAACAATTCTACCAGGAGTTCTACTTACTTGTTTTACCTTAAACACTCCGAATTCAAATTGTCAGCTGGATGGAGTTCTTGATGATGAATAACTTTCTTTTTCTACCCATTTCTCTTTTAGTATTTTAATGTTTTCCTGAATTATTCTCTCAGAGGAGATATTTATCTATGTTCATATTATTCACCGAAAGTGATATGATTCAATTGAAGTTGGAAAAGCATTTCATTCACCGTATGCCTTCCAACTCGCACAAAGCACAATAATGAGCATCATCGCCCCTCGATAAGGGATGAAAAATGGCAAAACGAAATGAGTCATAAAGTATGGCATGTCTCGTTGGTTTTTCGTTGCTTTCCTCGAAACATAATTTGCCGAGCCCCATTTCGTTGAACGCCGTCCGGACTTCGACTTGATTACAGCGTCGGAGCGGAGCGGAAAAATCATTGTCTCCAAAGATTTTCCCATGTCACAAGTGGCTCTTTTACGGCTCATCGAAACGACGATGCCATTAGCGGTTGCAGAATTTTCCATATGGTTCAGCATGTGTGTGTGTGTGTGTGTGCGTGTGTTATCACATGTGTATCGCAATGTTGCTGCTAGCCCGTCTTACTTGCATCCGTGCGAGCGAAAAGCGCGATGTTTAATTACACACCAAAAAGTAGCGCCAAACGTACCGAACGAATGTTTTCCAAGACGGTAAGGAAGCAGGAGAACACGAGAAAGATAGGAAAGAAGGAAGAAAGAAAAAAACGTCTTGGCCTGAATGCGAACATAACCGTACGTACATTAAATTGATAAGCGGGAAAATAACTCATCTTTATGAGCCATCCACCGAAAATGTGGCGTTGAAAGAACCCGCGCGAAAGCAATCCGACCGTTCTGCACCAAACCTGCAGCTCACGATCCTTCTCACTTTTCCGGCCCGGTTTTTCCCACCCGATTTGGCCCGTTAGTTCCACCGAGCAAGCGACAAAAAAAAACCGAAAAAAGGGAAAACAAATGATACCGTACAGCTGTGTTTGGGCAGAATCTTGTGTAAAGGTTTTTCTTTTCTTTGTGTGTGTTTGCTCATTCTTTCTTACGAGTTTTACTTGTCGATTTTACTTCATCGCGTTTCGGAAGAGGGAAAAGTATAAATTTTCCATCACAACAGCGCTTGTTTGTACTGTACTGCGACCCGGTGTGAGTTTCTTTGTGTGTGTGTGTTCCCCCGTCGCGTTCTGTCTGCTTGCCGTCTGTCGTTTTATTATAGAGCGTATGTTTGGGTTTTTGTAAAAAGTTACAACCCCCGACCCTTCACTATCATCCGTGGTATCGCGCAAGGAAGGAGGAGAGGTTGTGCGAGAGTGAGTGAAAAAAATGCGCATTGTCAGTGAAGATAATAAATATAATACAGAAAATTATGTTGATTTACGGGAGTCAACAACATTCATTCGGGCTAATGATCCTCGTACTGACTGTGCCGCGGTGCGGTTGCAGCAATGGGCGGAGATGGTTTTGCGAGGTGGTCGATGACAATTGTTGAGGAAAGTAAGGGGAAGAGGGGATGGTAGTAGGAGAGAGCAATATTCTTTGAGGAATTCTGAATAAGTTTTGATCTTTGAGGTCCAAATACACCAAATCCACTCAAAAATACATCCAATGCTTTTCTTTTCTGGTATATAATGTCAGCTGTCCGCCAGTAGCTTGATAAAGGCGATCTGATGGATGCAACGAGGACATCAGTTCAGGTCAACCTCGTTCCTTCAGACTATGTAGTTTGAGTTAAGAAGACTCCAAGGTTTATGGCGTCCAGTTTCACATTTACTTCACCTCCAAGTTATAGCGATATACTTAGTAAAAAATCCCTTTTGTTCTGAGCATCTCAAGCTCGGTAGAAGCTCTCAGGTTTTCTTAGATAGGGGCAGACTCTACATTTTGGGTGCGTATGTAAGAACTGGGTCTTTGAATCTTATAAACTATGTCTATGATAAGCTTGATTTTAATGTGAAAAACTTTCGTTAGACTGATGTGTTTTGTGCTAATTTTTTAATGCCTGCGATCCTGAGCATATCCGAATGACTAAGTAGCAATTGATGTTTGGGTGTCCCTTCGACCCAGAATTGGTGAAATTCTGGACGACTTTCACCACGTCTGCGTGATCACAATAATTTTTTCAAGGGTTACTGTTTATTCCTAAACCCTCTCTGCTTCATTGATCCTCAGGTCCTTTCTACAATAGAAGTTCTAATATCCTTACTGATTTTGGTTTTGGTGCTTTCTGCTACAAATGATTTAATTAAGTGTCCTGACAAATAATTAAGAAATTATTAGTTTGACTTAGACAAGGCACAATTCTTGAAACATTCTACCTTTGACTCTTGAATGTTTGTATTATGGATGTGCTTTGGTGTTTTGAATTCTCCAACGCTTTTAACACGGCGCATGATAAAATATAGCAGACAAACAAACACAGCATATGGCAAAGTAATATCTGTAGGGCATTCTGAACGGAAAGTTAAATCAGATTTCTCTGTCATTCGCTGCAGAAAAAAGGAGTAGAATCTGCTACTGAAAACACTTTTATAGGAGTCACATGAAAAGCTCGTCTGGACGGATAAAGTTTGGTTTGTTGCTTACTTGCAACGATATTTTTTGCCATTTTATGATGTTCCTCCTGTCTTTTTACAAACAAAATACGCAAAAGAGAAAAAACAGGCACGGTAAATGCGCCTGTTGGTCATTTTCACCATTTACCCGTACGTCCGAGCGAGTTTCACTTTACATGTCACACACCATTGCCGTACAGCTTGTTTGTGTCTTCAGGTGTACCCATTTTACAAGCTCGCACACCGGACACATGACATTGTGTGGGCAAAATGTTGTTTTTCGTGGAAATCGCACCGTACTCAGACGAAGGAGAGCAGTGAAAGCATATTTTCGTACCCATCGAAAATGTGCAAATGTGGTTGACGGGACGGGACTGTGTACGAAATCGCTGCTAGTAAAAGCTGTAAAACAATGGGCCTTCGTTTAATGTCTCCCACGTTGTCCGTCGTTTGACAAGTGTGATACATTTCGAGCACTCACACACACACAAGTTGTGAAAAGCATTCGGGAATTTTTTTTCCCCCCTCACTGTTTTTACCCTCCTGTGGCCTGTTATGCCAAGGGTTTGGTGTCTTCATTGCTACACTTCCTTCCTTAATACCACGCTCAAATCCGTAGCAGACAATATCCATTAGTGGTAATTGAAGCACGTGCTTTAATCAACTGAAGAATGGTTACATTTATGAGCCCAGCCTGTGGTCGTTTGTGCTAGGCTTGAATGACTTCGAGATTACGAGCGATACGAGCAAGCTGGAAGCAAAAAATGCTTCGTCCTTGCGACGATTGTCGGTAATTTCTTTTGCCATTTTTTGTTCTTCCTCTTCACGTTCATTCACACGGCAATGTCACACCGCAAAAGGATAACAAATCCTCATTCAAACGAAATCAGCCAAACTGCAATCGCAAATGAAAAGCTCATCATGTAGGGAAGCGGATTATGGAGGCGCCTGGTGGATGACGTTACCTAGCAACGGCAAACGAACGCGCCACATTATCAACCTTGTGGATTGGGCTTCAATGGAGAGATTATCTACGCCCTATTAAGTTGGATTGCACGGCAGCAGGCCATTTGGAACGTGCAATCGCGTCTCCGTAACTGGTTCTATTTCTAGCTCTAATTATTAAACCAGCCCAACCTCCAACTGATAGACGTTGGAGTGTGGAAGAAGGATTGAAGCAAAACAAAAAACCGCCATAACTCAATGACAATCATCAACCAGCAGCAGTGAGGCGCGTATCGTTGATACTGCTTGTTATTGTCTCAATCAAATCCCATCAACTTACCGACAGTGACGGGAAACCCTTTTTTCCTGGTGATTTTTTTTTGGTCTCTCATTCTAAAGTACTTCAAGACAAACAGAACGAGAGAGGGAGAGAGAGACAAAAAGTGCCCTCGAAGCTAATGTTGCCGGAAACCGACAACATCAGCAGCCGAATCGGTTGGCAATTGAGTGAGAAGAAAAGCTTTTTTATTATTCCATTTGCCTGATGCTTTTCTCCACTGTGGGGCGGCAGAATTCTAAACGGCGGACGGGCAATGGAATAAAGTGTCCATTTTGTTTTGTGCGGGCAATGGCGGTTGGTGGGAGTTAAGCAAGGGGTGCTTTCTTTTCGGGATGAATGTTGAGGAATTTGCCATTCGCCACCGTTTTTCCGCCACCCTCCCCCTTTCTGCATCAACATTCACGCGGAAGAAAAACTACAGCTTGCCGACGACATCGACGACGACGTTGACGATTGTCGAACACAGAGGATTGAGCTAGCACAGCTTTTGTTTTTTTTTTGTTAGTGCTTGGTGCGTTTTCCATTCTTTTTTCGACTGTGTGTGTGAGTTGGGGAAAGAATTGTGCCAAAATGGGAAGAGAAGTTTATGTTTGCCTAGCTCTCCATTATCATTTTCATCGCTTCTAGTCGTCGGTTGTCTCCGAGGGTCTCCCGCCGATCCTTATCGTCATCAACGAGATTGTTTGTTTATTTATCTTTCGTGCAGTTTTTTCTGTGTGTGTGTTCATCCTCTTCTTCTATTTCTTCTTGCTCTGTTTACTTCCAGTGTTCGTACGACATTGTGCTGTTGGATTTGGGACGTGGTGTTTCCATGACTCACACACCGACACACTCGAGCAGCAAAAAAAGGATTCTACAAGGATTCTCCAACGAAGGGTACGTGCGTTTTTCCATACTTTCATTTCGTTGTTTTCCAGTCGGGCGGGAGAAGGTTGCATTCACTCGTATGTACAGCACCAGCTCCACTTGTCGAAATGGAGCGGCGAGACGAATCTGTCGTTTGTGTTTGATGATTTTTCCCGTTTTCTTTTTGTCTGCTTTCTGGGTTTTCAACCCCTTTTTTAAAGATTTTGTCTTTGTTTTTTTTTTATCTGGCTGCTTCACTCAAACTCCAAACCCAATTCAACCAGTTTTTGGGATGGTTCGCGTGCAGGAGAAAAACTTGCAGACATCCTAATTAAATTTCAACATGAATGATGTCTTGCCTAATGATGAAGCCCAGCGAAGAGCAAAGAAAAAAAGGGTTTCTATAAAATGGAGTACAAAAAATAAAAGCTATAAGATGGTTTCTTCGTTGCTGATGGATGGTTGCTTTAAAGTTGATTGTGTTCAAAGCACACACACAAAAAAAACCCGGCTCTTCCAAAGCAACAATGAGCGGCTTGTAATGAGTTTTTACGCGGACGTGAGTTGGGACCAGAATTATTGATGGCAGGCAACACACATTTTAAAGACAATAGAAGATGCGATCCAAATGATTTAGATGATGATAAATGAGCATTGTTTTCTGTAAAGTTTTGGGAAAAAAGGGTTTTCGTTGTCTATTTTAATTTTAAGTTCGTTTTTAATCAATCGGTGTTCTGCTTGGATTCGAGCATTCCCGGAATGTTTGTGGTTGTTTTCAGAAGAGTTCATTTGTGTTCATTTTTCTGTTATATAATTCACTAAGTTGAACTTGCATTCTGAAGGGTTTCCCCGATGATTCATCCACGATGATGAAGCAGAATGAATATTATTACAGAGAGGGGTTTGTATAGCGAATCAGTTTTTGGGGATCACAGTGTTCGATTGGTGTTATAAAATATTTTCAGCAGGTTTTCAGAAACATTCAGTAGCTGTTTTGTTTTACACATAGTTGAAATTAATTTCCAAGCTAAATGAGCTGGGCAAGTGATAGCAATGTAATCCCAAGACTTTCTGCTAGCTAGCTCCTTACGTAGCAATTGGTTCAAGCTGGGTTTAAGTATAATCTTAGCGATTAGTAAAGCACTCAACCAGTGCATCAGTATGCTGTGCATACATACGAAACAAAACTTAGCCGTCTTCCGAACCCCATTGCGTTCCCGTGCAAAGATGACGAGTCACTGATGAGACAAAGCAGCACAAAAACTATCCCATACAGGCAACAACGGCAGGGTAGATTCTCGAATAAAGTCTTAGACTCATGGTTCTAGGAAGTTTAGTGTGTACAGGCAGGAAAAGTGTGACGATGGGATGTGATATGGTTGCTTGTTGGTGGTGGCTTGCAACGATCAAGACAACAGACGACAGACCGTAATCACACATGCGACTGATTTTCTCGGATGATTGCAAACTGTCACTAGCATAAACACAAGCGCCCAAAATGGGAAACATTTGTCCCTATTCCCTACCATCACAGTGTGTGGAAAAGCGCAGGGAAAAACACCCCACGGTTCTTCAATAATATCCCTCGTGTGCTCTCGACGCCCGAAGGAATTCTGGTTGCGTCTCGTACCAGCATCGAACTGTTTGTTTGGGTGAGTTTGTCTATTTTTTGTCTGTCTCTGTGTGTCTTTCCCCGCACAGGACGAACCCCCGGCAGTACGCCAAACCGGTGGTAGGTGATTGTGATGGGTGCTCTCGTCCCATGTACACGCATGTACACACGGGGAGGGAAGTACAATACCGTGTGCGTGTGGGACACACAGTCACAGGACACCCCACAGTAAAACCGGGACGCCCTTTAGTTAGCATAAGTCGCCCTCTTCCGGGGTGTGGAGTAATGTGTTCGGTCGCACATACATTTTGTTGACTTTTCAACCAATACTTCAGTGCGTGCCCGACGAGTGCGTGACCGTCGGTGGTGGCGATGGTCCTATTTTTAGCCGCCAGTTTTTGTCCCCACGCTCGCTTCCTTGTTCTAGTTCGATTTCCTTCATTTGACAAACGCACACACACACACACACACGCTGGTCTGCGTTTGATTGTTTTTATTGATTTCCCGTAGCGATTGTTCCAAGCCACTGTCATTTGGCTGTACGCCGCCGTGCGTTTCCTGAGGTTTTGTCGAGTTGCATTGATCGATTTTCAGTACCAAGTAGTGGAACTGCTCCGGATAGCCGGGTCGGGGAGAGAGCGTGCCCTTAGGGTTAGCAATAACCCTGAACCACCTAAACGGCGGTAGTCGAAGCAGAAGCAATTGTCTCTGATGAATTTTCAGCAGCAGTCTCGGGACTGCAGGACCGGCAGACTTGTGCAGGCGCTCTAGGAAATTACAGGAAACTGGTTGTGGCCAGTAGGGTTCGTTTCCGCTCGCTTTACAAGCGCTTTGTCGGAGTCGGGAGTGATTTAATTTAAAGTTCGCTGTGCGAATTCAGTGGCAAAAAGGGGGGTAAAAGTGAAGTTGAAATGTTCTGCTCTGTTGTGTTTGTAGTTGGGTTGGTAATGACATGTCAAAATGCGGTAGATTACACTCAATTCTAATTTGCTTCCTAACGAAGGACATTGTTTTTGCGTGTTTGGGTGTCCCAGACGAAGGCAAAGGGTCAGATAAGAACGAGCGTGGTTGAATTTTCAATGAGGCAGTAAAAAAACAATATTTTTTTCGAATTGTATAGTTACTCACTTTTAGTCTCGATTCTTAGTAATTGAAAGCAGCTTTAAAGTATCTAACTCAAATGTGAATACCAACCTGGAAAGATAAAGAGAAAAGACAATAAATGAATAGATGTTTTTAAATTCAGATTATCAAGGCATTTTTAGGTGAAACAGTGATTAATTCATCCATTTGACAGGTAATGAACATTGTGCCAGGGTTCATCCTGACAAGACTGTCATTTCATACTGTTTGTTTGATGTGTATGAATTTTTATTTTAAATAGCTTTTTAGAAGTCTTTATCATAAAGCCGTGTTATTATAACTTTATCTGAACTTGATGCTACTTGATTGAAGCAAACAAATTCAGAATGGACTGGTTGGGTCCTTTCCGATGTCTAGTATTCGAGATGTGATCGAAAACCCAATATCTGAAGTATCGACGAGTATCGTATCAAATAGTATCGAAAGTCCTTAAAAGATCCCAAAGTTCGCTATAGATCCAAAATTTGACTTAAAAAAACTAAAATGTTTTTAGAACTTGAAATTGTGTAAAATAGTTTAAAACACAATGAAGATGCATGAAAGAGGTTCAAAGCTAATGAAAGCTATTTTCGACTAGAGAATTCTTCGGAAAACCCTTATTCTGCCAAAGAGTAAAATCAAACTAAATGCCACTTCCAAATACATTCTGCTCCCATCCGCCAATCTGAGTCGTCGCTTCGCATTGACTTCGATGTGCATTATATGAACAGCTTATTTGAACAAAGCTTCTATCCTTGATCGTTGACCATCATTGATGCTGAAAGCTTTCTATCTGCCGCTGTTCACATGTTTCGGTTTCATTCATTTCACCATCATCCCACCCGGTCCCGATTGTGTATCGCTTCATCCGGAGAAGCCATTTTTGTGTGTGTGTGTTTTAAAAAGAAAACGAAGCAAAAAGAAGAAGAAAAAAATGCCACGCAATGGTCGCCACTTGGAGCGGCGGTAGATTAGCAGCTCTTTGTTACAGTGGGATGATTAAGGCTCTATTCTCCACTACAAAGCAAGCACACCGAAAGCAGCTCCGAACCAGAGAGAATCATTCCACGTAGCAACAAAAAGGAACAACTTCAAACCTACAGAAAGAAAGGGTGGCCAACATGGTATGATAGCGTGGCGGCTGTCATTTTCGTAAATCGGGTGGAAGAAGAAAAAAAGGCGAACGCACACACTAACGGACGAAAGGATCTCTCGGTGTCGGTGATTATGTCCACCGTCTCGCTGCACCGGCGTTTCACAGCGACCGAGAACTCATCAACAATTGTGGTTAGAAGCTCCGGTTGGACAAGCGGTGGAGCATTGCACCGTTTTCTCGGTTCCACGAAACGTTGGCTTCCCTTGTAAGGGGGATGAGAAATGGGTCGTGGGTATTGCACCCCCTTTTTACTTGGCCACCAAGGCAACTGTATCGCACTGCAGTGGTTCGAAAATCCTGCCATTTTCCGACACCCCGTCACACTGCAGCACGATGATGATCCACCAAACGCAACCAAACGGAAACGGTGGTAGAAGCTTCTGGCGAAGAAAGAATCCTTCCGAGCGAGTCCATCGGGGCAAAGGCAAGGCACATCGCTTCACTCCTTTTTGTCGGGATAATGATGTCCTTTGTCACATTGGATTTTGTGATGGCTGTGTGTGTGTGTGTGTTCACCTTGGTTATGCCCAGGGAAGGATGGACTTAATAACAACGTAAACAGGAACTGGATCTGAGCGAGCACACGTACAAGCTGGTAGTGAGCGGTTTATGAACCGTGAGCATAAGTGTTTGGTGTTAACCTGTAATTATGAGACTTGGAGGATGTTGGATATCAAATTAAGTAATTTCGGGCAAGTAGCGATTTTAAATGGAAGCCATAATCATCACGAGGAGAAGAATGTTTTGATGAGAAACGAAGCTCTCGTAAGAGTATTACTGATTGATGCAGTAGAAGTATGCAACTCCATTACTGTACACAAAGCTCTGACAAGGATCTTGAGTATGCATTTGAGTGTCTTATTGTAGGAAGAACCAAAAATTAGTTGCTTTTAGCCCTGATCGATAACTCGTGGCTAATGATGTCATCGCTGCTATAATTATAATGGACTGCAGGAGACGTCTTCCTAGCACGACTGTTGGAGGGTTCCGCGTGCCTAGTCAAAGGTCAAACGATTTGAGGTTTGCTTTCTTGAAATTGTGTCGTTTCCTTTGGGGAAAGTAAATAAATTTTGAGTGCAACTCATCAATTTCTGGTCGTTAATTTGAGGTTTTACCCCCGGGGGGTCCACTTTAATGACATTAAAATGGCAAATATTTGTCTCAAGCCTCTAGTTCATAAAAATCATCGAACCGTTTATAGACGAGCGTCATAAATAATTATTTCACTATAAAATTGCACACTGCTCGAAACTGAAGATCATCTCAGCATGGAGCGTTTTCTCGCGAATAAAATCTTCATTTTCCACTTACTTGTCTTTTTCGTAAGTAGCATCTTATGCATCGGTTGAAATGTAGTCTTCCCACGTTCTTATTCTCGTTGTCAATTCACATTAAGCCACGAAAAGACTATCGCACCACCATAATGCACCTCGGTAATCACATATTTTCATTATAGTAATGAGTATTTTTATTATTTCTTAATTAATGGAATTTTGCTTTTATCACACCGGTCACCAGTTGTCGGGGGCTTTGGGTAAGAGAAACACTCCAACGCCAACTCCACTGCAAGGGTAATGCCTTCAACAAATGGTGGCAAATGAGACTGTCGCCCCATGCCTGCATCCATCAGGGGGTAGAAGAGCCGTTTGCTGCTATCTCGAAGCGGAAAGGACAATTCCCATTTCATGCCACCCTTCGGTCGGCTAGAAGTGGAATTTATCGACAAGGACGCAGAAGAATAAATGATAAAATGAGCCCTCTTTCTCTCGCTGTCTCTCTCTCTCTCTCCGCGTTGGTGATAAAGATAAGAAGGCTTTGCTGTAAAAGCTGCTAAAGCAGATCGCCCTTAAAATCGAAGGGTGGTGTCCGTATCACGAAATACGGGCCTTTTTTTCTTGCTGTTGGGGAAAACCCCCGTAATCATTAAGAGGGGGTGCTGTCGAAATGTGCGACAGAGGGAAATAAAACGAAGAGAACCCCGAATGAAATTTCCTCCAAATGCATTTACGATCTCTCCCCTACGGGAAAAGGGCCGTGTGCGAATATCGGGTGGGGAGTTTTGTCACCGATATATCTATGAGTTATGATTATGGGGAGCTTATGCTTATTGTTCGGAAAATTAGATCAGCTTCCCCGTTCCTGGGAGGAGTCGGCAATGGCTAGCCGGAAACCAACAATTCGCCCTCCATGAACCACCAAAACAGGGAGATGTGCTGATAGGAATAATTTCATTCCACGGGCAGTGATGGCTAGCTCATGGAGTCGTCCGAGCAAGGGTTTGATATTGTAACCGAGTGCCGGTTAGTGGGGAGCTGTTTTAATTCGTTTACTACACCACTGACGGAAGCAAGCCCTTAATGGACAAAGCAGACCCCGGGTGGACAAAACAACACAAAGCAGCAATCTCTCGGTCCACTCCCACTCGCGGGGAGAAACTCCTTCGCCGGACTCACAATTCTTGAAAAGGATCCTCATTGCTTTCGTGATACACCAAGACAACTGTTTATTGTTTCTGGTCCTCTTGGACGAGAGAAAAAAAGGATAATAAATTTCCAATGCTTGTGATTTGGGATTTTACTACCCGGGCCCAGAAACAGCAGTAATCAAACGAACCATGTCGTCCGCGGGAACGAGCGGAAGGATTAAATCCGAACCCGATGACGCAGCGTTCTATTCGCTGCGTAAAGCTGTACGCAGGAAGAAGTTTTGCTTCGCTTCTCAGCCGATGCCACTGTGCCGTCGTCCTGCATGACAAATGTGTGGACGTAAAATCACGACCGAAGCAAATGTCCGGTCGACTGGCTCAAATGGAAACTGCTGATTGAAGCAGCAGCAGCAGCAGCCAGCTGCCGACTGATTGAACCCGCAAAGAGCAAAGGGACTCGTTCATCTGTCGCCATGGTAAATGGCGTCACATCAGTTGAACTTTGGAGCTTTCGCCGTTTGCGATTGCTGGACTGCAGTGATGGCGCGATAAAAGTGGACATTGCGTGTGTGTGTGTGTGTGGGATCGGAACTTTTTTTCCCTTTTGTTGCTGTCTGCGTTCAAAGATGAAGATGAGAGCCAAGAGAACGATCGGATCCAGATTGAAATCTGGTTTAATGAATGGTTTAGCAGTATCCCACTTGCAAGAATTGCCGTCCAGCGGATGGTCCGGACTGGATGAAGTCAATATAACCCAGCGAAAGGGTTTTATTTGCCAATGAAATGCGAGGGTTGATTGGATTTTTAGTAATGAGCGCTGTTTTTATGTGCGAGATGCGGGAGGGAACAATAAAAATCGAACGTTGCTTTATCGACCGATTGATTGAATCGTTATCGGGATCGTAATTATGATTGATGCTTAGTTTTATGCGCTGTATGTTTGTCTTTTTTTCAAAATCCCATCGACCAAAAAGGGGTACATCGATCGAGATTTGTCCACTCGGTAATATTGTGTCTTTTCCTTTATTTGAATGTTGTTGTAGCAGTTTTCGATACGTGGAGTTGAATGCGGACGAGAAATCATGCACAACTGCACGTCGATTGTCCCGTTTAGCGAATTGTTTGATATGGCTCATTTGATCCACTACTGAGCCTGATGTAACAAAAACCACAATATCCCGCTTACAGGTGGAGAACAAATAATCTCCTCCCCAAAAACGAACCAGCACAGCAACAATGCAAACCACTGAGAGCAAATGCATTTTTGTAATCTTCTGCTTTCCTTTCCTCTGCGCTGCGTTGCGTTTGTGGGGAAAGATTTCTGTGTAATCCTATTGTTGCTCGAACGTTTTTGCTGCGTGCAATCGATACACGGGTCATTTTTGCAGTTTTGTTTTTCCCGCTTCTTTTTGGTATCGTTTTCCACTGTGTTCCACCGTTTTTTTTCCCAACTTGAAAAAGGGTGTAACATTTTCGTATGTGGCTTGGGGAACGCGATATTTCCACTGGCTGAAAATCACAATGGGATTTGCGGATTGTTGCTGTAGTTGGTTGCTGATGGGTTGAAAGCATGCATGTACGGTGATGTGGAAAATGCGATAAAGTTGTCCAATGCGTTGGAAAAAAAACCGAGTGACCGAACGGTGTTCTGTCTCCTTCCTACCTATGAACAAACTTTAATGTAATGCTTTACATGCTTTGTAACAAAACTCAACAATCAACACCATAATGCAGTGCGTCATGTAACGAGAGTCTCATTATTCGTTCGACAAAAATAGAATTCAAGGAAAATTGTACCGTGGAACTGATTTACCCCATTTTGTTGTATGAGATGTGTGTTTGCAGCCGCTTGACAAGCATTGTGTGTTTGTTGGCACTTGTTAAAATTAAACAATATTTCCTAGAACTTATTACAAAATCACACGCACGCTGAGACTGGCTCCGTAATCCGAAATGGGAAAACAGTGTTCGGTCGATTCTAGGGAAAACCAAAAAAAAAAAAAAACTCCGAGGTCCGAGGCACATCAGGTTGCAAACAAATTTGGGCTTCCGTGTGTCGTCTCGGACGCACCACACTTGGTGGACATGAAAGCTTCGAGTGCGACCCATTAGCCGAACAAGCCGACGGTACAAGCCACCGGCATGAATTATAAATGATCGCTTCCCTTGATATTAGAGCGTCCGGCGACGGTTGCGATGGAACTGGTTTGCTTTCATTGCCGCTTACTATTGTACTTTATGATTGTGGAATTGTGGTGCTATTTTCAGGTCTCGCGGCGGAATGCCGGTGTTGACGAAACTACGAAAGTTCTGAATGAAAGTCGAAGTTTGAAAAGCATGGTGTTTTAGGAGAATTGATTCATCGAGATCGTTTTCTGGGGCAGAAATCTGATCATTTTAGCTTGAAATTGTTACCTGTCGGATTCTTCTGTATGGTAATGCACTGGAACATGGTAACATTTTAGTGATGCGCCGTCAGAGCAGTCCAGCAGGATGGTGGCAGCGATGTCGGTCGTCAAATTCAATTAATGTCGATGTCGGTCGGTTCAATTCTTGGTCGAATCAATGATATCTGGTGCGTAGGTTCGTATTTTTCTAACTGAGGAAAATGAACTTCCTGGGAAACTTTAAAGGCATCAAAGTAAAACAACTAGTGTTTCTAAACCTAATCCATACTTTAAAATATTGCTACTCGAATTGTGGACAACTATTGATGATACCTAAGAGAAGAGAACGTCTTTTTTTGATACCTAAGAGAACGTCTCTTTTTCAGCAAGTAGATACTAGAAATAAGCTACGGCTGTTGCTAAAACTTTCGAACTCGGCAACCCAAAACAAACAATACACATCCAATAAAACACATCAATCACTCTTAATTTCCCCGAGGACTTTAACCAAAAGCACACCACCACCACCGTATTCTAGTTCGAGATCAACTTCACTCGATCCGTTTGAAGATCAACAAACACATCATATGTTCTATTAGGGAAAGTGACATTGACATTGTGTTTTGTCTACATCGGTATCAAACTCGAGCAGAACCTATAAAAAACACACACACATACACACACACTCCCAATCCCGGTAGCCATTGTGGTGAACATTGCAAAAATCTTCCCAACTCCATCCAAAAGCCTTCCCTCGATCGTTTCTCCATACCGGACCGCTGGTTAGGTTGAAGTGGTTTTCTTTTTTCTTCTTTTTTTTCCCTTTGTCTATCACTTTCTCCGGGGGAATGTCCGAAACCGGTCCATTCGGCGTTCCATTATTGCCGGCGTGCCCTTTTTGCCGGTTGCAATTTCATTCGACGGGCTCAACAGGACAACCAGGACAAAAGCAAAAAAAAAAAAAAACCGAGGCACGACGGACGGAATCGTTCCGAGCTCTGCCGTCCACTAATCGAAAAAGCAACCGAGTACTTATATTTCACTTCACACACTCACCCGTCACTCGTTGTGAATGTGATGAAAATCGACTCTTGTTGTACTGCACTGGATCGGGGGGGGGGAGGGTTTTGTGGAGCGAACTTGTCCGAACCGGTGAGCTTTTATGGGTTATTTGTTTGAACTTAGGCCAGGCACCGGATAGGACAGTGGTCAGATCATGGTGGTGGCTTTTTTCTTGTGTATCAAATATTACAGTGACGGATAAATTTTGTCCCATTGGCATGTCTGGGTTCCAACAAAACTCTTTTCACGTAAAAATTGAAGAAATCCCAGATATTAAATTAAGTTGAAACTATGTAGACTGAAAAAGAAGTGAAGTCAATCTGTACAATAATTTAGCATCAAGCAAAACGTTAAATATTGTAGACATACTGTACGGCAATTGCAAACTCATTGCTAGAGTTACTTTTTTGAACATCAGTGTGGACGTGTGTCTCTCATCCAAACACATTTCCCTTGACAGTGTAGAACCGGACTGGATGCCCTGGTTAAGGCAGGATCCTTCAAACCCGACTGACAATAAAACACTCGAGCACGCACCTATGAATGGATCGCTATGAATCCTTATGAGCCCCCGGCCTCACCCGGACTTAACGCACCCGTGCCAGGATTGACGATGTGACAAAAGTGATTCACAGGTGTTTCGCGTTCCGGAACAGAGAGCAACACTCCCCGTACCGTATCGGAGGTTCCTGGACCATAGTTTCGGTGAGTGATGAGGTCAGAATTTCTGCACAAGGCTGGATCTCGCAACAAATAGCCCGTACGCACTAAATGTCCTACGTGACCGGCCGGGTCGTTTTGCACAGGTTGGACGGGAACGATGAAACGAGGGCACAGGCGAGAGAAAAAATATGATGACATCAAACCTGAGCTGACGGTTATGAGGAGCAGGAAATATGGACATGAACACGTTTGCAGTTTTATCGTCACTACGGTCGCCGCTCGATCCGGAAGTTTCGATTGGAAATGGCAGGGGGAAAAAAGGTGGAAACAAACAAAAGAAAAACAACAAACCCCACGGAATCGCAAACGTTCTGCCATCGGTTTTGCAGTGAGGTGGTTTTATTTGCTTTCAATCCGTAACAAAAACACCAAAACCTCCCCCCTCCCTGGGGTGAATTCCAACGGTGGCAACGGCTTTACAACACTTTGTGCTTTGTTTGCTTCTTAGGGTTTTCAGCAGAAAAGGATGTGCGGCTGATTGACTGATTGACTCGGGGTGTGGAGCGCAAATTGTGAAGCGCTGCACAAAATTACTGATGGATGGATTTTATGGTGAACGGTTATGATCCTCAATCATGCTGACAGGCACAAATTGGTGGGGGACACAGCGTGGTGGTGGACATGCCGACCGAACTCCCAACATCCGCGGCGTAGTTCGAAGGGAAATAGTGCGAATCGTATTTTAGTGCACTTCAACACTCGTTCTTTGTGTTTTGTTTGGTTCGTTTCCTGTTTGGGATCGCAGCGCAATGTTCCTTCTTCCAGGATGTAATATCCATGGGAACATCTTGACGTTGGAACATCCGTGCGATTAATTGATTCGACATGCGATGACATTGACGAGGCCAATGAATGATAGGAACGGTTTGCCCCTTTGTGATGCGAGGCTATAAAATATTGATTATTCAAATAGGCGTCATTTAGCGTTTGCCGTTCGGAAGGAAAGATGTGACTTTTATTAGCGCCCGAGGAAGCTGTGATTAATTAGGGGAGTTTGGGAAGTACATTAAACGGTTAGCGGCCACTGGGTGAGTCACCGCTTCATCATGCCCAGTAGGGGGAATTATATCCGTTTTCGAGTAGCAAGGAGTTATGCGGAAGTTTTTTCTTTTATTACATGGAGATTATCGGAACCATCAATTTGCGCTATAGTTCCTGAATTTATAACAGAGGGAAAATCGGATTCGTCAAAGCGATGACGTTTATCGTACCTTCATCTTCTAAATTGCTCGCTAGTTAGCCTCGGTATATAATTCTGGATAACGAATATGTAGCATAATGTATATTCCAATAAATCATTCAATCATGTATCCGTCTGCGATATTCAAGCAAGGATCTCTCTTCTAGTTTATGGCTCCTTTTCGTTTAGATATGAATCAATGTGGACATTTTGAGCAGACGTTTGGGACTCTACTCAAAATCGGTCTTCAGGCGATAGGGTCTAGTGATAGACTTGCACAGGTTAAAAGTGCAGAATCACAATTTACACTCTTGGGATGTGGATTATACAGCATGTGTTAGCCGATACATGGCAATATACTGAATAATGAAGGTTTAACACCTTATCGACCTTCTTGGATTAACTTTTTCATGGGGTGTAACATTGTCCGGAATATCTAAGGATCACATGGTCATGGTATCAATGAATGACTTCTTCTTCATGCCTGCTTTATCTGGCCTACTAGACTTATTCATACCACATAGTTAGATAGTCAGTCCTCACTATGGGGGAACGGCCCAGATGGGATTTGAACTCCGATCTTGCCAGATGAAAACCCGCATCACTATCGTATCTACTACCTGGCCGCCCAGAGATAAATGAATAAACAGTAAGCGTAAAATTTATCGTTTATAAACATATTATTTAACCTCCACAGCAGTTCAGGCCTTAGAACTCAACTCTAAACTCAAACTACTCACTGATGCTGTAGAATAAATTTAAAACACTGACCTATGTTTTATAGACATAGCCATACGTCAAAGGTCAAAAGTCACCCGTTAAACATCAAATACTTAACTTCAACAACCCTATTTCTCAACTCAACCGTTTTTGTTTTAAAGATAACGCCAAACAAAATTACTAAACGAAGGACCACCCCATGGGACACTTAAAATTCAACCTCAAAAGAGCAATACTAAAATTTTGAAGATGTTATTAGGTTTTGATTTCTCCGCTTCACACACCCAGAGCAACCCTCAATCAATGGGAGACTTTCATCAGCTTTTCAAGTAAGAAAGATGAGCAAATCATTTTCGATTTGCAATTCAATCACCCATCGAAAAACGTTCGATTCGCTTTGCACACTCAATGATGCTTCTTTGCTGCTGCTGCTGCAACATCGTCACCATTTCGACGACCACAATCCGATATTTAAATCAACCGAAAGACGATCGTTGGGTCAGCAACGCGTTTATACACACCGCTCGTCACCGCTTGCCTGAATAATCACTTTAGGGACGCCTTGCCTCTTCCGAACGCGATCCGTTGCTTAACCTTTCCGAGTGTTGATGCTCACGGTGAATGAGAAGAACCGCAACGCAACGGCCAATCGGTTATGATTTGCGACGAACATCGTGGTGCAGGGCTTGAGCATGCCAAACCCGTGGCCGATTTTAATTTCACGCACATTAGCCACGGTCAAAAAGAATCCCGAGTTCACTAACCTTGATGGCTGCTCGGAGCGTGTGTGTGTGTATGTGTGCGAGTGCGATGCAATGAATCGGATGGTGCATGTTTCGGTAAATACCTGCAACACCGTGCACGTGATGCGAGAACGTCAGATGAATGCTCGGTGCATTTCATCGGTGCAGAACTCTTTCCATAAGGGATAGAGCGAACGAGCGACCGGGAGAGCTCATCTCGTTGTACGTTAAGTGGGGTGGTAGAAAACTATTTTGCTTACCTCCCATTCCTAGTTTTTTTTCCCCCCGTGGCAGGGGTAGAATGGTTTAAGCTGTGGGGGTGGAATTGTAAGTGAAAAATGAAAGCACATCATGAATATAAATTGCAACTGTTTTCGGGACCAAAAGTTTTGCCCTGGCTAGCGGCTAGCGATGGTCCTCTTGCTGGTGGTGCTCACTGAAGCACCGGAAAATTCTCTCCGACAAAACCGGAACATCCCAAAGAACTCATCCCCACAGAAGCAGAAGAATTTTTTTTTGGTTTGTTTTGTTTTCTTCGCGTTTCTTTCTCGGGCACAAAGGAAAAGAATCCTCCCTCCCCCCTTTTTTTGTGAAAGGTTCATTGGGGTAGAATTTTGGTTTCCTTCACTTTCTGCTTCCTTGGGCGAACAAGTGATTTTCCGACCTCACTCCGTCTCACTCTCTCTCTTCCGTCACTTTCTCTCACTTTGCCTTTCTGAAGGAAAATTGAGGAGAAGCGAGCAAAAAAAAAAAAAAATGGACAATCAAACCACAGGCACAAAATTTCTTCATTTTTCCTATCAACTTTTTTATTAAGCGTAAAATAAACCCGGCATTAAGGGCGGCCGAGAGTCGCTCGGACCGAGGCCGACATTTTGTGTGTTGCAGATTTTTCACCGGGCTGAAATGGAAGGTTCCGAGATTAGTTGAGGAGCTTGGAGTGAAGCTGGTCCGGTGGATGGTGGGGCAAAGTAAATTAGATTGAAACGAATGAGTCCGACCGACGTCATCATGGCAGCGCGTGGTCGTCGTCATGGTGGTTCAACGTTTAATGAAACGTTCGGAAGGGGAAAATCTGCAAAGAAAGGAACTGTTCCAACCAACCAGCCAAACTTGCAAATACTACCCCCCCAGAGCTGGATTTTAAATCTTTTCAGCGTGTTCCTCGTGTTCCGTCGTGCGCAGGATGCCGCTGTTGTAGGTGAAGGAGAGCGCGAGCTGTCAGTAAAAATTGCAAACATTTAATTTTCCTTTTTTTTTAAACGCATTTTATGCATGCTAAGGTAAGCATATTTTTGCTCATAAAGCATGATCGCCCCTTTGCTGGTGGAGATGAGACCGATTTAATTTTTTGCTTTGTAGCATCCTCTCTCGCCCTGTTTTAATTCTTGATTTTATCTGCCGTTTTATCTATTCGGTATTGCTTGCCTGCTGAAGGTTTAAAATTTTTATTAAGACCTTTATATTTTCTTTCCATTCGGGGAATGGGAAAATAATTTTCCGTTCATCTCCTGGGTGTGACGTCGATCTCGAATCACTTTTCATGACGCTTTTCCTCCCAAAGCTGTGAATCTATCAGCCGCAAAAGGATGTGTCCGTGGAAACGGAGTCTGTTGTCGGGAGAGCAATCAGCCCGAACCAGTGCCAGCGTTCGGCTGTACGGGAGCGAGCTACTAATTTATTTCAAGTATTGCATTATGAAAAGTTTACCCGTGTTCCGCGACCGACCGTGGGTCGTCCTCGGTAGTTCACAGATTTAAGCTCACTTTGAAGCGAGAAACTGGTTTCTATCATAATTGCATTTTATTATGCTGACAATGAATAGTAGTATTCTTGGTGGGTTGGAGGAGGTAGAGAACCGCTGGCGCTATCCATTTTCTCGGGGTTCGGAGTGCTTGATGATTTTGGGGTTTATGGGCCCCTGATAAGCTTAGTTTTGAGGTTTGGCTGAGTAGTAGAGGGTGAGTTGAGTATGAAATTTAAGGGAATTTAAAGTAAATTCTCGAAGAGTAGTTTTCATTCTCCTCATTCAAAACAGTCTTCTTTATTATTCTTCTGCTTTAGTACTACAAATTTGGTACTTAAGGCCTTTCATTTCTGGCTTTATTAACTTTTATATCCAGTATCTAAATAGGCAGTCCTACGAACGGATAGATGGTCCCGGACTGGATTTGAAATCGGTCCCTTCGTGTGTGCAACTGGCACCTCTATCAACTGTGTTAAGATAAATTTGACGTCTAGATGGCGCTACTATATCGACTTTTTCGTTGATATAAAAGCTTAAAATATTTAAATTAATTATTTAAAAATTATAAGAACATCACACATCTACTTCAGCTTGATACGAACACCGTGACCAAGTCATGAGAATTCTACCGAACAGCCTAGCCGAATAAAGTTTGGTTCAGTACCTCACCAATTGGCTATAAGGTCGAACAAGTATAAAAAAAGCTTTAAAACACACTCTAAATCAACTCTAAATCAACTCCTAATCGTAAATTTTACCCTCCATCTTGACACAAGTCCACTAGAAAACATTATTAATTTTATAGCTCAATCAATAGCATCGGAGCGCCCTCTGGCTAACAAAAAAAAAAAAAAAAAAAAATCGCCACTTACCGCCATCTTTTATTTACAGTCCACCATTACACGCTTTTCACTTCATCGGCACGCTGCCAGAAAGTGGCCAACTGATTGACCCCGCGCAGGTTACAACGGTTAGAATTTTTATGTCAAATATTAGAACAGCCGGTCCGTAGAAAAACCGTATCGATATCGATCGCGCGTACACTCGACAGGGCACAGATTTTGATGTATGCGGTGGACCTCGCCGTTGGTTAAACCCTTACCGACGATCCTGTCCCACAATAATACCTTCGTGATTAACGGTTGGAAAAACGGAATAAAATTACTTAATTGTGGCCCTTTTCTCCAAGGTAGTTGAATTCATTAGGCCAGCCCGCCGTGTGCCGGTCTGGGGGTGAACCGGAGCAAGATTGATTACTAACCTGCATGGTTCTAGAAGAAGTAAAGGGGAGTAAGAAGAGAAGGTGCTAGTATTGCTACTGGCGGTGCGGAAAATTATTAAGTAAAGTATGAAGAAAACCCCTCACTAATATAAAGTAAAAGTAACACACCCAAGTAGCGTGAAGGTTGAACCTTTGGGAGAGAGAGGAAAAAAAAAAGATTTCCCGCAGGCAATCTGAAGCAACAGAGGAAGAAGAAAAAACAGGAGTGATTGGTCTTTACACGTCCATTACTTGAGGTGGTACCGGTTGCAAAATGGCCGGCATGGGTGCAAAGGCAGAAAAAAAACCCCACTAAAATGAGCTGTACTGTAGAGGGTAAAACCACAACAAAAAATAACATTACTTACCCACCATTATCATGATTGGAAGGAAAAGTTATGATGGAGAAAAGTGGCAGTAGCTACACGAACAGGCGACGCAAACGAACCGGCATACGTGCTAATGTGTGTGTGTGCATGGAGACGCCTGGCCGTTCGTGTGCGAGAGAGCGGGTGAGGACCCCATAAATCTACAATTGGACGCGTGGAAAATCCCGTCAGCAATTAGTGCAATGCTCGCCTGGACAATGCTCCAGAGCCGATGTGTCGCTTAATGGCGTGTGCGCGCTGGTTGGGGATTTTTTTCTGTAGTTCGTGTAGAGTCGGGTTTTTTTGTTGCTTCTTGGTTGATGGAAGCTATGGTTTTATTTATTTGTTTTGCTTCCACATTCATCAGGACAAAAATTCCGCGACGCATCGCGGAGTGGTTTTAATTTATTTAAATTACCCATCACGAAAGCTGTACATTAACACATAATTACTTCATTACATGGGGATCGAGCCACAGGACCATGAAGCATTCAGGGCGAGGAACGCATTCGCATTCACTCACGATCATATTTCTTTTATTATTCGTTTACTGTTTAGTGCTTCACCTTTCACAGCTAATGAGCTTACGAGCCTCCCTGATGGGCCCGTTTGATATCGGCTGCTAGCAAGCTGATGTAAAATTCACTAATCAAACTCGAGCCACACAAAACATCAAGGACGACGGCTAGACAATAAACTGGAGTTCATAATTCCCAGCGCATTTTCCTTAACTGATGGATCAATCGTTTTCGCCCCAGCTCAATTGAATGTCCGTTCCGTGGTCCACCAAGGAACACTGCTTACTGCTTTACATTCCTTCACGCTTTCGCACGCTAACGAAACGGGGGTTTGTGTGTTGCTGCTGTTGGCGAAAAAAAAAACGTACAACTAAATCGCTTCACAATTTGGAACTGCACGCGATAACTTCACTCTGGCTGTACGACGAGGCGGTCGCGTGCGCTCGACACTGTGTTGTTAGGTTGTTTGAAACGGGTTTCAATTCCACGGGTTTATGATAAATGTGCAACAGCTCACAACGGGTTGGAGTTTGGGGACCATTAAGCTCTGGCTAGAGAGAGAAAAAAAAAAACACACACACACACACCACAAAATGCACGAGACTCTTGAACAAAGAACATGTTCCACACACTCTACTATGCAGCCTTTTTGTGAGGAGCAGCGGCTTTCGGCACCAATTTTTCGCTAGTGTGAGGGGACCCGTTTTGCAGGAGAAAATTATATTTTTAATAGCGATGAATTATGCACTGGAAACATTTACCACTGATGAAAAAAGGGGGTGCTGGCTTTGCCGTTGTGTCGTGTTGCCAAAAGGGTCTCGATTTCGAAAGGATATTGAATCCCTGGGCCAGTGGTTTCCAGCAACGGGTTCGTTCGGGTAATGGTTTACGAGTTGGGAAACGAGTTGATTTTGTTTTCTTTAAAGCTGCTAATGTTAAGTGGCTATTCGTTGCGAAGTGATTGTCTGGAGTTTGAGAGAGAGTTTCCTTCAAAATGCATTCTTAAGGTCCTTGATGCCTGTTTAAAATAATTCTCTTTTTGAGAAGGGTAGTAACAGGGTGATTACTCATAGAACAAGTACAAGGATGAAAGGAAAGATTGGTAATTGTCTGCCGATAGAATCCTTACTTTTTGAAGTCTTCGAGTGGAAAAGAGTTTCTTCTGCTTCTTCCTTTCCACTACAACCTTCAGAGGTCTCGGCCTGTCATTTCTGGCCTTCTGTGACTTGGTTTCCTGGCATTCTGTGACCCGTAGCAAAGTAGCTAGCCTTGCGTCCGAGTAGGCGGTTTAGATGGGATTTGAAGTTGGCCCAAGTTGCCCCGTAGTTGGCTCAAGTTGAGATGAACTGATTGCATTGGTGCTGGTTTCTGAATTGACAGACTTCTTTCTAGTGACGTAAAGGCATTCGTCGTCGATATACTTGATCCGCTTTTGTACTTCCAAATACCAAGGATTCTTTATGACCTCCTAGCAATTTACACGCCAGCAAAATTTAAATCTATTTTGCATCCCATATCTCGAAAGGCGTTCTTGAGTGCCTTGAGACTCATCTACGAAAACAGGCATTTGCTCACAATACAAGTTAACGTGTCTGCATCGTTTTTATTTGTGGGGTTTATTGTCTTCGAAAAGACACTTTGGTATGCTCTTAAAACACAAAAGACTCGTTGATAAATCTTGTCCAAGTCATCAGCTTATACCTGAAATAGCATTACAACTCCTGATACATTCATCTTCGAATCTCTGGTTGCTGTCTATAGTATGAAAAAAAAGGCAGCTTTGTCTTCTTCTTCTTCTTCTTCCTTGGCACTACAACCTCGAGAGGTCTCGGCCTGCCATTTCTGGCTCTCTATGACTTAATTTTACCCGTAGTAAAGTAGTCAGCCTTACGTACAGGGAGGTGGTCTGGAAGGGATTTAAACCCCGGCCCTGCCATGTGAAGACCGGCACCGCTGTCGCCTCAGCCACTGTACCGCCCCTTATACAGAATTTTCCAAGAAGAGATCAATGGCTTTTTCATGTAGTCTAGGAAATCCATATCTCGATTTGATTAAAATCTCTCAAAAAACTAAGACTTACACTTAAACTGCAGTTGAAAACATAGTTTTAAAACAGTTTGTGGCTCATGCTGTTTCATTCTTAAACAGAAAACTTTAATTTGCATTCAACGAAACAGATACCAATTCATTCTCAACATTTCTTGTAGAAAGGACACAAAAAACTTAAACTCTTTGCAGCATCTTACGTTCGGCGTCCAGTCGTTCAGAATTGTCTCCCTTTTTTTTAACGTCACCGAATCTCTGCTGCGGACATGCATGGGAAAATTCCTCCAGTAGGTGTGTTTATCTCTGTATGTGTGTGTGTGTATAAACAGCATTTTTTCTGCGTGTGTTTCCGCTCATCATCCCCAAACAACTCGGGCAAATTGATTTTTTCTGTCGTTCTTGGCAAATGTTGACTATCCACTTTTGCATGAATTTAAAGTGGCAGTAGAAAGTGGAAATGATCATCATGCTACACCAGCGCCCGATGCGAGGCGTGCAGAAGCAAAGAAAGTGCATCCTCCGCTCGTTGAGAATTCGCCCGAAACGGGGAAGTATGCAATTGGCACGATAAAGCTTCTGCTTCAGCATCTCTCCTGTGTTCCGTGTTCCGTGGCAAAGTGAAGTTGAGTGGTAAAATGCAACCCGATGCAAACCGAAAAACGAGCACTCGGGGCAACAAAACCTAAACCCAGAATCAAGTGCAAGAATGTACCATACACAAGTAGAGGTAGGAAAAAAAACCCCGGACTCCGGTCAGATCGTTCACCGCAATGAGAAGCGGGGCGACAAACGACGACGAATAGCAGGCACAAGGCGAAATTGGGCACAATTTTCATATTTGAAATCTCAGCTCTCCGGACCTCGGGCAGGCGATAAAATTTTAAGGACTCGCTTTACGGTTTTCGGGCAGCCGAGAGTGGTTTTGGTGGTGAGTTTTCTCCATTTTCCTCAGCATTTTTTGTGTGTGTTGTTGCTTCCTTCTTTCAATTGCAATCGTCACAGACCGATTGCAGCGATGGTGACCAGAATGGGCCTGCATTTGCTAGGCTCGGCCCAAACAGGTTCACCCTTCCGGAATCGGGGTGAGCCCCACTAACTGCTGCTTGAAATTGAAACCCCTTTTTCAAGGAGACACTACACGGCGCAAGTTGGCAGAGTGGAGCAGAGTTGTGGCGCTGCTCTGCATGTGATGCTTCATTGGAAGGCTTGTATATCCTTCCGGAAGGCACTAATGGTCACACCGAGCCAGACCATCAAACATCGTTCCGCATTTTTGGGCGGCCCCTTCGAATAGAAGATCGCTTGCTTCTGACCACTGGGAGAGGTTATGTTTCCTTTTTGATTTTATAGCTTCAGCCAGCTAGAATCATTTTTCCACAAGAAAATCACTTGCGGTAGTATGGAGAGACGAGTGCAGTACGGAACGCTCATATACCGGATGGTGAGCTCGTAAAAGCGAGAGAAAAGGTCATTAGCCTTTCGGGCAGCCAATCCAGAGCAGCTTAATCCAGAGCAGCAAATGTGGTGCGTGTGGTGTATGTACCGACTGATCGAATGTTGCGGTAAAATATGACCACAAGAGCAAGAAAGCAACACCAAAACCGAGCTAACGACTAGAAGAAATATATAAGTTGTAGCAAAATAAATTGCTCACCCTGGCACGGCCTAGCCAGGATTTTGCATATCGAGCGAAAACGTATCGTTTTGCATATCGAGCCGCCATTTTGTGGCAACTCTAGAGCTAGTAAAGGATGTGTGTAGCACTGTACTTCAATTTTTTGCCACAGCTTTTTTTCTTTACCATTATATCGATTGCTTCTGTCGGGTTGAGAAGCTTGAGTTATTAAGGGATTTTCCGTTAAGACAGGTCGAAATTAATCACGAACGATCGATTCCCCTGGTCACGTTTTTGGCGTCGCACAATCAGAAAGGCAAGAATTTGGTCGATTTCCCGTGCGGAGAAAAACACGCCAAAAGCGCGTCCGTCCGTCCGTCCGTAGGTAAGAAAATTAGTAGCGAAATTGGAATGTAACCATGGGAAAAAGGGAAATGGCGTAGCTAATCCTTGAATATCGTGCGTCACGCAACATAGCGTTGGTGAGCGAAGTAACAAAGGAAACGACGACGAGTCGCCCCATCGCTACCAAGAAACCTCCACCAGTTCCCTGTTCCTGGTGACCCACCCAGGGGCCTCGGTCTCTGAGGTTGGCCAATTTGAGCCAATTTTCACCACTTTTCACCACAGCACGCGTGGCAATGCGTGTGCCGCCCTAATCCAGCGACAAAATTGACGAACGACAAACAGAAGCCCCCTGTAGGGGTAGGGGGGTCGGAAGGATTTCGGGGGAAAATTACTCACACAGGTGAGTTATGCCGGTGACACAACAAGGTTTTTCCGCAGCACAATTAAAACCGAGTCAGACATTTTGCCTTCAAGAATCATTAGGCAGAAACAAGCGGCAAATGGTGAATGACATCTCACCCCACCCCTTTGGGGGCCTAAGATCCCCAAAACCCCAAAACCGCACACGGAGCAGAGGAGAGTTCCGTGCGTGTTTTACTTCGATTTTTGTTAAGGATTTGTTCTTGCTGTGTGTCGTTGTCGCATTTGTCGCCCCTCCCGGGACATTCCGAAATGGTTTGTTGGCTGGCTTGTTTCCAGCGCTTGTTGGCGCTGTTGTCGTTCGTAAAAAGCGTGAGGTGAGCGTGAGTCTTTGTCGTGTCGAAATATGAAGCGGGAAGACAGCAAAACAGGAATTTTATTTTTGGGTCCTCCATAAATGCCTCACCATTGTTTGACCTTTCGCAGAACTAGATAGCTTAACCGCTTTTAGCTCTCTTCCTGCCTTTGTACGGTAGCATCCGCCGAGACGAGCGCTTTCGATTGCCAACAATCATGGCCCACTCTGCCATCGAGAATAGTATCATCCTCGGAGGCTCGTTCGGGGTGGTTAAATTTAACCCAGCCAAGGAATATAGATTGATTCTCGGGACCTATCACTTACCGACCGACTTGCGATTTCCCAGTGCAATACTGCTTCGAATGGCTCTCGAGCAATGGCATATGGACAGAGCAAAAATTGAAGGATTTTGTCTGCAGCCGTGCGATACGGTGCATCAGCGGACTTCACAGACAAAATAATGGAACGCAGAGCTCAAGAATTCGATTTCTGACAGGTTGAGTGTAGTTTTTCTTCATTTCGCTATTCAAACACTGGTTTTACTGTCGATGTGCCGTTGTTTGAGTGGGTAAAGCATTGTACACGTGCACTGAATGCAATTTCAATAGAAATAGGAAAAACAACACTCATGTTGACCGGGTTTATATGTTTATTAAAACTTTTCTTTTCCTTTTTTAGTAACTTAAACTATAGCTTTCCTTATTTATTTCTCACGTGAAGAATAATTTTTCCTCATCAAATGCACTCATTAGACAGAGCTTCGGGTCCTTCGTATCATTCTTGATCGATGCAAAAGTTTAACGTACATTCTTCCGTCTGATTGAACACGGCTAAAACAAGCTCATCGTAACCCGTCGACCGTGATCATGTCTGTCTGGTGCCGTTTTTTGTTTTTTTTTCCCTCAATGCCCTCATCCCGCCCGACAAGCGCTCCACTCTTTAAGCTTCTTAGCGCGTGGAAAATATATCCCGGAAAATTTCGTACAACCAGATGGTTCCGTCCGGCGTTCGCCAACTGCTAGTAAGCGGACCTGTCGATTTATTGCCACCCAGCCGCATCCGCAGATGCTCTGGATGAATGGAAGAAGCTGCACGAGAGAGAGAGAGAGAAGTGGGAGTCGGAAAATGCAATGAAAAATTTTCACTTTTATTGAAGCTAAAATAAAACAAGCTGCTGCAAAACCCAGACGGACGGAAAGGGTTGCAGAAAGCATGCAGCATGAAACGATACGGGTTGGTTGGGAAAACAATTGGAAAACTACTAGCTGCCCACCCCGAACGCGCGAAAACTACGTACGGGCGGAATGTTGCAAACGCAGCGAACAATCGAACCGATCGAAATAAATACGTCTGGTTGAGGATTTTTCGTGTTTTCCCAACATCCTCAGCACTCGTTCGCGGGTTTGTAGCTGTACTGTGTGGACTTTTCCGCAGTTTTCCGGGTGTGAAGGGTGTTTGTGTCCCCTTACGTTTGGGTACGTTCCTTGTTCTGTTTGGCTTCAGCTTTGGTTGTGAGAGCTGGGGGGGAAGGTTTTTTGCGCTACAATAAAAATTACCAATAAATTTTTATTACCTTCCTGGCGAACGAGTGCCAGCTGAGACCCTTCCGAGCCAGCGCGTGAAAAGCTGGTACTCGCTCCTTCCCGTGGTGATCCACCAGGGCCAAACAAACGCGCAAGCGTATCCCGTTTTTACCGTCCCATCGTTCATCATTCAGTGTTTTAGGGTGTCGCGATGCTTTTTTGGGGGAAACAAGTGTGGATGTATGTGTGAGTGTGTGTGCCGGAAAAACACAGGAAAAGCCACCGTAGAAAAATGGCATGAGTCACCGGGTTGTGGGTACGTCGAATCCACGATCCATTCTTCAATGGGTTCAAACGGTAGCAGAAAAAGGGAAAAGCACACACACTCACAGCGGGTTGGATGAGAAAGTGTGTGTACTTTCACCTTCGTCATTTCTCTGCGGGCGGGTCCACCCCTCCACCGGTGTCATACTTCTTTTTGGTAAGGATATACCACTCACAGAGTGGGGTTCAACCCAGCGAAGGTGATGCTTCCTTCCTTCTGTGTTTGTGTGTGTTTTACACCCCTACCGGAAGGGTCAGTGAAAAATGTTCCGATGGGATTCGGAAAAGTGAAACCGACATTAACCATCCACCGGAGCAGTCCAGCAACCCGACAAAAAAAGGGGGGAAAGAATTCCTTCCGAACTTTTTTCCTTCCGAAGTTCGAGCCAGCCAAAATGGTCAACGAAAAATGCGCACCTCTTAACTAGTTAAGCTGTACGTATTTACCTCATAGTTTACCTTTCTGCTCGTCGGAAAAGCGTGATGCAGAGAGAAGGAGTGGGGTGAAATGTTCATTAAATTGATTTATGCACTAAGATTTTAACGCTTTCCCTTTTTTTCCCCCTAAGCGCCTTGTTTGGACGGTTCTGGGTTGCTAGGCACGGTATGGATGGAGTTAAAAGAAACCCCGGGAAAGCCCTTTTTTACGACCATTTTTGGCAAGCTCACTATGGTGGTAATGGAAATCGTACTGACTTAGTGTCTAACGTACACGTTTTCCCGAATCGGGGTTGCTCGGCATTGAAATCGAAAATGATCGATATGTCTACGGCATGGCAGGAAATCGGACATAACAATAATCAATGTTCATTGTTTTACTTTTACCCCGAGCGATGTGTAACTATCATGTAAGCGCGATGGGATATTTAGTTATCCAATAAACTCTTCCGGCTTGACAATAGGATTGTTTGTGTTTGTTGCGTCAAGCCTAACACATAATTTACTCATAACTTGTTATGCTGGAGAGTGCCACAGAAAGGTGCAATTAGTATAGCTTACTTCCGGCGCTCTCTGTATCCTGAGATATCCGGGGAAATCGACAATCGTGAGCAGAATGGATTAAAAATAGCTCATGCTTTTTACAACTTCGAACTTTGTCATTTGTGCCGACAAAGCTTTGCGATACTTCGATATTTTCAAGGACAAGAAATTGTCCTTAACGTAAGTTATGATTTACAAGGAACATAAAAGAACAGCAGGTTGATTTAAAAATAGCTCATCCGACTGTGAAACAAAAAACTAGCCTCCTCTTTAGCATAAAGCATTGACGCGTTTTTCATGGAAAAAACGACCAAACGAATGAGCAAACACAACGTTTCAGGATTAAAGACACGAGCTGGTAATGCTCCATGCTCCCTACATCCATACTTAGCTGATTTAATTCTTTGTTTTTCCCACCATTTTCCTACCCGTTTTGTTTTGTTTTTCCTTAATCCCCGTTGTTATTTTTATGTATAGATCACTCGCGCTTTTGTTCGGTCAGTTTTTTTCCATCCCATGTTCCCTGCTTTTTTGTTATCATTTTGAATAAAAGCTTTCTGGTGGTGGCCGGCGCTTACCTCGTGTGCCTTCCTGCTACACAGCACCGTTTCGAGATGGTGTCGTGAGGGTAGGCAGGAAAAAAAAGAAGTTTCGGACCGAGCAATATATCCGGCGTATAACCGGGAATGGAAGCCGTAGGCGGTGGCCAATGCTTTAATAGGAATTAAAAAGTTCACGGCAAAACAAAATACTGCTTAATGCCCGAGACCCGTCCGTAATCCGTAACGCGCTTGTGGGTTGTGTTTGTTTTATTTTGCTTTTACTTTTTTTTTGTGTCTCGAGAACAATTTTTATAGTTATTTTTACTGTAATCTTTTGATTTTGTTTATGTTTTTTTGTTGGTTTTGTTGATGATGATAAATTATATTTTTTTTTTAAGACATTTTTTAATTTATATTTTTAGTTATGTTTTGTTATTTTTTCCATTTTTGTTATATTTGATTTATGATTAAGTTTGTTTTCATTTTTTTATGTTTTATTCAGTTTTGTTTTGCTTTTCTTATTTTTGTTTATATGATTGCTTTATCTTAACTCATTTCCTTCCTCTTTTCACATTCTTCTTGTGTATATTATATTCCTCTTCTTTTTTGCTAATATTGAGCTTTTTTTTTTCTTTTTTTCGTATTTCTCCGTAATTTTATTTTATTTAAATCATAGAAAAGCGCATGCTTAGTGAAAACTCCTTTTCCTGTACTCGCTACATTTTTCATGTTAACCCCTAACCTTACTCCATGTCCGGTCTATTGCTGAGAAAAACGAACTAAATCAATCCACCCTCACCGGGTGCGTTCCGCACACCCCCGTCGTGCCCATTGCATCGTTTTTATTCCCACCCGGCAAAACAGACCCGGGCAAAGCACACCTTAATTAATACTCTCCCACTTGTTCCCCCTGAACCGATCACCATCACCGGGCGGGCCTTCCCAAGTAGCCCTGCAGTCAATATTTCAACAGCGGGTTTTGTAACAGCAAATTGACGGTAGTAATTTAATAATAAAAAAAGGTTAAATTTTAACTACCAAAGCACATGACCATTCTAACTCCCGCGCACATCCAATTGTGCGTTGCGAAAGATCCCGCGAACGGTCGACGATGAATTTAGCACAAGAAGAAGCATTACCCGTAAGGGAGGATTCTTTTTAAAGTGAATAATTAATTTCCTCATCGACCCTACGCTTGGGGTGTGGGTGGCTCTCGAGGGACGTAACGATTAATGCGACCAAGGGCGAGCGGGTTTTTCGCTTCATCGGATCCCGTCGATGTATTACCTGGGCGCGCATATATCATTCAGGACGTCGGCTAACTGTGGTCGCGACAAAATGGCCACGACTGGAGACCGTTTTTGCCCGGGCAAGTGATTTTCAATAATTAATTAAGTAATTATTCTTTTCAACCACGTTAACTGCGTGATCTTAAGGGCAGTAAAAAGAAGGGGTTCGTTATCAACGCTGACGTGGACGCTTTTGCGGGCAGAAGGAAACATTCCCTACCCCCTTATAAACTCAGCAAAAATAGTGCAAATGCAGGGATGAGGGAAAACCCCCCGAAAAGGGGAAAAGAAAAAGTAAATCCGTTAACGTTAACTTACCTCGATCACGCGCGCTTCGATTACGGTGTGTTCCAAAAGGGAGGAGGTCCGCGGAAAAAATGCGTAAGACACGGTCCGGAATTCACAAAAGAAAAAACATTAAAACGGAAAAGGAAGGAAAGCCAAACACTCCGGATGGCGCAAGCACTACGTCCGCACCGGTGGTGTATTTTGCGCTGGTGCAGAAGCGTAATTTATTTATTACCGAACGTGGCACAGCTTAGAACCATTTAGTGCCGCTGGTTGCGCACTCATTATTCACCGAAATTTACACTCGCGTCAAAGTTGTTTTCCACCAACCGGGAGAAGGGGAGAGGTTTTCCTTCCCTTGCTACACTAACCGGAGGTCCTTCTTCACGGTCACTATAATGCGGGAGGTTCCGTTTCACTTTTTTTTCACTCAACAGGGGTGGCTCTTTTTTAGGTGGCGTTTTTCCACCTCCACCGAGACACACCCGACGCCGGTAATCGAAAAGTTACACGTCCTGAAAAGTGGAAAGTAAATGAAAAGTTCGTTAATATACTTCTTTACATTTTGTTTTGGTGTTTTTTTGTGTGTGTGCTGCGCTGCCTTCATTTCGTTTCATTTCATTGGAGCAGCCATTTTTTGCCTTTCTTCTTCTCTATATTATGGTTGATTCTTATTAAGGTTACCCTCTCGCACAGTTTCTCCTGCAGCTCACCGCAGTGTTCACGGGACGCTCGTAGAGGGAGCAATGAAATGCGCTTACCGTACGCTGAAACGCAACTCAAAATTTAAGAAAAACCCCAAACCGATTTTTCACAATGTAAAGCTGGTAAAAATACGACCAGGAGGAAAAATAGAAGCAGCAAAGGTGGGTTCACGGTTGTTTAGCGGCCCGAAATTGATGGAATTTCACGTCAGCGTGGAAGCAATCCTGGGAGACGGCAAATAAAGCTTCGCCAGTGGACTTTGAAATGTGAAATAGTTCTAGCAGCAGCACGCAGCAGCAGCAGATGGTTAAAAATCCGGAAATCTTTTATCCACATTACACTACACACCGGGAAAGCGGGGTAGTTTTTCGTTTCAACGATGCAATTCATTGGAAACAGGTTTGAGGAAGGTTTTTATGTTTTCCGTGTTTTTTTTTTTTTTTGCTTTCTCGGGAAATGTTAAGCAAATGAATTTGTTGTTGCTGCTTACAGTCACGATGCTAGCCCAAGCATTTCGCGTTGAATGGGGGGTTGAAGTTTTGCTAATTGGATTTTCTCTCCCTCACAACACCCTCGGAGGGAAATTTATCACTTTGTCAGTATTTTCCACCTTTTACTGGGAAACACTTTACGAGCTAGAATTTACCGTGGAAGGATAATCGGTATTTAACGAAGGCAGGTCCAGTGGCTGAGCGTGAGATTATCGGTTGCAAAGTGAACGAGCGAAATCAAACGATTTGTAAGCTGGGCATGGCAATGCTATGGGCTGCAGGCGATACCGAACTAGTTTTCTTTTTAGCCATAATATTTACTTCATTTGTAATCCAATTTGGAAGGAGTCTGGAAGAAGGTTTTTTTCAAGAAATATCAATCAAGTAGCCAAGCCAAATGAAAAGAAGAAATAAAAGTCATTTTAAAACAAGAAGTTAAATAATAATTAAGAGTAAAAATAGCAAGAGACGTAGAGACGTGGAGATGAAGTTGGTAGCACAAGTAAAAGAAGAAGAAGAAGAGGTGCAAAAAGTTGAAAAAAGTGATGAAAAATAAACAAAACAAGAGAAAATAGAAGTGAAAGTGAAAGTAGACGTAAATGTTTAAATAGAAGTAATTTAAGAAGCAATTAAAGGAAATTAAAGTTACAGTAGGAATAAAATTAAATCTTAGAGTATGAGTAAGAATAAAAGTAGAATTAAGAGTGGTAGTATAAGTACACGAAAATCGAAGCCACAATGGAAGACAAAGTAAAAGAAGAGAAGAAAAAATAGAGAAAGAAAAAGAAAGAGAAGAAGAGATAGAAATAGAAATACAAGAACATGAAAAAATAGAAGAAATGATAGAGAGAAAATAGTAGAATTCGAGGAAATAGTAGAACAGAACAAGGAGCAGAGACAGAAGATATTTTTGATTTGAACTAATAGAACAAAAAAATCTGGAAAAGCTCTCTATAAGCTGTTGAGACTTCTCTATCCTGTTGAAACATTTTTTTTATAAACCATGAAAGCAAATAACGCGCCATTCGTGTGGAACTCTTTTCACTTTCGTCTGGCGAAATCATTAAGCACAACTTGTTACGAGCAACAGCAATAAGTTCATGTTGCTGCTCCACGCTGCCACCGTGTTTGCCATTTGGCGAAAAAAAAGGAAGAGAGCAAATTGCACCACGAACTAAAGTAATAACGCGAAGCTCTTGAACTTTTTCCAAAAACCAAATTTCAAAACCTCCGTAGTTGAACGCACACTCCTAGAACACGAATTGCAGACACGAAATGCACGAGAGCAAAACTTCAAACTTTCCCCTTAAACGAACCCAGAGCTGGCTGGAACTGCAACAAAACAATAATAATACTGCCAGTTCGGTTTTCTGTTTTTTTCCTCCTCCTCCTCCTCAGCGCTCATTTTCTCGGTTTGAGTATCATTTGCCATTTTTTGAAAAGAGCAAGATGAGAGAGAGAATGAAAAAAAACGAAAAAACCATCCCACCCAAATGCGCCCTGCGGCTGGGCGAATGGTTGATATGGGAAATTGGTTTTAATTTTTCATCACACTGATAATAATAACAATTATTGCGCTCATGATTGTGGGCTGGCTGCTTATGCTTTTATACCTGTATGGTGCCACCGTTGCGGTAAATTTATTATACCAACCCTTCGCACTACCATCACGAACCCACCCTTTCACGACCCACCAGGGACGGCAGGGATATAATGTATTTTTTTCTTCCCTCATTTGCTGGTGAGTCCCTGAGTGTGTGTGTGTTGTGTCCCTTTTCGACCTTTTAGCTCCTGTTGGAAAGCTGACCGGCTACAAAAGAAAAAACAACATGGGGACGAAATTGCAGCCCCGAGATAAAAGGTTTTCATTAAAAATTCATCAATGAGGACTCGGTTTTTCAGGGGTTTTTTTTTTTTGACACATCCCAAAGCTGTCCTTTTTTGAGGGATTCGCCGAATTCGCCTTTCCTGTGCCTGTTGGAGAGATCCAAATGTAATTCTTGCATTTAATTTGGGTGCCAAACTCGCGTAAAGAATTGTTCTACCAACGAGCAGCACCAGACCACCACACCACATTCAGACACTTAATTCAACGCATTTGGCTCATGATTTCTCGTGTGTTTGCCAACATCAACATCGGCAAACCGAGTGCACAACGAACAACAATCTAGCCTCGCCGTCTCGTAAGCGCAACCCCATCTCCTCCAGTACATGACAACAAACAAATCTGATCACTTATCTTAACTGGCTAATTACTGACGTCGTTTAGATTAGCGAACCACAGCTCGAACCACGGTCGGGCCGTCCAATCGAAACGGCCCAATGTGCACCGTTCGCCGAAGAATATTTGGGGAATAATTCTCGTACGCTTCTTCGCCGTCCTACCGGGCAGTTGTTTGGGGCACACTCCTCCACTGACGAAGTTGGAGGTCGCAAGAAAAATATCTTTAATTAGCCAACCCCTCTCTCTCTCTCTTCCTCTCTCTCTCGCAGTGTGTCGGATCAGGATCCGTCGGCCCACCAAACCAAACAAGGGCAAAAGTAAATATCAATTTATCTGCTAATGGACATCGCTTAATCAATTACAGACCCTGTTTTCCAGTGCAAGCGCGGTCGTCCAAGTGAGGCCACCAAGGTTTTCGACACTCGAGCCGGACGCACTGTGGTTAGTTTTAGTGGCCGGGCCTTTTTTCTTCTCTGTTTCGCTCTTTCAGTTTGCTTATTTCTGCCAATTTATCCTGCTCTGCTGCTTGGTCCTTAATTTGACTAACAGTGTCCAAGAGCTGTGGTTGTGGGGTTTGTGTGTATCGCCAGCTTTCTTGAAGCGTTTTTTTTTTTTGTTTTGGGGGTGAATCGAACGCACCCGCCATTTAAAGAGCATCAAACTCTCCAAGGAAGAGAGATTAAGCCGTGATAAAACGGGCCAGGGAACTGGGACACGCGAAAAGGCGCACGTGGCGAATGTTGGACGAATGGATATGACTTTATCCGGGCGATGCTTAACGATGATGATGATGGCGATCATTTATTCCGTTGATTTGCACCAATCAATAAAAACCCACTTTCGTAACCGCGCGCTCGTTCGCCCGGGCGTTGGAGGAAAGGAAAATGTGTTTCTCTTTTTTCCCTATCCTTCTCTCTCTCTCTCTTCCTCATACCTCCTGACCGCAACAATTTTCCTGCTCTGTTATCAAGCAGTAGCTGTTCCTGTTTTTCGTTCCTGTTCCGGCCGGTAAGGAAAAGTTTACCTCATTTTGGTCCGCCAGAGAAATCACCCCGAAGGCCCCCCGACTGTAATAGGTCCCGGGCGGCGGTGTTCCAGTGCCGCGTTCGAGCCTTCACCCTTGGCTGCATCGGCGGCGAACCCGGTGTACGATTGATTGAACCGTTCGAAAATGGCTTACAGCTGCAATTTTCATCGCATCGTTTGCATTTTTCATGACCAACCCGGGACTGGTGAAGGTGGCAGTCAATCCCTTTTGCCCGGGCCCACGGGTGGACACTGGTTGCTTTCGGTTTGACCTCTTTCGTGCTACCGGGTAGGGGATTTTGTTTGCTTCTAGCTAAACGAAACTGGTAACTATCGTTGGCTCGAGCAAAAAAAAAGGGCCTTGCGGTTGGAACCCTTCTGGCCTCCGGGTGGACTATTTTTCGTGGAAAGCTAAATTCCCCGTGCCATCTGGAAATGGGTTTAATTTTGTTCTGTGGACTCGCTTTCAAAATGAATACTATTAAGGTTAGGGTTTTAAGGGAAGGAAATGAAACGATAAAAAAAATCTCCTACAGAAGACTCCACAATGAATATGGATGAGTTTACTGAAAAATGGTGTCCCCTTCCTGGCTTTATTGAAATATTTGCTTAACATAGTATTTCTCCAGGGCGATTTTACAAGGTTTTCCCGGTATATCATGAGCAACGTGACAAATTACCGCAAAAAAATCTATGCTCTTACCCTTCTTTAATTTCTTTTTTGCTTCTTCTTCTTCTTATTATTATTTTTGGTTATTTTAAAGTACAATCTCTCAAAATTTTCAATTTTACTCAATTTTTATGTAGCTGGTTAGCTAGTCCTACCAATACATAATTCGGATAATCCATCTCGTTTTTTTTTTATTTTGACAGATGAATCTGATCAGATCTGTCAGTTTGACAGATAACGACAAGCAAATGCCATCAATTTGACCCATTCGATGCAAATTCTGGTGTTATGAGTGAGACTCTAAAGTCTATCGGAGGGATTTTCGTGGGATAATCGGCCACAACAAGATCTCATCAAGCATTTATCTATTTTAAGCTTCAAATTTCGTGTAGATCTCGAAGCCACTAACACACTGTGTTATAGATTCTTTAAAGGATGTAAACAAGTGAAGTAATATAGAGAGTTGAAGATTAGTATATATTAAACTAATTCGCATTTTTAACCCCTGTTTGACATTTGTTCGCATACTTTAATGTCATCTTGATCGATTTCCGTAAATGGTGAACGCTTTGCCATATCATCTGATTCCGGCTTTTTCTTCGCATTGTTCAGGTTACTTTAAAGTCTCAAAAGTGTAAGAGTAACAATCGAAACAATTCTGCTTCCATTATTTCCCCCAAGTCCAAAGGACACATCACCAAAGGAAAGTTACCCAATATTGCCATCAATTTCATCGCCTTCCGTCTTTGTCGCACCCCACCCTCTAATACGTTTTCCTAATCCTCCACCCCTCCCACCTCCCCCCCCCTCCATCCTTTGGCCGCGAAAAAAAGGTACGTCGATGTCAAATGAGGCTCGTTAGATTGATGTTGTGTCAAAAGTGGAAAATTCTCTTCACACTAAAAACCCGGCCACAAAAGGTGGCCAGGCGTTGGACTTCCATCATCGATATGGCGGTCGGAAAGCAAGATGTAAGGCGATATTTTTTAAACGAAAATTTTTGTTACAAAATGCACCACCCTGCCAGACAATCGCTGAAAAAGTGACCCAAAGGTGACCTGGCTACTGGGAGGGGAGAAATAATGCGAACACAAAAGAAAAACTCATTCGACCACTTTGTCCTGCTACCGTCGGAGTTGGGGTTTTCTTTTTGCTGCTGTTGTGTGCGGTGCGGTGTTCCCGCACGCTTCTTGGGGTTTTTGTATCAAAGAATGACGAGTCACTCTGGAAAATTTATCTAAATCGCTAGGAAATAGAAGACCCTGCCGTTCGGCGATAGTGGATTTATTGGGTGTGTGTGTGTGGTGCACCGCTGGAACAAAGTTAAGACGGTGGAAAATGGAACAAATGGTACCGAACTGGATGACATGCGGAAAAGCAAGCTTCCAACAACTGCGTCAACTGTTGGCGTCACGAAACAGGAAACGAACACAGCTAATCGGAAATGGTGGCTATTTTTAGTATCCTGGAGGAGATTAGAGTGTCGGAGCTAAAAAACTATATTTTATAGCAAATTTATAGCAATCGTTCTTCTAGTAGTAGCCTAGTTTATTCTTTAGAGTAGCTTTATGAGCCTTACAATTTGAAGAAGACTTTATCAAAATTAAATGAGACGCTTATTCAGATAGCTTGAAGCCCTATTCCATCCCACAAAATTCGACTTTCCTCGCTTGGTGATGAGATATAGCCGGATCCACTATTTCCTTCATTAGTACAGATTTAATGTATCGCGTGCCCACACATACCCATCCAACTGTCCTCCGCATCCGTTTGTTTCACACTCACTTTCGGAGCTGTGGTGCGGATATCCTACCAATTTCCATCCCAACCCACACAATGCTAGCTCGGAGGCAAATTTGCCTTCCCGCAAGGAACACGAGCGAGCACCAACGAAAAAAACCAACGCCTGATGGCGTCTTGTAACGGCTTGGCGTCCATTAAAGCGATGATTTCGCAGGCACGCTGATGGGAAACGCGCTGCACGCGCTGCAACTGTCGGTGTGGGTGAGCATTAGTGATAGCACGGCCAAACACCCACAGGAACGTCCCCGCCGAACGGCATTATATTGACGATTATGTTGAGTCATTATTATCAATTTCCAAAGCGACTACGATTATGATCTTTCTTCTTCGATTTTTTCGACCGGCGTTCGACCATTTTGAGCTGTGGTGGCTGACTGGCCTCCCCCCGGACTCGGAAATGATTGTGCCTTCCGTCGAGCAGCTCATCAGTGATCAGCGTCCGCTTCTCCGACGTCATGATGCTGCCAAAATGGTGGCAAAAAGCAAAGAGGAGGAAGAAAAAAAAAGCTTCCCACATTGGCTTGGCCTCCGGAAGCCAAAGGCGGAAGCTTGCGTGTGAAAAATGTTTCGATCCGGTCCGTCCCGGTCGGTCGGTTTCGATTCGGAGTTTGCACACCCATCGCACCCCAAATTCGGGTCGGGTCGGAAGTGTGAAAATGTATTGTCATGAGCAGTCATTTTCCCTCGGCTGGAGCTTTCCTTCGGTCGCGCGCGCTAATGGGACGCTCGGTTTCGGGTTTTCCACCCGCAGCGCAACTTAGCGCCCCAGAGATCGGCGCTGCAAACGAAGAGGTTAAAAACCGCAAGCGGTTCGGTTCGGAGCCCTTGTCCTCTGGCACTGTCCATTTCGTGGTTGAAGGACTCTTTGACAGTTCGTTTAGCGTGACAAATTCCGTAATCGGAAAAAATTGACTTCGCCGAGTGGAGCGCTTTGATGGTGGTGGTGGTGGATTGACGACGATGATGACGATCGTTTGCGGTTGAGCCGAAACAATCATAAATAATGGAGACCCGTTCGTTGGCACGGGCGATGAGACAGTTCGATTTGCGGTGGACAATGGATCAAGCTAAACTATTTTCCTTTCGGGAGATAATGAAGGAATTACGAGCTGATAATGGTGTACGACATCATTAGCCTTAGGTAAAGGTATAGATGGTAGCGTGAGTCGGCGATAGCTATTTGTGAAAAAATTGGGAACCGGAGTCTAGGTTTTTCGTGACTATATTTTTAGTTCAAAAGCGGTGTCAAGTTATTTCGTATTTTATAATTTTATTTAATTTAACTTTTGAAAACTACTGATTATTTATTATAGCTGTATTTTTTTCCCATGAGATTGAATACTTAAAAGACCAATTTCCAAGAGCTAGTCTCGGAATTCTTTTTCGAGCAATTATTCTAAAAATTCGAGCACCTGCTCGAAAGTTTCTTCTAGCTATTTTTGTAAAATGATGGTAGACAAAATGATACTGATGAATCTGATAAAATTTAAGCTAATTTATTCTTTAAAATTAATATTCTTTGAAGTTTCTAGTATTGATACTCATTGAATCATCCGAGTATAAGAATAAAAATAAACTACTTCCGGAAGAGCTCCCAGTACTGAATATGAAGCCACGATGAGACTAAGAGAAAGACTCATTTCAAGATTCAAACTTCCTCCATTTTTTCTGACTCTGTGGCACATGTTCATTACCATTTCAAATCGTTCAAATTACTTCCACCGATATTGTTTTATGCTCTTCAATGTCAAGCATTATTTTTTCTACTGTTCCTTCTCGCTCACAGTTACACCAACTTCCGATTTCCGGTAAAATAAAACCGAAAACAACACAAAACAAAAGCACCTTCTTCCATTTGTTACAAACTGCTGCTTCGAAAACATGACCGCCACAACGACATCTACCCTTCTGGCGCTAGACGATCGTACCTTCTTTCAATTTGTCGTAATTTCCTCCCATTTTTCGATAGGGAAAACACACTCCGACCGGACAGCGCCCGATCTGGGCAAAGAAAAACTCCCCGGCCAACGATTGAAAGCAAATATTGAAACACTTTTTTCCCTGGTCGCATTCGTCCACGGCCGTGAGGTTTTGCCGTCGTCTCGATTTCGTCCGTGCCATGGACAGGGCGACGAAGATGTCACCGATTTTGACAAGGGTCGGGTGGCCGGATGCCAGCTTTCGCGCCTATAAATATCGATCGTGTCGGACGTTGTCACGGGCAAGAAGCGGCCCGGAGCATAACTTTACTCTTGCAGATCGCTATTTTTCCAAAGCGTACATTTTATTCATCGCCAACACAAACACAACGTCCCGTTTTTAAGGCGGTGCGTGTGTTGCCGAAGGGAATGTTTAATGTGACGGCATTACCCAAACGATCCGAAGGCACATCCGGTTGTAAAAGGGAGGAAAATACCATCTCTCGAAGCGATTAGATGATTCGATTGCTGAGAGATTATCCACAACACAGCTTTTCTGTCTCGGGTGTGAGTTTGTGTGCGCTTCACCGAGATCTCGCCATCCGGCCGAACGAACGGTGAGGCTAGGAGCCTCACATTTAATCCACACTTTATCGCTTCTCGATCTCGGCGAACGATGCAATTTCTTACCAATCATACCGTCCGGACGTCCGACACATCATCGTTCGCATCGCATCTGTGCCGTTTTGTCTGTCACGAGATTTGTCTGCGTGCGATTGTGATCAAGCGGGCTCAAGGGAGGCTGCAACAGAACTTGGATGGAAATTGTGTTGCAAAATCCTCGTACGAAGAGCCTTGATGCAATAAACGCTGCATCCATTATATGCTTCAGGTCGGCACAAACGGAGTCACGGAGTTCCCTCGATTGACCCCATAGTCGTCCCGGACATTCTTCGGCAGACTTCCTACCCCCAACGCAAAACGGGGAAGAAGTGAACGAGAGTAAAATGTACTTCAAAATAGCATTAACAACCTTTTCTTACGTGTGTGCGAGCGTGTGTTGTGTTCATAAATCATACAGTGGAATCTCACCTCCAGGGCTGCTGCAAATCGATCAAAACAACGACCCGGGCTCTCGCGGCACATGCAGAGGGTATGCAATTGCATTTGCTGCGAACGAACGAGCTCGGCGCAGGGCAAGTTATTAACTGCCGATACCCGTCAGCTCCACGGGCTCAATTGTATTACGGGCGTCAATCAAAAGACTGATGGATGTGTGCGTTTTGCGAACCGTAGCGCCTGGGCGTTTCTGGGCTTCAAGTTGGGATAATGGGGCCGGTGGTGGGTAAGTCACGTTTGTAGTTTTCATTGAGCGTTTCGGCACGGCACGGCTAAGAAGGCACCGTTTGCAAACAGCGAGAAAATCCATTTGGCGCATGGAAAAGTGGGCAAAGTGGTGAACTGGCTTTTAACTGCACCAGAGCAAAGTTCAGAGAGGTATGATCGATGGGAGAGTTTGGGAATAGATTTCAAGAAGCGTTTCGCACAAGTTTTCCTCATCCAGCGTTCTAAATGGATTCTTTTGTTTTTCATTTTTCAATGAGTTCAGTTCTTTATGTTCCTTGAATTCTTGTATGAAGCATAAAGTTGAGCGATATATTACCAAAGTCCAATTTAATCCAATTTCGGGTGAAAAATATAAATATTTTCATGAATCTTTTAAACTTATATAGGGAAGAAGAGTTAATTATTACTAACCTTAATCGATTTCTTTGAAACGTTTATTGTAGCCTCATAAAGTAGACTCATCACCATTTGAAGAAAATGCCAGTATGTATCGTTAAGATCCTGCAAATAGAAAGCTCTTATTAGAGAACAAATTCGAATGTTCCTTAAATTACAATCAATGATAGAGTATAGCGAGGTTAAGACAACCTCCAACCAAGACCGTAATATTTATTATAATATTTTAATATTTTCCCATTTTTTTTAAATACTGTCACATCGCCGACAAGTTAACTTAAGAAACTTCTCTACAAGAAATTCCAATCTAAACTAACTCACTCGTTACAAATTCTTGAAATCCTGAACGCTGGAATCCAAGATATGGCCCGATAAAATGTTGATTCTAGCACATTCACTGCAACCGAATACCTATTTTTCACCTTTACAAAATGATGATCATAATTGAAATTCCTACTCCAGTCCAATCCCACCCTAGTTCTTTACATATTTCCGACATGTCACAGCTAAACTGCTACCAAATTCCTCCCGTTGCCCAGAAGATTAATATTGATTGATAAGCGGACAAACGGATGGTTGTCCTTTGATGTCTTACATTGCTCACCAACCCCGGCATCCATCAACCCTCCCAGACACTATCAAAACATTACGCCCGGCGTTATTAACCCTATCCCACCCTGTGTCCGTCTATCGGAAGGCCCGCTGTCAAAACAGTCAATGTTGGACACACGCCCATTTTCTTTTTTGACAAATGCTGATGTACACGAAAATCCCCTAAGTAATCTTCCGGGTCCCGTCCAGCGCTAGCAGACACTGTGTCCAGCTTCCTCAAACGAATAGCTCGGATTAAACTCTCTCCCCTCAGACACTCTTCGGGGTGGTGGCGTTAGTGATAATGAATACCCGTATCAATAATTTAATCCCTCTTGAAGTGTCCGATCGTTTGCCCCTTTCGAACTGGGTGAAGAAGTTTTGGGATACAGTAGTGTTCCGAGCGGGGTTTTGTCCCGCTTTTACGAAAGAAAATAACACAAGGAACCGCTGAAACTTCGCCTTTCGAAGGTGGGCTCGCACTGAAGGGGAAAGGTGTGAAACTATCAGGAAACTTGGACAGATACGGATCTTCCATGGAGCCTGGGGCATGAAATTCCGAATCGTGCAGCTAAAACCCTTCCAGATCGATCTTCTCGCCTGGTGGAAGGGACAGAGCGAGAGAAAAAATGGCTAGACCCCGACGATGTACTTCATTTATTTTACCAACCAAAGTTGCAACAACTACCGCGCCCCGCACTCAGCCTCAGCTCGAGTCGCTTTAAAGGGCCTCCAACAGGGAGCCCCTCGGGCAAGCGGATGGATGGGTTTCGTGTCTAGGTGTTTCGAATGGTTGTGTTTATTCTATTTCATTTTCGCCCTCTTCGCGAAACGAACCAATGAAAAATCTATTTTCCCTCGTGCAGCGCGTCGTTTGGGCTCTCGGCACAGTGTGCCTGCTGCTGCTGCTGCTGCTGCACGCCATTTGATGCATCTCGCCCAAACCGCCGGCCGGATGAAGGTCTTTAATAAAACATAAAACGAGGAAAGATAGCATAATTTATAGCAGGGAGAATTTATCTTCCCACCCCGTTTTCTTGCGCATCGTTTTGTGTGTGCTCCCTTTTAAGTTGCATCGATCGTGGCGGTTGTTTTCCTGTTTTGTTTTTCCACCATTTTTATCACGCCAAGTCCATCACGCTTAGCTACGCCATAGATCCACTATTCTGTGCTCTTCGTTTTATTTGTACCAACTCTTGGTTTTTATGTTAACTAAAGCTCGTGTATTTCTCGCTGCGAAACCCCACAAAGGAACTCTGCCTTTGTAAGGTTCCATTTATCCACTGTTCCTTGTGAGTACTTGCAGCTGGAAACGCGACTCGCGTAATCGCGTCACATCGATCTCTATGGCTATATACGCGAGGCCCTTCGCTCGCCACACGCACTGTGGCTGAATATTTGATCAAATTGAAATCATAATCCCGCAGCATCTTTCGCAGCGCTCAGCTGTAGGCCCTCGGGAAAAGAGAGGGTTTTAATAGGGGATTCAAAACCCCCCCCAAAAATCCACTCCACACTCAACAGTATTCCATTTCGAAATTTATCGAAGCTACACATAGATCCATTAGCAGTGCCGTTGTGGTCCGGGAATGTGTTGCATTTGTCTCGGATGTGCCAAAAAACACACACACACACACACACACGACCCCCAACGACACAAGGCTCTCCTCGGTTGGGCTCGGCGTTTTTTTTATTTGTTGTTGTTTGTCGGCTCTTGTCACTTATTTGAAAACCGATGCTCCAACGCCCAATTCGGTAAGTGACACACCGAGCATAAGCGTATGTGTCCCTTTCGATGCGAGAGGCGTGATGGATTTTATGTTTCCCGGCACCAAACACACCACCACGGCCGAAAGTGATAATCGTAAAACGGAACGACCGAACGGCCGGCCGGCCGGAAAAGTGGCTCGATGTGCGCGTACAAACCTCGGACGAACTTTTACCACAACCGGGTCGCCATTTAAGGGTGGGGGAGAGGGGATGAGTGTGGGTGTTTGAAGGCGCCTTATCGGTACTCTGGGACAGGTGTGATTATTTTAAATTAAAAGACTTTTAATAAAACTGGTGCTTGGGGCTCTAGGCTGAATGGATGAGATTTTAAAGGGTGATTGAGCTACGCAAAAAAATGGCGTGTGACATGTGACAAGAAAAATGAGTTAACAAAATAACCTGCACAGTTTAGGGTTTAGTTTACCTTGGCGAACCTTCTAAAAACAAGAAGAATTTAAGCAATTTTAATTAGTTGAAAATTAACTTCATTTACAAAAATCATATTCAAATATTCCCAGCACAATACCGTCATTGCCTTGAGGCGGCCTCATATTTACTATTTGTTTTCAAAAAATAAATACACCCAGGAATGCTTTTAAAAGCGCCTCGACACATCGTCCCCCAGAAACGTCATGCCTGCGATCAAGGGAATTTCTGCCAGAATGTTGTAAAACATTATGTCACTCAGTTGCTTACAACAAATACAGTCGAATCGTGAGTGTGTGTTTCTTTTTTTTCCCTTTCGTCTGTTAAGATAGACACCGTTCAAAACATTCGGTAATTTACGTGAAAGTGGATTACTATCCCCCCTTCATCCATCTCGGCCATCTCCGCGTGGCGCTCCTGCCAGAAGGTGAACTCTTACAAAACCCCGCGTTATGTTTGGCATTCGGTGTTTGAAGTTAAATAAACTACTTTACACTAGGATTGATGAGACACGGGAATGAGGAACAGCGGGGAGAGGAAGGGTGGTAGGACATGGGTGGTTATACAGGGCAATAAAAACGCCTAATAAATGACCTTTCAGACGGGGCACGCCGCGTGTTCTGTCACGCAGCGAGCTGTCCAAACTCGCGCGAGGTATTTCAGCTTACAATGCACACACAACAGGGCACGGTGTGCCGTTGTCGAAGGTATGTGTGTTTTCTGGTGGGGTACATTTTAGGCCCAAAAATAGCATACACCACCAGATCGGCCAGCTGGCAGATGGAGTTTTCGGGTCCGTGCCCGACCTCCCGACTTGTCGATAAACGGTCGACCGTACGGAGTGTCGCGTCACAGCCGGCAGATCTTAAAATAAGTGCCACCGCTGACAGATATCCGCCTCTCGGACGTGTATAAAACTATCAGCCCGATGGCTGAGCTTTCAATCGACCGAAAAACTAATCTATTAATTAATTGAACGGTCGCTGTCCGTTTAAAAAGGCGTGTGTTGTGTGAGATGCGTCAGTCTAAGGGGGTTCGTAGAGTATTTGGAGAATATCTCCACAGCATCCTCAATATCACAAATATCACAATCTCAATGCAAAGACTTCAGGAAAAGCAATAGTGGAAACATTTATCTGGTTCCAATAGCTTTTAATCGTAGCACAATAAATAAAATCAAATTGAAAGCGCTGGAGACAAAGCCTTGCCCTCAGATTTATTCTTCAGATTCTAGTCGACACCTACAAATGCGATAAATTATCAACAGAAGCTCAGCATACATAGACATCTAGTTGTGTCACATACACCTTTCAACTCCACCACTCAGAACCTTTCCATACAAGCAAAATCCCCATCGGAAGGATTGATGCCTCATACAGTAAATAAAACAAAAGATCTCCACAAAAGATGAACCCACTTCAGAAGAACTCACCTGCAATTAAATAATCAAACAGCTCGCATCTCTTATCCACACACAAAAGAACTATCAATAGAGTCCCATAATTCTTTCCTACATCTGCAATGCTAACGTGGAAAGGGATATGTCATAATCAGAGAAAGCCTGACCAGTAACTCCAATAACATGTCGGCATGAATTATGTCCCGATATCCTCTCGCTCTCCAGACTGCCCGCTCCAATTTCAATCATAAATAGATCGTCATCTCGGCACCTACACAATTTTCTATCCCATTTACTGCTGTTGGAACCTCCACCCCCGTACAGAGCATTACAAAAATATCATCCCCTTCAAACCGTCGGATGCTATCGGATGAAATAATAGTACGGGAAGCCCTGTACAACACCTTTCCTGTAGCGACCAAACGATGTTTAGAATTTTATCTATGACCACCACCGACAGGATCGTTGCACTGCCGCAGCATTCTAAACGCAGCATGGCAGCAGGTGTTGGGCCCGATCCCCGGGCGGATAGGGAAAAGCGGGCACGCTAGAAATATAGTGAGCACACAACAACGCAACCCTGGTGTTGATCCCTGTGGAGTTACGGTTAGTTCCCTCACCTGGTACGCCCGTGTGGGTGGGTGTGTGCGTGAGAGTGAAAGGTGATAAAATATGATAATGTTTGAATAAGATTACACGAGAGTGGCTCACGTCACTGGCAGTGCAGCCGAGCTGAAGTGGAGTTTGGTTCTCCACTGTTCGATTTCTAATCCCCCTCAGGAGAAGGAGTTTGCGTATGCGTGCGGAATGCCTGACGATAGCGTGCCACACGGCAAGGGAAAACCGAGGGAAAGAAAAGAACGTGCTCCTCCAACAATGGCCACAACAAAAAAAAAAACCAAGCCAACCTGGAAGCCGGTTACCAAGGTCCAAGGTGGTAGAGTGACCTCCTCGGCTCGGCATGACACGGACGCTTATTAGCCGGGCGAGCGGCCTCCGAGGATAATCATAATAATGAATAAAATAATTTGATTTATGATGCGTGTAAAAGGTGCCCTTTTGCCTTAGATGGATGACTCGCGAATACGGGCCCTCCGGACTGCGTGGACCGGGAGTTAATGGCGTGGCGAGGTAAAACAAGACATCAGCAGACGAAGTACAGTGCGGAACGCATAGGAACATAGAGTCCGTAGAGAAGCCATAAGTTAGCGATAATGTTGTGTGACATCCGACATCGGGGTCTCTCTGCGTCGGCAGACAGGGCCGAGAGGGATTGACTTCGGGACCGCCGTCGTTCCCTATCGCACCGATGACCTGCACCAGCTGTTGTGTGATAGTGGCTGCGGTGGATGGCCGTGGTCGAGTGCCAGAGGGCAGAAAGACACAGCACAAGGAAGCGACCGATAGAGAGAGCGACCAAAGCAAACCGTTTAAATATTTATTATCATGTCCAAACGGAACGATAGTTATTACGATCTGCTTATGCTTGTGTCATTTATTTATGTAAGTGGGTCTGGTAGGGGCAGCGGGCTGTTTCTGTGATGTGCCATGTTTTCCGAGCCACAAATACATCATCGGTGCGATTTTGCGGAATCTGCCGAGCTAGCAGCAGCAGCAGCACCACGTACACACGGACGATTGCAGAAGCGTTCGGAGTTGTATTCAGGTCTTTTTTTCCCCTCTGTATAGCTCTCGTTGCACGGCAGCATTTATCTTCCGGACTCCGGGTCGGAATGATGTCCATTTTGCAGTTGAGTGTGTCTTCTGGCATGTTTGCTCACTTTTCGAAAGTATGCACGGCGGGGTAATAAAATGAGCCCAGCGTCAGTGCTACCTACTGCATTAGATGACGTTACGTTTTATTTACTGATTGGTTGAGCTTTTGCAGTGCAATAATAAACATGTTTTTACTTCCCTTTATTGGACCTGTTATTGGACCCTCTCGAAGGCTGTTTTTTTCTGTATGCATTTAAAAGCCACTCTCAAAACACCGAGCCCGTGTTTGCGTTAAACAAATCCGCAGCATTAAAAAGAATCAATTAAACAACCTCATAAACGTATGTGGCTGTGGCGGCACAAACTTTGGTTTTATGATCGATCGTTATCTATACCCATTGGTTGGTGTTTTATAGATGCTCCGGTTTTCGGTTTTTTTGCGCACAAGGTAGACGAAGAATCCTTCCCTCCATGCCTTAATTATATCAGCCAATGCTCCATCGGGCAGGCAGATATTAATAAATGCGCCAGACGCATGATGCTGAACGGGTTTCTTGCACCGGTGAGACACTAGGCGGGTTGCTTGGTGAAGAAGAGTAAGGGGTTTATGTTAATTTGTTTGTCAAGTGGTTTTTCATGTATACCGGTGCTTGGTTTCAAACATTGAAAATGACGCCTGAGTTGTTGGGTTTTTTTTATGGCCACAGTCAGCAGTGGTGTTTATAGCCATCGGTAATGTGGAAGAGCTTGTCGTAAATCTGGCTATCACAGATGATGCAAAAATGTGGGCTTGCGAAATGGATATCAACGATATTAATTAACCATTCAAGTGGAAGGAAGGACTGCAAGATGGTTAAAGCGGCATGACGAATTAATTGAGCCTTCGTCATATAAAAATACAACGTTTTTAGAACGATATCCATTTTTAAACTCACTCGCACAAATACTATCAATTAGCGATACAATTAATGTACAGTACATACTTGCACTTCAATATTTTTCCCACAGATTTCACCAGGATTTATTTTAGGACTATATTCCCATAAATCATTAATAAACATTGATAAAAAATAGATCTGTATGCCTCACAGTCCCGTGAAAAATCTACTTCAAACATTGGGCTGAATTCTAGACTAGATTCTCATACTTCTTCTTCCTTGGTACTACAACCTCGAGAGGTGTCGGCCTGCCATTTATGGCTTTCTGTGACTTGATTTTACCCGTAGTAAAAGGCGGTTCTCATACACCCATAGCAAAAATTAAAAAAAAAAACATATCTGTATGGTTCAGAGCTTGGTGAAAAAACTACTTAATACATTGGATTGAATTCCTCAACATGGAGAACCTTGAAGTTTAATTCTTGTGCAAAAAGCTCTCTTGAAGTTATTACTCCATGTCTCCATATCTTCCTTCATTCGGGTATCATTTGAAACCCCCTTAACGTACATTAAATCATTGAACAATTACACACCATCAAGAAACCCGTTTTTTCTTACCCATAAAAATATGCCAAAATTCAATTAAACTCTCACATTTTTACAATGTTGTTACAGTACCTCCAGGCCGTGTGGTTTTGCGATTCAATGCATGGTAATAAATATTCGACCTTCCAACCGGCCATCGTCATAATTTCTCTATCCGAACGAAGAAAAGCGATGCACAAGAGCTCCCCAGGAAAGGAGTTTCCTGTTGAGTGATCATATTTTACGAAAAACGTCCAATCGCTGATAAGACACGCCTGAAGCATGTTTAAATCATTACAGCATGTGCATGCGTTCCTCCGTGTGCCTCGGTCGCACCCATCGCAATCCGATAAGCGGACGGCGCGCATAATGTAGCGTGGAGCGAAGTAATCTTCCGAAATCACGGAGAATCACTCGATTACATAATTGTAATATATGAACCTAATCATTAATCATACGTTGTCATCGCTGAAGCACACACACACACACGCATCGCATCAACACTACATGCATGCACCACTACGCTGGGATAAAACAGGGACTAAAATGTGCTTTATCATTCGGTCGGGTCGGAGAGATTAAATCTTCCTTCCTCGACCGACGGGCGGAATTGCCGTTGCGACCCCTAAGGGGGGCGGCCTTTTGTGGTTGTGGATCCGCACGGTGCCGGCCAATTCTTCAAGTTTCTTCGCTCATTCGTCCACAGTTTGCTAAATATGTTCCTTTCTGCCGCGATCGCGATCTTCGTGCACAAGTAATGGTTTGATGTCATCACCGAAACGCCCATGCACTTGCCCCGGGTGATTTATGTTGCGAAATCGTCCGTCCGCGAACCGAGCAGGTGGAAAGCTGCTAAAGGTTTGGTGGAGAGACATAAAAAAGCAGGGAAATTCTTCTGCCCTGTGAGAGGCTCAAAATGAAATCGCCATAGCGGGCAGTATCGATACATGTTTAGATCTCAGCACACGGTAGCTGGAAACGTCGGTGTGTGCCTTCGCGCGCGATGCCCCGTGTGGGAGCTGCATAATTCTCCGTAACCGATAAGCATCTTTGGCCACTGCTTTACGTTGCTCCACGGTGGTCACTGACGTGCCAGTGTCCGATGCGTTGCCGCGCAAGAAATAACTCTCCCAGCACGAAAAACCTTTGCTGTGGCACACGAACAACTTGGCCCCTGTCCTGGCAATGCATCATCGTTATCTGATTTCGTTTTACAATATCAATGACCATTATGTCGAGGATTTGTACTTCCCCGGGAGTTTATCTCCTCCCGCGGAAGGTTGCTTGTTGTCTTCGTTTCCTTCTATTAGTACAAAGTGGAGTGTGGAGCAATCGGTGTAAAATAGACCGCGCGAGCCCTAGCAATCCGAAAGATTCAATAAGAGTGGTTTATGGAATTGGATTGTGCGGTCATCCGCTTTTGAATATGGATGTCCGCCCTTGGAAGCGGATTCTAAAAAGGAAAACCGATACGGCCTCGGTGTGGGTTGAAGAAATCAGGCCCACTTTTATTAGGGTCACAGCAATGCATAGGAAACCGACCGATCTGTTCCGTTTTATGGTCGGGATTAGTGCGGACGGTCCTCAATGATTTGTGAAATTAGCTTCCAACGTTTCTTACGCTTCCCTCAACGCTTTGCCCGCGGAAGGTCATTTTAGACAACGCATATTTCTAGCCCTTGAACAGCGTGTTAACAACGGCAACGGCAGGCAGCCTCGAGGTAAATCATTTTCCTGCCCTTATTTCCCGAATCCAGCAATAGGCCACGGTTCGCATCCACCGTTATCAGTCTAGTGTGCCTCGGGCCATCGTGGTGCACATAATCGGTAATGGAATGTCGAACAATCGTCGATCGTGAATGGCCCCCCGCCCGGGGCTTAACGCAGTACACCCTGGTTATCAAGCATAGACGCGATGCACTCATCGAGGTTGCCCAAGAAAGCGCGGAAGCGGCTTCTGCAATTTTCGAGAAAGCAGAGCCTGGAATTCAAGGCCAGAAGGGCGGATGCAACCGTGATGGTTCTCTTTATCTTCGGGGATATTAAATCGATGCGATCCGATCGTTCGACTATCATCCGATTAAATCGTGGCGGTTTTGCTGGGCTCGCAGCTGCTACCGCGCTTGTGAACGAACGCTGTAGAAGGTTTCCACTTCTTATCCTAGCCGAAGACGAATTAACCCTTGGAGAAAAAGTATTTTTGCGTGTCAAAAACTAGGACAAAATGTCAAAACATTCTACCATCGTCGTCAGCTGTCAGGGAAGTAGCTCACGATTCCGGTAGAGGGCGCTACATAGAGAACAAAAATTAGTAAAGTCCATACCAAAGAGCTCTTTTATATTAAATTTACGCATTTATTCATTATTAAAAAAAGTTAACTAGTATGTATCATCAGCAAAAAGTTCAAAAAGTATTATTAACATTTTTTACTATAATTGAATTTTTGAAGATTTTTTTTAATCGCTCATGCTTCTCTTGTACTCGCTGAAGGGTTAAGATAATCCTCCCATCATAAAACGAATTCGTGGCTTATGTTTATGAGGCGGCCGCTTCTTGCTAACGGAAACCACCGTCATCCATCTCGGCATGATATCGGTGCATCGACAAGAATTGCCTTCAAGGTGGATTTATGTGATGGTTTTCAGGCTGTGATATATTGGCCCCCGATGTGCCTGATGTTGCTGGCTGCTGTTGTTTTGTGGCTTGAAAGCTTCCGTGCCATAATTGTTGACCAGACGCCCCAAGTGGTTGGTCGAACCCGTTCGGTGGCTTTCATTTCTTTCAGAGCTTCAAGGGGTGGAATGCGCTTGCAGCAAATGCGCTCTCCAAGAGACGACACACGACAAACTTCCAAACACCGATGTCCCAAACACTCGTCCATCATTAACAAGATTGAGATCCATTTTTCGATAACGAAAAAACACAACCTCGGATACCGCTGGGAGTACAACTTTATAGCTAATCTCGTCCCGAAATCCTCGATGGTTTTCTTCTCTATCCCACTCGGGAGCTCGGGTAGCGGTTAATTGAATTGTTAGCGTTTCGGTAATGACCGATCGGCCACCAACCACGTCTTAGGGATCCCGGGCAGATAAGTGCTGCGATGAAATTACCACCCATAAGCGGGCACTTTTCAGACATAAAGTTGTGTGTTTTACACACAGCAAGTCCAAGGAATTATATGACCCAAACCCACGGTGAGCACACCGTGGGTGATGATGGATGAGTTGCGATCGGTTTTACGACTCCGGCAAACAAGCTCGCTCGAACAGGATGGTCGAACTGCAACCCAACTCCTCCTGCTCACTGCAGTGTCTAGGCAAGTAGAAGTTAGCTCGAAAATCTTACAAGGATAACGATCCTAATTGAATGCGATCAAAACCATCCTCCGAAGGAGTGGGAAAACTTTTCCACACCAACTATTACTGCTGCTAGTCGCGTTAAATATTCATCATTAGCTTTCTGCGAACAGGTGGGCAGGTGTTTGGGCAGTGGCGGCTTTCTTCGGGATGGGAGATGAAAATCGTCAGTTGTAATTTATTGCCTTTCTGCTGCTGCCAGTAGATCCAATGATAGTCCAGGGTGGTGAGTGAGCATAAAAGTATAACTGCTGATTTATGAGAAGTTGGCGCTGGTAGAGCTGAGGAGATGGTGATTTAAGGGTAGGGATTCTGCACTGGCAGGACTTTCAATTTTATGAGCTTGAAGGCTATAAAACCTCCGCAATAAACGTTAATTACATGTTATCCTAGAAAAGGTACAGTTTGAAGTTCAAGCTAGCTTCAAGTAGGTTGCATATTGATTTATAAACGTCGTCCTTTACAAATTGCTAAGTTGATCCGTTTCCACAAGACGATTTCTGAAAGATCTTTGACTCGTATATTGTTTTGGCTTGGAACGGTTGTGCATTATCATAGAACACGTCTCAAGATATTTTTTACAGAGCTTAATCAAACTGGTCTAGACGAATGGTAATCTTTATTATTAATCCACAGTCTGTCAAATCCTACCTCAATTCTTCTATTAAAAACCCAATAGATCAAACCATCATGCAGTCTCTGGAAAGTTGGCTGATGGTTTAATAATTTTTCTTTGATATCAATTAAGGCGCAGTGAGCAAAAGATTCCTCATCAAGCATTAATACGGTATTCATTGAGCAATAAACCATTCCCCCAAATGCACTTCACTTAAACATCTGCCCTGCATCTTTCAAGCATGACATTGAACAGTATTTGACAGATACTTACAATTCCCAACCAATTCCCGCACCGAATTTCCTAAACCACTCGGCTTATCAAAATGTCATAGCACACTCTCTTACGGCACCACTTACTTTGCTGTCTGTCTCTACGAAATTAGGAAATTAAGACACACTACCGACCGACCGCGGACCGGGGGACAAATTCATCATAAACAAATGATCCCAAAACCACTTGTGAGAGAAGAACTCACCGAAAAAAAAAACAGAAATGGGGGGGTGAAAAACAAATGTCATATTTTGAAAGCGGCCACGATCGGCAATTGATCACAACGCTCAGCGCAAGATGAAAGCTATTTCCACTTAAGTGAAAAAGATAGACCAACCAACCAACAAAGAAAAAACAACAAGAGCAACACTTCTGACTGTAACGAAACCCGCGACTTCCTCAACACAAAGAACACCCTCACAACACACCCGGCGGCTCGGCGAAAGAGCAACAGTGTGCCATTGTTTCCGAAACGCTGGTGTGTCATTTATTTTCATCCTCCCACGGACAAATTTTTGATGCTTTTTTTGTTGCACTTTCCATCCCAACTCCCCACCCGTGACTAAAGATCATAAAAACGAGTGCATGTCGGTTGTTGCATCAACACGATGCGGCTTCTTTACGGCCGAGCTAGAGGGACACACCCGCGATAAACCGTGGTGACGGTGGTTGTATGCACCGCGGGATACCAAAACACAACCCGCATCATCATCATCGTCAACCTATTTTTTCTTTGCGCTCTTGCTCTCTACTCTATTCCAGCCCAAAAATTGTGCTCTAGGGTGGGAGAAGACCAGAAGAAACCGGGGCGACAAAAAACAGCTCGGATAAGACATGTTTGACGCTCATGTGCGCTGTGTGTGCGCCGGCTTCATCCCAGCACGACTTAATTGATTGTCGTCGTAGCGCTAAGGTCTGTCCATTTTCTTTCAACTTCTACTGCTTTACAACTCGCTCTCTCTCTCCCTCTTTGACTTCTTCGAGGGATCATTTCTGGGGAGTGGATTTAATTTGCTTTCCACCAGTTTTCCGTCCCCGCCGTATGACACCAACCCCTGATAGACAGATCTGTTTCTTCAATTCTACTACTACTACACTCTACCATCCCTGTCTCTGACAGCTCGATACAATTCCTTCTCGCGCGCCTCGACGCATTGAGTGACAGTTGGACACCGTTCAGTTATTAGATCGAGCAAAGCGTTGCGCGCTGCCCGTCATACGCCCGATCGGCAAGCGGGAATTGGTTCGCAGAGAAAACCATTAGCACGGTTCATTAGCGCAACGAATCCCCCCTTAGAACGTGTCGAGAAGGAAGCTGAAAACTATTGTCATCTAGGTGGGTTTGCTGGTGGTGCAAAGACGTACATTGAACATTCCACCCTGCCTACCGTAGGTGGTTGCGAGTGAGTAGCTCAGCATGCTTGACGGTCGCAAAACGGTGGCAACCCGCAATATGAGTCAGGCCTGCGCCAAACCCTGTGTCGCTCTCGAATGTTTTTTTTTTCGTTCTCGCTTCACCAATGTTCATGCCATCATGTCATTTCATTTGCTTGTTAAATGTGGTTTATGGCTGTCTAAACGAAGGAACGCGTGTGTGTGTTAAAAGTGAACGGTAAAGGAATAAGCCACCCCGAAGAGTAACAATCGTTCGCAGCGTGAGAAAATAATCCTTTCCCAATTGGGAATAATAAAAGGGAAGGGGAACCAATAAAAAAATATGTCTTCGGGAAAGTCTGGTGCGCGCACCAGGCAATCATTAGTAAATCTGTACGCTGCTTCTGGTGGTGCTGCTGTGCTGGGTTATAGGGTATGATTAACGAGGGTGCAAAAAGTGTGTTAAATACATGGTAGCAGAGGAATATGGGACCGTTTGGATTGAAAATGGAATGGCATTAAAACTCTTCGCCGGTAACTATCGAATGATCAATGCGATTTAAATAGCAAGCCTGGTGTGAAAACGACTTTCCAGGGAACCGAGAAGAGCAGGAGCAACAAACAAAGTGCAATAACGCATGCCTGGGATTTCTTCAGCATCGAAACTCCATTGATCTGAAAAAAACCGGTCATTTTCATTTAATTTGTTGGTTTAACTTCCAGATCTGCAAACGAAAAGGACGATATGTATTGGATTCGAAACCCCGTCTAGGCGTGCATATACCGGCATCGCTATCTCTAGACCATCAGCTGCACCTTATACAGTACAGGTAAATCCATCAATATAAGCAGCGAGATCAGCAGATTCTAAAGTTTATCATATTGCATCATTACTTTCACTAATTTTTCAACATCAATCGCTTTACCTGGACGATTTACAATGTATTTAATCGTCAAAAATCCATATTTATATTAAATTCATCCTTGTTGTGTTTCTTTTTCCATCATCACACCACCCCAGACAGCATCAACAATCCATATCCATTACGCGAAAAGCAGAGAAAGTGTAAACCTCATTCTCACCCGAAAAAAAACCTCCCGGAAGTGGGTAACGCGATACAGCCACCAACAACTGTGGCAAGTGAAAAAAAAACAGACAAACAGACACACTCACACAGGGGATAAAAACAAAAAAAGGAAGCCTCATTATTCCCCCGGTGACTCTGGCTCATTTGCATAAAATAACACATCGAACGAGGGTGAAGAGTAGAGCAGAAAAAAAGGCTCGTTCGTTGATGCGTTGTTCTATGTGTTGTTTGTATAATTTCTTCCTTTTTGCTCTGGGCTTACTGGGCCTTGTGTATGTATGGGTGTGTGTGTGTGGGTATCCTTTCGACCCGCGAGAATCGGTTGACTTACTGGTGCTGGTGGTTGGGATGAAGGAATATTCATCACTTTGCTTCAGTGTTTTTTCTCTTTCGCTACCGTTCCACATTAATCCTTGTGTAGTAGCCGGTGTATGGTGGGTTCGGTTTGTTGCTTGCGTACAGTACGTGTAAAAGGTTGACGAACAAATAGACGCACACATCACACCCGCGGTGGAAGGATTCTCCATCGCGCAACCCGTCAAGGGAGCTTTCAATCACCTGCGTGGGTCTCGGTCGGGGCGCAAGGAAGTAACACCTTCAGCACGCTCTTGAGGAGGTAAGGCTTTAAGCAGCGAGCGCTTTCGTAATTAGTGGTTTGCTCGCTTCGTTCGAACGGGACGAGCCTGCCGGTCGAATGTGTGCTCTGGGCGCGTTGAGTGATGAATGTGCGCGCCTCTGCCCGACCGTGTGCTTTGACGTGGTTTGATGGTTTGATGAAGGGTCATCAGGAAGCTGGCAGGTGAATGACGTGATTTCTCACCAGAGCAGCAGCACCAAAATCACAGCCCAGTGAGCAGTGCGTGTGGCGGTATTAATTACACAGGTGAGCTTCACTTTAAGTTTCAATTTTTAAGGTGGAGAAATTTACGAAAGCTTTTTTGCGTTTGAAAAAAGAAGCATTTTTACTGCAATTTAATCGAAACGTTGTAAGCAATGATTCCCGGAAACAAATCAATCCACATCGAACTGCAGGGCAAACAGTCTAAAAATAAAGCATTCATTGTCAGTCGGCCTTTTCGTTGTTAATTATCGACACGCGAAGCCATGCCGCCTGTCACCGTCGACACGGTTTGGGTGGGATTACGGAGCAAACTCTTCCACGAACGTATCTTTGTGCATGGTTTTACCTATGTATAATATCTTTTCAATTCTTATTTTATAATTTCGCTTTAAGCTTGGTTAATTTTATTTTATTTTATCTGGTAAGCTTATTTATGGGAAGCTTTTTCAGTCCTTGTTTCTTTATTGTTTTTAAATTTATTTTTTGTTTAATGAGGGATTCAAAATTTTTTATGACTTCAGTAGTTTATTAGAAGTTGAATTCATTATCTGATGGTTTTCGTTTCTTTTTTTTTCCATTTTGAAAATAATCATAATGTTTTTCTTTAGTTTTAAAAGCATTTTTTGTTTGAATGATGTTTAGTCTACTTTTTTGAAATTCTTAGCATCTACGAAAACTACCAACGAATAAGAAATAGACAGTTACTACAAAACAATTCGCAATGAAATTAGTTTTGAGCAACAACATGAGCTAAAACTTAGTTTTTACTGTGAAAAACCCTTCCAAATAGAGCTGCTAAGTCATCTTGCACCTATCTCTGACCAATGATAACCCTCCACCAAAAAAATCCAGACAGCAACAAATCCACGACACAAACCAGGGTGCCCAAATTTGCTTATGTAATTCCCTTCAATTCACAAGTGCTGCACTCGGGGATTTCCACCGCTAAGGGAAATTAACGTTCTTTGCTTAATTAAAAATTTCTTCACCTCACTTCCCGCTCTTGGTGGGGCTGGAAAAGAAAACCCCTTGGAAGAAGTGCACCGTATGCTTGGTGCCGTCACTTTCTGCACAAGCAACCAGGCTCACGAGTGCGTTAACAGACAAAGATTGGGCTAGTGCCGTACCTCCGCTAGGTCGATGATGTCTTGCGAGCAATTTCTTTAAGAGCCTCGGTCGGTCTCGTTCGTTTTAAAAAAATGCCTTCACATGCAACCGACAGGAAAATCTTCCTGGCCACGATTAAGGAAATGGAGGGTAAAGAAACCATGGGGGGGGGGGGGGGGGGGGGTGTAGAAATCCCATTTGGCTACTACACGGGAACAAGGAAGTGCTTTAGAACGCGCTTGAGAATGAAGTTTAGAGTCCACACACACACAAAAACCCGCTCAAGGAAGAAAATCCGGAAGGATGTTTGCTTCTCCCTTTGAGGCTTGATGATGGAGGGCGGAAGTAAGTGGGTGGGTGCGTGCATTTTAAACAGCTTGTTTATCCCCACCCACACCCACTTCCCCCATTCTTCAATTTCCTCCCTCTCCACCCCTCCCTCCCCTCCTCCGTTTTGTACTTGGAGCCATATCCTTGTTTGCTTTTTCAAGCAAAACGAGAACGTCATGTTTTGTGCGCTGTTGTTGTGCGACCGGGCCCGGCTACAACATCCTTGCTTGGATCTCGTTGTAACATGATGCTTTTATGCCTTCGCTCGCCTTCTTATTGCGCCACCACCAACCGTTTCCACTGCAACAATTTTTAAAACATTCTCAATTCTCTTTCCCACTACGCACACCTGCTGGCGGGCTCCCGGTTCGCGCCGGTGTCGCTGCCAACCCAGCGCCGAACAATTCCGGCCCTACATTGTGTGCTAAACGGGGAGCCGATGTGCCTCAAGGATCTGCCGAACAACAGAGTAGAAGCCAGCGGCAACACACAAAAAAAAACGAATTGCGAATTGGAAAGAAAAACGCTTGTGTGGTGGAAAAGCCGCTCAGCAATTTCCATAACGCATTATGAAGACACACTTTGTTTACCCATCCACGTTCGCCCGTCGTACCGGAGGACCTGCTTCGTTCAACCTGTCGTTAGTGTTTACCATCTCATATCGGGCTGTCAAACGACAAGGGATTATGTTAAGGAGCGCGCACCACTCTACGCTACTCTGCCCGTCGGAATAGGGTGGTGCGTTTGGACTAGCGCTGGATATGTAAAACCAGATAGCGGAAGAATAGGAGAATACCTCCTTTGTAACTGGATCTTGGTTGGCGAAAGGAGCCAAGGCTGGGTGTGTGTGTGTTTTTTTTTTCTTTGGTCTGCACCAAACGCATAGAAAGCAATAAAATATTTACAGTTAGTACGCTCGTTCCGTTTCTCAGTGTGTGTGCGGGAGGATGGGTAAATAACCTTAGGAAGTAGGAAAGAAGACGATCCACCACCCACCACCACTCACAACACGCCCAAGTTCGCGGATTCTATGCACACGGCGGCAGGTTAATATTTTCCTCCATGTTTTCCCCGCAACAGTAGCAAAATAACCGACCGGCATTCGGTGCCGGCGATTGCTTCTGACAGCTTAATGCATGCAATCAAGCTGCAGTTATCGAGTGTCGGTGTTCGACACAGTGAGACGAACGTGTTTGAAATTTTATTTATTTATCGCGCATCCCACTCTCCTCGTGGTGTTTGGCCATCATCATCATCGTCATCACGATGCGAAGAAAGATGAGGTTTGAATGTATCACTCCTTCTCTCCGAATCGATAACATCGATAGTCACACCGATCGGTTGAAATAGATGTTTCATAGAGTTGAGTTGTACGTGTTTGCTTGGCCAAGGACGTATTTTAATGCACTATTTGTGTGCGAAAAATATGTCGCTATAATGTATGTGAGCGATCTCTACGAAGAAAGTCCGAAGGTCCTTTCTAAGCTTTACTCTTTTGGCTGATCATGAAGTAGACAGTAGAAAACACCTTCAACCTTACTATGGCACCTCTAAGAATCCCTATGCTCATTATCACATGCTCATATGTCTCCTACTAAAAATCGTTGATCTCCTCAACTTCTAGCTGTATTCCGTAAGTCTTAGTTGGAAACTTCATGGAGCATATTGTACAGATCAATCTAAATGCCGCTAATGCTCCTGACATCTTCACAATCTCTCATCTATCATATGCATATGAATGGATTATCAAGGATTGGTAAACTTTGAAATAGAGATTAATGAGGCATAAGCCAGGGATTAGTTATAATGGCATATCCCAAAACCTATCCGGCCATCAAACGGTTTAAAACTTCACCTCAGAGATCAGAGCAACAGGAATCGTTCGGTGGTGACATGACGTTAATTCTACTGACGAAACCCATCGTTTCAAAACATCTGGCAATTGGTTTAAGCTGATCACTAGACAAGAAGGCTGATTAATATAGGATTAATAGACTTAGTGATATCACCCGTCGGGACAGTCTGATTAGGATCTAGGACTGCACGGTTCCAATAGGCATGTAAAACAGAGTATTTATATCCACAATTCACAATCCAACTAAGATATAGACTTCAAACAACGAACCGTTTGTCCGCCATAGTCTAATTGACAAATGGACTTTACAGAGGACAGAGTTTGATTTAGCAAATATTAAAATATCTAAAAGCTGTTGTAGTAGCGTCTTGAACATGAGACAGGAATAATAATTAGGCTTTTTCCTCCATTTTTTAAAATGTCCTCCAATTTAATGAGTCAAACAACCGTTAATTTCACTTCTACAAGTCTTGTAGCAACAAATGATAACCCCCAGGGAATGGAAATAAAACTTCCATCAAAACCCCGATAATATTCCAAATGCAAAGTGCAATCCATTTGCTTTCTAGCAGCTTTCAACCTTCGCATAATAGAAGTTACCAAGTTCCGGTTTAAAATCTCCCGACCACCCTCGACCGCAAAAGCCACGGTGGCTGAAAAATGAGACCACACTTACGTGCAGTGAAAATTAAAAAAAAACCTCGCAGGAACAAACACACTACCACCACTTGTGCTGACACCTGAGAACGATCGGTAGGTGGCCCCGTCATTGCTCCGTCCGCTTCACGATTCCTTATCGTGTACCGTTCATACAGTCCCGAAGAACGGATAGCAGGAAAAAGCATCAGCATCGCATCAACATTCCATTTCCTGCTATCTGCAGCTATCTTCGTTTGTTTCCGTCACTTCCGTTTGTCTTGTAGTTTTTTTTTCCCTCTCCCGCCGAGTCCTCCCTATCTCCTCCATTCTACCTCCATTAGATGACGCACCCGCACCCCCTGAAGCAGAAAAGATGTCGATGCTTGACACTTGCCAAGTTGCCGACTCTTGTTTGACTTCCCTTTCGTTGCTCGCCTCTTCCTCCATCTCCTCCACACCATTCCTGGCCAAGCACAATCGTTGATTCTTATCTTACTCCCGCGAAAGGAAGCCATCCCTCGGAGTGGTTTGAAAGTCCTCGCAAGTTCTTCCGAACCGTCAGGAGGATGCGCTCCGATAGAGAAGGCGACCGATCGATGCCTGCGTTTGACGGGAAGTTCTTTAAGCGGGCGTCAGTATCCTTCCCCCGACAACCTGCGAGCGTCACGAAACAAGATAAAAATGTTTCACAACTAAGCACAGCGCCCTCTCTCTCTCTCTGGCACAAATTTTCCGCTGCAAATGGGATCTCCCGTGACGCGTTTCGATGTAAATTAGGCGATAAATTGCATTTCTGGCTAGTAACCGGGCCCCCACCCAACTCTACCAGCCGGTGTGTACTTGTCCTATCTCCCTCCCGAAACTGAATAACGACCTCCAAGGACCACCATGACTCCACGGCGCGAAGGTACAGCCGAAAAGAAAAATTGAAAACTTTACGCGCGAAGGTGATTAACGGAAGATTGGTGTGCGCAAACATCAGGGTACAAGCGACTTTTTTTACGTTGTTGCTCCTTCTCGGTGGAGGTCGCATTTCCCTTTTGCTCCTTTTTGGACTGAAATGTAGGTCAACTACATAAGCATCCCGAGCGGAAGCAAGAGCAAAGAGAAGACAAATCAATTGAGATAGCATCTTCGGTGGGGTTGGTTTTCCTTTTCTTCCTGCTGCTCTTGTACAAGAAGCTAAGATCGATTCGATTCCGTTTTTTGCTCGGAATTGTTAGCGGGATGTAAAATTCGATATTAAAAAAAGAGCGAGAAGTGTAAGTAAAGCGCAGAGAAAAACTAACTTTATCCTTCGTCAACAGCGCATCAGAACGCATCAGAAAGACAAGCACTTTTCCTCTGCTTTTCACGGACTTGGCCCCCGGGCGGTGCATTAATTTTCGAAGAAATTATTTGCATTTCATCCACCGCACAGTGGGGCAGTTTCTCATAAAAGCTGGAGATCTACCGTATTGAAGTAAAATTATCGAACTGGAATATATTTTCACTTTTGAGGTTTTTTGAGCTCAGGAGTTTGGGAGCTTAACGTTGATATATTGGGCTCCAGTATTTCAAATGTCTTGCTCTCATCTTCCTGGTCAAAATTGACACATATAAAAAATCTATTAAAAATGTATGTTTCAACCTCCACCTTCAGGACTAATACTCAAAAAATGTTGCTCAAATATTTTGATTTTATAGGCTCACTTCCTTCTAATACCCATTGTGCAAATGCAAAACTAGCAGAAAAAAAGATGGCTAAAAAGCTAAAAAGCTACCCGATAATGTATGTTTCTTTGGACCTGATCTTGGCCTCCAGGAAAATCCGGATATTTGTCGACAGAGTCCAAGGGGAAGAGCGTTTGGCTCCAATAGTCGCATCCATTATGGATGCTATCATTGACGTACCGGAATGGCCGGAAGCGTTGGGCGAACGGTCTCTCACTTAAAATCATAAGAAACCACCCCCGGGAGGGATGGCCGCATATCCGCAAGCGGCAGAAAGTGAGAGAAAGACCGTGTCGGAAGAGAACAAGTGAAGAAACTTGTTTTTATAAGGGATTTGAATTAATTAGTTTTGCAAAGTTTACACAACCCGATCCCGCTGGCGCCCGCCGACATCAAGTCCCTCTCGGCCACAAGGCTTTTCATTGAGCTTCGATAATCCTGCCCCGGTGGTCGATGGGTTTCAATTGACTCTCCCCCCCCCCTTTTATGTGCCTTTCGTCGTGACCGGAGCGCAATGGATGAGTTCCTTCCGGGAGTGGTTCCTTCCATCCGGCCTTCGCCGCTTCGCCCAACTTTGGGTCGTGTGTTTTGCTTACGGTTCCGCAAGTCGGCGAAAGGATGCTGTGTGCTGCTAATCCTTTTCGGTACGGAAACTCAATATCACAGCACGTCGTCAGCTTCGGATGCAACAGCAGCAGCAGCAGCAGCATCGTTGTCGTCATCATCATCTCAATCATCGCGTGTTCGATCAGGTTAACAAGGGCAGGAGCAAAAAAAAAGGAGCGGCACTTCCAGGAAGCTTCCAGGAACGAGCTCAGCTGCATCCTAACACTACATCCGGTGCCTTCCTTAAAGGTGCTTTGCCGGCTTGTAGTTTGTAATTATTATGCAAATAGCCAGGACGCTGCGCTTCGGTAAAACGGTCTTCGGTTCGAGGTTTGCTCCCAGCCGAGCCACCTTTGCAGAACAAACAAACACACACACACACCCGTACAGACAAACAAGGGGCTTTCTTGGCCGGTTTTAAGTGGTGGCGGTCCTTTTCAACGCCAGCTAATCGGCTTCCAGGCACCCGCCGGCAGCCGACCGATTGTGTCAACAGTGTACGGCTCACCCTTTTGCTCCGTAATCCGTTGAATAGTTTGACACCTCGTTTTCGGGTAAACTTACAGCAGGATAATGCGAGCCGGATTTCGGAAAAAGGGATTACCGGTGGAAGATTTTCCCTCCCGTGCTGGACTTACTAAGAGCGCTGTTGAATGGTAGCGAGGCGTGAAAAGCACTAATTGGGAGCGAGCCACATGCCAAAGCGTTCAGTGTCGTTTGAGTGTAATTGATTGATATATTGGCTTGCTTTTGAGGCAAAATTTAATTTAAACAATCATCAACCAGCGGAAGCAAGTCCAGACAGCGAACTCAACATGTGGAAAATAATGAATTTTCTTTCCCCCGCGTCGGCATCACATCAGAAGTTCCGTGTAAGTGGGGAGGTTAACAAAGTGAACTGCAACACACACATAAAAAAAAACACCACACGAAGGGAAAAGGAAAAATCGTCCAATTTTCCCGACGACCCAAAGCGCAACCCTGTCAGACACTTTTTTCTTGCCGTTCACGCCACGGGTTAATTTAATGGAACTTTTCAATTTTCCTTTTCCGTTCGGTGTTTCCTTCGTGCTGTTGAGGGTCTGTGTGTGTGTGTGTGTGTGTGTGTGTGCTGTGTTTTTTTTCTTTAAAAGGGAAAATTTTTCTTCCAAAAATGTTCACTTTTTCCCACCACCGAAAAAAAAAATGCAGACCGAGGAAGGCAACTTTCCGTCATCAGTTAGACCCCGGTTGCCCTGAAACCTTTACTCGTGCGTTAGTAAGGGCGGCCCTCGAGTCACGACCACCCCTTAGTCGAAAGCAGGGGCAAGGAAAACTTAACTCTTCCGTTTTTCCCGAACCCATAAGTCACACTCAACCATCAACTACTTCATTTTTGGGCAAGCGACAAATTTGTGCAAAAGTTCCACGAACCCGAACGCCTCCCGTGCTTCGGACGGACGGGCGTTCAGCGTTAGCATAATTTTCTTTGCCCGGAAAATGTCCCATCGCACCCTTGTCCTGGACCGGAGTTTTGGGGGTTTCTTTATCGATTTTGGGGCAAAGGGATGGCATGTGAAATAGAAATTGGAAGGAATCACTTAACTTTAAGACCATCTTTATAATTTTTTGCCAAGGGTTTTTCTTGCCCCAAAAGCTATGGACGGGAGATAATAAGCAATGGAGAAAGCATAAGGACGATTGAAATGGACTTATAGGCAAAAGAAAGGAAGGAAAAACAATCAATAATGTCGCTATATTTATTATAATTAGCGAAAGGTTTCATTCTCTACTCATTTTAGGCAACATTGGAAAAGTTTTCGCTCATTCAATTTTATTTGAATGCTGCTCGGATACAAAAAGCTACCAACACTCTCGAGTTTTCCAAACACTCTTGCTACTTTATCGCCAATCGCTATTGGAAAATGTTGTAAGCGAACCTGGAGGAAAAACGCCAGCCTGTGGTTTCCGATCTCCAATCAGCCGGTTTACCAACTCTTTTGCTGTGTCTCCTAAGCTGTGCCGGAGAAAACCATCATCGGCAGCACAAATCAACGCAAACGGTTACTCGGTTTTCCCATCGCTCCCGGTTGCAGACAATTTCCCAACAATTTATGATAATTTGTGTGGTTACCTTTTTCGATCTGTTCTGTAGTATTTTCCTGAGGATGGGTTAAGTGAGTTTTGGCTCGACCGGGCGAAGCATTGATGCAAAATCGAACCCGAATGTCCACAAAGGGGAAAGGGTTGAACGATTTTCCTCTGTGTTGTTAAGGTCAAACGTGACCGCAAACCTAATAAACAAAGACACCCATCAATAACCCCAGTTCGATCGGAGGAGGGAAAAATGCTTAATTTTTCTCTTTCGTCCCAACACCAAAACCGAAAATGGGTGTTGATTGAAAAATTCAATTGGCAAATGCTGAGCCCCGTTTATTTTTATTAAAAAACGGGGCGGCTACACACGCACAAAAGCAGCCCCGAAAAAGAGAAAAACAACCCGTTTTTACAAAAAAACAAGCATGATTGAAATGTTGAATTCCCGAAAGGAGTTTGCGTGACTTTGACAACAATTCCAACGAACATGATGGGAGCTGTTATGTGTTTTTGTTCTGTTTTTGATACAGGCAGGGAAAACGAGCTGCCTGAGCTAGGAAAAATACAGAAAAACCCCTGCTGTAGATATTTTTGATAAAATTTTCCGCCTCAAGGAACTAAGCGCCTACTTCGGCTGGCCGACCGGAGCGGGTTCTGATGAACGGGAACCCAAGGAAGCAATTTATGCGTGGAATTCGATAACCCGTTCGCGGGAACATTCTATGCGTACGTTTTTTGCACCATTTTCCACCCACCATTGGATTCGCAGCGGGAAAAAGGGTTAACCAGGGGGGGGAAGGCAGGGGAAAAACTTTTTCTCACATTCTCACAACCTTCATCAGTGTCCATGATTTATGCCACCGAATGACTTCTTCGGAGCGTCGAGTTTTTTAACACAAATTTGCTCAAACAAAGAAAGGAAGGAAAACCACACCCACACACAGATACACATCGACATGATAGGATGTGTTTTGTTTTTTTCTTCTTGCGTCATTTTCCCATCGCACCACCACAAACTGATTTGGCCTCTTTACTACAATGATGCTCCACAAGATGGATGGGGTGGGCACCCGAAGCTCGAGGGGTCGGGAGTGGAAAGACTCAGGGAACCGTAAATCCCAAATTGAATTAAATTTGCGCCAACAATAATTCAATTTTTGCTCCCCGCACAAAACCCCAACACACACGCACATGCGGTCGGGCACATTTTCGTGGGCTGGTGCAGAGCAAAACAAAAAAAGGACAAACGACGACGCCTTCCGACGACTTCCAGGATCTTGGTAATCACGAAACCTGTCGACCGTCGAGACTCCTTAACAGGAGTCTCTTACCATTTTCCCGTTTGTGTGCGCGAGCCCGAGACTGGGCCGTACTAATGTCCCACGGGAGTTTCATCATTTCGCCGCCCGTGTGATGTGCGTTTCGCCCGACGAAAAGGTTGTCCCGGGCTTGGAGGGGTCAATTTCCGCACACCCCAATAATCCCATTTGTTTGGCGGCCTGCGGAAACCAACCGCGTCTTAAAGACGTTGGTGAAAAGTTTTATCCCGCTTAGTGATGCTTCAAAGCAGCGGCGAAGCAAAAAGGATCACCCGGAAAACCTATAAGAAAAATGCTCAGCTGTCAGTTAAGATCACCTTACTTTTTTCACTGCCTTTGTGAGTGTGTGTGTGCGAGGCGTTATGGTGTTAAATTTGGGTGGAAATTCTTTTCTTTTATCTCTTCAAAAACTCACCCCATAACACATTCGCGCCCTTTCAAAAATATAAAACAATCCTCCTCAGAAGCGTCTACGAGACATCCACCTGGCCTCAACATGGTGAAAACAAACGATCCTATCTCAGCAAGTATTTTTGTTGATGAAAAACCGATGGTGAAAACGGCCAAGAATTTCGGGTGTTATTAATCACTCACTTGCCGCGGACACGCACGCACGATACCCCGTTCTGTTTTGTTGGCGTCGCACTAAGAGAGCTCACACTACTGTTACTACCTTAAGCCCTCGGCACGGCTAGATGGCACGCTACCAGTGGGAGTGGGTTTTACTTAAGTCTCATACCAAGCATAATCCTGCTAAAAGTGTGACTCAACCGAGAGAAGCAGAAAAACAAACCCATTAGAAAATCTGGATCTTCTTCGGGAGCTTCAAAGAAAATATTATGTAAAATGTACACCCATCATCGTGAGCTAGCAATAAAAACACTACAACATCAAATAAATTAATTTCCATCAACTAATTGTACGCCATTCGTGTAGGCCAAAACATTTTACACCACATTTACTTTAGCAATGTGTTTGGTCCGGAATTAAATAAAAAACCACATCACTAAACGATTCTTGGGGTCGTTCAGCATTTAAGTAATTAGCATACACATTTGACCGGCCACAGCGGCTCGGCTCGCTAATTAATCAATGACCAACCATTCATTCATTCGATCCTGCTTTTTTCAATCGATACAATGGGTTGCATTTTGCTGTGCATCGGAACTCGATTTTCGAATGAGGCAGGCATGTAAGCGCAACACACATCACGATTTAATCAGTGCAATAGTTCACTTACCTTCCAGCTGAAGATGTGATCGTCGGGATGTTATTTTTTACTGCTTCCGGGGAAAGAAATGAAGAGCGAAACAAGCCGAGGGATGATGAGTTTCTATCATATGGAATCGTTTTATTCCGCACCGTCCGAATTGCTCACAAGCAAACCGTTTGTTGCTCGCGTTGGACTGGTTGCCTCGGATGTAGAATGTGTCATCGTCATTAGGCTGACTGGCAGGCCATTCGGAGGCCTCCCGGGTAGAGGAGAGTTTGCTTATCTCGGCTGTTGCAGATGGGCCAGACGGACAGGATCACATGCACACATGAGTGGGAGAAAAACTAGTAAAAACACTCACTGCCACAGTAGAACGGTAGAACACTTTGTATATAATTCACTTCACTTTTAAATAATATTCATTTCATTTCAGAACTCTTTTTTTCTCTTATAAAAATATCACTTTTGACACTTATCTCGTTAAGTTTTGCTTTTAAATGCTGAAAATAAATTAAACAATTTTTTTTTGTAATATGAAACGCAATCACTGCAAACATTCACTTGGTTTTGGAAACTCCCAACAATCGCTACCAATCGCAATCAGATCAGATTCACTTGCTTCACCGCAACGGTTTGATATGTTTCATATGCGCATAAAATACACACAATCTCACTCACAAACACATAGAAACACACATACAGGCACATGGAAACTTTAAAACACAAATCTGCAGGAAGGAAACACTAGAGAACACATTTTTCCCACCGGTACGCCCACCGGTAGGGAACCTGCTAAGCCCTGGAATGCCGGGCAACCGAAAGCAACATTCATCGAGGGCAGTACCGTTTGTGCATTCAATTATACTAGATTAGCATAACAAATATGGCCACCAAAAATTTGTTTCCCTTTGCGGGTGTGCCTGAGTGTTCGTTTGTTTATGTTTGAATTGTAGGAATGTTGCAAAAAAAGCCCCGGTGGAAAATGGCAATTCGCATGCGGGAAATTCCCCCAACCGCCGAACGGTAACAACATCAACAAACTGCCAACGCTTGTTGCGAGCTTTATGTCGTTTTTTTTTTGCGCCCGTTTGGTGCTTCAAATTGCTATTTCCGCATATGGCCACCTTTTTTTTACGAGTTTGGAAAATCCATTCTCGCACGGCAAAATAGCAAACTAAACACACGCAACAACGATGGACAACTACTGGCTTTTCTTTGCGCTAATTTGACTGAATTGGATTTCGGTCCGGTGGTGTTGCTGGTACGGTCAATCACATGCACACACACGCCCACACTGCTGCTGTTGCACCGGAATTGCATCGGTCGGTCGGCCCGCCCGCTTATGCCGGGCGAGGTCGTGCGGGTCTCCGGGCTCAAGTTACGACGCTCCGATATCCTCCGAAGAAGCCGGCAAATCGATTTACCTTCGCACTGACGCAAGAACGATGCGTTCTACAAGCGATTTGCTTTGCTCGCGACCGTCTTTAGCGTCGAAACGTCGTAACCCCAAACACACGCGAGAATATTTACGCGAAAACGGTCCGATCGAGCTCACCGAACGACGACGACTCACAAAACGCGCGTGCTTCGCACCGTGGCAGAAACAAAACTGAAATATCGGGAGCGCGCGCGTGTATTGCTTCTTCCAGAATCCGTCACATCCACACCGTGTGTTGTGGGCCGCCGTCCCATCTCTCCCCCCTTTCCTATGCTACCCCTCTCTCGAGGTGGGTGCCAGTGCCGTCGTGGGACAGACAGACACACGAGGACCGTTCGGGCCGAACCCGAAGTACCTCCGAAGCGATGGCCGACCGTGCGCGAGAACCGGTTTGCTGTAGCTCAGTTTGAACGGTTCTCGTAATCTCACGGTCACCCACCAACATTATATCGAGGGTGATTGAGTGGTTTCCGCGATGCGGTCACTCACATTCCACGCATAGCGGTGCACACATGAGTACCTATGCTGCGAGACACCGCGTGGCGTTATGTTGTGGCATTTTGGGCTCATGCTGTAAGGGTGTCTTTTACTAGCGCGTTATTTCCTCTTCCATGTTGGCTCATGTTAATGGCTTGTTTATTGTTTATTGTTGTATATACTTTATTGTTTAGTTATATTATTATTATTTTATACTTTATTTCACTGATGACGTTTTATTATAAAATGTCTCTATTTTCTTTCAAATATTTTTTTTTGAATGAATGTTGTTTGCAACTTCCTAATATTTTTATTCATTTTCTCCAGCTTTCACTCATTTCTATTTCTCATTTTTATAAAGTAGAATATTTTTTATTAGCAATACGGCCAGGCCGTTCTTTATGATATATTTTTTATTATTTTTTCTACTAGATTTTTTATTACTGCAATCAAAAAATTGTATCGTAATCACAAAGCCAAATTTTTAATACTAATCTTTCAAAAGTGTTTACATACTAAAAACAAATTTTCTTTAAAGGTGACAGTTTTGCGCATTTCATGTTTTATGCTAATTTGTCCAAAAAAAATCTTTCAAGAATCTTCAGCTTGAACGTCATCGTTTGCTGCTGAATAAATTGCAGTTACAGATGAAGTATTTACGAAGCTTTTACCCGAACGCCCATTAAAGACAGCTTCTTGAATTCTATTAAACGCATCCTTGGACGGACATCATGAAGCATGGCGTTCAGTGCTCTTACACATTAAAGCCTTAGCCTTGGTCCCACTGCGCTGTGTTTGCTGTTCAAGTATTTTAATCACCAACGACGTAGCCCTGTAGGCTAAGCCCGCTGGCCCCAAGAAGCTCTCCACTTTACTCAATTGGAAAGCAAAATACACCCATATCATCAGATAACGGACGCAATCCATCCGGCCGGCATGCATTTTGGTCCCGAAAACGGAAGAGAGTCCCGCTCCATCACCACCGTCCCGACCTCGACGAGGACCGCCTGCGGATTGCCAAGTGCTTTTCCTACTTCACCTATCACTCCACCGCATTCCGGTCCATCCCTGGGGTGAGCTGTTTAGCTGAATGTTGCATAAGTTTTATTAATATTCAAACAGTCGTCGTCACATGCACCGAACCTGCCATGCCATGCCGTGTGGTGGGCCGAACGCGCGCGCCCATGTTAGTCTCACACTTTAATTTTTCACACCCGCACCTCATCAAAAAGCGAACGATTCGTACGTTCGTTGGTGTGGAGATTCTGGTACTCTGCTTTAATGTTTGTTTACGCTTGCGAGCTGGACTCCACCGAAAGCATCATACCCCAGAGCTGACGGAGCTGAAAGGGAATATTAATGAGATACCTTATTTCGGCATAATGAAAGCATAACAGCGCCCCGAAACACGGAACATACAAAGAGACGCAATTATACAGCCACAAACATTAGAAAACGGACGGCGACGAACCGAACCACAATGGGAACAATATGAAACGAAGGTAAAGAGAGGAGGATGAGAATGAAACAGAATGAAGACGAACCACTTGAACAGACGAAATGGGAAAGTGTACAGCGGAGAAGAGAACAAAAACCAAGGCACAAGAACCTGCCAAGAGGGAACGGAAAAGGTGAGCAAAATGAATGTGAGAATAATATCATTCACATCCATAATATTTATAGAATATTAATGATCAAATAAAAAAGGTGACACTTATTTACGTGCCTCCTCCTCTCCTCCTCTCACTCACCCTCCTCCCAGACGTTCATTTGTCAGTTCCAGCGCGCTCTCCCCGTCATCCACTTGGTCGGAGAAACTTTGTGGTTTCTGTGGTGCTGAAGACACACTTTGTACTTTTCGTTACTTCACCGTTCGCATTTCCCTGCTGGATGGATAGCTTGTGTTTGAGTTTTCCATCCGCATCGCGCCCCTGTCCAGCACTTTTATCGCCACCGGAACGTACACGAGCGATTCCCGAGCGCTGTAGTCGCTTCCGGAGGGAATGATGGGTTTGAAAAATTCGTATCATTGCATGGAAGTAGATGAAACCGAACGATGTCACCGGTGGCGGATGGTTTCGATTGAGATATGCATGATGCAATCCAATTAATTCATCATTCGGTGTTCTGCTTTTTTTTCTGGAGGAACGAGAGAGCAAAGAAAGGAAAATAAACGAAAACAGTGGCAGTTATTTAAACAGATGAACGACGCAGATACTCATTAATCGTTCAAGGTATCTTGAGGATCTTTGTTACTATGAAGAACTTGATAGAAATTCTAGTGTGTGACGAATCTATAGAGATCTGGGTGTTCCTCATTCTTTACAATTTTTGTGACCCTTTCGAAGTCCTCAATTTTGTGTGTGGTTGATCCAAGAAATAGTTTTTAGAAGGGTTGGTAGATTCGGAAGAAGCATATCTCTTCAGCAGACCCATTTGCATTGTAGGCGATTGAAGTTTTGACATTGGCTTTTGAAACCTGACGCCTTGAATGAAGTTCTGACCTTCTTTTTTAGTTTAAGTAAAACAAAACGTAGTTGTACTTCGTACAGTGTGGGTTCTGATATGACCAACAGTCTTGAAACTAGAACAGGATGGAAGGTCCCTCTGCAATATTTTAATGCAGGACACATAATGGACATAAAAGGACCTAGAAATCGTGAAGTTTCAGACACCAACAAAAAGCTGTTCATCAGATCAACCAACCTGAAGTTGACATCTGTATCCGTGATGACTTCGATTACGCTCTTTTGGAGCGAAGTTGTTTGTCTCCAGGATATCTGTAGAAACTGCTCGTCTGAGTACTTTTCTTTACTCAAGCAGAGATAACCTCGGCTAGGGTTTCTGCTAAACAATGTCACAAGCATCCAGATTTTTTTGCACATTTTTGTGGAGTTGCCCTGCAGCTTCGAATCAGTTTAAGGGCAACACTAGGAAGTCACCAGGATCTAAGAGTTCTCTATTAGAACTCTTCAAGAATTTACCATTATGTATCATTCTCTAGTGACCAGAATCTCGTAAATCTTTCAAATTTTGACTATGTTCCAGGTAGGAAGATATGTTTTCAAATATCGAACCGCAACCTCCAGCAATTAGTCTCTCAATAACCCGTATGTACTTTCAAAATACTCATCAGTTTTAACTTTTTGACTGTTTCAGCTATCTTCCCTCCACATCCAATGTTAGAGTTTTAAACTCCAAACTTCTCCACATCACGTATTTTAAGTGGTGAAAAATGACTTTCTAATAGTGTTTTCCTGTTCCCCCCTAAAAATTGTCAACCATAGTAGAGAGTGCAGTTTTACTGCACCCAAGATCATAAGGCACCCGCTCACCCGAAACATGACGCTGTGTGGTGCTTAATCTAAGCCACTCACAACAGCTCGACAGCCATCGCTGGAAATAGATTGACAGCCACACACATCGCCCAAAACCCCAACACGAGCAACAAACACGCTGGCCCGCGTAGTTCATAAACTGTGAGTTGCATTCAGCAGCATCCGAACGGTGTACACCTGTACGGGCAACCGTCGTCTTCTGGCAGCGTTCGAACGGTGAGCAACCATAAATACATCACACGACGCACAAGGTAGGATTGTGTCACGTTCGCGGACTTCAAGCTTCCCACCGAGCCCAAAACACGGTGCGTGAGTGAGTGGGAAAATTTTCACCACACTTAAAAGATGTAATAAATTTTCACCTCCAGCTTCGTCCGGTTTTTTTCTTCTTCTTGAGGCGGGTGGAGTTTTCTGGACAGCCCACGTACTCTTGGTGGCTCCATTCACTCAATTCTCAACACGTCGGTACGCTCCAGTTAATAAACGAAACCCGGGAACACCGCTTTCTTCGCTTTGTGCTTTTCTCTGGGGTGGGTGGAAAGCTCTTCCCAGCTCGAAACTCGACATCCTTCGTCCTTTTTTTTCTGAGCCCGAGCCGACCGCTCCTCTTGGACGGCAGACGCACGAAAGCGTGAAGCGTAAAATATCGTTCCTTCCAAACGACGTGCTCCTCTTGCCGGCTTGCTGCCTGTCAACTCACACTTCCAAGACGGCTTCCTTTTCTCGAAAAACATCCGACAACTTCACGCGTAGTGCAAGGATCGTTTCACTGACATACGTACCGAAATTTAAGGCAGCCACAGCTGGCTCGCACACCATCCAAAAATAACGCACTCACACACACACACACACACACACACACACACACACACACACACACACACACACACACACACACACACACACACACACACACACACACACACACACACACACACACACACACACACACACACACACACACACACACACACACACACACACACACACACACACACACACACACACACACACACACACACACACACACACACACACACACACACACACGCACAATGGAATGGTACAAAACTGAACAACCCATAAATTACAGCCCGAAGGAAAAGGTACTTCCATTGCTCATTTTTCGCGCATTAACACGAACACCTTTAAAATGGTTCAGTTCGAGCAAGGTCGATGACCCTCAAACTTGGTCTCTCACGCTCTCAACAAGTCTACTCCTGGAAATTTAAATAAGACAACGGCTTCGAACCGACTTCCGGCCCATCCAGACCAGTGTCATCTTCGCCAGCCTTCGTCGAGACACCTCCATAAGTGTCCTTACCCTGGAAGGTGGGCTTTTCCCCCCAGTGGCCAGCTTCAATTTCGGAAGTGGTGCAGAGAGTCATAAACTTTTATCACCAAAACACCCAACAAAGAACGCGGGACGAAGATCTGGTGCGGGGAAGCTTAAGTGAGGACCAAATTTTATCTACGAAAAAATAATCACCCCTCAGGCCTCAGGAAAACCACTCCCGTCCCCACGCTACTCTTCTCCCCCGCATGCTGGACGCTGACGGCCGGACAGAAATTACAGGATAACCACGGATTGGGGATTTTTGTTTTCGCCGACGACCGCCGACCGGCAAGAGATTTTCGTGCGCCCAAAACGAAAACTCGGTGAGTAATTCTCATTTAATCTTTATATCCGATTGGGGTTTGGGAATGGAGGTCGGTGGAACGTCGGCGAAACCAGTGCTGAAGATTGTTCATTTATCGCCCCCAGGGTTTGGGCGCTGGTGCTGGAAAGACTTTCCCTCGCCCGCTTGAAACTTCTTGAGACAAAGCAGTTCAGCACGGTGAAAAAAGGAAGGTGTCTTTGTCGCTTTTCGCTTTCTAACCAAATAAAAACAAAAGTCAACGTGCAGGAATAATTAATGTGAAGTGAGAACGCGCGCGCCGCATGTTTCCTTCCGCTTCCTTAGCTTCGTCGCCAATAACTTGACCGGAAAAATGTACCCCAAAATCTGCGCTCCCGATTTTGCTCGTGCTGGCGAAGAAGTTTCACTGCGGCACAACACAACTCCAGGAGCGAGCAGGAGCAGTAGCAACAAGAAGACGAAGCAAAAAATTAAGCAAAATGCCGAGAAAATCGGAATGCTGTACTGAAGCGAGTAGATTTTCCGCTTTGTTCTTTAAGGCGGCTTTTTTTTGGTTCGGTCCTCCCAACTTCAACGCTGGGCAGTGTAATTACTTTATGCGCTAGATTTCCTGCTTAACTTCATCACACGCTTCCCCAGGCCCTCGCACTCTGTTTTGCTGGGTGGAAAACTTTTGCAAAGCCGCATTTTCACTACATTGTTCCTTCGAGAGTCGAAGGCGATGGGAAACTGGGACAAGAAAGCTGGCAAGGTGTCTAGCATTCGAACGATGCGACATACGTTAGAAGTATTTTCTTGCCTCTCAAGACTGGGGGCACTCCGGCACACATTCACGCTCACACACAGTGTGCTGGAAAATATTACCTCCCTGGAGGAGCCTTACCGAACACTTGCTCTGGGAAGGAGAATTGGAGGAACACATTTAATTGAAGTTATGGATGGTAGGGAAGCTACCGAGTAGGAACTGCCCACTGACCCAGATACTTGGAACCAGAACCCATCCACACGAGTTCATCAACCGAAGTAAGAAGTTGTACCGAGATTCCGGCAAAAACGGAAAACCCCGGGAACGAGCGATCCTCCACTGCACTCCGCACGGTGATGATGAGGACGATGATGCAAGAAACTATTTGCAATCATTTTTCCTGCCCACTGCAGACCAACGGCGTGTGGCTTTGTGCGGGGGAAGTTTGTCATTCAGGTGTTGTTGAGTGAAGCGTTGCGTTGTTTTGTTGTTGTTGTTGCCGTGGGATAGATGAAACGTTTCGGACTGTTTGCTGGTGAGCTGACAAACTGGGGCTGTTGCTAATTTTTGTTTGCGGGAAAACGTAAATTAAATGCACACGGAAACAAGTTTTCACGGTGAGTGGGAAATGTATGCGAAGTTGTTCATTTTAATAATTGTCTTTTGCTTGCCTAGGGGTAGAGAATTGGATGGGCGACATGAGGTTCTAATGGAATTAGAGCTTTGTTGGAGTATTCAAGTGACTTTTTACACTTGAGAGAGATAGAGTGGATATGGAAATAAAATTCTCAGCCTCTAAGGTCCATGTAGACTTCCTAAAAGGACGTTACAGACTGGATCGTCCGGTGACATTCTCATGACATGTCCAGCCCACCGGAGATGATAGGTGAGATGACGATGAGATCACCGTAGAGAGCTCATCTTTGGAGTGACTCATGAAGTGTCCTTCCACTTGTAAAGGGCCTAAAATTCTTGTAAACATTTTTCTCTCAATCTCCCCTCTAAGAGTGATTCGTAAATGTTGGACAGAGTCCTTGTCTTAGAGTCGTATATGACTTTTCTTCTTTTTCCCTGGCACTTTATTCTCGAACAGTCTCGGCCTGATTTTACTTGATTTTGCTAGCTGGATAGGCAATCCTGTATACGGGGAGACGATCTGAATGGGATTTGATCCTAGGTCCTGCCGTGTGAAGACCGACGCCTTTATCGACTCAGGAGGCAGGAGCTAAATTTTCCCAACAGTCTCAGCTACGTCTGTCGTGAAAGTCTCAGTGTGTGTGCTGTTTATGGCCTCTTGGGTGGATCATGACCCTAAGATGGGTCCCTACATCCATGGTGCCATCGGTGCTGACTTGTAGCCCCAGATCAGTACCACAGCTACGGATGACTTCAAAGGTGTTATCACCTATATCAAACCTTATTGAGCATAACAGTACTCTAAGAATACTCTTTCTAAACTTCGTCATTAACAAATGTTATACCTAAAAACATTGTGTCCTTAGCACATTTCTTCGATCTATCGCTCCCTGACACCTGCGTTTGAATGCGCTTCGAAAAAATAAAACTAAACCACTTACGTAAACTCTCAAAACACACGGCAGCACCACATAAACTGCTACTTAATCGGAAAACACGCCCACCCCAAAACAAAAGGCAATAAAATGCCCACTACACCACTTACAACCGAATCCCACCAACGAACCGGTTCACCGCTTAATGCACCCGTTAATTTCTTCACCTAATGAAATTGTTGCAGCCCTTGTCCTCGTGACGGGGGAGAGAGCAAGCCGATCACCAGCCCCATTAATTGATGAAAGAAGCAAAAGGGCAAATTGATGACTATCTAAATGACACACAACCGATAGTGCAACAGCAACTCCTGGGAGACTTTCAAACTGGCCCCAAATGTGAAGCAAATCGGTTTCGTTGGTTGGAAAAGGTGTTTTCGGTGGGTAATTTACGATGCTACCGATAGAGAAGCATTTACGACGAGACCTGATGTCTGCCTGCACTTAGTTCAGCGGTTAATTAGACCCAAGCAGAATAGATCATCGCCACAGTAGAGTGGCTTTATTTTTAGTTTTAATTTACAGTCTGCATTTTAAAAAGAAGATACCGACTCTCTACCACTCTTTCCACATCCCATTTGCGGTGATAAATCTTGCAAAGTGGAAAACAATTTCAAAGGCCACACACTTTATGAGCTGCTAGAGGTCCATTTTCTTTGTGCGCGCGTCAAACACCTCACCAAGCAAGTATCAATTTCACTTTCGACGTGACAATGTGTAACACATGCAGCCAATCGACATTTATCGATGTAAAATATTGTCCACCATCATAAACTAGCAGCGCTGAAGAAAGTGAGCACTAAACCTGACAGTTTGAAACCGTCCCCTGTGGGACCACTGTGAGCCGACTGCCGGACTGCGTCTTTGGCAAACGCTCTTTTCGATTCTTCTATTCGCTGCAACCCTGGCTGGAATGTTGGACCGTAAAACGTAGGAGTGCGTGTCAGTGTCAGGCATGTCCAAAAGCATCGTTTCTGGTCTCCTTCCCTTTGTCTGGGGCCAAGAGTTTTGGGAGAGCTTTGATGAGGATTTAACCACCACGAAAAATGGGAGCGACAGCAAAAAAACAGACTCATCTTTCTTGCGTGAGTTTCACAGAGTTCCCAGGTTTCCCAGACCAGATGAGAAGCCGTGCCAGCTGAGCAAACGAGTTCGAAGGTTCGGTGGGGCGTTTCAATTTAGCAACAGTCGACCAACCTGAAGCGAAAGAGATATTGGTACCATCGCGATCGTCACGGCGTGCAGATCCATCATCGGATTAGCGGCCCACGGTGTGTATTCGGTGTTGTCTGCAGAAGAAGGGCCCAATTAAGGTGTCGATTAAAATTCACCGTTTTCCGTTCCCCCCAAGATCGGCCGGCTCTCCCGACACATTTGCTCCGTCATCATCTCGCCCGACCACCGACAGTGTGTGTGTGTGTGTGTGTGTCCCCGCCATGCACGCGTGGGGTCCCGTGTGTTGCGGGTCGTTTTAAAAGGGCCTGTCAACGCCGCCATCCACCGTATCGCGATGGCAATCGATAATGTCATCCCGGTATGGTGGGGGTTTTCCGAAAAGCTCCCGATGGGCTCCCCGGACTAGACGTGATAGGAATCAAGCCGCCCCATTCGTGATGGGGGTTGATTTTTAACTTTTCCTCTAGCTGTTGGAATCTGTGCCCAAGAGTGTGTGTGTGTTACACAAGGGAGTTGTAGTGGGGAATGTGGGTGTTGCGAGCAGACAAGACTTGACATACTCAACGCGCGTTTTTTTTTTCTTCTCTGCCATCCCAACTTGCTGGCATTGGAATACCTCCGCCATGAACTTCTCGCAGTGCCAGGTAATCCTATTGTCGTTACATGGTGCGCATGGGAGAAGGTGCTGATGGGAGTTCAATCGTCCGTCGTCGACGACGACTCGCTCGCTAGGTAAAGGCCTGGAATCAATAATTTTGATTGATTGTCCTCCGAATATCCAAGGTATGGTGCGAAAGGAGTGGAGTGTGTGCGCGCTCAATAAGTGTTGAATTTTTCATCCAAACGTGCCTCGGCACTCTTTACACCCCCCCCTCCGTCACACCTGTCCCACCCATCAGAAGAAAGCTTTCTCCGATGAAGCTTATCGAGGAGAGCTTATCGCGCTAGCTAGTTGTTGGAGAATCCATCGCACACGCTGGTGGCCGCTATTTGGCAGATGCTGCAGCGCCGCATACGCTTGCCGGTAACACATTGGCACCTTTTCCCAGCACTGCAGCAACATCCCAGCCTGTCAGTGGTTCAATTGTTCCAGGGGAAGTTAAACGATTTGTGACACGCTCTACCGCTGGAGGATCCGTCGGTAGCTACAACTAGGCGATTGGCCCGGTTCCAACTATTGAACGGTTCGGATGGATAGTAGGGAGCTGGGTTTCCGCCTGTTCGTGTGACGAGAGGGTGGAGATTTTTATTGACTTGATTTCTTCTTGGGTAGAAAATCAGAGTGTGTATAAAAGGAATTGAATGCAGTGAGAAATATGTCCACACGAAAGGACAATCGGGGAGTCAATCATTTGAAATGTACAGAGATTTACTTATTTTTTAAACTTTCTCTTCTCTTGTGGAAGATGTTAATATCATTTTACTAAAAAAATGTTGTTGGTTGTTTAAAAGAGAAGAACCCATTTTATTCCACATCTTCATCCTTAGATAGGTTGACTCAATTTTTAAAACAGCTCATTGTTTCCCCAGTGAACCCGGTTGAGAAATTTTAACAAGCATAATTAGCGTAACGCGTCTCAAACCAATTATTCCAGCCCCACTTTGGCCATCATAATATTCCACTGTCTATTGTTGTCCAAGTCCAAGGCAAAGCTCGTTCGACTGTCCAACAGCAAGGAAAGCAATTAGCGCATTTTTGGCACCATCGTTTATCACCTGCCGTTATTATGCGAACAAACCGATTTGTAACGCGTACTTAGCAAATAAGATGGCTATGATGGGTTGCTGCTACTCACTGTTTCTCCAGATAGAGAGAGAGAGAGAGAGAGAGAGAGAGAAACAATCCCTACTGCAGTCCAACAACCGATGCCCTTCAGACGGGGATAATAAATGACGGACGGTACGCAGCGCAGAGGTGATGGCACTGAAGAGTTCAATGTACCGTATCGTATCGATTCGAGGCGCGTTTACACATTCCGCTTCAATGAGGTGGTATTGTGCTTTAGAACTCCTCATTGTTGTTGTTGCTGTTGTGGCGATGCTGTCGGATTTTCCACGCTTGGGGTGTTGTTTCGGGCCGGGCGGTGTTGAAGAGGCGTTATCGTCTTTAAGGCAGTTCGGTCAATCCCCGTGCCTGGAGAGAGAGGGTGTAGCAGCGTGCCCTGTCCCAAAACTGACAGCAGTTGTTTTCGAAGGAAAACAACATCGTTTAAAGTGTTTTCTGTTTGCCCGTCGGTCTCGCGTCAGCCCAAAGTCAGCTGCAGTCGAAATATGCCCAAGGTACGTACTGTAAATACTGGACGAAGAAGCTTAACACCCTCGATCGATGGGGCGCTCGCTTTCGAATGTTTTTCCAGCCAACCATTTCCATGCGGGACAGAATGCACCACTGCGAACCAGAACGAACCTGGCGGCTGGTGTGTGTGTGTAAAATTTACAGTGTTAAGGGAAGCAACGCAATGCGGCGTTTATTCTATTCTTCCGCACTTTGCCAGCTTCCACTCATTTCTATTATTTCTATTTGCGTTGACGGCAAGTTGACGTCAATTACGGTGAAGATGTTTGATTTTCACTTCACTACTCCAGATGAACTCTCCGTACAACATTTTTGGTGACCGTTCCTGGTGGGATAAAGCGAGAGAGACTGACGGAAAGAAAATTTGTTGACTGTTTCAAAGTTGTTTTTTTTTTGTTCTTTCGGGGGAGATTTAAAGTTGTGAAAGGGCAAATATTTATGGTTGTATAAATATTGAAGTAGATGAGAAAAACAAAGTTGGATTAATCGGATGCAATTTTAACCTTCTTCAAATGTAGCAGAAGCAACTGGAAGTGAATTTTACTGGGTGTCGAACCATTTGAATCGGGTTGAATCTCTTAGAGGAATGTTTCGCATGGATGTTGCAAGCCAGCTGAAGAGTTTTGCAATCATATAATTTAATATTGCATAGAATAAGGAGATTAGATAGCACCAAACCCTCGACAGAAAATTCTAAGATGATTACAAAATTATATAGTTAACTTGAAAATCGTCTCAAGCCCAGTACAAGATTCCATTATATGATTGTAAATTTCCACGAAGGATTTGCAATATTCTACTATCCATATAAAAATTCTTCTATGTGATTAAAAAAACCAAACATATAGATCGAATAGCTGAAACGGTTATCCATGAGCCGAAAATTTAGTGACTTCAAAGAAAAAACTGAAATAAGTATTTTTGCGGCTCCTATATATAAAATGCTCCTACCATAGCCATAATATTATTTTAAAATTATTATTAAGCCCTTTTACTCTCGTAATAAATTCACCAACTAGTTCAAATACTTTAACGACCTCATCATCATCCCTATCACAAATAATGTACAATGTTGACAGTTGCAGCAATAACACTGCATCCCGTGTAATTTCTTTCTACCATTTGAATGACATCAAAACAATGCGTAATGTCCTCGCCGAACAGAGGTGAATCCACAAAGCATGCACCGGCCAGAGTAACAATACACCTTTGCCCCCAGACCCACATCTGCACAGTTCCATCATTTCATAATGGACGCGGAAAATCCATTCCAAGCCCGACGTCCGCCCGCCCGCGCGAGAATGTGTTCGAAAATTACTCCAAAACGTTCGAGCACATTGAAATAACTTTACGCTTTTCGTCGAGAGAACGCACAAACAAACCGAACACTTTCACATCATTAATATGCAAATCGTTCCATCCGCCATCACCGCGGAACTGTGACATGTGTGGCGATGGTAAGTGAGGTTATGTTGCTGCTGCTGCTGCTGCTCGAGCTGTTTGTGCAGATGAGCACTCGAGAGCAAACGCCAGGCATCATTTAAATGGCAGTCCATTTGTCAAAATGGGAGCAAAATTCGTTCGTATTTTATCAATAGCAGCACCCTGGAACTTGCCTTTGCCTCCTTTTTCCCCCGTTTTCCACCCCGCGTGGTGGGGGAGCATTAGAATTTATAGTTATTGCCTGCAAACATATCTCGTCCGTGCCATACCGAGCGTACCGCCCCCCCCTTTCGACACTTAACCCCACACGACGCCCCCTTTCTAATCGCGATCCGATCGCGTTCCGTCATTGCAGGTGAGGCAATCTCGCCCCGTGCATTGTGGCCGCTTTCAATTGTTTGTTTGTTTGCCTGTACCCGGGTGAATGTGTGTGTGTGTGGGAGGGTTGGTAAAGCGAGAACGACAAAAAAAAACCGTGGGCTGGAATCGTCTTATCCCAACGGGGTCATCGACGGGTTATGAAAAATGTCGATCCTCACCGGTGGTTAAATTGGAGGATTGGTCGTCGTTGCTTTTCTGCTTTTTTCGAGGAACTCTCGAAGCCATAAATCAAACCCAGCGGGTTGGAGTTCCCCGTTCGACACGGGTGGGAAACGCGAAGGAAATTGATCTTCTGAACCCTTCTCTAAGCTTCGACGGTGGAGTGGATGAACTGTTTTGTTTTAAAACAAAAAGTGTCACCAAATGGATGGCAAATGGATGCAAAGATGCAAATTGGCTCGTTTCGTTTTGTTGGCGGACCTCCTGTTTGGGCGATTGGAAATTGTTTCCTGTGAATGAGAATTTTTCATCTGGGAAAGAAGCTTTTAAGTGAGAGTGCTTTTCGGACAATAAATAGCAAAGTTGATAGTTGACGCTTTCCTCGAGTTAAATAATAATTTGAGCTGTCGTTCGAATCAATCGTTTACGAAACGATCGTAGCCGTTCACGATTGAGTTCATTTGTGTTCATTATTTGACGAATTTTGTCTCAAAGACTTTCAAATTCAGTTAATGTCTACAGGTTTATGGAAAATGTGTTGGAAGGCTCGTTTAGAATCTTAATATTTTTCATTAAACATAATTTTCTATAATTTGGTCCCATAATGCATAAGACATGTAGGCTTTCCATACTGCAAACATATTTAAAAAAATGGATGCAATATTCCCAAAATACATTCTTATTTATTGCAATATTATTCAAAAATGTTAATAAAATTTAAATATTTTATTTAATTAGCGTTGATTTAATACCATTGAACATAACAATTTTTTTTAAGATTTACGTTTAGTTTTATACTTGAAGCATTGTGTTTGTTCCAAAGGAAGGATAAAAAATTAGAAAAATAGAAAATTATCAGAAGATTTCAGAAAAAAAGAGGAAACATGTTAGTCTAGTTAATTACTCAGCAAAAGGCAACCGATTGTCCTCCATAATATCACTTTGTAACCTTCCATTACTAACGCGAACCAAGGTTCCATCTCCAATACATTACTGGATCCAAAAACGGTCGTTGATGTTACCAATTTAACGAATTAGAATGACGACCAACACTGATAAAAAGTTCATTCCACTGTCATTTCAAAATACAAAACGAACGCTTCCGGAACGATCCAATTCACGAATAGCTCCAATTTGCTCTGTTTCACCATCATCGAAAAAATAGTCATCAAATGTCCATAACGAGTAAACAATCTAAGATAAGTACAACACGAGCACATTTTAAACTAAACACCTTTTCCCCCCTGACTCGGGTGTTGCGTGAAACGAAGCAAAACTAATGCTGCAATTGTTCACCGTACCTGAAGAACGTCCACCAGTTGACAATGACACCATTTCTGCTACACTTAGAATAATGACGACGGGCTTGCTTCGCATCCCGAGAAGTTTTAATGTTTTCTGTTGCCTAATGCATTGTTGTTTGCGCACCTTGCGGGATCATGCCATGCCAGGAGCTTTCACCCTTCGCTGGGCACATATTTGCAGCACAGCTTCGAAAGCATAGTTCTGACACAATTCTAGGTCAAAGGTGTGTGCCGGCGGTAAAGGTTTAAGGTTGAAAGACCACGCTCAAAAGTATTAGACTGCTTTTGTGAGTGCAACAAGCAACGATCATCCTTGGGACTAGCCTATTCCTATTCCCGTGTAGCACTCACGACGCCCTTTCTCTGGAAGGCGTTGTCTACCTCACTTTCCATTAAGCCGTACAATACATTTAATCACGAGCCCTCTTTCGTCTTCTTTCACTGTGCCCGAACAATAGTGCCCAGTAAGCCGTTTGCAAGCTCATAATTTAAGGGATTGTGCCGCGCACTCTCTATACAGCCAAAATCGTTCGAAATCGTTTCAAAATCATTCGCCACTTGCGAGCAAAAACTGCGTCAAAGTACTGCCACTATCACTTGGCCGAGGCCTTGCGGCACAATTTACGGTGACATTTATGATGTTGGCGAAATACTTCCGTAAGATGTGGTCACACTACTAATGCTCCAGCAGGACAACTCCCCTGCATGTGGATGTACAGCGTACGTGTAATAATGCACGGCAGCGGTTTGCCGTGGTGGTTTCAATCATCGCCGCCATCACCATCACCATTAGGAGTAAAGCGAAAAAAAAAACGATCAATGAAGGTTTCCGACAGCGCTTTATGACACTTTTGCGGTTGTGGATTTGGTTTTCAATAAAAAACGGATTTCCACTGCCTCGTGCATACCGCCGATACTCGATACTCGGCGCATGAAGTGAAACAGTATCGGCTAAGAACGATTTTTATTACTTCTCCCCGCGGCTGGCATGGTCGGCCTATGATTTATGAGGGGCTCTCCTTTTGTGCCGGAGGAAACTCGTACAAGGATATCGGGTTTTTCAACCACCGATCATTTGAATAATTTTTAATGAAAACATACATGATGGTGGTGGCAGTTTTGGAACAGTTTAAGTGTAGCAATAAAACCATTAGCCGAAGAATATGGTCTGTTGGCGTTGCTGCTCCGAGTGGTTCTATTAATAAAGTTGTAAAACTTTACGCAAGCAACGGTGTTTCCGGGCGAGAGAAGATCAAAGACTTCTAGTAGCAGCAGAAATGAATACTAATCACTCCATTAGGATCATTATACTAGAGCGAGTAATGGGATGGAGATATTTATGACAGCTATCACGTGTCATTGCATGGCCTTGTGCGACACACAACAGTTTAAATCTTAAACTGTATCTCATTACAACTGGAAAAGATCGTGAAGGACTCTAACATGGCCCCGATCCACATGGCTATGATGTAGTAACAACATATAGTATTAGTCCTTATATTTTATGAAAATCTTCTTCCTTGAGAAATTCATAGCTTAAGCGATCGGGAGAGCAAGAAAGAGATTTATATAAAACAAAAAAGGCAGAAGTATAAAGAGGGATAAATCTATCGTCGATTTGATTGATCCGGGAGCATTCGTAGATAGCAGCTTTAGTATTCATTAGTGTTCATTTTCATTTCAAATATTAGTTAAATTATTTTTCCATAGTTCATTCCCAGGTTCCAAAGTCTTCCTGCATGAAACATTCTAAATTTTTCATTCAAAAATTCAAGTAATTTTAACTGAGTCTTGCATTCTTGAACCAACAACCTTGATCGCAAACAATATGGAAAATATAATAATTGTAATCGTTTATAGCTCAGTACAGGATTAAGTAAGAAAACTTGATAAAGTAAAAAAAATGCTTTAAATAGTATCTTCTGGTCGAGTTCTAAATAGACTTATTTCTTATAATTTCATTAAGTAATCCTCTCTTTTCATCTCGCTGTTTTGATGATTAATATCAATAACATAGACAAAGTTGCTTTCGGACCGGTGTTTCGCACGTCAATCAGCACCCTGATCCGATCACCCGATCCGAAACCATTAGAGGTCCGTTATCGGTCCTGAATGGCCCCATTCAAATGTCAATACATCCACTCCCAGACTCTCCCATTGAGGCGGGAGAGAGGGGATTAAGACGTGGACCGCCCTCCAAAAAAAAGGTGACGATGTGATCACGGCCCACCGGAGGAAACAATCGCCCCAAACAAGCCCCGAACGTGTGGCTCGGTTGTGTTGATGATGTTACGGTCTTGTCTTGTTTGAAGAATTTTAAAAGCGTTTACACATACAGCTCGTACAACCCGGGGCTGCAGCAGTACCGTTTTTTACCCTCTTCTTCCCTTCTTCTTCTTCTTCCACAACCATGCCGAGTGTCGAAAGCAACCCCGGGTCGATTGATAGGAAGAAATCACGCATACGTTCACCCCACCGTAAGCGAATGTGGCACCGCCGCCAGCCGGTGGGTTTGGTCGGTCGCGTAGACAATTAATTAAAAGCCACTTCAACGGCACCCCGCATGCACTGTCGGAGGGCACTTTAAACGCATGCTTTCACGTGCTCTTCACGGCCAGCCACGGCACCGTTGCTCACGCAACAAAACATAAATAAAGCGCAACTCACCGTTCAACTCACCGATGAGTTCCGATTTTGAGTGCCGGCTGTGAGGGTGAGATCCACCATCGAAAACTGAGCTACAAACTGCAGGCGTGAGTGAATTGAGCTCAACCGAACCGGAACGGTCCGATTGCGGCCCGAAGGGTAGGAAAATTTCCTTCCATCGGTCGGTGAGTTTTCCGACAGTTTGCTCGGAAAATCAGTCGTTTCGCTGTCTCGGTTCCGTGTGGTCGGTCTGTCCGTGCGCGTCCGCTGCTTGACGGCAGCTTTTCCCCCGTTTCAGAACACTACCGCTTCTAGCCAGTGAAGGAAAAAAGGTGATTTTTCAGGGTGGTTTTTCCTGCTCCCTCCTGCCCAAGCGTGTCTCGCTCACTCGCGTGTCGCATTCTCTGGGAACGAGCCTCCACAGTTGCTGCTGCGTGTGATGGGAAGCTTTCCCATTTTCCATTGCCCGAATTTTCCACACCAACTTTGCAAAGCTTTGCGTGCGTGAACTTGTGCGTGATGGGTGGAAAATAAGAGTGAGCGCAAAAACTACCCCTCAAACGAGTGAATAATTTTCCAACGATGGCAAGCAAAACGAGCACCGTCCGGCGATAAGCGTTTGTTCCCCCCCAAGTGGTGTGTGTTACTCGTGATAGTTTTTTGTTAAACAGTTTTCACTCGTGCGTGTGTGTGTGTGTGTGCGGTAGGAAGAAAGAAGCCAACATTTGATGGTTTGATGTACCGGAAAATGGGAAGCAGTTCTTTTGAAGTTCGGGAAATAGTGCTGTTGGAAAGGAAAGAAAATTGCTGTGAACAAACGCAATATCCAAACCGCTACCAAATTTCCCGGATGCTGCAAGTGAGCACAGACACAGCAGATTGGACAGACTTTGGACGCTACGGAATCCATACCGCTCGCCAGTACGGTTCGGAAAACCGATAAACTTCCAACCCCTCCAGCAAGAGGAATGTGCATCAAAAACTCAGTAATACAACTCGTGAACATAACACACACACACACACACACACACAAATGCTATTTTCCTTCCTTCCCACCGGAAGTAATAGTGAAAAGCTGGATGGGAGCAACAAAAAATCCCAAACTCACCTACAGTTACGTGCTGCAATCGAACAGTTCGAAACCGATGTAAACATTCTTCGGTTGACTGGATTCGGTGCGGGCAGCGAAAGGAGATTTGCGTTCACCGATGCTTCACACGACGACGAGGACCGCGTGCACGTCCATATTGAAGTGGCTTGTTCCCTTCCAACACACACACACGAAAAAAAACCTCCAGGAACAATCTCCAAAATCCTACTAGCAAATAAAAACCTCACTTTCATCACCAGCATCATCATCATCATCGCACGGGGGAATACTCGGTACAAGTGCTCTATAGCCGCCGTCCTGTAGGTCCTGCAGGCAGGAGACTAGAAAAATTGGACAGACTTTGGAGCGGTGTAAAAAAATCCGGACTCACTCACACAGCTTCTGGGATTGGACGGCGATTTGAACGGACATGATCAGAGGGAATTCATAACCATTCCGATGCCTTAGCGCGTACGGGGAAAAGTTTTTTGTTCCCCTGGGTGATTCTTCCAACTGCTTCAACTCCAATCCATTGAAGTCCTCGGGTGCTGGAGGATGAGGATGCACATGCATTCTAATATTGGTCAAGCTTGTTTTTGTTTTGTTGCTTGCTTGCTGTAACTAAAGTGCCAAGCCGGTAGCCACAGTAGTGTTCAACCGATGTTCGGAGATGTAACACACACTCTTCCCGATCGATGTGTCCCGTGCGATGTCATGCTCGGGGCCAGTTTGGTCAAACTGTAATAATAATCGGTTTATAACTGGAGGTAAGCAAAAACTCCGCACCACACCGATGTATGCACCTGGGAAAATGGATAGAGGCACTTTTAACAAGACCCCCATACCGGGCCCTCATTTTTTTGCCCAGGACATTCCACTTAGACGTCCAGGAAGTGTTGTTTAAAGGGATTATACCTTGGCTCTTACTTGGTGTTCTATTTTGGAAAGTTCACTTTTTTTATCACAAAATGACAAACTCCTAACACAGAAGGGAAAGTTCCACCCGGTCTTCCACCCGACGATAAAATGTGGAACCAGCGAACTTTGCGTGTGTGAGTGTGCTCTTCTGGACGTGAAAATTTGCATCCAGCCTGTTCTCCTGACACTATCGCCACTGGATCGATTTCATACCCCGGTACACAAATTGGATGTAACGCAAACAGCAACGGAACGAAAGGGGGATGGCCAGCAGAGGCAACGCTGGGAAAACACAAAACGTTCGTCGGACGTTCCGTTCGTGCGGGAAATCTAACGACGAGCAGCACAGCGACATGCGACCTGAAACTGCGGTTTTTCCGTTCCGCTCAAACCGGTACCGGATTGTCACACATTGCATATGCAGTTTCCCGAGCGCCGAGAGCGATAGGCGAGAGGGAAGGGAAAAGGGGCTGGGACGACGGGGACACGTGCATTAATGCGTACGAATTCCCCCGGAAGCTAAGTCCGCCCGGCAGCTGGTGTAAATTTTATCGTCAACATTATCGACCGTGACGCGCGGGCACGGAATCGATCGAAACGTCACAGATGTCAGTGTGGAGCAAGCGTTGCAGCGACTTGATCGACGCCTGGAACTACCGCTCGTTCTCCTCTTCCCTTTTTTTTTTTTGTTGGTTGAAAATGATTGGTTGATTGGTTGGTTTTAGCTGTTCGGTTTGCTCTGCTTTGAACATTATTTATTTTATTATTGGAATCGACAGCACTGAGTGAGTCTATTAGACCCCCCCAGGGGCACCAGGGGCTTTGGTTTCGCCTTACGTTTGGTTCACTTTAATTATACTTTCATGTTTCTTGCTTTGTTTTCAGTAAAAATTATTAAAATAAAATCTTTTTCTTATCTTGAATTGTTTATTTTATTTATTCGTTTTAGTTTTCGTATTGTTGGGTTTTATATCACATAGCTTTTTACATGTTTGTTGCACTTTTTTTTATTAAGCATGTTTTATTCATTTAGTTTGGAATTTATGGTAGGTACTGATTTATATCTCGTGGTGTGATTGCTGAATTATTTACGTGAGCGCATCGCTTTAAATTGTTTTATGAAGCTATTTTTACTGGCTATTGACATGTCGATGCACAAGGCTCATGTTTGCAGATTATTTTGGATCAAAATTCCACGAAAGGTAGGCTTTCCTTCTGTCGAACTATGAATTATGGGACCAACAATAGCTTTTAGGGTTAAATTTTCTCTGGCTAAAAGTGTTTTCTATGTAATTACACTACATTTAATGAGGCAGGATCATATATTATAATAGGAGGCAAGATCAGGACCATCAGAAGCCCTCATACGCTAAAAAGAATATTAAGCTGCGGGTAAAATCAACTCACCGAAAGCCAGAAATGAAAGGCCAAGGCTATCTCCAGAGGATGTAGAATCAAACAAGTAAAAGAACCTCAATACGATGCCTGCCAGTACTGCCTTCCTTAACTTAGCTGGATGGTCGGTCCAGCCTTCAAGAATAAAGTCCGGACTGGAGAAAATATCTAGCCCAGTCGTGTTAAGACCGGCGATTTTAAAATTGATTGCTGCCTTTGTTTTAGAATATTGGCAATAAGTTCTACATATAAAGCTCTTATTTAGATCTCGATTTAAAATTGTTCACATCCTTTGAAAACATTTCAATTTTAGATCAATTCAAATAATCCAACAATTGTATGTTGGATAGACAAAAACACCCAAACAAACATTCAGTAGAATATTCATTTTATTGTGCTATCGAAATATTGAAATAGAACCTGCCCTAAATCAACCAAATAGTTTTATGCCCAAAACGGGAACTTCCAAGACAAAGTAGCCAAACATTCCATAGCTCGAATATTCATTCTACCGAGAAGAACATTAGGACACTTTACCCGATAGCCCAACCTAACCTCCTCATAATTTATCGCAAAGCCAAGCCATTTTTCCATTGCTATTGGCATCCATTGCTATGCTGCACGCAACCAGGACCCAGCGAAACCTGTTGAAAAACGTGCCGACCCTGGTTAAAATGCTGATCCCTCCCAGGTGGTCAATCAAAAACTGATCGAATTGCGTTCAATGTGCTCTCAGAAAAGGGGTTTTCTACGAACATCGGCCGCCGAACAACGAGTTCACGACAGGCCAATAAATTTGCACCAAACTACACTTTGCACCCACCAAAACTCACTACATTCCACGTAGTTCAGGTCGGTGTACGTGTGTGTATGTGTGTGGGTTGGATAAGGTGTTAGTTTATCTGTGAAGCTGGGTTTTCCTGTCTCCAGCGACAAAAAAAGGCTTTTCCACATTTTTTTGTGTTCCTCCATCGAAAGTAGAGGGAGTGTGTGTGTGTGCCAGGTCCCAAAATTTTTCCTGTTGTATCCTGAAGGCATTCAGGTGTCGATTCTCGGTTCTCCCCTTTTCCCCAAAAACACGTCTCACCGCACTGCTGTACGCTGAATATTTTGAGCTTGTCCGTTTGTCGTCTTGTTTCTCCCAAAAAAGCATAGGTGAACCCACAGAACCGTCCAGAGTCGCAAACCCTTTGCACCGGAAGCGAGTATCCTGTTTTGTGCTTGCAGGTATGCGAACGAGCAGAATTTATTGGTACAAAATGAAGCCCGCTACGTGAGCGGGATGAATTTATTTCAATCGTTTTGGCTCCGGGAGACCCTCATTTTCCGGGTGGGTCTGGCGGCCACGGACACATGCAAACACCGGCTCTTTGCACGGCAGCAGCTTCCGATGATGCGCGCGCGCAAAAAAAAGGCGAGAAAACACGAGACCGACATCGACTTTATATGCAGAAAACACACACACACACACCATCCGGACCGGTAAATGAGAGCTGGTTGTGGAACTCTCCAGAAAAAGAGCTTTTTTGTCCCTCCACCCCCCTTCCGAATGTGTGCTTGCGTCACACTCGATTCTGTCCCGCGATGTTTCGTCGCTGTAGGCTGTTGACTGTTGGCCACCGCACACGGCCGACTGGTTGTTGCTGGGATGCCGGTTCGACCATGTGTGTGTGGGAATGAAATTCGATCGAAATTCTTGCTCGCAACTCGCACATATTTTCTGTCGCCATCTTAATCCCCCATCCCCGACACGGCGCTGACGACGATGATGATGATGATGGCGGTGGAGATGGGCCGTCGTAATAGAGACAGGCTAGGACAGTGATGCAGGCGACGTCAGCAGCGAAACCCATCGCGCCATCGTGCCACGGGACAGCAGAAAACACAGGACATAAACATATATCAGGCTTAAGCCACTGCAGAAGCCCACCAGCGCGCCAACAGCCCGTCTGCCTTGTTTTATCCCTCAGGAACGACCGCCCCAGACCGATCCTTCCGATTCCGCGGGCAGGTGATAAAAATAAAGGAATAATCATTCTTCTACCACGCGACGGAGGATGCTTTTTCGGTTGGCTCCCCGGGAATGTTGCACGTTTGTATCGTACATCGGAAAAGCAAATATTTAAAGCAGGATTGTAAATTGGGCAACCGCTCCCGGGCGGTAAATTATCCCGTTTACACTCGTTACACGTAACGATACTGTTTTTCGCTTGTAAACTGGCGTGATGTGAGCTTCTTTTATTTTTGACGTTCGTACGCTTTAAATTGCATCAGTTTTGTGATAAGCTTGATTCAATATCGATTGACTGGATTGAGCCAATGTGGGAATGTGTGTGTGTGAAGGTGCAGCACCTGGGCAACTCGTTTTAATTTGCAATTTTTATTTATTTATGCAATTTTGTTTGACCTATTCTCTGCTTCAATATTTAGTTCAACTGTGCTTCTGATCTGATCTGATCAATTTACTTCGACGATTGTTATTATCAAATTTATTTTCTTATTCCCGAAATAATCACTACAACCTCGAGATGTCTCGGCCAGCCATTTTCATTTTACCAGCAGCAACAGTAGTCAGCCCTACGTACGGGGAGGCGGTCTGGTCTGGATAAGATTTGAACCCCTGTCCTGCCGTGTGAAGAACAGCGCCGTTATCGCGTCTTTCACCGGACCGTCCCAATTTGTGGATTTTGTGTCTACCATTGTTTTATTCTGTTCGATTTGCTTTTGTTTTCGAAGGTTTTTCATGTTAATTGTTTTGTTCTCTTTCAACATCGGACTTTTAAATATGGTTTTCTAATGTTTTAAAGTTACTTTTTTATAATTGTTTCGATCGAAAAAGTTTTTCTTTTATTTGCCTCTGGATTACTTTATGCAATAGATTTTTTTCTACAATGCTTTTCACTTTAATTTTTCAATGCCTCAAGCGAGACAAGATTCCACATTCTGTTGTTCTCGTTCAAATCGTAGCTACGGCATTATTCACCCATATTTACTACTTTTTCCCCCTTATCGCCAACTATTAAATCCACTGCTGCATCTGACAACAGAATCACACACACACACACACACACACACACACGTGTATTGTTTTGGCCAGAAGCTGTTCTGTTCCGTACAAATGTTCCACTCAACCGTGATTTCACCTTTTTGCCACCAGTGGAGCATGGATTCTGCCTTTTAACTAAGCAACCGTGGAGAACTGACTATGATGAATCTTCTCATTTTCAACTGGGCTTGGCAAAAAACAAATAGCAAACAGTGGAAATTCTCTTGCGAAAAAAAACACACACACACACACCCAACACGCGAATATGTTGGACAAATCATAGACGAGCGAATGAAGGAACGAGTCAAGGGGGGAAAAAAACATCGGAAAAAAGCAAAATAAATGTTGGCGCTGTTGTAATGCTTTTAAGATAAAAACTTTCCCTACATCTGAAATGGGTGAGGGGGGGGGGGGGAATTTTTCATCCCCCACACTCCCACACATACACACACACACATTCAACAACAAAAAAGAGCGCAACAACAACACGCTTTCGCCGCGGGCGGAAATGAAGGAACATGTACTAAATAATTGCGGTCCAGCACTTTGGCCACGTTCACCGGCGTTCTCGGTCAGCATAGATATGTTGTTGTCACGGCAAGGTGTCGTCATCACTGTGAAGCGAATGCAAACGCTGCCCTTGTTGTATGGCGCAAAAAACGGAGCCCCCCACCAAAGGTGTGTGTGTGTTACGACAGCAAACACAAAAATGTGCTCGATTCCGCGCGACAACCGGAACGAATCGGTGACCCGTTCGTGGAGGTTTGAAGCAGGCGGCAGTTTGAATAATGAACGCCAACGTACCGGGGGCGAGGAGGTTTTTGATATCTGCAGCCAACCACTCGCACACATACGCGCGCGCTGCATTCAATCTCTGCCAGATAAACACAAACGCCCCCAGAGACCCGGGTGCAGAGCGGGAAAAATCGTGCAGCAGCATCCTTTACATCGAATCCTTTTTTTTCCTTGTTCGCCGCTGTTCATTTCTTTCTTTCACCGGCGTGGCGTGGTGGTGGCGGTGGATGATGTGCTGCTGTGTATGTGGTATATGAGTTTCTCGGGAATAAACGAGTACAACACACACAACACAACCGTCGACCCCTTTTTTTATTCGAACGACGAAGAGGCATAAAGGCTCAACTCCTTCGGGGGCCAGCGCGAAGAAGGTACGGTACGGCACATACACCCGTCGTACGGGATATGTTTATGAATATTCAACACAGTTCAGGCGAGCAGGCCATCGGAGCAGGCAGCAGCTTTATGTGTGGGATCAGACCAAATCAGAACCTCAAATCTCAAACGATAAGCAAAAACCCGGGCCCAAGAAGTGCTCCTTTTCAGGTTGAAGGGAAGCAAAAAAAAACTATGCCAAATCGATGTACGACGTTCATATTTTACCGCAAGAAAAGAAAAGCAGCGAATGTGGGACAAATTCTTACGGCGCAAGAGTTTATCGACGTTCTCGCTCACCTAATAATCTTTATCTCATACTTCGTTCCTTCGGTTTCTTTTTTTCCTTGCAGGATTTACCGTGCAAATAGTTACAACAAACATTGCCAACAAACCGATTTAAAGTGGTCTAGAGCGAGCGAGAGTGAAAAGGTTGTGCACGAAAATTCAAGCATGTGTGTGTGTGTGTATGTGTCGAGGTGAAATTAAACCTTGGCGCGTCTCGACTTCAATTATCCAGCCACCGTGTAATGATAAATGATTATTAAGTGCAAGATCTCCGATATACAGCGAGCGTTCCGAGCCTGCCGGCGGGTGCTCTTATCCGTGTTACCGCTTGGGACACGGATTTCCCTCACACGCTTCTGGGAATTGGTGCGATTTTCAAGCAAGGAAAGCCATTTGGCCACCATTTTATTTTTTTATTTTCCTTTTTTTTTTTTTATTTATTGATTCCGTGCGCACAAAAGTGCTTCCTTACCGAAAGCCCCGATTTGGCTGATAAAGAAAGAGCGAAAAAGGAAATTTGGCCTTCCCGGCAAACCTTTAATGGAGGCGCCTAGTCTTTCGTACGTACGGGTTGTGGTGGTTTAAAGCAGACTCGGCAACCGAAGCGACAGATGGTCGATAAGAAAGTGAAATTAAAAATTGTATTCATCAATTAATTAGCCGTGTGCTCGTGCGCCGTACCGGGTATAACGACGGGTAGCATCTTGAATCTCGGTGCTCTTGTAATGGTGGAAGTTTTGTAAATTGCTTCGTAACGCTACGGAATTGTAGTATGAATTAGTTACGTTTCGGATTAAACAGGAAGGTGAAAATTTAATTATTCAACCGAGGAACAAGAACACTTTTATAAGGTAAGTGGTTTTTTTTTCATACATTTTCTCTAAAAATATTTTAAATTGTTCAGAAACATTCTTCTCACTACCCAATTTTCCTTTAACAATTGTTGCACCAGTAATTGATTTTCATCCGATAATCAAACAACCGGCAGACGATTGCGCCACCCATTGTGAAATTACATCCACGACCTTTCCCGGCGCGGAAAAATTATTTACGACTGTCAAAATGTCACAGCAGCTGTCAGGGTAACTGTCAGCCGCTGCTTTCGTAGGCCCCGTGAAAGCTTGCTTGCCCGGGCGTACCGAAGAAAGTGGTTGACGAAGAGGCGCAAGGAAAACATTCCCGCTCCGTTCCGGTGAATCGATAATTTGCGTTCAATGCGAATCATTTCCTTTACGAATTTTCATCCGTCTCGCCAGCTTCTTTTCACTGCCGATCGCGCGCAACGGGAAATGAATCGCTGGGCCGACTCTCGAAATGGGGCAGCAAAATTTGAGAAGAATCGAGTGAAAAGTTTTCCCTTTTTTTGTGCTGGCCTGACTTTTTGCACTTCCCGGAAGCATTTGCGGGGCGACGTTTGTTAGCGACGTGATGGACAATTTACGACGGGCTCAGATGGTTGATGAAGTATTAAATATTAAATTAGACATTGTGTTGAACTGTAAAGGCAAAAATCCGAATTGAAAAATTCCTCCTAAAAAGCATTCTATCGTCCTTAAAGCCGTTGTTTCTTGGAATAAAGTTCCAACTCCACCGAAAACCACAACATAAATCTTCACCGAATGATATAATCACCCGGCGTGGGTAAAGGCGCTAATCTCATTTACCATAAATATCAATACAATTCGAAACGATCACGATTGGCACATAATCTTATTATGAAGTTCGCCCCCAAAACTTCGCTTCATGCTCCGTTTAAAGGGATACTTTCGAAAGAAGCGCGCGCTAAGCCGTTCCTTCGCACTAGCCTTTGGTGAGGCCTTTTCACCATTAAGCCCTGAGCACACCAAGATGGAGCCTTTTTTCGGCGAGTTTCTTCACCGCGTCCACACACACAGAGCGAAATCGAAACAGCGCTAACCCTCGCCTTAAACTTCAAAGCAAGGCTTTACATGAAGGCTCAGAGCAGCGAAAGGAAAAATAAAGGACAACAGCTCGTTTTCCACCCAAAAAACCAGATCCCGTGAGCTCGTTCGGTTAACTTAATCCTTGTTGCTGCTTGGTGCGTTCGAAAGTATTCGGCGAAAAGAATTTCCGTTCCCAAAAATGCTATGTAAATGAAGTGCGAGTGAGACGCAAAGTGAGGCATCGATTCGAATCGAATGTTTTCGAGCATTCTTCGCGTACAGTGAGTAGGATGAACTCTCCCCGATGGATGATGCCGAACGAACTTTTCCACGAATTTTCACGAGCCTGGAGAGAAAATCGAAGGCCCCGTACGGAAAGTTGGGGAATATTGAAATACTTGAACTTTGGAACACCAAACACCATGGCATTCGAGCGGACGAGAGTTGGACCCGGGGGCTGCACAACTCTTTTAGCCAGTAGATTGTTTCGTTCGAGCGAGCTGCAAAAACTATTTGCTGTTGTGAAGGAGGATCACCTCGATGGAAGAGCCCAACAAGCATTTCAGCACTTGTTCAGTAGGGTAACTGGACCAGACAGGACCTCAAGTTAAGAGTAATCTAATCCTTTTTGGCTTGCGATATCGGCATGATCAAGTCCTTCCTTTGACAGCTTTTAATGTCCTTAACTGGAGACGTTGTTTTGACATTTTGTAAATAAATCAATAAATGTCTAGGCGAGGAAAGATGAGATGCCCAGTTTTGGTCGATTTTCTGTTGTGGTCCACATCTTCTAAGGATTCATGGATTCAACTCTCTTTCGGAACAGCTTTCACTGTGAAGACTGTTAGGTTAAGACTGCCCGAGGAAAGGTGTCGTCTGGACAAAACCGGACGACCTTGGTCCGAACTGAAAAACAATCCCAAAATCACGATTTTTTTACAGATACATTCGATTTTAAGTTGCCTAAGTTAAAATACCAAAGACACCGTCTTAGATCTCCATCTAGCTCCTCTAGCTATTTTTGTCTAAACAAACGTATTTGCTCGTCTTCCATGCTTCCATAGTGTACCACAAAACTTGATTTGCATTTCGTTTTTATATCTCGCTGTGATACATCCCTTTATAGAGCAGCTTTCCCCGAAAGGCATCATCACCATTACCCTTTGGAGCGAATTTTTACACCCCGAAACAGGAGCCGGAGAGAGCGTGAGTGTCCGGGCGAGTCAATCACACCCAGGAAAGTCATCATTTCCTTTTCCATCAACTTGCCGCAAACTAGATTCCAGTCGAAATTTAATGAAAGATATATTAAATTTGTCTTCCTTCCGGTGTCCATCCGTCGGTCCATTCGTGTACGCCAGTGCGCTCGCTACGGTGCTCCAAGGGCGTTCGGTCCGGATATACTTTCTGTTCCTTTCGGGCATAGATCACGCACACACACACACGCTTGCACACAACGAGCTTTAGTAGCTTCCGTTAAAGGCATCAGGAGTTGTAGCCCGTTTGCCTCCCGAGACCTGGTCTCTAGCGTCGCTGGCGTGTGACTTCTTCGGTTAATGTTTTATGTCGTTATATTGTTGCCGAACATAAATTTACGCTCCCTCGATGCTAAGGATGCGTCGCCCCGTTTCCGGCATCCATTCACTTACCACCGAACCTTGGGAGTGATGGTTTTCCGGACACACCAAATGGCGCAAACCGTTCTTGATGCTGACATTGTTTGAGTATAGTAGCACCGTGTTGTACGCGTCATACTTGCCGAAGAGAGCGAACGAGTGAGCGCTGCTGCTCAGCAAACCAAACGATGCAAGTGACGGCACATGGTCCCTGGATGATGCGCCAAGTGTGCTTTCTTTTCGGCCCAACAACAACTCCAACCCACAACCCCGGCATCGTACGCCGGGGAATCGGAGTAGCGCAACAACAAAAAATAGACCCAACCGTCCGCACCCGGGAAAGCGGGAAGTGAAATAAATCCTGTGTGCGAGCAAACACAATATTCCTTCGGTCGGTACATATTACTTGCAGCATTCTTCGAAAGTGACTTCTGCAAGACAAACCCCAACCACCAACACACAGCGGTGAGAGGGAGCCTTTGTCTTCGGTGATGTAGTAGGATGGGATGGACTAAACAAGGAAACTGCAAGAAAAGTGGCAGCGGCTTCGCTGTTTTCGCTAAACACACGCCACCATCATCCTGCGCCTAGATGTCTATTGATAAAAGTGTATTATCGGTTTCCGTCGATGTAACGGGGGGAGAGAGAGAACCAATACCGGGGGCCGGGCCCGATTGTGCAATCAAGGGAATCGCCAGGTCCATTCGTCCGTCCGTTCGTCCACACAATCCCTGAGGGTTGAGGATATATTGGATTTCCTCTCCGCTGCTTATTTATTGTATTTATTGCTGTAAATAAAGTTGATGTACTAAGCGGTGTGGGTTGTTTGGGGCCATCCGTGGCTGCTCTGGTGAGGATGTTTTGTGTGAGTGAGATAAATTTTTATTATGCTGCTACAAATAAGCTGTTAAACAGCAGTGAAGCTTATTTAGTGGTGATTATAGTGTAAATGATTTTATTCATTTAATTTCAGTAATAGGGATGAAAATTTATACCTATTGACTATGAAAATTTTATGTCAAAATTTATTATTTTAAAGCACGGAATTGAATATCGTAAATTCACAATAAATTACGCAGATAAATGCGATCCGGAGCCGTAAAAATAAATAAAGAAATATAGAAAAGAGAGCTCGTTTCCCAATACATACTAGCTCCTCGTAGCTCTGGAAGTCTACACACAGACTAGAAATATATCCAGCATAATGGAATTCAAAATTTGTTCCTCACTTGTTTGTCGGGCTAACTAAAATAACGCATCTTATATCTAATTAATTTTCCTAAAGCATTAACTCCTAGGCCTAATCGTTCACCTAAGACAAACATTCCCCCAACTAATCCCGCTGCTTAAATGTTGCTGTTTAGAAGGAAGCATTGTGCAATGGCTAATCCAAATCCGCAACACGATCTACCGACGGGATATTCTCACCGGAAATGGAAGCCCACTGTACGCCTGACTGTAGCAAGCGAGAACCAGTGAAACATGAAGCACGGCTTCGTCTTTGTTAGTCTTTGTTTCCCCCTAAAGGAAAGTGCGTTTTTCCATGCGTTACATGC